>NC_135895.1:13078661-13678405 GCF_964194155.1 Cetorhinus maximus | reverse complement strand
GACAACACAGCAGTTTCTGTTTGGTATTTGAAATGTCTCCCGTGTCTGTGCGTGTGTATAGGGTTTTTTTTTCTTCTTTTTGTGTGTGTTTTAAATACAGTTGCCCCGTCTCCTCAGTGAAAGGAACCCTGTGCAGCAGCGATTTAACACATTGAAATCTCCCCAGTAACTGGACTTGGGGCGGGGGAGATTGATCAGGGCCCCACCCCAAGGCAGTTCGGGCTCTGGAGGCCGCCTGGCACCGAGAGGCTGAATGGGGCTTTTTGAACGTTATTATTCCCCCTTTGACAACCTGGGGATAGGGAGGTGGGGGGTATGTTTGGTTTTGGCTCCGGCCCCCCGAGGGCCTGTCAAGCCTCTCACTCCCTCACCCCCTCTCCGGGCCTTGCCTGCTGAGGGAGCCACTGGGCTGTCACCCGAGGCCGCGGTGGTAAAGTCGCGCACACCCCACCTCCTCCTTCCCCGGGCTCTCCGCCCTCGTTCAGTCCGCCTGCAGGACGGGCCGCGCTCTTTACCTGAACGGCGCGGCTGAGGAAAGTGCCCGCTCCGGCCGCCAGTTTCTTCACGTTGAAGTCCATGGCGTCTCGCCCGATATCGGAGGCGGCGGAGCAGCGGCTCGAGCCCTGCTCGGACCCGCCCCTTTTCTTCCTCCCCACCCACTGCACACAACCAATCAGCTCCCCGGGTCCCGCGCCGGAGGAACCAATCATCGCCGGGAACCTTGCACAGGCGCAACCAATCGGCGCCAGGAGACCCGCGCCGGTTCCACCAATCAGAGGCAAAGCGCGTCGATGAGTCCAATCACCGCCCCGGAGTCCCCGCGCCGGTTTCACCAATCAGCGGCAAAGCCCGTCGATGCGTTCAATCACCGCCCGGGTTCGCAGGCGGCCCCGTCCAATCACCGCCCCGGAGTCCCGCGCCGGCGCAACCAATCGGCGTCCGGAGTCCCGCACGCTCCGGGTAAATTGGTTAAAGGTAAAATAATGCGGATGCTGGAAATCTGAGACCAAAGCAAAAAAATGCTGGAAAAACTCAGCAGGTCCGACAGCTTCTGTGGAGAGAGAAACAGAGTTAACGTTTCGAGCCCGTATGGCTCGTCTTCAGATAAATTGGTTCTTGTGAGAGCATTGACTTTCTGTCCCACTTGCTGTAGTCATAATTTCTCATCATGCTTTTATGATAATATCTAACAGGGTAAAAATCGCAGTTTTGTGAGGGAAAGAGCAGGAGTTTAGGACTAATTGGATAGCTCAAAGAGGTGGCATAGGCCAAATTACCTCCTCTTGTGCTGAGATTCCCATGTAAACACTAGCAATGGAAATCCTGCATGTAAACAGCTGCATGTAACAATGTAGTTGGAGGTCCTAGCCAGTAGGTGGCGCTGGGAGCAGGTTCCTGCAGTCCGCCTGACTCAATCGTCATATATTAGATTAAAGATTATATTCATCAGCCAGCTTTATAGATAATATCAGAGAGAATTTAGATCCTGCAATTATCAGACAATGAGATTACTGCTTAGGGACATTAACACTGGAATTCAATTCTCCAGTGGAATCTTCTGCGGTGACCTTCAGGAGTTTCATTCTCTGGTTTGAGATACGGAGGAGAACCTTCAATCTTCACCCAAAAATGCGCAAAGTCTGCCGTATGGCCAGGCCACACTGCCCGCCGAAGCTGGCAGCAGAAGATCTGAACCATATTTGGCTCGGGCCTCTTTCAATTTCCAACAGCAAGTTCCGGGTGCCGACTGGACACCCAGCTGCTATCCTCATTTGTGGGGTGGGAAATCGTCCGGCACACACATTGATCCAGCTGCCAGGTTAGGCGATGAATCCTGGGAGGGCCTCACATATACCTGCAACAGGTTGGAGGTTTTTTTATGGGCCCTCTTGACTTCACAGGAATAAAGGTTGAAATCTGTCCTCAGCTGGTTATAAGCAGCCCTTTAAGGATGCCTGAGGCAGCACAAAATCTGCCCACGTACATGAAAATTTCAATCAGTGGTAGGATCCTGTTTTAAGGAGCCTCCACAGGAAATAGGAGGGATGGCTGCTGTAAGCTCATGGTCCCACCTGAAAATTGCTTCAGGTGAGGTGATGGAGTAGTGGTATTGTTGCTGGACAAGAGATCCAGGAGAATGCTATGGGGACCTAGCTTTGAATCCTACCATGGCAGATGGTGGCATTTGAATTCAATTTCAAAAGTCTAATGATGACCATTGTTGATTGTTGTAAAAACCTATCTAATGCCTTTTAAGGAAGGAAATCTGCTGGTCTGGCTTACATGTGACTCCAGACTCACAGCAATGTGATTGACTCTTAAGTGCCCTCTGAAATGTCCTAGCAAGCCACTCAGTTGTATCAAACTGCTACAAAGTCTCAAAACAGAAATCAAACCAAATGGACCACCCAGCATTGACTCTAGGCACTGGAAACGACAACGGCAAACTCAGCTCTGTCGACCCTGCAAGTCCTTCTTACTAACATCTAGGGACTATTGCTAAAATTAGGAGAACTGTCTCATAGACTAGTTAAGCAACAGCCTGACATAGTCATCCTCACGGAATCATATCTTACAGATAATGCCCCAGTCACCACCATCACCATCCCTGGGAATGTCTTGTCCCACTGGCAGGACAGACACAGCAGAGGTGGCGGCTCAGTGGAATACAGTTGGGAGGGAGTTGCCCTGGGAGTCCTCAATGTCGATCCCATGAAGTCTCATGGCATCAGGTCAAACATGGGCAAGCAAACCTCCTGTTGGTTACCACATACCGCCCTCCCTCAGCTGATGAATCAGTGCTCCTTCATGTTGAACATCACTTGGAGGAAGGACTGAGGGTGGCAAGGGTGCAGAATGTACTCTGGGTGGGGGACATCAATGTCCATCACCAATAATGGCTCGGTAGCACCACTACTGACTGAGCTGGCAGAGTCCTAAAGGGCATAGCTGCTAGACTGGGTCTGTGGCAGGTGGTGAGGGAACCATCAAGAGGGAAAAACATACTTGACCTCATCCTCACTAACCTGCCTGCTGCAGATGCATCTACCCATGACTGTATTGGTAGGAGTGACCACTGCACAGCTGTTGTGGAGATGAAGTCCAGACTTCACATTGAGGATACCCTCCATTGTGTTGTGTGGTGCTAAATGAGATAGATTTTGAACAGATCTAGCAACTCCAGACTGGGTCTGGAGGCTATGTGGGCCATCGCAGCAGCAGAATTGTACTCAACCACAATCTGTAACCTCATGGCCCGGCATATCCCCCACTCTACCATTCCCATCAAGCCAGGGGATGAACCCTGGTTCGATGAAGAGTGTAGGAGGGTGTAGTAATTATTGTTTTGTTAAATGTTGGATTGTATCTTTAAGAATAGTCCTATGATGTATGATCACATCACCTGTGTAAACCAATGTGTTAGCAACATGGGCTACCTCCACAGTCAGTGTAGAGATAGAGATAGAGTTCAATACACACGTGTAGTTGCTGCTGACTGTATTGTAAATAAACCTAATGTTTCCACTTAGAAAGTTGTCTGCAGATCAACTCTGTTACGAATTGGAAACAAGGCCACACTATAACAAATGGGCAATGAGGATAAATCAGGATGAATCAATATAAATCGGAATCAGTGCTGTACCTCACCCAACAATTGTGAATATCAACATCCGTTTAAAATAACAGAAGATATATTCACCCAAAATATCACAATTTGGTAGAATTGATCTCTCTGAGCCAGCCATAGATGATTAGTCTCAGTATATAGAATGCCTCGCGTTTTTCTTTCAAGCGAATGGAATTGTTGGGGAAGAGAAGAGGCGAGCGGTTCTCTTGAGTACCTGTGGGAGAAAACCCTACAGTTTGATTTGAAGTTTGATGGCACCCAGTGCCCCAGATTCGAAGAATTTCGCAGAATTACTGGACCTCGTGAAGGGACATTTTTATCCCAAGCCCTCAGTCACGATGCAAAGATCCCGGTTCAATTCGCGAAATAGAGCCCTGGGTGAGACGATTGCTAGCCACATGGTGAATTTGAAGCAACTAGCGGAACGTTGCGAGTTCAGTGAGACTCTGAACGACATGCTCAGAAATCGTTTAGAGTGTGATGCGAAAGAATACATTAATCAGGGAAGATTGAAGTGAATCTGGATTATAAGAAGGTGTTAGAAACACCACTGGCCATGGAAAGTGCTGTAAGAGATTCAGAAGCAGTACAAGGGATGCAGATTTGCTGCTGTACTACAAATCGGGCAGGAACGGTCAGCCAAAAGTGTCGCGAAAAACCAGATTCCACCACAAAGCGGGAAACAGGCCCCGATAACTGAAAAATAAGAAGAAATAATTTAGCAGCTAAATTGAAGAACAACTTTAATTGATGTGGAAACAATCAGCCATTTAGCAATTGGCAGTTTAAAACAATAGAGTGTTACTTTTGTTTATGAGGTGAAGTCACCAACGTCAGGCAGGCAATAAAGAAAGTACACCAGAGCTTCACCATCCACGGACTGCCAGGGGTAGTCATATCCGATAATGGCCCTACAGTCACGTGTGCTGATTTCCAACAATTTATCAGCTTCAATGGTATCACCCATGTGAAGACCGCGCCATACCATCCGTCATCAAACGGACTGGCAGAAAGGGCAGTTCAAACTTTTAAGGTGGGCATGAAGAATTTAACAGGGGATTCATCGGAGACCAAGCTTGCACGCTTTCTTTTTCACTACAGAACGACCCCTCCAACATGTCAACAGGAGCAACACCTGCAGAACTGTTGATGAGACACCGTCTGAGGACAAGACTGAGCCAAATATTTCCAAATCTGGAGGAGAAAGTGGAGAAGAGTCAAGGAAACCAAAAAACTGCGAATGACTTGCATAGTCGTGAGAGACAATTTACTGTTGGAGAAGCAGTATTTGTAAATCATTTCAGTGGAGGACTGAAGTGTACCTGGTAAAGTAAGTTCAGTGACCAGACCATTATCATACCATGTGGAAGTGGAAGGCCGGATCACCTGTGAGCATGTGACCATTTAAGAAAAAGAGAGATAGCACAACAAGATTTGTACCACCTGTAAACATTACTGAATCAATGTTTCCTGTTGAAGTTGCTCAGCCAAGGACTGACATGTCTGATGTCTCTATCAGAGCGGAAGACACGGAACAGCAAGTGCCCACTGAGGTACCTGATGTTCATGCAGTTCCAGGGAATGTGGTTCCTGAAAAAGAATCTGAAGTCGTGGAGCTGAGACGTTCCACACGGAATCAGGAAACCACCTGAAATAATGAACTTGTAAATTTCATGACCTGTGTAAATCTTGTAATGTCATGAGATAAATATACTTGTAAATACAATATGTACAGCAAAGTTAAAGGGGGAGGAATATAGTAATTATGGTTTCGTTAAATGTTGGACTGTACCTTTAAGAATAGTCCTGTGATGTAAGATCACATGATCTGTGTAAACCAATATGTTAGCAGCGCGGGCTACCTCCACAGCCAGTGTAGAGATAGAGATGGAGTTGAATACACACGTGTAGTTGCTGCTGGCTGTATTGTAAATAAACCGAGGGCGGGATTTTTTGCTGAGTGGGCGGGCGCGTGCCCGACCTGCTCGAGTGTAAAATGACGTGCGATGACGTCGGGTAAGCGTCCTGATGTCACACGCACTTGCACGATATTTCGGTCAGCAGGGGTGTGGTGAGTTGGCAGCATGCCCGATGACAATTAACTGGCCTGTTAAGGCCATTAAAGTCACAACCAAATGCAATTTTTTTGCTGCCCTTCCAACTCTGCGGTCGGCGGGCAGGCGTATCAGCCAGGAGGTCTTTGGATTTTTTGTGAAACCTCATCCATGGGGTGGGTTGAGGCATCCAACAGGAATTAAATATAAAATAAAAATGTTGAAATATCATTTACGACATGTTTTTAACATTTGTAAAATGTTTATTTGCGTTTTTAAAAATCATCAGCTTCCTGAGGAAGGTAGTGCAGGAGTCACCTGTGGTCATCCCCCTCTCTAACAGATATACCACTTTGGATACTATTGGGGGGATGGCCTGTCAGGGGAAAGCAGCAACAGCCAAGTTCACGGCACCGTGGGTGGCTCTGCTGTTCAGTCTGCAGGAGGAAAACAAGTGGCAGGGCTATAGTGATAGGGGATTCAATAGCTAGGGGCACAGACAGACGCTTCTGTGGCCACAAACGTGAATCAAGGATGGTATGTTGCTTCCCTGGTGCCAGGGTCCGGGATGTCACGGAGCGGCTGCAGGACATTCTGGGGAGGGAAGGTAAACAGCCACTGGTCATGGTACACATTGGTACCAACGACATAGGAAAACTAAGGGATGAGGACCTTCAAGCTCAGTACAGGAAGCTAGGAGATAAATTAAAATGCAGGACCTCAAATGTAGTAATCTCAGGATTACTCCCAGTTCCACGTGCTAGCGAGAGCAGGAATAAAAGGAGAGACCAAATGAATACGTGGCTGGAGAAATGGTGTAGCCAGGAGGGATTCAGATTTTTGAGGCACTGGGACTGGTTCTGGGGAAGGTGGGACCCATACAAACCGGACAGGCTGCACCCAGGCAGAGCTGTCCTTGCGGGGGCTTTTGCTAGTTCTGTTGTATTTAAACTAGTCTGGCAGGGGGATGGGATCCCAGGAGTACTATCGGATAGGTCAGATTCAGATCAGAAAAATGGAGGTAGAACATTAGCTAGGGATGTTGTGATAGACATGGAGTTACAGGAGAAGCAAAGTTTACAAAGTGTCCAGCAAGGGAAATTGACGGGGTTAAACTGTTTATACCTCAATGCAAGGAGTATTACAAACAAGGTAGATGAGTTAAGGGCACAGGTAGACACATGGCAGCAGGATGTCATTGCTATAATGGAGACCTGGCTAAAGGAGGGACAAAATTGGCAGCTTAATATCCCTGGTTATAGTCTTCAGACACGATAGAGTAGGAGATAAAAAAGGAGGAGGGGTAGCACTAATGGTTAAAGAATCAATTCCAGTTGTGAGAAGGGATGGTATACTAAATGGGTCAACAAACGAGGCTTTATGAATTGAGCTTAGAAATAAAAAAAGGGCAGTCACACGACTGGGAGTATACTACATACCCCCAAATAGTGAAAGGGAGAAAGAAGAACAAATATGTAGGCAAATCTCTGCTTGTAAGAACAAGAGGGCAATAATAGTAGGAGACTTCAATTATCCTAATATTAACTGGGATTCAAATAATATAAGGGGCACTGAGGGAGAAAAATTCATGCAGTGAGTCCAGGAAAGTTTTTTCAACCAATTAGTGACAAACCCAACAAGAGGAGATGCAGTTCTAGTCCTAGCCTTGGGGAACGAAGAAGGGCAAGTGGGTGAAGTGACAGTTGGTGACCATATCGGGGACAGTGACCAGAATTCAGTTAGATTTAGCATTATCATGGAAAAGGACGGAGATAAGGCAGGAGTAAAAGTCTTGAACTGGGGGAAGGCAAATTTTGCAGAAATGAGAAGGGACTTGGCTGAGGTAGACTGGACAGCACTGCTGGAGGATAAAACAGTGGAAAACCAGTGGGAAGCACTAAAAAGCAAGATCCTAATTGTACAAAGTAGATATGTCCCCTACAAAAATAAGAGTGGTACTGCCAAATCTAGACCCCCCTGGTTGTCTAGAGGGATACAGGGGAAGATCAAACAGAAAAAGAAAGCATACAATAGGCACAAAGAACTAAGCACTGCAGGTAGCCTAGACGAATATAGGAAGTGCAGGGACGAAGTAAAAAAGGAAATAAGGAAATCAAAGAGAGGGCATGAAAAAAGATTAGCAAGTAAAGTTAAAGATAACCCAAAGATGTTTTACCAATACATTAATGCTAAAATGTTAGTTAAGGAAAAAGTGGGACCTATCAGAGATGAAGATGGAAACTTGTGTGTAGATGCAGAGGCTGTGGGAAGGATTTTGAATGAATAGTTTGTCTCCGTGTTTACAAAGGAAAGGGAGGATGTAGATACAGTAGTCCAGGAGGAACACTGTGAGATATTGGATGGGATAGTCATAAAGAGAGAGGAAGTACTTGAAGGGCTGAAATCCTTGAAAGTTGATAAGTAACCAGGGCCAGATGAATTGTTTCCGAGGCTGCTGAAGGAAGTCAGGGAGGAGATAGCAGACGCTCTGAGGATGATTTTCCAATCTTCACTAGATACAGGGGAGGGACTGGAGGACTGGAGAAATGCAAACGTAGTTCCATTGTTTAAAAAGGGATCAAAGGAAATGCCAAACAATTATAGGCCAGTTAGTCTTACATCGGTGGTGAGCAAATTAGTAGAATCAATCCTGAGAGATAGGATTAACTGTCATGTGGAAAGGCATGGACTAGTAGGGATGATCAGCATGGATTTGTTAAAGGAAGGTCTTGCCTCACAAATTTGATTGAATTCTTTGAGGAAGTGACAAGAAGGGCTGATGAAGGTAGTGCAGTGGATGTTGTGTACATGGACTTTAGCAAGGCATTTGACAAGGTCCCACATGGCAGATTGGTCAGGAAAGTAAAAGCCCATGGGATTCAGGGTAATGTGGCAAACTGGATAAAAAGTTGGCTTTGTAACAGGAAACAAAGGGTAATGGTCGATAGATGCTCTTGCGAATGGAAAGTTGTCTCAAGTGGTGTTCCACAGGGCTCGGTGTTGGGACCCTTGCTGTTTGTGTTGTATATGAATGATTTGGACATGAACGTGGGGGGCACGATTGGGAAATTTGCAGATGACACAAAGATTGGCCTAGTAGTGAATAGTGTAGAGGATAGCCATAATCTCCAAAACGATATAGATGGGTTGGTGGAGTGGGTGGTAAAGTGGCAGATGGATTTTAACATAGAGAAGTGTGAGGTCATACATTTAGGGAGGTCAAACAGTTACAGGGATTACACAATAAATGGGAATATACTAAGAGGGGTAGATGAAGTGAGATCTTGGTGTACAAGTACACAGGGCCCTGAAGGCAGCAGTTCAACTAGACAAGGTTGTAAAGAAGGCATATGGAATGCTCTCCTTCATTGGCAGAGGTATAGAATATAAAAGTAAGGATATAATGTTGGAACTGTACAAAACACTGGTGAGGCCACAACTGGAGTATTGTGTGCAGTTCTGGTCACCACATTACAGGAAGGACGTAATAGCTCTGCAGAGAGTGCAGAGGAGGTTTACAAGAATGTTGCCAGGGCTAGAAAAGTGTAGCTACGAGGAGAGATTGGATAGGTTGGGGTTATTTTCCTTAGAACAAAGAAGGCTGAGAGGTGTCTTGATAGAGGTGTACAAAATTATGAGGGGAATAGATAGAGTGGACAGGATAAAATTGTTTCCCTTGGTGGAGAATTCTAGAACCAGGGGACATAGATTCAAGATAAGTGGCAGAAGGTGTAGGGGGGACATGAGGAAGAACTTATTTACGCAGAGGGTAGTGGGTGTCTGGAATTTACAGCCGAAGTTGGTGGTAGAGGCAGAAACTTTAAACTCTTTTAAAAAGTACCTGGATCTACACCTTAAGTGCTGTAAGCTGCAGGGCTATGGGCCGGGTGCAGGAAGGTGGGATTAGAAAGGGCACCTGGGTGTCCTCGGGCTGGCATGGACAAGATGGGCCGAATGGCCTCCTTCTGTGCTGTACCTTTTCTATGGTTCTAAATAGGTGACAAGGCCACACTATAACAGAGAGCAAGCCAGGAGCAGAACCTCCTCTCTAATAGCTCCATTGACCAATTTAATGTCTGGTCTACTTCTGGACATCTCCTAGATTTTTACCAGTAACTTAACTAATCCTATAATGGTGCACACTGTCTGCTGGCGGGTTGTATGGTTCCACTCAAGCTGTACAACCTTCACTGTAATCCAGGCACCTTGGCAGTGAGTATCCACCAGAGCCACCCAGGTAATAAATGTAGACCCCATTCCCCTTTACCCCCAGGCTCCCCCTCCTACAGATTGTGACAACCGGTACCGCATGATATTGCTTTGCAGTCTGAAGTCCCAGGTTCGATGCTGATTGTTAGCCAAATGAAGCACGGTGTCTCTTAATCTGCCTGCCACAGATGCACCTGTCCATGACATTATCGGTAGGAGTGACCACCACACAGCCCTTGTGGAGGCGAAGTCCCGCCTTCACATTGAGGATACCCCCCATCACTACCACCGTGCTAAATTGGATAGACTTCGAACAGATCTAGCAACTCAGGACTAGGCATCCATGAGGCGCTGTGGGCCATCAGCAGCAGCAGAATTGTACTCGAACACTATCCATAACCGCATGGCCCAGCATATCCCCCAACTCTACCATTACCATCAAGCCAGGGGATCAACACAGGACTACTTGCGTGCCAAAAAGCATAGACAGCAAGTGATAGACAGAGCTAAGTGATCCCACAACCAACGGAACAGATCTAAGCTCTGCCATCCTGTCACATCCAGTCGTGATTGGTGGTGGACAAGTAAACAACTCACTGGAGGAGGAGGCTCCCCAAATATCACCACCCTCAATGATGGGAGGCCCAGCACATCAGTGCTAAAGATAAGGCTGAAACATTTGCAACAATCTCCAGCCAGAAGTGCCGAGTGGATGACTCATCTTGGCCTCCTCAGGAGGTCCCCAGCATTACAGATGTTAGTCTTGAGCCAAATTAATTCACTCCACGTGATATCAAGAAACGGCTGCAGGCACTGAATACTGCAAAGATTATTGGCCCTGACAATATTTTGGCAATAGTACTGAAGACTTGTGCACCAGAACTGACCGCGCCCCTAGCCAACCTGTTCCAATACAGCTACAACACTGCCATCTAACTGGCTATGTGGAAAATTGCCCAGGTATGTCCTGGACACAAAAAGCAGGACCCAACCCCGCCAATTACTGCCCCATCAGTCTGCTCTCCATCATCAGTAAAGTAATGGAAGGGGCCATCAACAGTGCTATCAAGCGCCACTTACACAGCAATAACCTGTTCATTGACACCCAGTTTTGGTTCCACTGGGGCCACTCAGCTCCTGATCTCATTACAGCTTTGGTTGAAACATGGACCAAAGAGCTGAACTCTTGAGTTGAGGTGAGAGTGACTGCTCTTGACATCAAGGCCTCATTTGACCGAGTGTGGCATCAAGGAGCCCTAGCAAAACTGGAGTTAATGGGAATTGGGTGGGGGGTGGGGGAGTGGGGGGGGTGGGGGGGGGGGGCGGGGGAGGGGGGTGGTGGCAGGGGAACTCTGCACTGGTTGGAATCATACCTAGCACAAAGGAAGATGGTTGTGGTTGTTGGAGCTCAGTCATCTCAGCTCCTGGACATCACTGCAGGAGTCCCTCAGGGTAGTGTCCTCGGCCCAACCATCTTCAGCTGTTTCATCAATGATCTTCCTTCCATCCTTCCACAAGGTCAGAAGTTAGGATGGTCACTGACTGCACAATGTTCAGCACCATTTGTGAGTCCTCAGTCGAAGCAGTCCATGTCCAAACGCAGCAAGATCTGGATGATATCCAGGCTTGGGCTGACAAGTGGCAAGTAACATTTGTGCTGCCCAAGTGCCAGGCATTGACCATCTCCAACAAGAGGGAATCTAACCATCGCCCCTTGATGTTCAATGGCATTACCATCACTGAATCCCCCACTATCAACATTCTGGGGGTTACCATTGACCAGAAACTGAACTGGACTAGCTATATAAATACTGTGACTACAAGAGCAGGTCAGAGGCTAGGAATCCTGTGACTAGTAACTCACCTCCTGACTCCGCAAAGCCGGTCCACCATCTACAAGGCACAAGTCAGGAGTGTGATGGAATACGGCCCACTTGCCTGGAGCGGTGCATCTCCACAACACTCAAGAAGCTCGACACCCTCGAGGACAAAGCAGCCTATTTGATTGGCACCACATCCACAAATATTCACCCCCTCCACCACCTACACACAGCAGCAGCAGTGTACCATCTACAAGATGCATTGCAGGAATTCACCAAGGCTCCTTAGACAGCACCTTCTAAACCCATGACCACTACCATCTAGAAGGACAAGGGCAGCAGATAGATGGGAACACCACCACCTGGAAGTTCCCCTCCAAGTCACTTACCATCCTGACTTGGAAATATATCACCGTTCCTTCACTGTCACTGGGTCAAAATCCTGGAACTCCCTCCCTAACAGCACTGTGGGTGTACCTACACCACATGGACTGCAGCAGTTCAAGATGGCAGCTCACCACCACCTTCTCAAGAACAACTAGGGATGGGTAATAAATGCTGGCCCAGCCAAGGAATCCCACTTCCCATGAATGAATAAAACAAAAACTAGGCAATAATTGGACTGTTATCGTTGCTTCTTATTGTCAACTGCTCATTGTTTAAGTGAGAAACAGGTGGCTAATGTTTGAAAACCATTCCTGCCTTCTTCTCTGACAGGCATTGTGGGGGTGTGGGTGGGGGTGGTGGTTAGCGTTGGGCTTACTGGTCCTCTCATCTTTAAGGCCCTTTTCCAGTCTTTTGATTTCTCCCCGGCAGCCACCTTTATTAAATTGCTCAATTTCTGAAATCAGGCAGTGATTGTTTCGGGGAGGGTGGGGAGTAAATCTTTACAGTTAACGCAGACTGGCAATGCATGGGTGTGTAGACATGAGGTACTACATCTGCCCCAGTTATAGGCAACTTCTGAATGAGGAAAGCAGGAAAGCAAAGAAGGACACAAGGTAAAGAAAACTCTGACTTGCAAATCTCTCTTCCGGCTGTGGTAAACCACAGCTGTGCAACTAACTGGTGCTGACGAAAGGAAAATCAAACTGCAGTACTCTGCAGGAAAAATGCTGTGTTCACATAGCAAGGGAGGCTCAAATGGTTCCTGTTTGGGTAAACTTTAAAGGAACAGCGGTCCTGCTGTTTTATCCAGTTGCATAACATATCTCAGCCATAGTGTACGAAGTTGGAACAAAGGTTAAAAACAAAGGCCTCTACAGAAAAAGGCCAAAAGATAGTTTGAAAGAAAGGAAGTTCTAAAAACCAGTTTGCTACTGAAGAAAATGAGGGTTGAATAGAGAAGAAACCAGTGAATGTAAATGCGCATGGCGGACTGGTTGCACAAAAACATTGAGCCTTAATCCAATTTGTTGTACGATAGGGCAGTGTTTTTCAAAATACAGCAAGTTTTTTTTGTTGAGAAAACACAATAAAGGCCACATCCAAGGTTAACAAGTAGTAAAACACAAGAGAAGTTCGAATAGAAAGTAGCAACTTGGTCATTTTAAGCTAGGGTTTTAAAAGCTTGAATATTTTAAGAGGGGGAGAAAAGCTAAGTGGAGTTAAGGAATCCCAATTGTAGCAAAGATGGTAAGAACAGGAAGCCTTGTTTTTGACACAGAAGGGTACAGGAGGGAACAGCGTGTAGTACAGTGTATTCAGAATTTAAAAGATAAAGTCGATGAATGTTTGATGGAGTAATGAGCATGGTTGTATGGAAAAGCTGGTCATTCTAAACTACCCTACAGACGTTCTGTAAAACATAGAATGAATCCTTGCTTGCTGCAAAAACTGAAACTCAGACAAAGGATCTCTACATCCTGGTGTTACTAGAAGGTCAATGGAGATGGCCCCTGCTCAGAGTGGTCTAAGCAAAACGCTCAAGGTTACAGGTTGGGTAATTGAGCAAAGCATGAGTCTTTAGGCAAAAAGAGTAATGAGCAAGGACAGTCTTGGAACACTGAGGCCAGCATGCCAGTGCCCTTGTCACAAACTGCGCTCCCGTGAAAAGAATAGGAATTCCTGGCTCTTATCAAATTAATCGGCAAATGGCGATCACAGTTTCTGATGTTTCCAGTCCAAATGAGCATTTGAAAAGAGTTCATATGTAAGAGGTAATCATCAGGTTGGTGACTAGTGTTTTGGTCCTCTAAGTGGGATTGACTTAATCAAAAATAAGGTATAAATACCTATTCCTATCGGAGATGGTGGCGTAGTGGTAATATCGCTAGACTAGTAATCAAGGGGCTTACGTTAATGCTCTGCGGACATTGGTTTGAATTCCATGACGGCAGCTGGCGGAATTTAAATTCAATTAATAAATCTGGAATATAAAGCTAGTCTCAGTGATGGTGATGATGAAACTATCGTCGATTGGTGTGAAAACCCATTTGATTCACTAATGTCCTTTAGGGAAGGAAATCTGCCGTCCTTATCCGGTCTGACCTACATGTGACTCCAGACCCACAGTCATATGGTTCCCTAGAAAGTTACTCGTTTCAGGGACAATTAGGGGTGGGAAACCAAATGCTGGCCTTTCCAATGACACCCACATCCCATGAAAGAATAAAGTAAAAAAAACTAAGAGAGAAGAGAAGAGAGTGAGGTGACCAAAGTTACCCAGAAATGTTTTTATCAGAAAGGACAGAAAGTTAAAAAAGTTGTAAGGGGCCACAGATGCCTAAATAGGCAATCGACTAGTCATAAGTAATTTTAAGATGGTTTATTAAGAAACAACAGTTTAGATATGATGCATTAACTAATTAGACAGTAAAGAAAAGTATACGACTCATGACAGCTTGTGATAACAGCATTCCGCTCTCTAGTCGAAGAGTTAGGTAACTGCTCCTTCAATCTCTCGATTTTTCTCCTCCTCTTCTGATCCATCTTCCATCTGTAGAAGGCAGCTGCCCAACGAGCACTGCCACCTCACCAGCACCTCAGCACTCTACCACTAGTATGATACCAATATATATATACCCTTTTTTGAGGGGGCTGGTAGCTTAGCCAGTGTCAATCATCTATCTAACTATTCTGACCAATGGATACAGGACAGCTACTCAAAACACCAGGGTGGTCACCATCCCCCCTTGTGCGCCACTCAAGGTCAGCTTTTCAGCTTACATCATACTGAGGGCAATATCCTGGCCCCCCTCTAAGCACTTGCATAATAAGGGGGTTCAGAAGACACCATCCTATCAGCTTAGGAATGTCAACATCCTCTTTCCAGAGAGAGAATCAATGCTGTTAAACTAATCCCATAAAATCTAGAAAATACCCGCTTATTAAAGACCCCAATTTCGTACAAAGTCATAAAGACATTTTGAAGCAGTTCTGAAAAAAGCAGAGTGATTATTAAAAATAAAAAACAGAAGACTAAGAAAATGTTAAACGCTTAAACGAAAAGAAGTAAGCCTTGTAAAGCATATCAGTGTTGTTAATTTATAGCTCATGTTTCTGAGCCCAAACAGTGATTTTTTAAAATTCATTCATGAGATGTGGGCTTGATTGGCTGGGCCAGCATTTATTGCACATCCCTAGTTGCCCTTGAGAAGCTGATGGTGAGCTGCCTTCTTGGACAGCTGCAGTCCATGTGGTTTAGGTACACCCACAGTGCTGTTAGGGAGGGAGTTCCAGGATTTTGACCCAGCGACAGAGAAGGAACAGACGATATATTTACAAGTCAGGAAGGTGAGTGACTTGGAGGGGAACTTCCAGATGGCGGTGTCCCCATCTATCTGCTGCCCTTGTCCTTCTAGATGGTAGTGGTCGTGGGTTTGGAAGTTGCTATCTAAGGAGCCTTGGTGAATTCCTGCAGTGCATCTTGTAGATGGTACACACACTGCTGCTACTGTGCGTTGGTGGTGGAGGGAGTGAATGTTTGTGGATGGGATGCCAATCAAGTGGGCTGCTTTGTCCTCGATGGTGTCGAGCTTCTTGAGTGTTGTGGAGCTGGACCGCTCCAGGCAAGTGGGGAGTATTCCATCACACTCCTCACTTGTAGATGGTGGACAGGCTTTGGGGAGTCAGGAGGTGAGTTACTCATCACAGGATTCCTAGCCTCTGACCTGCTCTTGCAGCCACAGTATTTAGATGGCTAGTCGAGTTCAGTTTCTGGTCAGTGATAACCCCCAGGATGTTGATAGTGGGGGATTCAGTGATGGTAATGCCATTGAACATCAAGGGGTGATGGTTAGATTCCCTCTTATTGGATATGGTCAATGCCTGACACTTGTGTGGCACGAATGTTACTTACCACTTGTCAGCCCAAGCCTGGGTATTGTCCAGGTCTTGCTGCATTTGGACTGCTTCAGTACCTGAGGAATCGCAAATGGTGCTGAACATTGTGCAATCATCAGTGACCATCCCACTTCTGACCTTACGCTGGAGGGAAGGCCATTGATAAAGCAGCTGAAGGTGGCTGGGCTGAGGGCGCTACCCTGAGGAACTCCTGCAGTGATATCCTGGAGCTGAGATGCCTGAGCTCGAACAACCACAATGATTTTCCTTTGAGTTAGGTAAGACTCCAACCAATAGAGAGTTTCCCCTGATTCCCATTGATTCCAGTTTTGCTAGGGCCCCTTGATGCCACATTTGATCAAATGCTGCCTTGATGTCATAGGCAGTCACTCTCACCTCACCTCGGGAGTTCAGCTCTTTTGTCCATGTTTGAACCAAGGCTGTAATGAGGTCAGGAGCTGAATGGCCCTGGTGGAACCCAAACTGAGCGTCAGTGAGCAGGTTATTGCTAAGCAAGTGGCGCTTGATAGCACTGTTGATGACCCCTTCCATTACTTTACTGATGATGGAGAGTAGACTAATGGGGCGATAATTGGCTGGGTTGGATTTGTCCTGCTTTGTGCGTACAAGACATACCTGGGCAATTTTCCACATAGCTGGGTAGATGGCAGCGTTGTAGCTATACTGGAACAGCTTGGCTAGTGGCGTGGCAGGTTCTGGAGCACAAGTCTTCAGTACTATTGCCGGAATATTGTCAGGGCCCATAGCCTTTGCAGTATCCAGTGCCTTCAGCTGTTTCTTGATATCAGATGGAGTGAATTGAATTGGCTGAAGACTGGCATCTGTGATGCTGGGGACCTCCTGAGGAGGCTGAGATGGATCATCCACTCAGCACTTCTGGCTGAAGATTGTTGCAAATGTTTCAGCCTTAACTTTTGCACTGATGTGCTGGGCTCCACCATCATTGAGGATGGTGATATTTGTGGAGCCTCCTCCTCCAGTGAGTTGTTTAATTGTCCACCACCACTCATGACAGGATGTGGCAGGACTGCAGAGCTTAGATCTGACCCGTTGGTTGTGGGATCACTTAACTCTGTCTATTACTTGCTGTTTGGCATGCAAGGAGTCCTGTGTTATAGCTTCACCAGGTTGAAACCTCATTTTTGGCTATGCCTGGTGCTGCTCCTGGCATGCCCACCTCCACTTTTCATTGAACTGAGGTTGGTCCTGTGGCTTGATCGTAATGGTAAAGTTGGGGAATATGCCAGGCCATGAGGTTACAGATTGTGTTTGAGTACAATTCTGCTGCTGCTGATAGCCCACAGCATCTAATGGATGCCCAGTCTGGAGTTGCTAGATATGTTTGAAATCTATCCCATTTAACATGGTGGTAGTGCCACACAACATGTGGAGGGTATCCTCAATGTGAAGGCGGGACTTTGTCTCCACAACGACTGTGTGGTGGTCACTCCTACTGATACTGTCACGGACAGATGCATCTGCGGCAGGCAAGTTGGTGAGGATGAGGTCAAGTATGTTCTTCCCCCTTGTTGGCTCCCTCACCACCTGCCACAGTCCCAGACTAGCAGCTATGTCCTTTAGGACTCGGCCAGCTCAGTCAGTAGTGGTGCTACCAAGTCACTCTTGGTGATGGACATTGAAGTTCCCCACCCAGAGAATATTCTGCACCCTTGCCACCCTCAGTGCTTCCTCCAAGTGGTGTTCAACATGGAGGAGTACTGATTCATCAGCTGAGGGAGGGCGGTACATGGCAATCAATAGGAGGTTTCCTTGCCCATGTTTGATGCCATGGGGCCCGAAGTTGATGTTGAGGACTCCCAGGGCAATTCCCTCCCAACTGTGAACCACTGTGCTGCCACCTCTGCTGGGTCTGTCCTGCTGGTGGGACAGAACATACCCAGGGGTGTTGATGGTGGTGTCTGGGACATTACCTGTAAGATATGATTCCGTGAGGATGACTATGTCAGGTTGTTGCTTGACTAGTCTGTGAGACAGGTCTCCCAATTTTGGCACTCGCTCCGGTGTCGACAGGGCTGAGTTTGCCGTTGTCGTTTCCGGTAGCCAGGTGGTCCATCCAGTTTCATTTCTTTTTTGAGACTTTGTAGTGGTTTGATGCAACTGAATAGCTTGCTGGGCCATTTCAGAGGGCACTTAAGAGTCAACCACGTTGCTGTAGGTCTGGAGTCACATGTATGCCCGACCAGGTAAGGACGGCAGATTTCCTTCCCTAAATCGACAACAATCGACAATGGTTTCATGCTTATCGTTAGACTTTTGGATTGAATTGAATTCAAATTCTACTATCTGTCGTGGTGGGATTGGAACCCGGGTCCCCAGAGTAACTCTATTTCTCTCTCCGCAGATGCTGCCAGACCTGCTGAGTTTTTCCAGCGCTTTCTGTTGGACATTGAATGTACTTCTGTAAGGTCACCATTAAACAAACCCAGCAAAGGTTGAGAGATTGTGAAACTCTTAAATTACCGTTATGCCTAAGTTGACCTAGGCCAGATCAATTAATTATATGAAACTAAATGCTCACTGTAATTCTCATTGTTTAACCTTGTGTACGTTTGAGCTGTTTTACAATAAATGGTGTTTGATAAAATCAATTTAATTAATGCATTTTTGTGCCTGGCTTCATCTGTGATGATTGGCAAGTAGGTATAATCTACTCAGTGTTACACTACATTCTGGTTGTCAACGGTTTGGGTATCTGTAACTGTTAATATATTTTGCCCTGGGTTACTTTTGACAGTGCGAGAGCAAGTGAAGTTTTACATCTTACAAAACCTTAGACGTTGCCAACCTAATCCTCCATTGTGAGAATGAAAGTCTGGGTAAAATATTTATCTGCAACACTTTGATTAATATTGATGACGTCTATTTACAGAGTGACTGTTCTTCAACCTTACAATAATATCGATGAAATAAAGGAGTACAAGGAAGTTTGCAGTCAGGAGAGAAAGAAGGGAAACTTGCAGTAAGCGAGAGATCACTTATTTAACCATAAGCATCTCAAACTTTCACACCTACACCTGTGACCATACCCTTGAACTCAGCTTCATGTTAGTTATTCGTCAGGGACATCAACTCATCATATCACATTCACGCAATACGTATTTGTTAACTATAAATATGAACCTATGGTGCAGAACTTTCCGCTCGTTGGGCGGGCGCGTGCCTGACCCGAACAGACGTGAACTGACGTGTGATGTCATCGGGCGAGTGTCCCAATGTCATCGCGCACTTGTGCGATATTTCGCTCGGCAGGCACACGTGGGAGTCGGAGCTGTGCCTGCCATTAATTAAGGGGTCAGTTAAGGCCCTTGACAACCCAGTTGAGGGCGATTTAACATTGCCTGTGCGATTTTTCACTCATCGCACGAGCAGGTGGGCGGGCCACAATTTGCAAAACTTCATCCACAGGCAGGATAAAAAGGGTCAGCAGCATTGCCAGTGTGA
Source organism: Cetorhinus maximus (assembly GCF_964194155.1). Classification (NCBI taxonomy): domain Eukaryota; kingdom Metazoa; phylum Chordata; class Chondrichthyes; order Lamniformes; family Cetorhinidae; genus Cetorhinus; species Cetorhinus maximus. Next base: position 13,658,927 of record NC_135895.1, on the reverse strand, counting down.
GTAGTGAGGAGATTTGGAGATAGTTTGCTGCTGGTTGCTTATTGGTACTTGGCAACTTCATCTCTAATCGGGGCTTCATTCTTAGCATTTCCAGGCTTCATTTCAGGACTCATTGTTGCCTCCAAGGCCCCCAGAGGATTCAGACCGTGTGGATCCTTCCAGGTATCAGACAGCCTTCCCTTACCCTGGGAATAGGGATTGTGGTATCTGCTGGAGGCAGCTCCTCTGAGGAGGAAGAGAGGGGCAGAAGGGAGAGGAGGCCAGGTGTCCCAATGCAGCTTCCAGGGGAGGGACCTGTGGGAGGAGAGGTGCAAGGACAAGGGACGCAGCGCAGGCAGGTAGCCCAAGGCGGAAGAAGCCGCAGAAGACACCACTATCCTGCTGCCAGGGTTTACAGGCGGTGATGCAGGTACCTCAACATGTCCGACGTGCAATGCTGAAGGAGACACTGCCTCTCAAGGGAGACAGTGACCTCCATTTGTCAGATGATTGGATGATTGGGCCTGAGATCAGCTTGAACTGTGTGGATGGATAATGCATGCCAGTGGCTCTGAAGGTCACAGTGGCCCTCAACTTCTATGCCTCCGGCTCTTTCCAGGGCTCAGTGGGGGATCTGTGTGGAGTCTCCCAATCAGCTGTCCAGAGTTGCGTCAATCTGGAGACAGAAGCACTGTTCAGGCGGGTATTGACTTTTCTTCATTTCTGTATGGAGGTTGCGTGAGCCAGAGGCTGTGCAGCGATTGCTGGGTTCCCCCGTGTCCAGGGTGACATCGACAGCACACACATGTGGCCATCAAGGTGGCAGCGGGACAGCCGGGTGCCTTTGTTAATAGGAAGGGATTCCACTCCATGAACGCCCAGATAGTGTGTGACCACAGGATGCAGATTCTGCAAGTCTGTGCAACGTACCCTAGCAGCTCCCATGATGTGTACATCCTCAGACACTCCCAAGTGCCAAGGCTCTTCAGTGCTCCAGCCCGGCTGGATAGATGGCTGCTGGGTGACAAGGGCTATCCCCTCAGAAGGTGGCTCATGACGCCTCTCTGCCATCCAAGAACAGAGGCTGAGCAGCGGTACAATAGGAGCCACAGCTCCACAAGGGCAGTGGTAGAGAGAACCATAGGTCTTCTCAAGATGCGCTTCCGATGTCTGGACCGTTCAGAGGGTGCACTGCAATACCCCCTAGAGGGGTTGTCACTGATAGTGGTTACATGCTGCGCTCTCCACAACCTGGCACTGGCAAGGGGGTACCCACTGGAGGAAGACGATCTTGACGCATCTCCACAGGCCACAGAGGATGAATCCAGTAGTGAGTCAGAAGAGGAGCATGGTGAGGAGAACACTGAGGGTATTAAGGCAGACCTCAGTAACCTCCAGGGAGACAGGGACACCAGGCGTGCCTTGGTTCAATGCTTCTATAGATAGGTTGCCAAATTAGCGCTACCGCCTCATGCCAGAGCTGCCTCCACCATCCTGGATCACAGAAATGACCCTTTCCTTTGCCCCCAAAATACACTCAGTGCCTGTGCAATAAAGTTTCGAGCCACCCATTTCCAGTATTACATACTGGCGTACCCAGCACCTACAAAACAAATGAAGCATACTCAGACCAATAACACAAAAGCAAATGTAATGTAATGTTGGCACTGACAGATTGTGAACAGAACAATATCAGGTATTGATGGTCATGCCATGTCTAGGTGCTCCCCCCTCACTGGCACCGGTGTTGGAGACAGCCTGCTGACTCTGCTGTCTTGTTGGCCTTGATAACCTTGGCGGTTGTCCTTTGGTCAGTGGAGCCTGTGATGGCCCCGCCTGGGAGGGAATGGTCAGTGCCACAGCTGGCATCTCCCCAGTCGTCGCATCCTCATCAGATGCCACGGTCACTGGCAGAGGGGCGGAGGAGCTGCTGCCATCTTCCAGAGCGTCCTGAGAGGGGCCAGCAGAATCGACAAGCAGTTCGTGCGGCAACGTGAGGTTCCTCCCTGCTCGCCAATGATGGACGGGCACCTAGCTGGGATACTGGGTGCCTTATCCATCTCCTATGCTGACGCTGACCACCTGAGGCCAGTACCTGTGTGAGGGCTTGCAGGTTTGAGCCCATTGATTAGCCCCCTCTCAACTGCAGGACTATTGCAGCCTGGCCATCCCGACCTGAGGAACACCTGGCAGGGCACGTTCGGGTCGTGGCCCTCGAGCTGCAAGGCACTCAATCCAAGCAGCCAGGGCTCACCCCCTTGGCCAGCTCTGGCGTCATTGCCAGCTGGCACTCAGACTCTAACACTCCCTGAGCTCTAAGGAGAGGGGGAATGGCCAGCACCAAGCACTTTAACACATTGATCCATACCAACGCGGTACTCACCCTTCCTGAGCGCAGCAGGTCATTAAACCTCTTCCGGCACTGCACCCAGGTGCGTTGCACCACGTTGTAGCTGCTCGCCCGGGCTGCCACCTCCCCCCCTCCATGCCCTCTTTGTGAGGTGCGGTGGCCTCCTCCTCCCATCTCTGGCAGCCACCTTCTCCAGGAGGGCGGTGATGCACTCGTTGGGAAAACAGGGGACCGAGTGCCCAGGCAACTTCATCTCCCGCCTGATCTCTGCCTCCTTGTTTGCAGCCATGTCGCTGCTGCGACTCTGAGGTGGGCAGCCTCCCTGGGGCCCCCTGCGCCGGTTTTGAACCGGCCGCCGGGTCGCCATTGGACCCAGCGGACAACAGGCCCCCGCCCCCGCCTGGCCCTTCTCGAACATTCTGCAGCTGGTGTTCATGCTGGACGGGCCTTAATTGTCCTGCCAGCGTGAAATCGCCGCTGTGGCCTGATTGCGGGCAGCAGTCGGCTTCCCCAGCGCTCCCGCTCGCCCCCATCGAGCCCGCCCGACGAGGGCAAAGATTCTGCCCATGAAGTGTGAACCTGAAATGGACACTTTCCTCTAACATAAAATGGAGTTGAGTGATGAGGTGACCTTTATCTTGTCAGCACATGGAACTGTAAGAGCACTGAGCTAATTTTCATGTCTGGACAAGTCTTGGCAAGTCACTAAAATGCAAAATGGCCCTTCCTGTGATAATGGCTGCATTTCTCTAACTCATTAAAAAGATTGAATTCACGTCACTGCTGCAGCCTCTGCAGCTTAAACTTGAAACCCAAGAAAAATGAGTGTCGTTATGACCAGGTTAGGAGGAGTGAACTGAGTCCTCTCTTTATCCCATTCCTGTGTTGGTTGTAACAGAGTTCGAACTTAAAAAAGTGATATTTCCAATTCAATATATCTTCTTATCTGTGTGTAACTTATTATAAGAAATAAGCCAGCCAAGTACCTTAAGTTAATAAGTAAAGAGTTAGTTTTATTGTTAAAACTCACTCAGGTAAAGTTGCAGAAATTATTAACATAAGGTTTAAAATGTACAAACACGCCCAGCTTACACACTAATGCAAAAACAACACACACAACCCCTCTAATCATACAAAAAAAGAAATGAAATACTGCAGAGTATCAGATCTTAAAACTTGGCCAAGTAAAAATTATAGCCAGAAAATAATTATTCGCAGGTTGTCTGTATGCTTGTTTACAGCTGAAGGGTCACTTTCCACAGTAGCTGCTGGTACTTGAGTTTCTCACTGGAGCTGTCACTCTGCAGTCATGGTTGGTTGATTCTCTTTTCTGATGCAGGCTGTGCTGTTGATTCAGAATCCTCCTTTAAGAACTCTCAGTTTGCAGCAATGAGGTCTCCTGGTTGGTTTTCAAATCACAAACAGCTCCAGTTTTGATGAGAGAGGTTTCAGAGGAAGAGAGAGGGGGTAAGGCTGATGCCCTTTCTATCCCTGTGACAGTCTCTATCTGGGCTGTTAGTTCAAAGCCAGTATATTTTACACCCAGCAGCTGGGTCACGTGACCTCGCTCTGCTTTCAGTCTGGGTTTATCTTAGCCACTGTCTCTGAGAGCTCCATATACTTTGTGCCTTCAAAAAGCAGCTTGTGTGCTTTGCAAATACAACATGGTCGCAGCTGTAGGCCAGTGACCTTTGCTTAGCAAAATTGACCTTTTTAAAACATTCACTATATGTATATATATGTCCAACTGATGACATTATAAAATATGTCCAGCTGATGTAATTATAAAGTAAATTACCATATAACACATCTTCATCACAGAGTGAGAAGCTCTATTTTATCAAGATGGCATGTGGATGAGTGATATTTAGACTCCATTATCTGACAATGGCCTAACCATCATAAATTATTGATGAGGACAATGAGAAGGGATGCTCTGGTCAGGGTTTCTGATAAGGTTTTTAGTAAGGCATATTCTGGTCAGACAGGCAGAACCATCTATGCCAAGGAGGGAAAAGACACTGCCTGAGAACACATCTTAAGCCACATGTAGTCAGAGACTTGAGTTGACCTTGAATTCTCTACCAGAGGAATAGTACCAGGGCTCTGTTATTGCACCTTGACCAGAGTGTAATAAGAGAAATCTGCTACTGTGAACATAAAACAACAGTGAATCCGTCCTAAACCACCAGAGCTTTCCTTCTGTGGACAAGAAGGATTACAGACCTGCATCAAATCTTCACCCTGGAGTATAACAAGTGTAATAAAGAACTCTTCAAGTCATAAAACATAAACCCTTTTATAATCGCAATCCTTTCCAGTGTGTGTGTGTGTGTGAGTGTGTATGAGTGTGTGTGTGTGTGTGTGTGTGAGAGAGCTGGGGCGTGGTTGCTTATACTCAGGTATTGAACAATAATCATTTATCTTTCTTTTAAAACTTACAAAAACCCGCCCCTTGCCGGTTCCTGACAAGTAAAGCACTCAGCAATGAAAACACCTTTTTTTTGTGAACACGCTGTCTTTGGCCAGTGGATGGGTGAAAAGAGAAGTGGAGCCATGCCGATCATTTCTCCCCAACCCGTAACAATTACTATACCATTTAAATGAATCTCACCCACAATTCTTAATGAAAAGTGGCAAATTCTGTTAATGCAATTCAATTCAGTTTGACCCATATTTGATCGAAAGTGACATGTCCCAACTTGGGTAATTTCAGAAAAGGTAATACGAATATGAAACATACGAAATAGGAGCAGAAGTAGGTCATTTGGCCCCTCGAGCCTGCTCCCCTATTCAAAAAGATCATGGCTGATCTGTTTGTGTTTAGAGCTCTACGTTCCCATCTACCCCCGATAACCTTTGATTCCGATGCCTATTATGAATATATCTAGTTCTGCCTTAAACATATTCAATGACCCAGCCTCTACCGCCTTCTGAGGCAAAGAGTTCCAAAGTCGCACAGCCCTCTGAGAGAAAAAATTCTCCTCATATCTGTCCTCATAAGGGGGACCCCTAATTTTAAAACAATGCCCCCTAGTTCTGTACTCAACCACAAGAGGAAATATCCTTTCCACGTCCACCTTGTCAAGGCCGTTCAGGATCTTATATACTTCAATCAAGTCACCCCTCACTCTTCTAAACTCCAGTGGAAACAAGCCCAGTCTGTCCAACCTATCCTCATAAGACAACCCACTCATTCTAGATATTAATCTGATGAACCTCCTCTGAACCGCCTCCAACACATTTACATCCTTCCTTAAATAAGGAGACCAAAACTGTATTCGAGATGCAATCTCACCAACGCTCTGTATAACTGAAGCATGACATCCTTACTTATAGGTTCAATTCCTCTCGTAACAAAGGGTAGCATCTAGTAATGCATATGGATAGTAATGTATCTCTACAACTCTTTCACTCTAGTTCCTACTCAATGTTGTATGCAAAAATCAAGAAAGGAACAATGTATAAAGCGTACACATTAAAAAAAAATCAGAAATATTACAACACATCATGAGACCATCATTCTTTGGAAAAGGCAACTTCCTTTAGTTATGAAATCAAGCTCTGGCATCCACGCATTGCTTCCTGTAACCCTTTGAGGCATGGTTCAGCTGCCATGGAATATATTGGGCAATTGTATTTCCATTGTAAAATGTCGAAATTGTTATTGACAGACACTTGGTTATGCAAAACTTGAAGAATGATCTTAGGTGGCAATGCACTGAAGGCACTTGGAGGAAGAGCTTAGTGTCTCAAAGGAGGACAAGGCTGCCTAATGGTGCTGCACCCAACCTACTTAAAGAGAAATTTGGATATATGCAAGAATGCCAAATTTCAAACGATCACAACAATTTATATAATAGGAGAAAAGCATTCTGATTGGGTGTCAAGACATCTCTGATTGGCCAATACATTGAAAAGAGAAAGCAATGGGTAACTATAGGCTCCTCAAGCCCCCAGGTAATTCAAGAAAAGGTGCAAAGCTTGAACATATTCCTTTTGTTTGCAGAGAACGGGTCCCTGTGTGTGAATGTGCATCACTCCTAGCAAGCGTAAATGAGCCATGTTGATTATTTGATTATCTTAAATTGGTTGTGTACTTACTGTGAACATGTAGCTGCTAGAACACTCAAGGTTGTTCAGCAAGTGCTGTCCAATCATGGAATAACATCTAACTGTAGACGTTTTGTTTTGAGTTTTGCAAGTGCAGGCTGGTTGAATACAGCCTGTACTCTGCCTGTTATGAACAACCGGAGGAAAATGCAGTTTGATTCAATCGGCCAATTGCTACCACCTATGTACCGAGCATCACACCAGCTCTGAAATTCATGCATGATGTTGCTCCATTGTGTGATAGGTTGGATGTCTTTTTAGACTGATTGGAGCATCCTGTTAGTGGAAAATACCACACACATAGGCACTCTATAGTGGCAGCATGAAACAGCTTGCTTAACCTGTTGTTCAAATTTTTGAGATACTTTGCCTTTCCCAACTAACTTGAGGTAGAGCGGGCACTTTTCAGGTCTGAAACTGGCAGTCTCTGGCCCATTTGTGAGTTTAGGTGATGCACTGCGAACAATAACCTGGTCAGGATAGCCATTGTTCAGCAGGATAGTGTTCTATTTCTGCATCAAGCTTTCAATGTGTGCAAATGGCCAGGGCCTTATCTATACGACTGCTGATAAGGCCAGTTTTATAGCATGTGGAGTCATACAAACCCCAATGTTTATATTGACTGGTGAAGTGGAGAACACGTTAGCGGAGTTCTCAGCTATCATGTTGAGGAAAGGGAATGTGTTAGACTGGTCCATCTCAAGAGTGAATGTGACCATGGGATGGAGCATTTTAAGGTGTGTAGGGAAATCCTTACATGTGGCCGCAGGTTCAAAGATTATAAACGTATCACCTATGTAATGGAAATATGCAAGGGGTAGGAGGTTAGGGCTTATTCCATCAAAATGTGTTTCTCATGGAAGCCGATGATAGCTCAGTGTCAAATTTTGTTTTATAATGTAAACCCTAAGTCTCTTTTGACCTCCACGGTTTCTAATTTTTCGCCATTTAGTAAGTACTCCAATTTGTGCTTTTGGTCCAAAGTGGATGCCTCGCATTTGCCTACATTGAAATCCATTCGTCACTGTTTTGACAACAGTTTCACTTTGTCAATTTATCTGTGATGATGACCATCACCTAAGTAGGCCAATAATTTGCCTTCACAAAAAATTAGTATACAGGTACAACAGGTGATTAGGAAGACAAATGGAATGTGGGTGTTTATTGCAAGGGGAATAGACAGTTGCGCAGTGAGATCATATCTGGAGTAATGAGAACAGTTTTGGTCTCCTTATTTGAAAAAATATATAATTGCATTAGAAGCAGTTCAGTGAAGGTTCACTCCACTCATTCCTGGGATGAGAGTCTTAGCTTAAAGGTTGAGCAGGTTGGACCCATATCCATTGGAGTTTAGAAGAATGAGAGGTGACCTTATTGAAACGTATAAGATCCTGAGGGGGGCTTGATAGGGAAGAAACCAGGAGCATGTTTCCACTTGTGGGGGAACCTAGATGTAGGCGACGCAGTTTAAGAATAAGAGATCTCCCTTTTAAGGTGGAGAATTGTTTTCTTCCAGGGTGTTGCTAGTATGTGCAATTCTTTACCCAGAAATCAGTGGAAGCTGAGTCATCGAACTTATTCCTGGCTGAGTTAGACAGATTTTTGATAGATAAGAGAGTCAAGGGTTATGAGGGGAGTTGAGACCACAACCAGCTCAGCCATGGTCTTATTGAATGGCTGGGGGAGTCAAATAAGGGCTGAATGGCCTACTCCTGCTCCTAAGTTTAGCTAAGAGTGCCTTTTGAAGGATTTTATTCAATGCCTTTTCTAAGTTCATATAAATAACATCCATAGACATTCTCCTGTCACACATGAACATATGAATTAAGAGCAGGAGTAGGCTATTCAGATCCTCAAGCCTGCTCTGCTATTTGATAAGATCTGATTGTGGCTTCTACTTTCCTGTCTACCCCCTATACCCTTTGACTCCCTTGTCAGTCAAGAATCTATTTAGCTTAGCTTTAAAAATATTCAATTATCCTGCCTCCACTCTTCTCTGGGGCAGAGAATTCCACAGACTAACAACCGCCTGAGAAAAAAAATATTCTCCTCATCTCTGTCTCAAATAGGAGACCCCTTATTTTTAACTTGCGTCCTCTAGTTCTAGGTTTTCCCGCAAGGGTAAACATCATCTCAGCATCCACCTTGTCAAGTTCCCTCAGGATCCTTTATATATTTCAATAAGATCACCTCTCATTCTTCTAAACTCCAATGGACACAGACCCAGCCTGTCCAACCTTTCCTCACAAGACAACCCCTTCATCTCGGGAATCAGTTGAGTGAACCTCCTCTGCACTGCTTCCAATGCAACTATGTCCTTTCTCAAATAAGGAGACCAAAACTGTACACAGTACTCCAGACGTGGTCTCACCAACACCGTGTACAACCGTAGCAAAACTTCCCTACTTTTTTATTCCATTTCCCTTGCAACAAACAACATTCCATTTGCCATCCTTATCACTTGCTGTACCTGCAAATTAACTTTTCCTGATTCAAGTACCAGGACAACCAGATCCCTCTGTATCACAGTGGAAATGCATGGCAGATGCAGTATAATATGGATAAATGTGAAGTTATCCACTTTGGTAGCAAAAACAGGAAGGCAGATTATTATCTGAATAGCTATAAATTGAGAGAGGGGAATGTGCAATGAGACCTGGTTGTCCTCGTACACCAGTCGCTGAAAGTAAGCATGCAGGTGCAGCAGGCGGTGAAGAAGGCAAATGGTATGTTGGCCTTTATAGCGAGAGGATTCAAGTGCAGGAGTATGGATGTCTTGCTGCAATTATGCAGGGCCTTGGTAAGACCACACCTGGAATATTGTATGCAGTTTTGGTCCCCTTACCTGAGGAAGGATGTTCTTGCTATAGAGGGAGTGCAGCGAAGGTTTACCCACTGATTCCTGGGATGGTGGGACTGACATATGAGGAGAGATTGAGTCGGTTAGGATTATATTTGCTGGAGTTCAGAAGAATGAGGGGGGATCTCATAGAAACATATAAAATTCTAACAGGACTAGACAGGGTAGATGCAGGAAGGAAGTTCCCTATGGTGGGGGGGTCCAGAACCAGGGGTCACAGTCTGAGGTTAAGGGGTAGACCATTTAGGACTGAGATGAGGAGAAATTTCTTCACCCAGAGAGTGGTGAGCCTGTGGAATTCGCTACCACAGAAAGTAGTTGAGGCCAAAACATTGCATATTTTCAAGAAGGAGTTAGATATAGCTCTTGGGGTGAAAGGGATCAAAGGATATGGGGAGAAAGCGGGAGCAGACTATTGAATTGGATGATCAGCCATGATCATATTGAATGGTGGAGCAGGCTCGAAGGGCCGAATGGCCTACTCCTGCTCCTATTTTCTATGTTTCTGTATGTTTCAATGTTCTGCAATCGCTCTCCATTTAAATAAGATGCTGCTTTTCTGTTCTTCCTGTCAAAGTGGACAAATTCACATTTTCCCAAATTATACTCCATCTGTCAAATATTTGCCCAATCACTTAGCTTATCTATATTCCTTTGCAGACTCCTGGTGGCCTCTTCACAACTTACTTTTCTACCTATCTTTGTGTCATCAGCAAATTTAGAACCATACATTCAGCCCCTTCATCCAAATCATGGATGTAAATTGTAAATAGCTAAGAGCCCTGCACTAAACCCTATGGCACTCCACTTGTCACATCTTACCAACCCAAAAATGACACATTTATCCCTACTCTCTGCTTCCTGTTAGCTAATCAATCCTCTGTCCATGCTAATATGTTACCTCTTACACAATAGCTCTTATCTTGTGTAGTAGCCTTTGGTGTGGCAGTTTGTCAAATGCCTTCTGGAAATCTAAGTGTAGCACATCCACAGGTTCCCCTTTATCCACATTGTTTGTTACTTCTTCAAAGAGCTCCAATATTATTAGTCAAACACAATTTCTCTTTCACAAAACCATGTTGACTCAGCCTGATTGCGTTAAGATTTTCTAAGTGCCTAGCTATAACCTCCACAATAATAGATTCCAGCATTTTCCCCTATGACAGATGTTAAGCTAATTGGCCTGTAGTTTCCTACTTTCTGTCTCTCCCCTTTCTTGAATAGAGGAGTTACATTTGGTATTTTCCAATCTGGTGGGACCTTTCCAGAGTCTAGGGAATTCTGGAAAATCAAAACCAATGCATCTACTCAGCAGCCATTTCTTTCAAGACTCTAAGATGAAGTCAATCTGGACCTGGGACCCTGTCAGACTTTAGCTCTAATAATTTTATTAGTACCCTTTCCCTGGTGATTATAATTGTTTTAAGCTCCTCCCTCCCTTTCACCTCCTGATTTACAATTATTTCTGGGATGTTATTTGTATCCTCTACTGTGAAGACAGATGCAAAATACCTGTTCAATTCATCCGCCATTTCCTTGCTTCACATGATTAATTCCCCATTCTCTCTCTCTAGAGACAAATGCTCACTTTGGTTACTCTTTTCCTTTTACAATACCTGCAGAAACTCTTACTATCTGTTTTTAAATTACTAGCTAGCTTTCTCTTATATTCTAATTTCTCCCCCCTTCTTATTTTTTCAGACATTCTTTGCTGGTTTTTATATTCTGTCCAATCTCCTGGCCTGCCACTGATCACAGAATCATAGAGTTGTTGCAGTGCAGAAGGAGGCCATTCAGCCCATCGTGTCTGCGCTGGGTCTCCAAATGAGCAACTCGCCTAGTACCGTTCCCCCACCTTCTCCTCGTAACCTTGCACATTCTTCCTTTTCAGATAAGTCTAATTCCCTTTTGAATTCTTCGATTGAACCTGCCTACACCACACTCTCAGGCATTGCATTCCAGACTTGAACCACTTGCTGCATGGAAATGTTTTTCTCATCACTTATGCTTCTTTTGCCAATTATTTTAAATCTGTTCCCTCTCGTTCTTGATGCTTTTGTGAGTGGGAACTTTTTCTCTCCATAGCTGCAGACCCCTCATGATTTTGAATACCTTAGTCAAAACTCCTCTCAGCCTTCCTTTCTCCAAGGAAAATAATCCTAATTTCTCCAATCTATTGTGAAGTAACTGAAGTTCTTCATCCTTGTGAATCTTTTCTGCACTCTCTCTAATGCCTTCAGATCCTTCTGAAAGTGCGGCACCCAGAACTGGACATAATACATATAAAAGTTCAACATAACCTCCTTGCTCTTGTACTCTATGCCCCTGTTAATAAAGCCCAGGATACTGTATGCTTTATTAGCTGCTCTCTCAGCATGTCCTGGCCACCTTCAATGACTTATGCATATATATGTATATATATACACCCTGGTCCCTCTGCTCCTGCACCTCCTTTAGAGTTGTACCCTTTATTTTATATTGTCTCGCCATGTTCTTCCTATCAAAATGAACCACTTCACATTTCTCTGCATTGAATGTCATCTGCTTGTCCTTTTGAAGTTTTACACTATTCTCCTCACAGTTCACAATGCCTCCAAGTTTTGTATCACCCACAAACTTTGAAATTGTGCCCTGTCTGCCAAGGTCCAGATCATTAATATATATCTGGGAAAAGAAGGGTCCCAATACTTTGCAGAGTTTCTTTGTGGAATTGTAAGCTTTTTATTTCAATTTGATATTATCCTTAACGTTATGGACTTGATTTTCCAGACAGGTTTCTCATTAGAAGCATTGAACTTTATTTACAGGCTGCAGCAGCAGTTACACGCTTCCATCAAGCTCTGCAACTGGAAGAAGGACTCCGACTCTAAGGTTCCACGTGCTTGAGCAGATTTGTTCACACTGTTATGTGATACTATTCAACCCAATAAATCTTAAAGCTACAGTCACTACATTCCTTAAAGCTACAATTAATACACTTAACTTCCTTAGTTTGCCACGATTGATGTAGTCTTTCTTTCTCACTGGAATGTTTAGTACTATTCACAGGCCATAGGGTGCCCCAAATTACTTTATAGCCATTGAAGTACTTTTGTAGTGCAGTTGCTGTTGGAAATGTTGGAAATGTGGTAGCCTATTCGTGTGCAGCCCACAAATAGCAATATGATAATGATCAGATAATCTATTTTTGCGATATTGATTGATTGTTGGTTTCATTTCAATGCCTACAGTAGCTTTTGCAAGAATTTATGCAATTTACAGGACCCCAATTAACATCAGGTAAACCTGCCAACGACATCCCTAAGCAACTCAGTAAATTAAACGTAACTAAAAGTCAATCTAAGATATAATATGCAACAGTTTCCCTGTATCTTCTATTGTGATGCTCATTCTATTTTTCCTTTCCCATTATTCCTCTGCTCCTTTCATTATCACTCCCTGCCTCCGTCTATTAGTTCCCAATGTTGGCATGGCTATATTTTTCTCCCCTAGCCCTGTTTTTTTCTGTGCTCTTATGTCTTGACATTCTCTGCAACACCTGCAGTGCCCCAGGGTGACCAGCAAGTGGCAACATCACCTCACCTTTTACTGCTTTTGCTGCTCAGCCAGTCTTTGTGCGCTGTCTTCCACCTCTGCACCACTGCGGCTCCCGTATCTTGTGTGAACAACAGGATGACACTTCAAACTGGGATGCTGCAAAGTGAACCGCCACCCCAGGAGTGGCTCAGTCTTCACGGATGATAGCATTCCAGCTTGCGAGCAATGAAACGGGCCGTGTACAGCTTGGAAGGATGGTGCTGTCTGTTGGTTTAAAGTAATTGAGAATAATGACTGACGGTTAATAAGACAGTCGCTTGGCAAAGAAAAAAGCACCACAGTCGCCACCTTTCGAACTTCTGAGGCTGCTTTGATTTTTGACAGTAAATAGGGAAGGTACATTTGGATGTTAAGCAGGTAAAACCTCAGGGCAGTTAAGCAGCAAAAGTATGACAAATTTCTCTGACCCCCCCACCCCGCCTTAGGTGATTATAACTAGAGCAGGGGAACCTGCCTGGCCGGAGTAAAGGTTATACAGTACTTACCACACAATAGACCTGTTGGCAAAACTGAAGCCAGCGGGATTAAAGGGACAGTGGCTGAGTGGGCACAGGACCGGCTCAGGGACAGAAAGCAGCGTGTTGGTGACTGGCTCTTCTGTTGATATTAGGGACGTAGCTGGTGGTGTTCCCCAGGGGTCAGTGTTGGGACTGTTTCTGATGTATCTACATTGATGGCTTGGGCTTGGGCTGTACTGGGCATCGTTTCAACGTTTGCAGATGGTGTGGAGCTTGGGAACGTGATGGAGGACGACAAGGACAGTAACAGACTTCAGGAGGACACAGTCAGACCAGTGAAATGGGGAAGGCACCACGGCATGGCTGTGACACAGAGGGAGGCCTTGCTGCCCATCACTGTCCGTGCTAACCACCTGCAAGAGCCAACCCGCCTTCAGGAGCGGCGGAAGCAGAGGCGATCAACGATTTCAAAAGGGAATGGGGTTGGCGCTGGAGGGAAGTCAACTTGTGCACCCACGGGATGGAGCGGGGGGAATGGAGACTGCTTGGATTGCTCTGCAGGGACCCAGCACAGTCTCAATGTGCTAAACGACCTCTTTCTGTGCTACAATGACTCCAGGGGCGGATTTGGCCCAGATTTGCACCAAGTGCGGTAGCGGGCGGGTAAAGCGATGTTTTACCCGTCGGCCGCAATGGCGGCTTCTCACACCGTAGCGTCCCAAACCCGCTGCGTTAATTATGCATTCCTGGGAAACACGCCATTTCCATGGCGGACGGGCTCTCATTCGCCCGCCATCCCATCACCTCGCCACTTCATCACGCCGGGCGTCACATTTAAAATGTAGCTGTGTGCACACCTCTCAGTGCTTCCAGCCCAGGACTGCTGCACAGGAGACAGAATGGCCTTAAAAGGCAATCAGGCTTCAGCCCCATGATTTAGTGACACGCCCCTCGAGAGCCTTTCTGGATGCTGCGGAGGCTCACCATGATGTCTTCTACCCCCACGCTGGCTGGAGGAGGGGCAGTGACATCACCAATCCAGCATGGGAGGAGGTGGTCAGCGCCAATGCCCTGCAAAAGAGGACAGCCACCCAGTGCCACAACAGGACGAATGGTCTCATCCATTCTGCCAGGGTAACTCACTCTTCTCATCACTCTCAACTCACACACTCACAAACCCATCACACTTGCACAGGGATCTCACACCTCAAGGGACAACACCACTAACTCTCTCATACACAGCCTCACATCTCCATCAGGCTCATATCCTCTGGCGCTCACGTCCTCATCCTGTCCTTGGCTCCACTCACCACACAAACATTCCACACAGTGCCATGTATCCTGCTCACACTCTCTCCATCTGTTTCCATGCAGGAGAAGCTGGCACACAACAGCAGGGAGAGGTCCCAGACCGGGTGAGGGGGTGGAGTGGCCCACATTAGGCCCCTCGCTCACTTTGAGGAGTGTGCCATCGCGCCGATGGGTGAGGACGTGGACCGTGCCTGCGGTGACGGTGAGGCCAGCAGCAAACACTCTTGTGAGGATCCCACACCACATCATCCCTCCCTCAATGCTGTCAGTGCTCTCTCTCCTGCTTTTGACTCTGCTGACATGCTTGTTGTACCACAGCGGATGGTCAATGCCGAACTGCTCAAATCCCAGAGGGAAACTTGGAATAGCTACACAACTATTTAGCAATTTGTACTTTATTTCGAGATGTGTGCCTTGAATTCAGTGGTAATACATCCACTGATGCTTAGAGGTTTTTGACAAAACTAAATTAAACATTTATTAATAGAAGAAGAGATTTTGAGCACATACATAGGTCTACAAAACACTACTATAATAACTTCTAAATCTCCTAATTAAAATAACTCCCAGTTACACCTCTGTTAAGGCTACAGTAAAACAAAATAGATTTCAACAGACCCAGGCAAAGCGCACAATACCCTGGACAGTGATATTCACAGTGAATTTTCTTAGCTTCGGTTCCTGTAGACAGCAACTTGATGCATAGAGGCTGGAGGCTTTTCACACTTGTATTAGATCTTAGAATTCCTCTTCCCTCATAACCTCATCTCCTTTATATATGTTTCTCCCTTTTTAATGTAAATTCCATTGTCCCAATATGTCTTTGCAACTTTACTTTTTCCATAATATAAATCAGTAATCTTTGGGAAAAGTAAACAAACTGTTTGGCTTAGCCTCCGTTGTCTAGATGTAACATCTACCATCTCTTTGAAATTCATGACTCTGGTTTATCGAAAAATGCAAATGTTCCTCACACCTCACATTCTAAAACTTCAGCCATGTGTTTAGCATTTCAAAACTTGCTTCCCTTTTGAACACTCAAAAGCTCCAGACCAGCTGTCTCTAATTCAATTAAATCCCACCCCCCCACCACACACATATCCACACACAGAAACTAATCCAACCCCCACTATTAACCACAATAAATCACAATAATATTATGAAAATTATTATATTTTCATGACACATGGACTAATTATCTCTACTTTGGTCCACAGGGAGCACTGCCAAGCAACTGACACCCTCAGCCAGCCAGTCCCTCAGCTCCATTCATGTCCTCACCTCCAGCCAAGAGGACAACTCCTCCATTGAAGAGCTGGAAATAAACAGCCTGGAAGACCCATCACAGTGTTTACCCACACCCTGCACCAACGCAGAGCCACACACCTCGGTGGAACTTAGACCTAGAGCAGGCTTGGGTTCACAATCTGGTGGTCACCACACAGATACATGTCCACAGCAGGAGGAGGCAGGATCACTCAGGACTGCTGGGGAAGAGGCATCTGTGAGGTCTGAGTCAGGTGATGAGCCTCTGGATTCAGCCTTCCAGCTCATCGTGGAGAGTCAGCAGAAGGTGGGGTAATATCACACAGAGCTGTTGGAAGCCCTCAACAGGTTGGCACACGAGTCAGAGGAGTGCGTCCGCCTGCTCTCTGATGAAGTGGTTCCCACATGTGTGCGTATGGAGGTCTCCATGGGTCCATGGAGATCCTGGTCCAGCAGAACGCGGAGATGCGTGCAGACCTGCTCTCCATCACGGGAGCCATGGGCGAGTTCCCGCAATGGCCACACGAGAGGGAAACGGGGGCACCTCGATGCCCCTCCAGTGCTCCTTCCCCTCAAGGAGTCAGGCCAGGAGGAGGAGTGGGAGCTGGACACCCCTGGGTCATCCACTCAGGAATCTCAGAGGTTGTCCCCCCACTTTGAGTCCCCTTTGCCTGTGACCACCTCAATCTCACCCTCTGTCACCGCAGAGGGAGCCAATGAGTGATTCTGGAGGGAAAAGTGTATGTGGGCCAGGGCCTTTCGGAGCCTCTTGCAAGCACTCGCCCACGCACACGGGTCCTTCCGGTATCACACTCCCCTCAGTGTCCTGAGCATTTTGAATGTTACCTGCTGGGGTTCACTTCCAGTTGTCCATCTGAACTGAGCTGCATCTCTGCCCACCCACTGATCACACTCCCACGCAGGACCTGATCTTGCCCACCACGACTCTCGTTTCACTTTTGATTTAGACAGCATGATCGTGATTCAGTTTCTCGTGAGCTCCCCCATCCTTTCCCCTCCCCCAGTCGCCCATTTCCTTTCCTCCATCACTGTTGACCCCTTCCCCCAGCATCACCTTCCACATCCCCTCTGTCAAAGAATAAATCAACAACTGCAGGTTACTTCAGGAAAAAGTACAATTTATTTAGCGCTGAACAGTACAATGGCCATTGGGAGCAGGTCACAATAAACCTGCTCAATGATAAAGCGTTCAACAAGCAATATTTATACAGTGGCTCCAGCATATTCACACAGTGATCCTATTAACTTGAGTGATCTTATTAACTTGAGTGATCTTATTAACTTGCCCTTCCTTATTCTCTTATAATTATATCTATGTTAGCTAATTGATTTTGTTTACCCATACAGTTTCTTGATTGTCCCTTATCTCTTCTAACAATGTACTATTCATTCCACGAGACAACATCTGATCCTTTTTATCTGAGTCATAATCATGTAACATCAAATGTTATCAGTGCATGCAGTTATATCTCACAATAGGTCAGGTAATCGGTAGGTTGACGAAGTAATTACATCAGATGCAAGACAGAAAGTTTACAACGACAGACAGTTTATAAAACATTAAGATAAAAGCAAAAAACTGCGGATGCTGGAAATCCAAAATAAAAACAAAAATACCTGGAAAAACTCAGCAGGTCTGGCAGCATCTGCGGAGAGGAACACAGTTAACGTTTCGAATCTGCATGACTCTTCAACAGAACTAAGGAAAAATAGAAAAGGGGTGAAATATAAGCTGGTTAAAGGGGTGGGGGGGGGTGGGGGCGGTTGGGGGGGGAAGGTGGGACAAGAAGAGCTGGATAGAGGGCCAGTGATAGGTGGAGATAACCAAAAGATGTCACAGACAAAAGGACAAAGAGGTGTTGAAGGTGGTGATACTATCTAAAGGAATGTGCTAATTAAGGGTAGAAAGCAGGACGAGCAAGGTACAGATAGCCCTAGTGGGGGTGGGGTGGGGGGAAGGGATCGAAAAAGGCTAAAAGGTAGAGATAAAACAATGGATGGAAATACATTTAAAAATAATGGAAATAGGTGGGAAAAGAAAAATCTATATAAATTATTGGAAAAAACAAAAGGGAGGGGGAAGAAACGGAAAGGGGGTGGGGATGGAGGAGGGAGCTCAAGGTCTAAAGTTGTTGAATTCAATATTCAGCCCGGAAGGCTGTAAAGTGCCTAGTCGGAAGATGAGGTGCTGTTCCTCCAGATTGCGTTGAGCTTCACTGGAACAATGCAGGAAGCCAAGGACAGACATGTGGGCAAGAGAGCAGGGTGGAGTGTTAAAATGGCAAGCGACAGGGAGGTTTGGGTCTTTCTTGCGGACAGACCGCAGGTGTTCTGCAAAGCAGTCGCCCAGTATGCATTTGGTCTCTCCAATGTAGAGGAGACCGCATTGGGAGCAACGAATGCAGTAGACTAAGTTGGGGGAAATGCAAGTGAAATGCTGCTTCACTTGAAAGGAGTGTTTAGGCCCTTGGAAGGTGAGGAGAGAGGAAGTAAAGGGGCAGGTGTTGCATCTTTTGCGTATGTATGGGGAGGTGCCGTAGGTGGGGGTTGAGGAGTAGGGGGTGATGGAGGAGTGGACCCGGGTGTCCCGGAGGGAATGATCCCTACGGAATGCCGCCGGGGGGGGTGAAGGGAAGATGTGTTTGGTGGTGGCATCATGCTAGAGTTGGCGGAAATGGCAGAGGATGATCCTTTGAATGCGGAGGCTGGTGGGGTGATAAGTGAGGACAAGGACAACTATCATGTTTCTGGGAGGGAGGAGAAGGCGTGAGGGCGGATGCGCGGGAGATGGGCCGGACACGGTTGAGGTCCCTGTTAACCACCGTGGGTGGAAAACCTCGGTTAAGGAAGAAGGAGGACATGTCAGAGGGACTGTTTTTGAAGGTAGCGTCATCAGAACAGATGCGACAGAGGCGAAGGAACTGGGAGAATGGGATGGAGTCCTTACAGGAAGCGGGGTGTGAGGAGCTGTAGTCGAGGTAGCTGTGGGAGTTGGTAGGCTTGTAATGGATATTGGTGGACAATCTATCACCAGAAATTGAGACAGAGAGGTCAAGGAAGGGAAGGGAAGTGTCAGAGATGGACCATGTGAAAATGATGGAGGGGTGGAGATTGGAAGCAAAATTAATAAATTTTTCCAGGTCCCGACGAGAGCATGAAGCAGCACCAAAGTATTCATCGATGTACCGGAGAAAGAGTTGTGGGAGGGGGCCGGAGTAGGACTGGAACAAGGAATGTTCTACATACCCCATAAAGAGACAGGCATAGCTGGGGCCCATGCGGGTACCCATAGCCACACCTTTTATTTGGAGGAAGTGAGAGGAGTTAAAGGAGAAATTGTTCAGTGTGAGAACAAGTTCAGCCAGACGGAGGAGAGTAGTGGTGGATAGGGATTGTTCGGGCCTCTGTTCGAGGAAGAAGTTAAGGGCCCTCAGACCATCCTGGTGAGGGATGGAGGTGTAGAGGGATTGGACATCCATGATGAAGAGGAGGCGGTTGGGGCCAGGGAACTGGAAATTGTTGATGTGACGTAAGGTGTCAGAGGAATCACGGATGTAGGTGGGAAGGGACTGGACAAGGGGAGAGAGAAGGGAGTCAAGATAACGAGAAATGAGTTCCGTGGGGCAGGAACAGGCTGACACGATCGGTCTGCCAGGACAGTTCTGTTTGTGGATTTTGGGTAGGAGGTAGAAGCGGGCTGTCCGAGGTTGGGCGACTATCAGGCTGGAGGCTGTGGGAGGAAGATCTCCAGAGGAGATGAGGTCAGTGACAGTCCTGGAAACAATGGCTTGATGTTCAGTGGTGGGGTCATGGTCCAGGGAGAGGTAGGAGGAAGTGTCTGCGAGTTGACGCTCAGCCTCTGCGAGGTAGAGGTCAGTACGCCAGACAACAACAGCACCACCCTTGTCAGCGGGTTTGATGACAATGTTAGGGTTGGACCTGAGAGAACGGAGTGCAGTAAGTTCAGAGAGAGACAGATCAGAATGGGTGAGAGGAGCAGAGAAATTGAGATGACTAATGTCACGCCGACAGTTCTCAATGAAAAGATCAAGAGAAGGTAAGAATCCAGAGGGAGGGGTCCAGGTGGAGGGAGAATATTGGAGGTGGGTAAAAGGATCCGTTGAACGGGGAGAGGACTCCTGCCCAAAGAAGTGAGCACGGAGACGAAGGTGGCGGAAGAAGAGTTCAGCATTGTGCTAAGCCCGAAATTCATTGAGATGAGGGCGTAAGGGTATGAAACTAAGTCCTTTGCTGAGCACTGAACGTTCAGTGTCGGAGAGGGGAAGGTCAGGGGGTATAGTGAATACACGGCTGGGGCTGGGATTGGAAGATGGGGTGGGGACAGAGAGACAGGCAGGGGTGGAGGGTCTTAGATGGGTGTTGGTGTCGATGAGTTGTTGGAGCTTGCGTTCCTTAGCACTTGAGAGAAAGAGAAAAAGTTTCTTGTTAAGGCGTCGGATAAGACGAAGAATAAAATGAAACTGGGGGCACGCGCAGCTTTGAAAAAGGCTGCGGCAGTGCTGCTGGAGGGAGAGGTCGAGTGTGTTCATATGGCGGCGCATGGCACTGAGTGTGGATCTCAGAATGCGACGGGAACAGCAGTTCGAGGAGTGTTGTATGTCCTGGAGATACCTGTAATCCTGGGTGGATTCGAAACATGAGGGATAGAACTTCAGTTGAAATCCACGTGGGATAAGTCGGAGACGGAGACAGACACCGAGAAAGGAAATATGGCTGTGAAAGCGGGTTTTAGTAAACACCTTGTCAAACACCAGGAGAGAAATGGACAGCAATGAAGATGAACAAGGCAGAAGAGAGATACGGAAATCCTGTCGGAGAGAGGAGCAGTACTTCTTCAAGGTAGGCATTTCTTGAAGAGAAGTGGCAGTCAATTAAACACAGAGATAAAAACAAAAAACTGCGGATGCTGGAAATCCAAAACAAAAACAGAATTATCTGGAAAAACTCAGCAGGTCTGGCAGCATCGGCGGAGAAGAATAAAGTTGACATTTCGAGTCCTCATGATCCTTCAACAGAACTGAGTAAAATTAGGAGAGGGGTGAAATATAAGCTGGTTTAAGGTGGGGGGGTGGGGGGAGAGAAGTGGGGGGGGCGGTGGTGGTTGCATGGATAAGCAAGCAGTGATAGGAGCAGATAATCAAAAGATGTCACAGACAAAAGAACAAAGAGGTGTTGAAAGTGGTGATATTATCTAAACGAATGTGCTAATTAAGAATGGATAGGAGGACACACAAGGTACAGCTCTAGTGGGGGTGGGGTGAAATAAGACTAACAGGGCATAAAAGGTATAAATTTAAAAATAATGGAAATAGTTTACAAAACATGTTGCATCAAATTAGAATACAATCAACAGGGAAGTTTTTAAAAAAAACTAGCTGGCCACCATACTTATGTAATTAATCGTACACAAAGTTAATTTTATTCTGGCTATGCTCCAAGAATACTTTCCTGGTTTTCACACAAAGCTTACAATTTCATTTTAACATCTATCTGCACGCACATAAAGTACAAGTTAAACATATTCAAGTTTGTTAACATTTCATATCTTCCTCCTCCTTGTCCGTGGTGGGTTTCGATAGGCTCCGGGACAACTGGCTATTTTCTTAGCTTACTTCCTTTTACCTCTCTATTTCCTATCCTGTAATATTTTCTTTCTCAGTCTGTGCTTTGTAGCACAATCCCTTTGGTCCCTTCCCAGCAGTGCCATTTCCCTTCTAGACTTGTCCTTCTCCCACATGTCGATCCTCCTTCTAAGCTGGCAGGCTAAAATAATCAGGATTACAATTACCAAGGCCTGAATAATAACCAGGAGATGGGAGAGAATTCTCAGCCATGGATGTACGTTTACGTTCATACCCCAATTCCAAATCTGTGACATAACAGAGTTTAACAGAGTTCTCCTTTAATAGCTCATTAGCCGTGTCTTGATCGGTCCGAATCTTCTGTTCGATGGTTTTCCATTTGTGAATTATGTTGCGTGTTTCTTTTATCAGTTGCTCCCAATCAGCTCCGATCGGAGGGAGTGTAGGCAAAACAGGAGGTGCAAACTCATGTATTGTGGTATTATTGTCCGTGCGCTGTATTGTTGCATCATCTTGTACATTAGTGTCCTTTGGTATAGGCTCCAGGGTGTCAGTTCCGAAGACTACCTGCTCTTTAGGGTTTTTAATTATTACATTATAATCTGGCAAGGTGCAAGGTCCCATATAGCGTAAGTTAGGTTAGTGGTTACAACATAATAGTGGGTTGCGTTGTGTGTTTTTCCGAAATATGAGCCATTAGGGTTGACATATATCAAACAATTATTCCAATGGCTTAAACCGCATGTCCCTTCATTTATGGTGTCGTAGTCTGGACACAACCAGATATCGTCCGCCTGATGACATTGTTCCCGTTGCAATCCTTTCATTGAGTTATTCGTTATCACTGCCCACTTTGGGGCTTCTGGGACTGTCAACCACACCCTTTCCTTTACCCAGCCCACGTTTTTGACCCGATATAGTCGGGATCTTAACGTATCATCTTTGCTTTTAGGTGTGTGTAGAACCATACCCAAGATTATTGTTTCCTTCTTTTTATCACTACTCTTAAGGTAGGGGATGCGGGTGGCTAGGGAGACGTCTTGGACACCAACATTCGCTAGGGGTGACCCTAGCGCCCATTTTCGTAAAGTCTCTTTCCCTATCCAATCAGGCACCTGGCGATTTTTAAGTTGCAACAAGTTTTTATCCACTTGAGCCAGAACCCAAGACCCGTATAAGGTGCATACAGCATCCCTTGTTTCATTCTTTTCCTCACCCTCTTCTCTGTCAATCAAGGCATTTATTGTGTTTGTAACTGGCTTCAGGCGTTTCAAATCTTCCTGGATAAGGACAGTCAGCTGTTCACTAGTCTGGGCTGCTTCTCCCTGGTCATCATATTGTTCCTGAATTATCTGTTTCACGTGAGCCTTTAGTTTGTCAATTTGTAACGTGCCTATGTCTAAAGTATTGACTGTGGCTGTTCCTGCCGCACAACCTATTCCTGTAACTTCCAAGATCCCTCTCCTTTCTTGTCTTTTTTTTCCCATGTCCTCCTTTTGCGTTGTTTCTGAGTAGGGTTTACAGTGGTAGCGCTCACCAATTGCCCCTTTTCAACTTCTAGTTTCAACCCTGTTTGGCTAACTCCCTCTCTTAACAGTTTGGTATGCAGATTTCTCAGCCCATTAGGGCACCATTCTGGCATATTCAGTCTCATCAGATTTACTGTTACTTTCACATGGGTGTATCCTGGTGCAATAATCACTCCTTCCTTCTCTGGGATTATTACTAGCCTTGTGTTTAGTGGTATTACTCCTGACCCATTCTTGAGGCATTCTGGGGCTGCCATAGTAGTTGTTTCTATTGGGGTAGGTGAAGCAGTTAAAGATGCAGCTGGGGCCAAAGTTGTTGACTGGGGCACATAGGGAGGATCAGGGCAACTTTCTCCATTGATTATTTTGATTTTACCATCTGGGCAGCACTCAATCTTTGTTAGATCAGTCTTTCCCCCGACTGCAGGTTGGAGAGTGCAATTCCAACAACTACCATTGTGATTGCTGGTGCATGTAAAATTGCCAAAAGAGTGATGACTCGATGGTACTCTGCACGGTTGATTCTTACATGTACACTCGTTTTTTTATCACCCCCACATTATTCGGCTAGGTTGACCCCTTGTCCCTGCCCATTCTTTACTAACCCCACCACAAACAGACACAAGAGTAGCATGATTACTCACAGTTTCTTACGATTTACTTAACAGCGTTCAAACTCAATTAGCTTTCCTCTGGAGCTGGGACTCGCTTGCAGTGAGAGGCGTGTATCCAAGTAGCTTTTCCTTCACACTTTACCGCTGTTCTGGTTGTCAGTAGCACTTGATAGGGTCCTTCCCATCGGGGTTCAAGGGAATCTTTCCTTTTGTGTATTTTCACAAGGACCCACTCTCCTGGTTCTAGCGTATAGCACTGGAAATCTCCTGGTGCCTTTTGTGATTCTTTTACCTATGCATGAATAGATCTCAATTGTTTGGTTAACGCTTGACAATACCGTATCCATTTATCATCTGCCTCATGTAGATCAAAGGGTTTGGTTAGCCAGGTGGGATTGAATCCTACTCTCATAAGACTTCCCATTATTATTTCATGTGGGCTCAATATCTTCTCTGAGTGTGGTGTAGAACGCATACTCATTAGAGCTATGGGCAAAACTTCTGGCCATTTTAAGCCAGTTTCCTCACAAAGTTTGGCCAATTTATTCTTTAGTGTGCCGTTGTTTCTTTCCACTATTCCAGATGCTTGTGGGTGGTGCGGGCAATGCAGATTTTGTTTAATACCCAAAGCCTTATATATCTCTTGCATAATCTTTCCTTTAAAGTGTGCTCCTCTGTCACTATCTATACTTTCTGGTTGGCCAAATCTGCAGATTATTTCCTTAAGCAGTATTGCCGCTACTGTCATAGCGTCCGCCTTACATGCAGGGAAAGCTTCAATCCATTTAGAGAAGGTATCTTTTATAACTAGCACATACTCATATCCTAATGCCATAGGTAACTGTATAAAATCAATTTGTATATTTATGAAAGGTCCGTCCGGACTTTGTTTAACCACTTGTTGGGTAGGCTCTCCTTTCCCAGGGTTAAATTGTTGATAAATGACACATCTTTTGCAACAGCCAGTTGCTGTTGACGCAAATCCTGGGGCGTACCAGGTTTTCCTGATGGTGTCGATCATCCCCCCCTTTGCACACGTGTGTCACACCGTGAGCAATTATTGTTAAGTAGGGTAGCATTTGCCTGGGCGCTACAGGCCTGCCATCTGTAAAACGCCAGAGGGCATCAGGGCCCTTACTGCAGCCCTGATGGACCCAGGACTAATGTTCTTTAGCTGTTGCAGAATCCTGCAAGGCAATTAGATCTGGTAATTAATCAGGGATGTTGTAGTCTGTCCTATTTCTCCACAGTTAAAGCAGGCACCTCTTCCTGGAGTTGCCTGCATCCCCCCTGTCCTTTCCCTCTATCTCTACCTCTGCCTCTGCCCCTTCCTCTTCCCCCAAAATTGTTTCCCTGCAATTGGCCAAGATGCAGAGCAATCATTCTTTCCTCCAATTGTTCTTTCCTTTATTCTAGGCAGCTTTGGCCGTGTGAGGCAACAGCTACCAGCTCTGAGAGGGGTTTGGTTTGCCACCCCATACAGATGCTCTTGAGCTGATTTTGGATTTTGGGCAAAAGCCCTCCCACAATGGCGGCTGCAACCACCTCTGGGGCCATATCTCCGGGCTTGGTGATCCCAGAGTGAGATTCAAAGATTCTAATCCTTCGCTTTAAAAAATCTGCAGGAGATTCATTCTTTTCCTGCTTACAATTTTGGATTTTGGACCAATCAGCCCCTTTGGGGCAAACTACACTTATTGCATCAATCAGTCATCCCTTAAAGTTGTCCAGGGCTTCAGTGCAACCTGGATCATCTTCGGGCCACTGGGCTGCTTGGAGCAGCCTTTTCTGTACCTCGTTGGGTACTATCACTCTCAACAATTGCAGCATATCCGATCAATTGGGATTATAACACTGCGTAACTGTTAGAAGTTCTTCAGTAAGTTTCTCTGGCTGTTCTCTAATAGGGGGAAAATCCTTAGCTAAATTTCTCAAATCCCCCAGGGTCCATGGGGCATGGACCGTTACCAGTTTCCCACTTGCACCAGGCATCTCCCTAAGAGGAGTTTGCATGTGCATTACTGGTTCCGACTTTGCTCGCTGACCTCTAGTTTTTGCTGGGGAAAAAGTTTCATCGCCCAGGTGAGGGGTTTCAAATGTGTCTTTGGGCTTTTGTTTGGTAGGCCCCCCTTCTGCTCCTTCCTCCTGCGGATAGGGAGGTGACATTGAGGACAACCAGATCTCGTAGGTCAGATCTGATTTGTTAGAGGAACTATCTTCCTCAGTTTTTCCTGATGGGAGTAGAGGATGCAAGGGTGCTGTTGGCATTCTGGCACTAATAGTCTTGTCAGCTTCCTTTACAGTTTTTACTTCTCTCAGGAGCTTATTATGCGAGTCTCGGAGTCCTCTAACTCTGGGGTCTGCCTGTCTTTTACTGGCTTCTTGGTACCAATCATAATAAGCATCCCACTGGTCTAGGAAAACAAAAAGGCATACACAGACCATCTAGGTGGTTTCTATGGATATAAAAAAGGGGTTTCCTTTGAGGAAGAAGTGAATTAAATATTACAAGAAACCTGTCTGCCCAACAACACTGTTAATTGGATTTAGGACAATTTGGAGATATCAAAAGCACAGGAATTGCAAGACCCTTGAGTGAAGAACCACAAGCTGGATACAGACGAAGGGAGAGCTGGAGGATCTTTTTAAGACCATGCATGATGTAATTTTAATGATATTGAGTGAGGTGATCTGCAGGTCGGGAGTATCATACCAAAAGGGGTATCAATCTAAGCTGATATTATTCAGAGATCACATTCAAGTTACAATAGATAAGCTGTTTCACCCCACAGAGATCAGTGATACTAGGGATGGATTTTGGCACTGATAATCAGTTCCATCCCTGGATCTGTATTGCTCCTCTTTTTTAGTTGTTGTGCAATTCATTATTGTATTCTATTTACTGCGTGATTTGAGAAGACATAGATGTAAGAAAGCCAGATGTCTGTATGATTATATGCAATTGCAAAGATAGAGAAGGGGTGTTGTAAAATGGGTAACCGCTTAGATAAATATGTACGTCACTTAGTTAGTTAAGGCAGAGGAGACACTTACAGTCACCCATGGCTGGCGAAAGACATGTGAATGAGCAGCAATATCTCATTTTGGGTAAGATATCCCACCATTACCCGAACATTTAACAAAACTGGTCAAAGAGGCGGAGCTTTCACAAAAACAGTATTATACTCTCCAACAGGAGAATAGTAAAATGAGAGACGAGATCAGGGAGTTAATTTGGTCTCAATATTGAAGCCCCCCTTGGATTTGAATTGTATCACATGCATTAGTAATTGTACAGTCAGTTATGGTGTTATATCTACTTATAATAAATATCATGTAAATTAAAACAAAGGCAAAACAGGTGAAATTGGAAGGGTTATTTAAAGGGGGATTTGGGTTGATGGACTTAAATGTATAGATTCTGTAAAAAATATAAGGTTTGGCTGGGACATGCAATACCTCATCATGGCAGGATCTTCATCAGCAGTAATATCTCATTTAAGGTATAAAAGAGATACAAAATGGGGGAGATGTAGGATCGGAATCCCCTCCGACTGGGAAATTTATGGAACATAATTTCAAACCAATGGGCATGTTTTGACCTCATGATTGGAACTATAAATTCCAAAAAAGATAAGCTGCAGTCAGCAGTACAGGGCTGGGCAGCAAGGGGTTAATTCAGACATTCAGTGAAAACACAGTGGATCATCAAAAGGGTTTTGACATTGACTAACATGATCAAGAAGTCTGATTACCCAATATAATGGCACAAAGGACGTATCATCAATACAATACACTCAAGGAATTATGCAACCACCACAGGCAATAGAACTGGAATAGGGGCATTCAAATTCTCATTATCTTTGGAGTCAGTGTGCTGTTACTGTGCTGTTATTGTGCCGTTACTGTGCCGTTACTGTGCCGTTACTGTGCCGTTACTGTGCCGTTACTGTGCCGTTACTGTGATGTTACTGTGCCACCTCAAACAGCAGGAGAATTGCTCAAACAATGAAAACTGATAATATTCGTCTGGATACAACTTCCATGGAAAACCCTGTATTGTTTCAATCAGCAGGAGCTGAAGACATAAAAACATAAAAAGACATAAAAACAAAAAACTACTGCGGATGCTGGAAATCCAAAACAAAAACAGAGGGTCTCCCCTCTCCTAACTTTACTCAGTTCTGCTGAAGGGTCATGAGGACTCGAAACGTCAACTCTTTTCTTCTCCGCCGACGCTGCCAGACCTGCTGAGTTTTTCCAGGTAATTCTGTTTTTGTTTAGGAGCTGGAGACATCTGTCTGGATTTTGTGTGGAATCAGCTAAGTGGGCATTGGAACAATAGGAAATATGATTTAACATGTCTGAGTTAAATTATTATAAAAAAAGAGCAGATCTGAGCTTTTGTGCTGCAGTCGGAAGAAGGGTCAAGTTTGGTCACCTTGACTCAGGCCGACAGTCAACACCGGACAGACCAGTCGTGTTGGGGATTGTAAAGTTCAGCCAAATTGTAGCGATATTGCTCTGAGGGTTTGTGAAGGTGTGGGGCGAAAACTTGGTGTTTTTTGCCAGTGCCTTGTAACTTGTTTCAGCCATACCTTGGTGATATTAGTCTGAGGGTTTTATTTTCTTAAGGTTTCAGGACAGGGCGTGGTGTTTTGCCTGTGTGTTTGTAAGTTTTAGCCGAGTTGTGGTGACATTGTGTTGGGCACTGGGAATAGATTGTTTTAAATTTTAAGGACATATCATCAATGCCATACACGCAATGAATTACTCAACCACCACAGACAATAGAACTGGAATAGGGGCATTCAAATCCTCATTGAGTACCGGGAATAGGTTATTTAAAATTTTGGGGTTTGTACTGTGGGGTTGTGGGAGAAGCAATAAAGTGATTGTGAATTATCAGAAGAAACTTGTCTCGCTGGTCACTCTGTTCAAGCCATCCACTTGTGAATCTGATGTTATGAGCCTGAGTGTGTGGAGGGCGTCTGAGGGAAAAGGGCAACCCCTACAGGACTTGGAGGCAGACACGGACCCTGGGGGTGGGGAGGAGGTCGGGGAGTTGAATGTGGATGGGGGTGGGGTTTTCGGGAAGGAACGGAACGTACATGTTCACCTGGACATCCCCGAAGGAAAAGGGTTGTGGCTGGTAGATCACGTAGGAGAAGTGGGAGGGGACGGCGGTGGGTCAGCTGTGATGGGGGAAAGGAAGTGGGTAACTAGGGGAGGGGAAAAGATGGGGGAGCAGACAAAAAACCGAATCCAGACCATGCTGTCCAAATCGAAAGTGAAACGACAGTGGTGGTGGGCTGTGATCATTGGGTCAGGGGAGATGCAGATCAACTCAGATGGAGAACTGAAAGTGAACCCCAACAGGCAGCATTGAAAATGCTCAGGATATTGAAATGTGTGTGATATGTGAAGGATCTGTGTGCTTGGGAGAGTGCTTGCACGAGGCTCTGATAGGCCCTGCCACACATACACACTTCTCCCTCCAGAATCACTCTTTGGCCAACTGCTCCCTCTGTGGTGACAGAGGATGAGGTTGAGGGGCTCAAAGGGGACTCAGAGGGAGAGGGCAGCCTCTGAGATTCTTGAGTGGATGACCCAGGGGTGTCCAGCTGCCGGTCCTCCTCCCTTTGGATTCCTGGGGGCCCTGGCCTGACTCCCTGAGGAGAATGAGCACTTGGAGGGACATCGAGGTGCCCCGTTTCCCTCTAGTGCTGCCAATACAGGAACTCACCCATGACTCCTGCGATGGAGTGCGTTACTGCACACATCTCCGCATTCTGCTGGACCAGGGTCTCCATGGTGTCCTCGATCCTTCCCTTAGAGACCTCCACATGCACACATGTGGGCACCACTTCTTCAGAGAGCAGGTGGATGCACTCCTCCAACTCACATGCCACCCTGCTGAGGGCTTCCAACAGCTCTGTGTGATGTTCCTCCGCCTTCTGCTGACTCTCCACGATGAGCTGGAAGGCCACATCCAGAGGCTCATCATCCGACTCGGACCTCACAGATGCCTGACCGCCACCAATCCGTTGTATGCCTGGGAGCTCGGCTGAACCTGCCTCCTCCTGCTGTGGACGTGTGTCCGTGTTGTGATCAACAGATTGTGAAACCGAGCCTGCTCTCGATCTAGGTCCCACCGAGGAGTGTGTCTCTGCGCTGGTGCAGGGTGTGGGTAAGCGCTGTGATGGGTCTTATTTCCAATTCTTTAATGGAAGAGGTGTCCTCTTGGCTGGAGTTGAGGACATGAATGGAGCTGAGGGAGTGGCTGGCTGAGGGTGTCAGACGCTTGGCAGAGCTCCCTGTGAACCAAAGTAGAGGTGATAAGTGCATAGCAACAGAGTCAAAAACAGGAGAGAGAGCCCTCACATTTGCGTTGAGAGAGGGATGATGTGGTGCAGGATCCTCAGGAGGGTGTTCGCCAGCAACCTCACCGTCACCACAGGCACAGTCCACGTCTTCACCAGTTAGCATGATGGCACCCTCCTCAAAGTGAGTGAGGGGCCCAATGTGGGCCACTCCACCCCTGATCTGGGACCTCTCCCTGCTGATGTGAGCAGGCTTCTCCTGCACGGAAACAGATGGAGAGAGTGTGAGCAGGACACATGGCACTGCGTGGATTGTTTGTTTGGTGAGCGGAGCCATGGACAGGATGAGGGTGTGAGCCCAAGAGGATATGAGCCTGATGGAGATGTGAGGGTGTGTGTGTGAGAGTTAGTGGTGTTGACCCTTGAGGTGTGAGATCCCTGTGGATGTGTGATGGTTATGTGAGTGTGTGAGTTGAGAGTGATGAGAAGAATGAGTTCCCCTGGCAGAATGGATGAGACCATTCATCCTGTTGTGGCACTGGATGCCTCTCCTCTTTTGCAGAGCATTGGCGCTGACCACTGCTGCCACTGCCTCCCAAGCCGGGTTAGTGAGGGTTCTGCTGCTCCTGCGGCCAGAGCGGGGGTAGAGGACATCACGGCGAGCCTCCACTGCGTCCGAAAGGTGCTGAAGGGATGCATCATAGAACCTGGGAGCTGCAGCCTTTTTGCCTTTCACAGCCGTGTCTGCTGTGCAGCAGTCGCGGGCTGGAAGCACCGAGAGGTGTGTGTGCAGCTGGACTTTAAATATAGCGCCCGTCGTGCTGAAGCGGCGAGGTGATGGGATGGAGGGTGAATGAGAGCCCGCCCGCCATGGAAACGGCATGTTTCCCTGGAATGCATAATCAATGCGGCCAGTTTGGGACGCTACGGCGTGAGAAGCCGCCATTGCAGCTGACGGGTAATACGTTGTTTTACCCACCCGCTACCGCACTTAGTGCAAATCTGGGGTGATTCCGCACTTTGAAGCTGCAATAAATACGATTGATTTACAAGTGCCGGAGTGTAAAATAGAGAAAGTTAACCTTGGCCGGCTATTATAGAATGATCTTTTAAATAGTAATTACTCTATGTAAAATAGTTTAATGCCAAGTAGAAAATTGTCACATAAAAGGAGAAAAAGCCTGTAATTTACATGTCTTTAATTTACATGTCTTTATTGAATGGATAAACACAGGATTTAGTGTGCATTTGAGTCATTTAAAAAAAATAACAAAATCTTTTACAATGCTTCAAAGCAGAATACTTCTGTATTGTTTAAAAATATGTCTATTCAAACCTTTCACAATTAAATACTTCCTGAAGAATTGTCAAACATTGTTTTGGCTAAAATAATGTAATAGTTTTATACACTAACTCACAGAATATAATATTAGATAGAACTACAAAGGATATATGACACAGGAACAGTCCATGCAACTCAATCAGTCCATGTTGGCATTTATGTTCCACTCGAGCTTTGTCCTGACTTTCCTCATCTAAATCTATTATCGGAAACATCTGTTTGCTTCTTCCTCAAATGCTTGCCTGGCACCCCCTTAAATACATCCATTCTATCCACTTCAACCGCTGTGGTAGTGGCTTCCACATTCTCACCACGCTTTGGTTAAAGAAGTTTCTCCTGAAGTCCCTATTGGATTTCTTGGTGACTATTTTATATTGATGGTGTCTGGTTAGGGATAAATGGAAAGGCTTAGAGGGTTATATGCAGCTTAAAGGGAATGATTTGGCAGCCATTACTGAAACACAGCTGTCAGCTGATCAGGATTGGGAGTTACAAAGGTTATGAAGCTCTCTAAAAAAAGATAGGTAACTGGAAAAGGATGGGGAGAGATAATTTGTTGATAAACAATACTGATTACTAACCCTTTCCTTCTTTTCCGATAACAGTCTAATTCCCTTTGACTGGCTCGATTGACCCTTCCTCCACCACAGTCTCCGACAGTGCATTCCAGACCTTAACCACTCGCTGCATGAGAAACTTTCTCCTCATGTCATTTTTGCTTCTTTTGCCAATTACTTTAAATCTGTGCCCTCTCGTTCTCAATCCTTTCATGATCCTTTCAGGAACTTTGCTCTTATACTCTATGCCCCTATTAAAAAAGCCTAGGATAGTGAATGCTTTATTAACTGCGCTCTCAACCTGTCCTGCCACTTTCAATGACAGATGAATATAGGTCTACTATATAGATATAGTAGACCTATATAGAATATAGATCAACTAGGTCTCTCTGCTCCTACACCCCCTTCAGAATTGTTCCCTTTGTTTTATATTGGGGAGAATTTTCAGCATGTTGGGCGGGTGGTGTGGGAGTAGGCGCGGTCATCAAGACCAACAGGACAGCAGAGTGAGCAGGCTGTCTCCAATGCCAGTGCCAGCGAGGGGGAAGCACCTAGACGTAACTCCTGAAAATGTAAGCATAAGGCACCTTAGGCACACCACAAGCTTATCACTGGTGGTTTTCTGTCGCCCCTGTATTAGTTGTTTATTAGTCGGTGTGCAGTTCAACACCTCTGAATGAACTTCCATTTGTGTTTTGTTGCATGCAATCATTAAATGTTTTAGTTCTGAACAAGCCTCTGGGCGCTTCATCAGTTCTGCAGGTGTAGGGGAACCCATGATGTTCTGAGTGACTTGTTTGTCATTGAGCTTTATTGACAAGCCACATCTGGCAGAGCTGGGGGCGGGGCCCGCTTGCCAAGACGAAAATGACGCGGGATGACATTGGGAGGAACCCCTCACATCATGCCACCCTATTTAAATATTCAGGAAGGCGGGGGCACAGCGTGATCAGCTGTTCACCCGCCGACCTGTCAATGGCCAATTGAGGCCATTGACAGGGTAGATAATCAATTAATGGCCCTGCTCGTCCAACCTTAAGGCTGGCGGACAGGCCAGGAGCCCCAGCGGGCTTCTGATAATACATGAAACCTCATCCACTGGCGGGATGAGATTTCACAGAATCAGAATCACAGAACCACAGTGCAGGAGAGGCCCTTCGGCCCATCGAGTCTGCACCAACACATGAGAAACACCTGACCTACCTACCTAATCCCATTTACCAGCACTTGGCCCATAGCCCTGAATGTTATGACGTGCCAAGTGCTCATCCAGGTACTTTTTAAAGGATGTGAGGCAACCCGCCTCCACCACCCTCCCAGGCAGTGCATTCCAGACCGTCACCACCCTCTGGGTAAAAAAGTTTTTCCTCACATCCCCCCCAAACCTCCTGCCCCTCACCTTGAACTTATGCCCCCTTGTGACTTACCCTTCAACTAAGGGGAACAGCTGCTCCCTATCCACCCTGTCCATGCCCCTCATAATCTTGTATACCTCGATCAGGTTGCCCCTCAGCCTTCTTTGCTCCAAGGAAAACAACCCAAGTCTATCCAACCTCTCTTCATGACTTAAATGTTTCATCCCAGGCAACATCCTGGTGAATCTCCTCTGCACCCCCTCCAGTGCAATCAGATCCTTCCTATAATGTGGCGACCAGAACTGCACACAGTACTCCAGCTGTGGCCTCACCAAGGTTCTATACAACTCCAACATGACTTCCCTACTTTTGTAATCTATGCCTCGATTGATAAAGGCAAGTGTCCCATATGCCTTTTTCACCACCCCACTAACATGCCCCTCTGCCTTCAGAGACCTATGGACACACACGCCAAAGTCTCTTTGTTCCTCAGAACTTCCTAGTGTCATGCCGTTCATTGAATACTTCCTTGTCAAATTACTCCTTCCAAAGTGTATCATCTCACACTTTTTAGGGTTAAATTCCATCTGCCACTTATCTGCCCATTTGACCATCCCGTCTATATCTTCCTGTAGCCCAAGACACTCAACCACCCGGCCAATCTTTGTGTCATCCGCAAACTTACTAATCTTACCCCCTACATAGTCATCTATGTCGTTTATATAAATGACAAATAATAGGGGACCGAGCACAGATCCCTGTGGTACGCCACTGGACACTGGCTTCCAGTCACTAAAGCAGCCTTCCATCATCACCCTCTGCCTCCTACAAGTAAGCCAATTTTGAATCCACCTGATCAAATTACCCTGTATCCCATGTGCATTTGTCTTGTTTATAAGTCTCCCATGTGGGACCTTGTCAAAGGCTTTGCTGAAATCCATATAAACTACATCAACTGCACTACCCCCATCTACACACCTGGTCACCTCCTCAAAAAATTTAATCAAATTTGTTAGGCATGACCTCCTTCTGACAAAGCCATGCTGACTATCCCTGATCAAACCTTGCCTCTCCAAGTGGAGATAGATTCTCTCCTTCAGAACTTTCTCCAATAGTT
Source organism: Cetorhinus maximus (assembly GCF_964194155.1). Classification (NCBI taxonomy): domain Eukaryota; kingdom Metazoa; phylum Chordata; class Chondrichthyes; order Lamniformes; family Cetorhinidae; genus Cetorhinus; species Cetorhinus maximus. The sequence goes on along the minus strand of NC_135895.1, from coordinate 13,624,532 downwards.
TCCCTACCATTGACGTGAGACTCACTGGTCTGTAGTTCCCTGGCTTATCTCTACAACCCTTCTTAAATAGCAGAACCACATTAGCTCCAGTCCTCTGGCACCTCCCCTGTGGCCAGAGAGGAATTAAAAATTTGGGTCAGAGCCCCTGCGATCTCCTCCCTTGCCTCCCTCAGCAGTCTGGGACACAAGTAATCTGGACCTGGAGATTTGTCCACTTTTAAACCTGCCAACACCTCCAATACCTTGTCACTCCCTATATCAATTTGCTTAAGAACCTCGCAGTCTCTCTCCCCGAGTTCCATACCTTCATCCTCATTCTTTTGGGTGAAGACGGATGTGAAGTATTCATTCAACACTCTAGCAATGTCCTCTGGCTCCACCCATAGATTGCCCCCTTGGTCCCTTTTGGGCCCTACTCTTTCCCTGGTTATCCTCTTCCCATTGATATATTTGCTGATTTGCTTCCCCTGTGCCTGCTAAAAGCCTCTCTTTTCCTTCTCATCGTAACCTGGTCATCCATGGTTCTATGGGTATGTTGCTCTTTCCTATCACCCTAGAGGGAACATGTTGAGCCTGTACCCTCCCCATTTCCTTTTTGAACACCCCCTACTGCTCCTCTGTAGATTCCCCCACAAGTAACTGTTCCCAGTCTACCTTGGCCAGATCCTGCCTTATTTCACTAAAATGCACTTTCCCCCAATCCAAAACATTGTTTTTCAACTTGTCGATTTCTTTGTCCATAACAAACTTAAGCTGTACCATGTTGTGGTCACTATCGCTAAAATGCTCCCCCACCACCACCTCAGCCACCTGTCCAGCTTCATTCCCCAGAATTAGGTCCAGCAATCTGCCATCCCTTGTTGGACTCTCTGTATATTGACCTAAAAAGTTCTCCTGTGCACATTTCAAGAAATCCACTCCATCCAAGCCCTTAACACTATGTCTACCCCAATTAATGTTGGGAAAGTTGAAATCACCTAATATAATTACCCTATTGTTATTGCTTTTACGTACCTCCACAAATTGTGCACATATTTGCTCCTCAATTTCCCGCTGACTATCTGGGGGTCTATAATAAACACCTAATAGTGTGGCTGCCCCTTTTTTATTCCTAAACTCTACCCACAAAGCTTCACTCGATGCCCTCTCCAAGATATCATCTCTCCTTACTGCAGTAACTGATTCCTTAACTAGTAATGCAATGCTTCCTCCTCTTTTACCCCCTCCCCTGTCTCGCCTGAAGATTCTATGTCCTGGAATGTTGAGCTGCCAATCCTTCCCTTCCCTCAACCACGTTTCAGTGATGGCTACTATATCACAATTCCACGTGTCAGTCCTCACCCTTAACTCATCCGTTTTACCTGTAATACTCCTGGCATTAAAGTAGAGGCCATCCAGCCTTGCCTTACTCCCTTGAAGCTTAATGCAGCTGTACTCCCTCTGACTTGATTGTTTTACTGTATTATGATGTGTCCCTATTCTGCTAACATTCTGTGTCCCCTCCCCCTGCTGAATTAGTTTAAACTCCTCCCAACAGCACTAGAAAACCCGCCCGCAAGGATGTTAGTCGCGCTCTGGTTCAGATGTAGACTGTCCCGCTTGAAAAGGTCCTACCTTCCCCAGAGATGGTCCCAGCGATCCAGGAATCCAAAACCCTCCCTCCTGCACCAACTCTTAAGCCATATATTCATCTGTGCTATTCTCCTATTTCTGAGCTCGCTAGCACGTGGCACTGGGAATAATCCAGAGATTACAACCTGAGAGGTCTTGCTTTTCAGTCTTCTGCCTAACTCCCTGAATTCTTGATGCAAGACCTCATCCCTCTTTCTACCTGTGTCATTGGTACCAACATGTACCATGACCTCTGCCTTATCACCTTCCCCCTTCAGGATGTCCTGCAGCCGTTCAGTGACATCCCGGACCCTGGCACCAGGGAGGCAACATACCATCCTGGAGACACGTTGACTGCCACAGTCACGCCTATCTGTTCCCCTGACTATAGAATCCCCTATTACTATTGCTCTTCCTCCCTTCCTCCCCTCCTGTACAGACAGACTGCTTGTGGTACCAGAAGCTTGGCTCTGTCCGCACTCTCTGGAGGAACCAGCGCCCTCATCAGCCTCCAAAACGGAATAACGATTTGCGAGCGGGACCCCAGTGGACTCCTGAACTATCTGCCTGTTTCTCTTGGACTGCCTGGTGGTCACCCATTCCCTTCCTTCCTCAAGTCCCTTCATCTTCGCTGTGACCACCTCTCTAAACGTGCTATCCACGGTGCTCTCAGACTCGCGGATGCTCCACCGTGTCCCCAGCTGCCGTTCCAGCTCTGAAACCCGAGCTTCCAGGAGCTGCAGCTGGGCCAAATTCCTGCACACATGCTGGTCCCAGACACTGGAAATATCCCCGGCTTCCCACATGGAGCACGAGGAGCACACCACGGCTTTGAGCGCTCCTGCCATGACTTATCCCTTTAAATTAAACCTTTTAAGTCAATTACTCTAGAGCCCTTCTTTCCTGATCCTCGTTACTGTAGAATATACAAACTATAAACCACAAAAAGGCCTTAAACTATAAGCGATTAAAGTAGTAAATACCTTACCCACTACTTACCAGTGATTCCTTTCCCTTGTGGCCTCTACTGCTGCAACACACTCTGAAGATTTAAGAAGTTGGATAGCAAGGAAAAATTGCAAAGAGCACCTCGTCCCCTATGCACCTAATTCCTGCCTTTGCACCAAATTCTGAATACCCACTCTGGCTGTGCCCCACCCAGGATGAGTTCTCTCTCCTGTTCGTGTGCAAGCACGCTGTGTAGTATGCTTCTAGATAGTCCCTTTCTTAAGTAGAGCTGAGTTGACTCACCACTAGTCAAGCTTCAAATAGTAATTTACCCCTATTCAGGCCCTAACCAGGCTTCAGGTGATTGACAGTTAACTGTCGCACAGTCAGCCGAGTCAGCTCCCTTACCAACCTTTGAACTAGACTACTGAACTTACAAAAATTAAAGAGAAAGACTTACCTGTTCAATTCCCGCTTTGCACCAAACTCCGAATACCCACTCTGGCTGTGCCCCACTCAGGATGCGCTCACTCTCCTGTTCCTGTGCAAGCACATTGTAGGTGTCGGTTTTAAAAAACTTCAATAAAGTTTCTGTGATATTTATTAACGTGCCCCATCTCGTGTGACGTTGTCACATGAGGGGGACATGTTAATAATTTTTTTATTTTTCTATTTTTAAACTTTCAAAAACTTTCAGCGCTCCCCCTGAGACAGCGCTTAGCCTCAGGGAGATGTGCGCATGCGTGAAAGAGTGCACTCTGACAGTTAGTGAATCCCTCCCGCCCCCCCGCCCGCACAGGAAGTGCATAGCGCCTCCCGTTGGGTGACACACTGGGTGGCCTTAATTGGCCCGCCCACTTAAAATGGCGGCGGGGCCCGTTTCGACAGCAGAGATTGGCTGCCTGCCTGCCCATCAAGGGCAAAATTCTGCCCATAGTTAACGTTCCTAACCAGGTAGATGTTGCTCTCAGGTATCGAGTATGGAGCCTGCAGCACTGGCATGTGTTGGAGGTCCATCTGTGCTGGCTGAAGGATCATTGGATCAAAGCCTCCTGGGTGTCCCTGCCTTCCTGGAGGTTGCCCGTGTCAGTGTCTATCCCCTCAGCGTTCTCCTGAGCGTGCTCGTCCTCGGACTGACTACTGGACTCATTGTGTGCAGCCAGAGCAGCTGCGTCAATGTCTTCTTCCTCCACTGCGTCCCCCCATTCCAGCGCCAGATTGTGGAGAGTGCAGCATGCAACCACTATCACCGACACACGAACTGCGGGGTATTGGAGTGTGCCCCCTGAACAGTCCAGGCATTGGAAGCGTATCTTGAGAAGATCGATGGTTCTCTCTACCACAGCCCTTGTGGAGGCGTGGCTCCTATTGTACCACTGCTCAGCTTCTGTTCTTGGATGGCGGAGAGGTGTCATGAGACACCTTCTGAGGGGATAGCCCTTGTCACCCAGCAGGCATCCATCCAGCAGGGCTGGAGCACTGAAAAGCCCTGGCACCTGGGAGTGTCTGAGGATGTAGGCGCAGTGGGAGCTGCCTGGGTACCTTGCACAGACTTGCAGAATCTGCATCCTGTGGTCACACACTATCTGCACGTTCATGGAGTGGAATCCCTTCCTGTTGATGAAGGCACCGGGCTCACCTGCTGGCACCTTAATGGCCACATGTGTACAGCTGATTGCACCCTGGACACAGGGGAACCCAGCAATCGCTGTGAAGCCTCTGGCCTGCTCCGCCTGGCTGGCATCGACTGAGCAATAGTGAATAAAAGTCAATGCACATTTGAACAGAGCGTCTGTCACCAGCTTGACACAACTGTGGACAGCTGATTGGGACACTCCGCAAAGATCACCCACTAACCCCTGGAAAGAGCCGGAGGCATAGGAGTTGAGGGCAGCCATGACCTTCAACGCCACTGGCATGGGATGCCCAACCACACAGTTGGAGCTGATCTCAGGGCCTATCATCTGACGGATGGAGGTCACTGTCTCCCTTGAGAGATGGAGCGTCCTATGGCACTGCACCTCTGACATATTGAGGTAGCTGCTTCGCCGCCTGTAAACTCTGGCAGCAGGATAGTGGCATCTTCTGCGGCCCCTAACACCTTGCACTTCCTGTTGCCCCTATGCCCCTTGTGCCTGTGCCTGTCCTCCCAAAGGTAGCTCCCCTGGAGGCTGAATATGGACTTCTGGCCTCCTCCCCCTTCTAGCCCCCTCATCCCCCTCAGAGGAGGTGCTTCCAGTGGAGAGAACAACTCCCATTCCCAGGCTAAGGGAAGGCTGCCTGAAACCTGCAAGGCCCCAAGAATTATGTTTACTCCTGAGTCCTGACCTGAAGCCTGATATTTCTGTACAAGCAGCTCTGAAGAGATTTGAAGTTCTCCAAGTTCTCCCCGTTCACACAAGCAAGTAGCAGTAAGTTTAAGAAGTGAATGACTAACAAATAACATTCACTAGCCCACTCACCCCTTTATCCTGCCCGTAGATGAGGTATTTGAAAATGTGGCCTACCTGCCTGCCCATTGCGCCCATATGATGTCCTGAAAATCGCACAGGCTCTGAAAAATCACAGTGTATTAATGGGTCAAGAGTATTAAGTGGCATCGGAGCTCATAGTGTGCCCGCCCACCGAAATATCGCGATGGCGCGTGGTGACGTCGGGACGCACACCTGAAGTCATCGCATGTCATTTTATGTGTTGGCGTGTTGGGCCGGCCCTCACACACCAATGTAAAAATTCTGCCCATTGTCTCTCCATGTCCCCCCTACCTGTCTGCCCATTTCACCAACTGGTCTCTGTCCTCTTGAAGTTCTGCACTATCCTCCTCACGGATCACAATGCTTCAAAGTTTCATATCATCCGCAAATTTTGAAATCGTTTCCTGTATACCAAGGTCTAAGTCATTAATATATATCAGGAAAAGCAAGGGTCCCAACACTGACCCCTGGGGAACTCCATTCCAAACCTTCCTCCAGCCTGAAAATCATCCATTAACCACTACTCACTGTTTCCTGTCACTTCACTTTGCTACTATCCCTTTTATTCCATAAGCTTTAATTTTGCTCACAAGTCTGTTGTGTGGCACTGTATCAAATGCCTTTTGGAAGTCCATGTGCACCACATCAACAGCATTGCCCTCATCAACCCTCTCTGTTACCTCTTCAAAAAACTACACCAAGTTAGTTAAACACGACATCCATGCTGGCTGTCCTTAATTAACCCACATTTGTCCATGTGACTATTAATTTTGTTTCCGATTATTGATTCTAGAATTTTCCCACCACTGAAGTTAAACGGACTAGCCTACAATTACTGGGCTTCCCTTTACACCTTTTTTTGAACGTGTTTGTAAAATTTACAATTCCCCAATCCTCCCTGGCACCATACCTGAGTCTAATAAAGACTGGAAAATTATTGCCAGGGCCGCCATAATTTTCATTCTCACTTCCCTCGGTGTCCTTAGATGGATCTCATCCGGCCCTGGTGTCTTATCCACTTTAAGTACAGACAGCCAATCCAATATTCCACCTTTATCAATTTTAATCCCTTCTACTGTCTGAATTACACCTTCTTGCACCATGGCCTCGGTGGTACCTTCTTCCTTGTTAAAGACAGATACAAAGTATGCATTTGATACCTCAACCATGCCCCCTGCTCCCACGTAGGCCAAGTGGCCTACTCCTGCTCCTAATTCGTATGTTCATATGTATGTGTAAATCCCCTTTTTGGTCCCTAATTGGCCCTATTCCTATTACCGCCTTTTTACTATTTGTAAGTCTAGAGACGACTTTGGGATTCCCTTTTATGTTGAACGCCAATTTCTTTTCATAAGCCCCCTCTTTACTTGTCTTATTTATTTTCTCACCTCCCATCTGGACCTTCTATATTCAACCTGGTTCTCAATTGTATTTTTTACTTGACACCTATCATAAGCACACTTCTTCTTCTTCATCCCAATCTTTATCTCTTTTGTCGTCCATGCAGATCTGGACTTGTTTGCCCTACCTTTCCCTTTCGAGGGAGTATACCTTAACTGTGCCTGAACCATCTCTTCTTTGAAGGTAGCCCATTGTTCAGTGACCATTTCTCCTGCCAACCTTTGACTCCAATTTATTTGGCCCAGATCCTTTCATACCCCTCATTGAAATTGGCTTTCCCTCAGTTAATTGTTTTTACTTTGGATTATTCTTTGTCCTTTTCCAGAGTCAGCCTAAGCCTTATGATACAATGATCACTGTCCCCCAAATGTTCTCCTACTGACACATGACCTACTTGGCCCACCTTATTCCCAAGAACCAGGTCTAGCAGTGCCTCCTTTCCCATTGGGCTGGAAAGATACTGCTGTAGAAAATTTTCCTGAACACACTCGAAGAACTTGCTGTTCTCTTTCCTTTACACTAACACTATCCAAGTCTATTTTTGGATAATTAAAGTCCCCTATTATAATTACTGTATAATTTTTGCATCTCTCTGTAATTTCCTTGCAAATTTCTTCCTCTACATCCCCACTACTTGGTGGCCTATAGACTACACCGAGCAATGTAATTGCACCTTTTATGTTTCTTAGCTCTAGCCAGATAGATCTGTCCTTGACCCCTCTGGGATGTCCCCTCTCTCCAGCGCGGCAATGCTCTCCTTAGTCAATACCACCACTCCACCCCCTTTTTCCCCTTTCCTATCTTTCCTGAAGATCTTGTATCCGTAATATTTCACACCCAGTCCTGCCCTTCTTTGAACCAGGTCTCTATTATAGCCACAACATCATATTCCCACATGGCAATCTGTGCCTGCAACTCACCAATCTTGTTAACCACACTCCGTGCATTCACTTACATGTGCATCAACACTGGCTTAGCTTTTTTCTTTAAAAACTGACCCGTCATTGGGCTATTAAATGGTTTAATTGGCCTCTGGTTGGCGGGCGGCTGCACCATGCTGTTCCCGTTGTTCCGAGTGCTTCAGGGTGACAGTAAGACATTGGGCTCTCCCTCCAATGCCTCTCGCTGCCATTTTATGAGGCCTCCTGCCTCCCAGTCCATCTCCAGAGGGATGGTAAAATCCAGCCCCGAGATCTCGGTCCAGCTCACTTTGATAAGATGTGACAGAGCCTGATGAAAGCAAATTGCCTATAGTTGCCTTGGTCCAAAGGTGCGAAACACCCTCCCTACATTCAGCTGCCTCTCTTTCCTCCTTTAAGATGCTTCTTAAAACCAAACCCTTTGACCAAGCCCTCGGTCATCTAACATAACATCTTCTGCAGTTCACAGTCAAATTTTGTTTTATGATGTTGTAATGAAGTACCTTTGGGCATTAAAAGTGCTATCTATGTCCATTATATTTCTTTCTTCCAGTGTACACAAATTGGCTGCTACATTTCCTACATTACACCAGAGACTATGCTTCAAAAGTACTTGTTAATACCACAGTCATTTCCAAGTCCTTATCATTAGAAACCTTGTTACAACAACTTGTGATCCCAGCCGAACAGAAATACGTGAGTTTAAAGTTCATAAAGATAGTTCCGGTTGCGTTATATGAGGCTGGACAAAGTGGAGAAGCGAAAAACATTGAGCAGCTAAATAAGAGACTAACACAGTTCCGCACAATTAAGTCCCCGTTGAAGATGAGCAGGAGATTTATTCCCAATTTCTTGGCCCGTATTTGTATCAACTAACATCACCGAAACAAATTACCCTGGTCATTATCACATTGCTGTTTGTGGGACTGAAATGGTACAATGCTTTTCAGGCCTTCAGGACATTCAAAGTGCTTTACAGCTACTTTTGAAGTTTGGTCACTATTGTCATGTAGGAAGCATGGCAGCCAAGTTACAAACTCCCACCAACAGTGATGAACTAAAGACCAGATCATCTGTCTCTTAGTGATGTTTCTTTAAAGGGATAAATATTGACCAAGGTATCAAGCAGAACTCCCCTGCTGTTTTTTGAATTAAAGCCATACAGGCTTAATGGTGCATAAGGGTAGTAGCCTCTTGTTTATCTGTCCATTATATTTCTTTCTTCCAGTGTACACAAATTGGCTGCTACATTTCCTACATTACACCAGAGACTATGCTTCAAAAGTACTTAATGAGTTGTAAGGCGCTTTGGGAAGTGCTGAGGATATGAAAGGCACAATGGAAATGAAAGATTTTTCCTTTCTTTTAACCCTGATTGATCCAAAATAATGATGGATGATAGATAAGAGAGATAATATAGTGAAGCCAAAGAGAATCTTCACTGAAGCATCAGCCAATTAGTTTGGAAAGAAGAGCACATCAATAAGCTGTTAGACGTGGAATATTATGGACGAACGCATGAAGTGCTCTAAAAATCAATAGTCCTTTTATTTTCCTCGCCTAGTATATGATTTGACAACACTGAAGTCAAGAACTGAGATGCAATTGGAATGGAATGCTAAGGGCAGAAAGGAAGCTAGGAGCCAATCAGGCTTGGGAATGGTAAAAACAAAATGGGGTGTTCAAGGAGAATTCAATTTTTTTTAATACCTTGACAGTAGCATTTAACTTTACTATGATGCTCAGTTAATGGGAGGTAGGGTACAAGATCAAGAGAAAGAAATATATTAATTAAGGAGGAAAAGCTTTGCAGCAGCTGGTTCTAGAAAGCAGATAAAACAGCCAATTGAAGAAAGGAGGCGGATTTGGGTTTTTAAAAATATTTTTTGCTTGTATGAGAGCACGACAGATTGATGTTACTTAAAGCAAAGCAACTGGACATTTCCATGAAGATGAAGCTGACCCTTGTTCTGCTATTCACACATTCCGCTTCCTTACCTTGATCCCACTATCAGCACCTTCTTTAGCCCTCGCCACCACCATTAACACTCCCTTTATCTTGTGTCCATGACATCTTTGTCAACCTCTCCTACCTTTCGCTGACCTTCTATCCTGTTTTACCTGTTCCACCATTTCCCCCCCACAAACAGTATAAAATCCATCACATTTCTACTTCTCTATAGCTTTAAAGAGTCACACGGACTCTAAAACATTAACTCTGTTTCCGTCCCCACAGATGCTGTCAGACCTGCTGAGCTTTTCCAGCATTTTCTGTTTTTATTGGACATTTCCCCCTTTACTAAATTTAAATGAAACATACTGCTCCCTTTTGTTTATTTACTTTTTTTCGCTTTGTCTTGTTCACACCACGTTTGGTGACAGCTTACAGACATGTAAGGAGAAATGCAAAGGCAGGCAGCCCAAAGAATTTGCTGTGGAAACCGCTCTGCCCGATTGATGGAGCTCCCGATATCCTCAGACTTGCTAAACTTACTCTATAGTCTAATGACGTAACTGGAGTTGAAACCCATCATTGCACCGTTATCATGTGACATTATCAGGTGACGTTGTTATTGCAAAGGTGGTGCAGAATTCTTCTTCACTAAACAAAGTTTTGTAAACTATTGTACTCCTTAATGAGGGTGAGGTTCATGAGGTGAGATGTTGTCTAGTTTATTCGCTCCGGTAGTTAGCAAACGGCCACCTGCATAAAAGAAATGCTTGCATTTGTATGGCACCTGATGACATTGTTGAAACACCCCAGTCGAGCACTTACCTGGGAAGCTGCGGCCTGGAGCACCAGAGGACCACATGACCCCAGGTATGACGTATGCCAAAAAACAACCAGCGGAGTGATGGAATACACCGGGGTAGGTGGGGGTGGGGTTGGGCAGTGCTGGAAGACATGGGAGAATGTTTGAAGGTACAGGGAAGATATGGGAAGACATGGAGGTGTGGTTGGAACAGACGTCAGGGGTCGAAACACGAGGGGTAAGATCGGAACACACATCGTGGGTGGGGGGGTTTGGAAAACACAGCGTGGGCAGGGACGGGTGGAGCCAGGAATGCTTGAAGCGGGGGAGAGCCAGGAAGCCTTGAAGAGGGGGGTGCGGGGGTATGTTCAGAGGGCTGGGCCAGTAGTATCAATGCTGGAATCTTAGGGGACGAACTCGGAATAAAGGTGGTGGGAGATCACTGTGACTGCGAGGGGGGCACTGGGATGCGGCAGGGTGGGAGGGTGAAGGTCCAGGTGTGGCGGGAGTAGGTTTCGTCTGGGGAGTTGTCGAAGGGGATAAGAACACGGCTTCTGGGAGTGGGCAGGATCAGGATGAGCATGGAGACTGTGATAGTTGTGGGCTCATCTGGGAGGGAAGGCATGTGAAAGGTTCTAGGGTGATTGGTGGGTGGAGGTTCAAGGGTGACCGATGGGAGAGTGAAAGTAACATCGGGGTTTGGTTGATGGCAATGAGGGTGTGGGGATGGGTTACAGGAGGTGGGTAGAAGGTGTTGGAGACAGTTTGGAAGGTGACGTGCAACATCCTGAGGCAAAGGCATATCAGGGTGTTGACACCCTCAATGTCCAACAGAAAAAATGCTAGGTAGGCGGAGGGCTCTTGGGTGGGTGGAACTGAAGGTCAGCTCAACTGGACAACTGAAGGAGAATCCTGATCATCTACCCTGACAAGGCAAAGGCCTCTCTATAGGGTCCAAAGCGCAGTGGAGCAAAGAGACCAGTGTGAGTGGGAAGCTTCTTGCACATGCCTGTAGGAGCCTTGGCAAAGAGCGATACCTCTATATGCAGGCATCAATCAGGGGGACATAGACCCAGCCTTGATCTCCTCCTGGAAGGGAGGGAGTGCACACTGCCAATAACACAGCAGCAAGAAAAACCCAGGAGACCTCCATGAAGTGCAATGATTCATAAATTTACAAAGGTGCAGTAACTATATACAATGATTGTACACCCATGCCACCAGTGTCAATTTAATGTTTCTTAATTTCTCTTACCCTACCACTACATCTAGGTTCTTCTCCGACATCCGCTGCAGGGGTGCAGGCAGTCTCCTGACTGCTATGCCCTGTTGTCTTTCATGACTTTGTCAGGAGTCCTTTGGAGGCTTGAGGCCTGGAGGGCCCTGACCTTCTTTGGGTCTCCTGCTCCGAGGCAGCTAACTCCTCAGCGGCCTCAGAGGCTGGCGCTGATGGGGTAACAGGCAGAGGGGACTCGGAACGCATGGACACCCTTAGGGAGTCCTGGGTGCAAGCCCCAGTGATATCTGCCTGACGCTCCTCCCCACTTTGGATAGCTCCCTGGCTCTTGAGAAGACAGAGCACCTGGAGGGAGGTCAAGGTGCCCTGTCCCCCTCTCGCATTCCCACTGTGTAAGCTCACCCATGGCTATAGTGATGGAGTGCAGGTCTGTGCACATCTCTGGTAGAAATTGGATGTTCTGCTGGACCAGGTTCTCCATGGTGTCCGCTATTCTCCTCATGGAGCCCTCCACGTGCTCGCATTTCGGTGCTACGGCATCAGAGAGGATGCAGACGGACTCCTCTGCCTCACGTGCCACTCTGCTGAGCGTCTCTGACAACTCTACCTGATGTTCCCTTGCACCCTGATGATACTCCAGCATCTTGTCCATGATAGCTATCAGAGGCACATCATCTGACTCAGACTTAGCAGAGGCCTCTTCTCCAGTAGATCTCTGAGTGCTGGGGAGCTTGGTTGTCACTGCCTCCTCCAGCCGTGGACACATGTCTGTGCAGTGACCACCAGAGTGTGAGCCCGAGGCTAAACTAGATCTATGAGCCATCGAGGTGAGTGCCTCTGGGCTGGTGGAGGGTGCAGGTGAATGTTGTGAGGGCTGTAGAGGTGAGAAGCCATCCCCGTCCTCTTTCGAGATCTCCTGCAGGCTCCGGCTGAGTTCAGGTACAGGGGCTGATCTCACCCTTTTCCTCCTGGCACCTGGAATGGAGAGAAGAGAGAATGAGTGACTGCCTAGGCTGCCTCCTACATTGCACCCACAGGTCCTGATTTGCAGAGGTGAAACATGCTTCCTCATTGGATGCTTGGGGGAGGCCTACCTCAGTGTGAAGGGTAACTTCGCCTCAACAAGGACTGTGCAGTGGATACTCATACTAATACTGTCATGGACTGATGCACCTGTAACAGGTCGATTGGTGAGGACGAAACTGTTCCAACCAGTTATGGGAAGGGGACTCAGCACCAGAAGGTGGCCTTATCCTTTCTTTTAATGTTACTCCTAGGGCCAGGGGAAGCAGGGCTCCTAAAGACTAGGATCTCTTTATTCAAGTCAATGCAAACGACTACCCTTGCAGAGAAATTCTAGCCCCTGCCAAGCTTGGGAATGGAGACAGAGAATACCCAAAAATACCGGCACTGGCTGGCGTGCCTGTTTCCCAAGCATGCTCCTTGTGCCGGTCATTTTAATGGAGGCTGATTTGGGTGCCCATTCCCATGAGGTGGGAGGTGTCAGCTGTGGCTCAGTTCATAGCACCCTCGCCTTTGAATCAGAGGGTTGTGTGTTCATGTCCCACTCCCGGAACCCAAGAACTGTGATTGTACTCGAATGAGTTGCAATCTGTGACTGTTGATAACTCGAAAGAGTTTCCCATGAGGTGGGCAGCCAATTAAGCTCATTTATAGCCTGATTAAGAGCATTAACAGAAGGCCATTGGGATGAGGAGCAGTTCAAATGCCTGGAGAAGGGTCCCTAGAGGTCCAATAATCCAGGTAGGACTACAGACCCACCTTGCCTACCTGGGTATGTGTGCAGCCAAAAGACACCCTGCAGAAGGATTCCTTCCCCTCACCCCCAAGTGGCCTGGCTGCTTTTTATTTAAATTTTTGAAATGCCCTCTCGCTTACTTACCCTTTATCACAGCCTGCTGCTCTCTCAAGCTGGAAGACTCCTGATTGGCCCTCCAACTTCTAGAGTCTGCCTGCCACCCTTAATTAAATGGGGAACTTGTCTCCATGTCAATTGAATCAGTGGCACCCTCCCCTTTTGGTAATGATTTGGGGACTTGTGTACTGTCCTGGCTCCTGTTTTCCACTCCCAAAGTGTAAATTCTGCCCCATGATTTAATTAAATACTTTCAGACAAATCCAGCACATTCTGCACAGGATCTGGAATCTAATCCAAAGGTATGTACATTAATAATGACATTAGCAATTTTAAATTATTTCGCAATAAAGACAATTATATATGTCCAATGTCAGCAGTTAATAGTGTTTATTGAGTTGGAACATCTTTTATAGTAAAATGGTTTTTGTTGCCAGAAAATAGATTTTTATTTGGTGACTTGTCTTGTCTTGTCTTTTATCCATTCTTGTTCCCAAGGTTGGCCACATTATGAACAATACTTCTCCACTCGCCCTTACTTGGTCTGACCTACATGTGACCGCAGACCCACAGCAATGTGCTTGACTCTTACATGCCCTCTCAACAGAGCAATTAGGGATGGGCAATAAGTGCTGGCCTAGCCAGCGACGCTCACATCCCATGAATGAATAAAATAAACTGATTTCTATTCTCCGCCGCCCTTACAGCCTGCCCCATAAAGAGGCCAGTCTACCTTCTGATATTATCCATCCATGTCTTCCTTGTGTAGGTTTATCAGGTGTCTTGCCTTGCATTGCCGCTTTTTGCAAACAGTCCCCTCCTGTTCACGTCATGTGTCCAAAATACGTGTTTCCTTGGTATCACTGCGTCAAACAAGTTTCTCTTAACAACAGCTTTGTCAAGCACTCACTCGTTTGTCCGCTTGACTGTCCATGACACACGTAACATCTGTCTGAGTGCTTTCATTTCGAATGCTCTTACTCGAGCCTCGTCACTCTTCTTGATGGTCCAGCTTTCACAGCCATACATCGTCATTGGCTACACAAGGGCTTTCAGAAGATGAATTTTCATTTACATACGCACATATGAACTAGGAGCAGGAGTAGGCCACTCAGCCTTTCAAGTCAGCTCCGCCATTCAATAAGATCATGACTGACCTGATTGTAACCTCCCGCCTATCCCCGATCACCATTCATCCCCTTGTTAATCAAGAATCTATCCAGATCTGCCTTAAAAATATTCAAAGACCCGGTTCCACTGCTGTTTGAGGAAGAGAGTTCCAAACAATCACGACTCTCTGAGAGAAAAAAAATTTTCTCATCTCTGTCTTAAATGAGCAGCCCCTTATTTTTAAACAGTGACCCCGAGTCCTAGATTCTCCCAGAAGGGGAAACATCCTCTCCATATCCACCCTGTCAAGACCCCTCAGGATCTTAAAGGTTTCGATCAAGTCACCTCTTACTCTTCTAAACTCCAGTGGAAACAAGCCTCACCTGTCCAATCTTCCATCATAAGAAAATCTACCCATTCCTGGTGTTAGTCTAGTAAACCTTCACTGAACTGCTTCAAATGTCTTTACATTTTTCCTTAAATAAGGAGACCAATGCTTACACAGTACTCCAGATGTGGTCTCACCAGTGGCCTCTACAACTGAAGCATAACCTCCCTACTTTTATATTCAATTCCCCTCACAATAAACGATAACATTCTATTAGCTTTCCTAATGACTTGCTGTACCTGCATACTAGCCTAAGATGTTGTCTCAAAAGATTTTGCTGCTTTCTTTCTTACAATAGTTATTTCAGAGTTTATTTTTGACTCTGAGCAAAAATGGAGTATCCTAATCCATTGCTGAATGATAACAGCTTTCAGCTTCTCTCTGTCGGCCAAGAGTCTATTAAAGGAACCATAATAGTTGAAATGTCAGTTGAGTTTGCATAGAACTCCTGTAAATCCTCCTGTAAAACGCAAATGTTCTTTCAATCCTTTGAGACTCCTTTGAAATGCAACAGCTACAAATCAATTTCAAACATATCCCCAGATGCTAATTTCAGATCTACCCTGTTTCCTTGTAAGTTATGAACCACCATAAGGCCTCATTGCGAAATGCAAGAAGATAACACCTTTAGGCTTTCATCCCTCAGGTTATACAGTAAATCTGACTCCAACAACCCCACCTTTGATTAATCCTGGACACACATAAACATGGCTTAGCCTTGCCTACACAGAGTATATACATAAGCTCAGAAGTATAAAAATATTCATGTGTCATCACAGTCACACGATATGTGTCCTCTTTCGTGATGGATCTTTGCCTCAATAAAGTGTTCTGTTCTGCCCAACTGATCAGAATTGGGAAAGCAACAAGATTATTGTTTGAACGGATGATATTGTGAAACCTGAAGGACTTGTTACAACTCAAATGAATAAATTCAAAGACTTTGTCAATGACTAATCTAATTACACTTAATAGTCCAAAATCCTGGACTTCTCCCAATGATGTCCTTTTCTATCTTTTAATTAGCTATACCTATGATACTATCAGCTTCAAAGTGACTCAGTGCCTTTCCGCTGGGGTCATGCAGAGACTTTGCAGTGCAGAACTGTGTTGTCAAAACCAAACCAAGATTTGGAAGATATTTCAGTGAATGCATCAATTTTTAAACAATTTATTCTTTCACAGGATATGGGTGTTGCAGGATAGGCCAGGATTTATTGCCCACGAGAAGGTGATGGCGAGCCACCTTTGTCCTGGATGGTGTCAAGCTTCTTGAGTGTTGTAGGAGCTGCACTCATCCAGGCAAGTGGGGAGTATTCCATCACACTCCTGACCTATGCCTTGTAGATGGTGGACAGGCTTTGAGGAGTGAGGAGTTGAGTTACCCACTGCAGAATTTCCAGCCTCTGACCTGCTCTACTAGCCACAGTATTTATATGGCTAGTCCAGTTCAGTTTCTGGTCAATGGTAACCCCCAGAATGCTGATAGTGGAGCACTGAGAAATGGTAGTGCCATTGAAGTTTAGATTCTCTCCTGTTGGAAATGTTATTACCTGGCAGTTGTACGGTGCGGATGTTGCTTGCCCCGCTTATCAGCCCAAGGCTGAATATCGTCCAGGTTTTGCTGCATTTGAACACAGGCTGCCTCAATATCAGAGGAGCCGCGAATGGTGCTGAACATTGTGCAATCGTCAGCGAACATCCCCACATCTGACCTTATGATGGAAGGAAGGTCATTGGTGAAGCAGCTGAAGATGGTTGGGTCTAGAACACTTCCCTGAGGAACTCCTGTCTCAACATCCTGGGATTGGGATGATTGACCTCCAACAGCCATCTTCCTTTGTGCTAGGTATGACTCCAACCAGCGGAGAGTTTTCCCGCTGATTCCCGCTGACTCCAGTTTTGCTCGGACCCCTTGATGCCACATTTGGTTAAATGCTCTCTTGATGTCTAGGGCAGTCACTCTCACCTCACCTTGGGAGTTCAGCTCTTTTATCCATGTTTGGACCAAGGCTGTAATGAATTCAGGAGCTGAGTGGCCCTGGCGGAACCCAAACTGGGTGTCAGTGAGCAGGTTATTGCTGATTGAATGCTGCTTGATAGCACTGTCGATGACTCCTTCCATCATTTTGCTGGTGTTCGAGACTAGACTGATGAGGCATTAATTGGCCGGGTTGGATGTGTCCTGCTCTTTGTAGACAGGGCATACCTGGGCAATTTTCCACATTGTTGGTTAGATACCAGTGTTGTGGTTGTACTGGGCCAACATGTCTAGGGGCTTGGCTAGTTCCAGAACACAAGTCTTCAGTACAATTGTCAAAATGTTGTCAGGGCCCATAGCCTTTGCAATATCCAGTGCCTTCAGCCATTTACTGATACCACATAGAATGAATTGAATTGGCTGAAGACTGGCATCTGTGATGCTGGGGACCTTGTAGGAGGCCCAGAGGGATCATCCCCTTGGCACTTCTGGTTGAAGATTGTTGTGAACGCTTCAGCCTTTTGCACGAATGTGTTGGGCAACCCCATCATTGAGGATGGGGATATTTGCAGAGCCTCCTCCTCCAATGAGTTGTTTAATTGTCCACCAACTTTCACGACTGGATGTGGCAGGACTGCAGAGGTTAGATCTGATCTGTTGGTTGTGGGATTACTTAGCTCTGTCTATCACTTGCTGCTTTCACTGTTTGGAACACAAGTAGTCCTGTGTTGCAGCTTCAGCAGGTATGCCTGGTGCTGCCCCTGACATGCCTTCCTGCACTCTTCATTGAACCAGCGTTGATCCCTGGGCTTGAATGAGGGATAAGTTGGGTCATGAGGCTACGGATTGTCGTTGAGTACAATGTTGCTGCTCTGAAGGCCCATATCGTCTCATGGATGGCGGGTTTTGAATTGCTACATCTGTTTGAAATCTATCCCATTGAGCATGGTGACTGTGCCACACAACACGATAGAGGGCATCCTCAGTGTGAAGGCTAACTTCACCTCAACAAGGACTGTGCAGTGGATACTCATACTAATACTGTCATGGACTGATGCACCTGTAACAGGTCGATTGGTGAGGACGAAACTGTTCCAACCAATTTATGGGAAGGGGACTCAGCACCAGAAGGTGGTCTTATCCTTTTTTTTAATGTTACTCCTAGGGCCAGGGGAAGCAGGGCTCCTAAAGACTAGGATCTCTTTATTCAAGTCAATGCAAACGACTACCCTTGCAGAGAAATTCCAGCCCCTGCCAAGCTTGGGACTGGAGACAGAATACCCAAAAATACCAGCACTGGCTGGCATGCCTGTCTGCCAAGCATGCTCCTTGTGCCGGTCATTTTAATGGAGGCTGATTTGGGTGCCTATTCCCATGAGGTGGGGAGGTGTCAGCTGTGGCTCAGTTCATAGCACCCTCACCTTTGAATCAGAGGGTTGTGGGTTCACGTCCCACTCCTGAAAACCAAGAACTGTGATTGTACTTGAAAGAGTTGCAATCTGTGACTGTTGATAACTCGAAAGAGTTTCCCATGAGGTGGGCAGCCAATTAAGCTCATTTATAGCCTGATTAAGAGCATTAACAGAAGGCCATTGGGATGAGGAGCAGTTCAAATGCCTGGAGAAGGGTCCCTAGAGGTCCAATAATCCAGGTAGGACTACAGGCCCACCTTGCCTACCTGGGTATGGGTGCAGCCAAAAGACACCCTGCAGAAGGATTCCTTCCCCTCACCCCCAAGTGGCCTGGCTGCTTTTTATTTAAATTTTTGAAATGCCCTCTCGCTTACTTACCCTTTATCACAGCCTGCTGCTCTCTCAAGCTGGAAGACTCCTGATTGGCCCTCCAACTTCTAGAGCCTGCCTGAAACCCTTAATTAAATGGGGAACTTGTCTCCATGTCAATTGAATCAGTGGCAGTCTCCCCCTTTGGTAATGATTTGGGGACTTGGATACTGTCCTGGCTCCTGTTTTCCACTCCACAGTGTAAATTCTGCCCCATGATTTAATTAAATACTTTCAGACAAATCGAGCACATTCTGCACAGGATCTGGAATCTAATCTAAAGGTGTGTACATTAGTAATGACATTAGCAATTTTAAATTATTTCACAATAAAGACAATTATATATATCCAATGTCAGCAGTTAATAGTGTTTATTGAGTTGGAACATCTTTTATAGTAAAATGGTTTTTGTTGCCAGAAAATAGATTTTTATTTGGTGACTTGTCTTGTCTTGTCTTTTATCCATTCTTGTCCCCATGGTTGGCCACATTATGAACAATATTTCTCCACTCGCCCTTACTTGGTCTGACCTACATGTGACCGCAGATCCACAGCAATGTGGTTGACTCTTACATGCCCTCTCAACAGGGCAATTAGGGGTGGGCAATAAGTGCTGGCCTAGCCAGCGACGCCCACATCCCATGAATGAATAAAATAAACTGATTTCTATTCTCCGCCACCCTTACAGCCTGCCCCATAAAGAGGCCAGTCTACTTTCTGATATTATCCATCCATGTCTTCCTTGTGTATGTTCATCAGGTGTCTTGCCTTGCATTGCCTCTTTTTGCAAACAGTCCCCACCTGTTTACATCATGTGTCCAAAATACGTGTTTCCTTGGTATCACTGCCTCAAACAAGTTTCTCTTAACAACAGCTTTGTCGAGCACTCACTCGTTTGTCTGCTTGACTGTCCATGACACATGTAATATCTCTCTGAGCGCTTTCATTTCGAATGGTCTTACTCGAGCCTCGTCACTCTTCTTGATGGTCCAACTTTCACAGCCATACATCATCATTGGCCACTCAAGGGCTTTCAGAAGATGAATTTTCATTTACCTACACACATATGAACTAGGAGCAGGAGTAGGCCACTCAGCCTTTCAAGCCAGCTCCGCCATTCAATAAGATCATGACTGACCTGATTGTAACCTCCCGCCTATCCCCGATCACCATTCATCCCTTTGTTAATTAAGAATCTATCCAGATCTGCCTTAAAAATATTCAAAGTGCTGGTTTCCACTGCTGTTTGAGGAAGAGAGTTCCAAACAATCACGACTCTCTGAGAGAAAAAAATTCTCCTCATCTCTGTCTTAAATGAGCAGCCCCTTATTTTTAAACAGTGACCCCTAGTCCTAGATTCTCCCACAAGGGGAAACTTCCTCTCCATATCCACCCTGTCAAGACCCCTCAGGATCTTAAAGGTTTCAATCAAGTCACCTCTTACTCTTCTAAACTCCAGTGGAAACAAGCCTCACCTGTCCAATCTTCCATCATAAGAAAATCTACCCATTCCTGGTGTTAGTCTAGTAAACCTTCACTGAACTGCTTCAAATGTCTTTACATTTTTCCTTAAATAAGGAGACCAATGCTTACACGATACTCCAGATGTGGTCTCACCAGTGCCCTGTACAACTGAAGCATAACCTCCCTACTTTTATATTCAATTCCCCTCACAATAAATGATAACATTCTACTAGCTTTCCTAATGACTTGCTGCACCTGCCTACTAGCCTAAGATGTTGTCTCAAAAGATTTTGCTGCTTTCTTTCTTACAATAGTTATTTCAGAGTTTACGTTTTACTCTGAGCAAAAATGGAGTATCCTAATCCATTGCTGAATGATAACAGCTTTCAGCTTCTCTCTGTCGGCCAAGAGTCTATTAAAGGAACCATAATAGTTGAAATGTCAGTTGAGTTTGCACAGAAGAAATTCTCCACCGTGGTTCCAGCCAGGAATGGGCAACTTTGCAACAGAACATTAGGCTACATTTAGGCGGTGAGGCCTGCCAAATTTCCATTGGGTACTGCCGCTATTTGCCGCTTGCTCGTCTGCTCCATACAAATGGCAGATGGGCAGGTCCTAGGTCCCCAGAGAATTTTTCTCCTGTCTGCCCCATTTACCACCACGTCCCAGTTCCCATGGAGCAGCTGGAGCTAGGCCCTAGGAAGCCGTGGTAAAGGCTGTGAAATACCCCAATGTAGCAGCCTCCCCTCCCTTCAGTCAGGCTCAAACACTTACCTGCTGAGGCCCCTGGTTTTGGCCAAGGCCTTGAGTGGACCAGTTGATCCGAGCTTTGAGGGTTCTTTAAGGTCCCCCACCCCCCACCCCCCCACCTCTTCTGGTGATCTAGTAGCAGCCCCACTGCAGCCCCACTCCACAGGAACATCTGTTCTGAAGTGAAGAATTATGACATGTTAATCTTTTTTTTTTGGAAGAGCCAGCGATTCACGGTACTTGAACACACCAAACTCTTTATTTCAATGAAATTCTGAGATTTTTAGAGTTGAGTTCCACCTGCCCACCCATTTCCTCACCAAATCAAAAATCCATGGGTTGTGTTTTGTTAGGTTTGTGTCAGTACGTGCTCAAGTTTGATAGCAATGTTTCCTATTCTTGGCAAGGTGTTGGAGCTGGATGGAGGGAAAGCAGGGCTGAGGTGAGCTTTGCGCTGGCTATAAGTACCATTAAGGTAGCTTGATACATTGAGAAGCTAATCTGCATGTGGAGCTCCTCACTTAGTCTTGGCCTTAGCAGATTGACAGGGGCGGTGAGTATTGGGCTAAGAGGCTGAAGTGAAGTGCACAGCACTGGCCTGTGGCCATATTTCACCTCCAGGTGCTTAACCATGTCTTACTTGTTTGGATTGCAGGATGTTTGTTAACATGTTTATAATAGAGAAATGGCCATGCTATAACTGGGATGTCCAGGCATGTGAATGTTGTAGGTTCTGGATGTATGGTAGATGAACCACAATTCCTTAAGTTTCCTGAATCTCTGTTACTGGGGTCATTTAATTTATTCAAGGCAGAGTTAGACAGATTTTAGATAGACTAGGGAGTCAAGGGTTATGGGGACACACAGCAAAGTGAAGTTGAGACCACAACCAGATCAACCATGACCTTACTGAATGGCGGAGGAGGCTTGAAGGACTAAATGGTCTACTCCTGCTCATAAGTCCTACGTTCCAATGTACCAAAAGGGCTGTAAATGCAGCTAGATGGATTCAAATTTCCACGGGCATGTTGGCAGAGTCCCACTATAACACTAGTGGGAATCTACCATTACGATTTGGAAAGAAGCTCAGTCTTGACCTAAGCTGGGATATCCCAATTCACCTAGAAAGGGTAAGGACCCCTGCCTTTCCCTTACAAGATCACTGACATAAAGTGGGTGGGATCTCCCTATACTGCAAGTACTTGTTTTTGTAGCCTACAAAAGTTCTGGAATACTTTTGGCATCTACTTTGCCCCCAGGTGAGCCATACCAGCCTCTAGAAAGGGACAAATGGGCCTACTTGGGAAAGAAGAAGAGGGACCAGGCAGGGCCAGGGAAAGAAATCATAGGCCCTAGTACTTCTCCCATTTCTGAGCCCCTTATTCCCTCCACCCATCGTCATCTCTAACCCTCCCCCCTCAATCATGCATGACGTTTTTTACCCCTGTCAAGATTCATCGATCAATTCACCAAACAATCGCAGAAAAGTCCTAGTAAAATGATAACACCCATTGTTGGCATCTGGTTACAAATATCATCCGATATATATGCAGCATGGGTCATTAATATTAAGGGCAGCAACAATAAAATGCAGTGTTAGTTTGTGCACACCCTATATGTGAACCCACCATGACTATTAGACAAACCAGTAAGTACAAATTTTACTTTAACAGCATCATGCAATATTATTAATTTGACCGGACAATATCCCATTAGTTATTTATAAACACTCTGCAGATGTTAACACCTATTTCGGAGACTGCCTCAGCCCTCATTAACATTCTCTGCACAGTGCATCATATGAACACAGTGACAGTAAATTCATATTTGAGGAAAGATTCAATACTTGCAACCCAGATAAACTGTAAAAGATCTTTCCCATTCTGTAAAAGTAGAAAAAGACCTTCTTCTACCTGGCTGCTGATGTTATTCAATATGATTATTTCATACAAGGGGTATAATTGGATTCTATTTTATTAGTAATCTCACAGGGTAGAAAGATCAAATGACTCCTGAGCAACAAAGTGGAATGTACAACATAGGTTTACATTGTCAGTGAGAAGTGTTAGAGCCCTCAGGTGTCTCTGTGTGACACAACTTTTAAGAGGCCAGAGGACAAAGACTGAATGGTTCACAATTGTATCAGTGTCTTCTTGATCAGCAAGTCTGAAGACTCTGCTAATTGCCGCTTCTCACTACAATATATTTTCAATATTTTTTATGTAACACAACTTTATTGTGACATTTCAATACCTCAAAAAGCTCATAAAAAACACCAAGATATCCCACCAAGATAGAGTGGGATAATAGGGAAGTAGACAAAAGAACAAGATTGAAGTCAATGGAAAAGACTCTTGAGAATCATGTGCATTGTAAAGCAGGTGACTGATTCACTATGAGCCCATTACACACTCCTATCCTGGCAATCTCACCCCACAAAGCCTGCTCACAGTAAACTTCCATTAGCAACAAAATAAGCAGAACTCCAGCCATGATTCTATCCTTTGTTCAGAAGCTAATTATGGATGACAAACGCCATCCAGCCCAGTTCATCTCATCCATCCCAGAATGACATACGAACATGTTTATTAGGAGCAGGAGTAAGCCATTCGGCCCCTTGAGCCTGCTCTGCCAATTGATAACATTGCCTATGTTACACCACTGACTATAACTCAAAAATACTTAATTGGCTGTAAAGCAAATTGAGGCATCATGAAAAGTGCTGTAAAGATGTAGGTTTTGCCTTTCTATCACTATACCTGCATGCAGTAGGCAGCCCAATGCTGATTCTCTAAGGATAATTAATCACAGAGCAATTAACTGATGTTAGGAAAGTGGCTACAAAGAAATCACTACATTTGCAAAACAATTCATAAACTATAAATGGCACCTCCCCCTTTTACACTGATGACACTATCCCCAGGATTTGTCAATCAGAAACAAAAATAGCTGGAAAAACTCAGCAGGTCTGACAGCATCTGCGGAGAAGAAGACAGAGTTAACGTTTCGAGTCCGTATGATTCTTCATCAGAACATCTACCAGCAGCTCAAGAACAATGTAGATTGAATTGTTGTTTTGAATTCCTCAGAGAAGCATGAGACATGGCACAAAAATTCAGTGCGGCCTTAACTCAAGAACTGGATTGTGCCCCCCACCCCCGCCATCCCCCAGAAGCTGTTATACAAATTGTGTTGCACACTGTGAATTTGCAGCCTATCTAGGGTGAATAGGTGTAAAGTTATGTAAAACCTTTCTATAAGCGATCTACTAGTGACAAATAGGGACTTCATTCTCAGACTTTGCAAGAGTAATAAAATGGCCGATAATGAGTCAATACCCTGTTTTGCATCAACCCCAGTTTCTTATGTTTGTTTTGATGAGGCCCAAGATTCTCAAGCCACAGGTACGTCAACACAGAATGTCGTCAGAATTGCATTTTATTTAGGACATTATGACAATTTTGACTGCTATTTATTTGCTAGTTTAAATTCAAAAGTGAATTTTGAGAAGTGTGCAGTATTTAATGTTGTGATGCAAAGCCTTAAAAGTGATCACCCTAGCCCCGCCACCCCACCCTAACCCCTCCACCCCACGCAGCACCCCTGCCAATCCACTCAGCCTCCATCCCCGCCATATCCCAAACCCTTTCACCTCACCTCTCACCCCAGATCCCCGCACCCCCATCCCCTCACCCCCTTACCCCCTCACTCCAAACACCCACACACCAAACGTCAACATTCCAGCAACGCCCCCCCACATCCCAAACGCCCCCAGCCCAGCACTCCAGCCCCTTCCCTCCCACCCAACAGCATTCAATTAGCTCTACAATCGTGACAGAGTTCTACCATTTTTCAAGCAGATACCCAACCGAGTGCACTCTCTTGACAATTGCTGCGCTGCTGCTGCTGCTGCTAATCTTCGGGCAGCTCTGTAGTTTTCTGGCGGGCTCTAAAAAAAAAAAAAAAATTGGAACCACGAAGTTGCCTGAAGGTCAAAAGCAGCATCGGCTCCTATTCGCAGCTACTGCCTGTGAAGCTGACTTGAAAGACCGGCTTATAGGAAATCAGAACTGTTAGTTCCGGTATTTCTTTTAAGATGGTCTTTCAGCTCTGAAGCTCAGTCTCTTAGCCTGGACGCCATTCACAACCCTGAGCCCAGGCCACCCCCTTGTTTGGCACTGTTGCCAAACCCCTTCTCCCGGGCGCTGGGTCCAGGCCAAGGAAGTGGTTCGACCCCTGAAGAAAAGGAGAAACAAAAACTTTGTATCGACGCTCGTGGTCAGAGAGCTGATGGAGTTATTACCTTACGGCTGGCGAGATCTTCTAAAAATTCTTTTTTTTTGTTGGTACGTAATTAGAATTGGAGAAAAATGCATTCAGAAGCTAAAATTGTGCGTTTATTTAAAACTGTAGCACAGTAATAGCTCTCAGCATTAACATCAAGGTTTAATTATATTAAATTACATGGGCACGAGTGTAAAATAGCGCGTGATGACATCGGGCGAGCATCCCGGCATCATCGCGCACTAGCGTGACATTTCGGCTGGTGGCCGTGCGCTATAATCGTAAGTGCACCCGCCGACAATTCAGAGGGTTATTGAGCCCAATAATGGCGCAATTAACTGGGATTTTTTGCTGCCCGTCCAATGTTAAGGTTGGCGGGCGGGCGAATTGGCCATTGGCCGGCCTTTGCGTTTTTCAGGAAACCTCATCCAAGGACGGGATGAGGTTTCCATTGTTAAATTTAAGCACAGAATTTTTATAATGACTATGCTCGGGTGACTGCTTGTGTTGCGTGAACATTTTTCTCCAGGTTTAAAGATCTTTATTTGATACTTTTCAAGCCTTCAGCTCCCTAAGGCAGCTCTCAGCCTTCAGGGAGCTTCCTGTGGACGCACTGTCCTCAGCGCTCGCCCTCCTCCCTCCCCCAATCCAGGCAGCGCCGATCGTACTGTTAATTGGCCAGCCAATATGAAATTGCGTTGGGGAATGATTGCAGGCAGTGGTCCGTTCCCTCGCTGCAGCCAGGCTCACTGATCGCTCCGAACCAAAAACCCAGCCCATGGCGTTCACAGTGAACATTGGCCAAGCAGCCCATGCTGATGTAATGCTTCACACCAGCTTCTTTCCACTCTATTTTACTTCATTTCACCCTGTCAACTTATCCTTTTGTTCCTTTCCCGCTCATGTACTTATCTAGCTTCCTCTTAAATGCATCGACGCTATCAGCCTCAACTGTTCCATGTGGTAGCAAGTTCCACACTCTAATCACTCACTGGCTTTAGAGCTTTTTCCTGAATTCCTTTTAGGATTTATACTTGGGTTTGGGCTATCCTATATTTATGGACCTTGTGGTTTTGGACTCCCTCACAAATGAAAGCATATTTTCTACATCTCCCTTGCTGAGCGTTTTCATGATTTTAAATGTTCATTTCAGGCCATCCCATAATCTTCTCTTTTTACAGTTTTAAACAAAAACGAAGGGCAACTGAATGATGAAAAGACAAGAAAAATTAAAGAGTTAGTCATCTTAACTGAAGGGATGATGACTAATGTTTCAATGTGACTTTCCTCAATGCTCAGATCTCAAAATGCAGGTTGGATTGTCAGCACTAAGCCTTTCTAATTGCGACTTACCAGAAATAGCCTCTATTATCTGGGTGTAGCCTTTTTTTATTATGAAAGCATATTTTTTGCTGATACTGGAAGCAAGACGGAGTTAAACAGCAGGTGAATAAACATCTGTCAGTAACTTTAGAGTTCATGAGTCTGGAAGATGCTGTTGAAGGAGCGTTGGTGGGTTCCTGCAGTGCATCTTGCAGGTGGCACACACTTCAGCCTTGATAGGTTGAATAGCCTCCTTCTGTGCTGTATGATTCTATGTCTAGGAGGGACAGGATTAATCAAGAAATCAGCAGGGATACTGCAGTGTGACTGCCCGGCTCTCTGAGAAGCCCTGTTAGTGTAATTTTGCTGTACTGTTTTATTTAAATAAAATTGTATCCGTGGGAAATGTTAACTCTACATATAATGATATAGTTTTAACCCACCATATTTTGAAATACTTAATCAACATGTGGGATATTTCTGGATAGGAAGTAACCTATGAGAGCAAATCAGATAGTGGTATAAATGCCCTGGTGAGAAATGCTTAAGTTGGAGCTGTGGTTAGTGGGAGGTGATGGCATAGTGGTATCATCATGGGGCTAGTGACCCAGGGTAATGCCCTGGTAGACCAAGGTTCAAATCCCACCATGGTAGTTGGAATTGAAATTCAATCAAAAAACTGCAATTAAAAGTCTAATGATGACCATAAAATGATTGCTGTGAAACCCATCTGGCTTACTGATGCCCTATAGCTCACATGGCCCACAGCAATGTGGGTGACTCTGAAATGGCCTAGCATTCTCAGACTTTGCAAGAGTTTAGTTGACTAACTCATTAATTTTTCTTGTCTTTTCATCATTCAATTGCCCTTCATCTTTGTTTAAAAGTGTAAAAAGAGAAGATTGTGGGATGGCCTGAAATGAACATCTAAAATCATGAAAACGCTCAACAAGGGAGATGTAGAAAATATACTTTCATTTGTGAGGGAGTCCAAAACCACAAGGTCCATAAATATAGGATAGCCCAAACCCAAGTATAAATCCTAAAAGGAATTCAGGAAAAAGCTCTAAAGCCAGTGAGTGATTAGAGTGTGGAACTTGCTACCACATGGAACAGTTGAGGCTGATAGCGTCGATGCATTTAAGAGGAAGCTAGATAAGTACATGAGCGGGAAAGGAACAAAAGGATAAGGTGACAGGGTGAAATGAAGTAAATAGAGTGGAAAGAAGCTGGTGTGAAGCATTACAGCAGCCACTCAGTTGTATAAACTGCTGTGCAGCCTACAGGGAATGAAACTGGATGGCGTGAATGTTACTTGCCACTTGTCAACCCAAGCCTGGATATTATGTAGATCTTGCTGCATTTGGACATGGACTGCTTCAGTATCTGAGGGGTCGCGAATGGTGCTGAACATTGTGCAATCATCAGCGAACATCTCCACTTCTGACCTTACGATGGAAGGAAGATCATTGATAAAGTAGCTGAAGATGGTTGGGCCAAGGACACTACCCTGAGGAACTCCTGCAGTGATGTCCTGGAGCTGAGATGGCTGACTTCCAACAGCCACAACCATCTTCCTTTTTGCTAGATATGACTCCAACCAGCGGAGAGTTTTCCCCCTGATTCCCATTGACTCCAGTTTTGTTAGGGCTCCTTGATGCCACACTCAGTCAAATGCTGCCTTGATGTCAAGGGCAGTCACTCTCACCCCACCTCGGGAGATCAGCTCTTTTGTCGATGTTTCAACCAAGGCTGTAATGAGGTCAGGAGCTGAGTGGCCCTGGCAGAACCCATCTGGGTGTCAGTAAGCAGGTTATTGCTAAGCTAGTGCTGCTTGATAGCACTGTTGATGACCCCTTCCATTACTTTACTGATGTTCGAGAGTAGACTGATGGGGAGATAATTGGCTGGGTTGGATTTGTCCTGCTTTTTGTGTACAGGACATCCCTGGGCAATTTTCCACATAGCCGGGTAGAGGCCAGTGTTGTAGCTGTACTGGAACAGCTTGGCTGGGGGTGCGGCAAGTTCTGGAGCACAAATCTTCAGTACTATTGGCGGAATATTGTCAGGGCTCGGAGTCTTTGCAGCATCCAGTGGCTTCAACCATTTCTTGATATCACGTGGAGTGAATCAAATTGGCTGAAGACTGGCATCTGTGATGCTGGGGGCCTCCAGAGGAGGCCGAGATGGATCATCCACTCAGCACTTCTGGCTGAAGATCGTACCTTCAGCCTTATCTTTTGCATTGATGTGCTGGGGTCCTCCATCATTGAGGATGGGGATATTCGTGGAGCCTCCTCCTCCAGTGAGTTGTTTAATTGTCCACCACCATTCACGACTGGATGTGGCAGGACTGCAGAGCTTAGATCTGATCCGTTGGTTGAGGAATCGCTTAGCCCTCTCTATAACTTGCTGCTCATGATGTTTGGCACACAAGTAGCCCTGTGTTATAGCATCACCAGGTTGACACCTCATTTTTAGGTATGCCTGGTGCTGCTCCTGGCATGCCCTCCTGCACTCTTCATTGAACCAGTGTTGATCCCCTGGCTTGGTGGTCATGGTAGAGTTGGGGGATATGCTGGGCCATGAGGTTATAGATAGTTTTCGAGTACGATTCTGCTGCTGCTGATAGCCCACAGCGCCTCATGGATGCCTAGTCCTGAGTTGCTAGATCTGTTCGAAGTCTATCCCATTTAGCACGGTGGTAGTGACACACAACATGATGGGGGGTATCCTCAGTGTGAAGGCGGGACTTCGCCTCCACAAGGGCTGTGTGGTGGTCACTCCTACCGATAATGTCATGGACAGGTGCATCTGTGGCAGGCAGATTAAGAGACACCGTGCTTCATTTGGCTAACAATCAGCATCGAACATGGGACTTCAGACTGCAAAGCAATATCATGGGGTACCGGTTGTCACAATCCGTAGGAGGGGGAGCCTGGGGGTAAAGGGGAATGGGGTCTACATTTGTTACCTGGGTGGCTCTGGTTGATACTCACTGCCAAGGTGCCTGGATTACAGTGAAGGTTGTACAGCTTGAGCGGAACCATACAACCCGCCAGCAGACAGTGTGCACCATTATAGGATTAATTAAGTTACTGGTAAAAATCTAGGAGCTGTCTAGAAGTAGACCAGGAATTAAATTGGTTAAAGGAGCTATTAGAGTGGAGGTCGGCAAGAAGCTGAATCCAAAAATAAATGAGAAGATTCAGGTGCATATAGGTGCGGTATACTGCAGATTTGTACTCAGCAAGAAGAACAAACATTGTAAAGATAACTGCAAAAATACTAAAGCTGTAAAACTAGGAAAGGAAGAATTTGGAATGTGTTGCTGGCTGGCAAGGTGGGTGCTGTCTCTTCACATTTAAAGAGGGATCTGGACTAATTTTTGACTGAGGCAGCGATCACACCATGTAAAGGTGAATGGCTTTATAGAGGAAAAACTGACCAAAATCACGAATGATGTTCTCTGAATATAACAGTGGTGTGCTTTCTCTCTTTATCAGCCTTGACCTCTCTATGATATGAGAGTAGGAAGAGCACTATTTATAATCCCAGGAGGTCTCAAAGTGCTTTACAGCCAATGAAGTACTTTTTGAAGCATAGTCACTGTGGCAATGAAGGATGACACAATCCCCTTCCATCATACCTGCTCCATTTTCCATCTTTGTGTGAGAATCCAGTCTGTTCTACCTGAATACAGTGAATATATCTCCAGCAATGTCTTCTCTCCTTAGTTCAAACTGCACTTTCTGGAATTAACTAAAGTTCTAACTTTCTACCCTCTCTGCTTCTGCTGCCCTTTAGTGAATCAGCTGATAACACCCAACATTACCCCTCTGGCACCACCCACCCCAAACTGTCAGACTGTCTAACCAACACCTAGTAATAGATGAATCACAACTTTCCTCATTAACATCAGGAAGGACAAATCTATCATTTTTGGCCATAGCCATTAATGGAACTCCGTTGCTATGGTTTCCATCCCCATATCTGGCCACTGGCTCAGGCTGAACCAGACCATGGAAAACCTCAGCATCATGTTCAACCCTGAGCTGAGCTTCACATTCTGAATCCTGACTATCTCTAAGATTACCTCGTTCCAACTGGGCAACAATGTCCACCTCTTCCCCTACCTGTGGCCCTCCACACTGACACTCATATTCATGTTATCTCTAACCATAACTATTGCAATGGCCTCCTATTATCCACAAACTCCAACTCATCCACAATGGCTCCACCTTTACCCTGCACTAAGTCTTGTTTACGCATCACCCTCATTCGCACTGCTCTCCGCTGGCTCCTCATGTCCTCTCCCAACCCACACCAACACCAATGAATCCCACCACTGCTCCACATCTATCCCCCTTCCTTTCTTTGCAATACATACCAGCCTCATATCTTCCATTGTAGCTTTGGTCTCAGACCCTGACATTGTGTTTGTGCCCTGTCACTTCATTCAACTGGTGCTGGCAGAGTCACCAGTGGCCTTGGCTCTGCCTTTTAGATCGGCCACTCTACTTCTCTGTTCCTCCTTTAAAAGTCTCCTCAAAAACATATCTTTCTGTTCAGACTTTCAGTCATCCAATCCCTCCATCCACGGTTCAGCCTCCCTTTCCATTTATGACCCTCGATGTATTTTGTTACATTAAAGATGGAATTTAAATGTAAGTTATTGTTGTTGAAGGCGGCAAGTATGAAACTTGAATCGTATAAATTTTTAGTTTTCTGGGTGTGGGATCTATTCCAAATAATGACGATGTCATTGGGAACCTCCGCGTGAACTTCTGATAGATGGTGGCAGCCACTCAAAGAAAACAATATACACCCATTACAAGAAATATTGTTTATTAATGGAGAGCAACAGAGATAACATCAAAAATAGTCAATTATACAAAATCCTTCCTTGTAAGAACGCACAAAATGACCCAAATCCAGAGAAATTAAACGCATAGATCTGTGAGAAGCATAGCTGGAGTGTGTCCGGGGTACCACTGGGGTTTCAACCCATGCAGCTTTCCTAACTCTCCCAAGCCAATGGAAACCACGGAAAATGGTGTAAATATTTGAGAAAACCTATGGATTTTCACCCCACCACCCCCCACCCCCCACCCCGCCCCCACTAACACCCCTCAGCACCAAGCCTTTACTTCTATGAAGTGAAATCTGGTTAAGTGTTTGAATTATTAATCTCATTAACTGCATGCCGCCGATTCCTTCCCACTGCAGGGACATTACTTTGGCACATAAATTCTAGTCTTTTTTCTCTGTACCAGGTAATAAATAATTCCAATGATCAAACACACAAGAATTGTGACAACTATTACACTCCAAACAACCTCTGATACACTATTATTGCCCTTTGCGTGCTTAATCAATGGCACATAGACAGAAGCCTTGGCTACGTTAGACATTTCAGAGGACTGATTGATTTTGTCATATGCACAGAGAGCGAAGTAGATAGTTGTCCCATTTTGCAGTTTTGTATTTTCAGGAACAAATGCAATTGCTTCCCTTGAGCCATATGGTTGTGGATTCAAGCTGGTTAAGTTAACCAGAGCTGCTGTTGAGAAATTGTCCCGTAGCTGTAGAAGGTTGTCACTCATTCTCATCTCATAGCGAGACGCTAAGTAACGAAGAAATAAAATAAATGAAGGAAATTAATGCATTCACAAAAGATCATAAAAAAAGGCAATCTTTGACTTTATAAATAGGTGTTTACTCCACCTCTAATTGCTCCTTTAATAAAGTTTAAAATACGATAGGGACGTAGGAGCAGGATTCAACCCATCGAGCCTGCTCCGCCATTCAAACAGATCATGGCTGATCATCTACCTCTATGCTAATTTTCCCCACTATCACCATATCTATTGATGTCATTAGCCAAAAACCTATTGATTTCTCTCTTGAACATGCTCAACGATTGAGCTTCCACATTCCTCTAGGGTAGAGAATCCCAAAAATTCACCATCCTCTGAGTGAAGAAATGTCTCCTCACCTCAGTCTAGGGACATAGGGCAGAATGTTGTGGGTGTGATGGTGGTGTTGCTGGAGAGCTGCATCTTATTCTACTCAGGGCGGGTCTTCCCTTGGGATCAAGGACCCCGTGTCTTGAGGCTAACACTTTGGTCCATTACTTAGCCTGCATTATAAGAGTCTTTTAAATTAGACAATGCACTCGGTTCCTGCTTCTTCAGTGGATAACAATTTACATTGGTGCTATTTGATGAAGAGCAATGATGTTCCCTCAGTATCCTGACAAACATTTATCCCTCAGCACCACCAAGACTGGTCATTTATTTCACTGCTGTTTTCAGGCTTTGCCACATGCACTGTTACGCCACAACTCATAAATCATAACTTATTCCTCAAAGCAGCACACAAGCAGCCGATGCCATTGGCTTCTTTGCCATATATAAATTCACCATATCGCCAAGGTTTACTTGGTTTCTATTTTCCTGTGGGTAGGTGCTTTTCTTCCGTGTGTGATATCTCCACTCGTCATCAGCATTCATCAATGACCTGTTCAAAACACTCCTACAAACAAAGATTTTTTTATAAGGAAGCCAAATTTAGCAACAATTACCTGCTCCCTGATCGTAATCGTCTCCTGGTGCTGTCCATTCCAGCTCAACTTTATTTTTGACTATTGTTGCTTGGAGGTCCGTGATTTTGCATGGTGGAAAGTCAACAATGGGTGTTCCTGCTGGAACTGAAATTACTCCTCCTGATTTGACCCTGCTGAAGTCCCCTAACTCAGCCTGCAGATCTTCCATGTTGCCTGGAGGCCTTGGTAGATTTGTCTGAATCATGCCTACATGAAAAGGAAGACATGTCACTCTTAGACCCCAACTACACAGACTTAACCAGCAAATATCTTGATCTACAGGACTTGCCTGCAATTTCCCTCATGACAAGTTTCTGGCTTTCGCCAAACAGTGTGCGACCAAGAAGGTGCATTCTTAATGCAGCCAAACAGGTTGAGGATCAGTCTGCAAATCCTTCCATCATATGCCAAAGGCTTGCAGTAAGAGCGGGACCGACTCCTGGTCATACAAACATATGAATTAGGAGCAGGAGTAGACCACTTGGCCCCTTGAGCCTGCTCCATCATTCAATAAGATCATGGCTGATCTGATTGTAACCACAACCCCACATTCTTGCCTATTCCCGATAACCTTTCACCCCTTTGCTTATTAAGAATCTATCTACCCTCTGCCTTAAAAATATTCAAAGACCCTGCTTCCACCACCTTTTGAGGAAGAGAGTTCCAAAGACACACCACCCTTTGAGAGAAAAAAATTCTCCTCATCTCTGTCTTAAATGGGTGACCCCTTATTTTTAAACTAGTTTTAGATTCTCCCACAAGAGGAAACATCTTCTCCACATCCACCCTGTCAAGACCCCTCAGGATCTTATATGTTTCAATCAAGTCGCCTCTTACTCTTCTAAACTCCAGCAGATACAAGCCTAGCTGTCCAGCCTTTCCTCATAAGACAACCCGCCCATTCCGGGTATGAATTTAGTAAACCTTCCCTGAACAGCTTCCAATGCATTTACATCCTTCCTTAAATAAGGTGACCAATATTGTACACAGTACTCCAGATGTGGTCTCAAAAATGCCCTGTATAACCTCCCTACTTTTGTATTCAATTCCCCTCGCAATAGATGATAACATTCTAATAGCTTTCCTAATTATCTGCTGCACCTGTATTTTAACCATGTGATGGAAAGAAAGCTGGAGCCTTTACCATCACTATCCATAGCTCCAGGCTACAACATGCATGTAAAAGTGCATGTTGCCACAACCACTTGGACTCCTTGGAGGCAGTGGGCTGGGTGGCCGTTGCGGTTCAGATTAGTGCCAACAGCACTGGGCTCGACCCCCACTCTGGCTGGGGTGAATTGAGGACCTGCCTCCTTGCCGTCCCCATGGTGGAGAACACGGCGCTGTCGATCAGACCAACCTTCGGGCAGCGAACTGAAGAAGAAGGAGTAACGTGGGGGAGCCAGTGAGAAAAAGCTCATCACCTCCTCACAGATGGAGGAAGGGGCAATCAGACAATGACTCGCCCCAGGATCTACTTGTAGTTGGGGGAACAGCGGACAGAAGGCCTTTGGCCTAAAGATCGGTTTTATTCTGACTTATTCTTTCTGTTGTGTGTCTGACTTTCTTTTTGCTCTGAAACATGAAGCTAAGTATTGCAGACGCTGGAAGCCTTATATAAAAACAAAAAATGTTGGAAACAGTCAGCAGGCCAACATAAGAAATAGGAGCAGGTGTAGATTATTTGTCACTTTGAACACGTTCCACTATTCAACAAGGTCATGGTTGATTTTCTACCTCAACTCAATGTTCCCACTCTATCCCCATCCCCATATCTTTGTTATTCAAAAATCTACTGATCTCAGTCTTGAATCTACTGAATGGCTGAGTATCTACAGCTCTCTGGGATAGATAATTTCCAAAGATTCTTAACCTTCTGAGTGAAGAAATTTCTCCTCAACTCAGTCCAAAATTGCTAATACCTTATCCTGAGTCGATGACCTGTACTTTTAGACTGCTCAGCCAGGGGAGACATCTCCCCAGCACCGAACCTATCAAGTAGTATGTTTTCATGAATAGTTATCGACCTGAAGAATCATCCCTAACATTTCTCTTTCCACAGATGCTGCCTGTCCTGCAGAATGTTTCCAGTATTTTCTGGGCTTATTTTTTCCTTCTTGTTTCATCCTGAATTTCTTCTCTTTGGTTACGTCTCTTCTTAATCTGACTCTGTCTCTTGTTTAATTCTGAGTCTTTTATCTCATCGTTCTATTCAAACTCTCTTCTCTCTCTGGTTTTATCTTGAAGTTTAATAACAATGAATATTTTGCTGTTTTGGCTCTATACTTTCTTAGTGACAAGAAGGGTTGATGAAGGTAGTGCAGTGGATGTTGTGTACATGGATTTTAGCAAGGCATTTGACAAGGTCCCACATGGCAGATTGGTCGGGAAAGTAAAAGCCCATGGGGATTCAGGGTAATGTGGCAAACTGGATAAAAGGTTGGCTTTGTAACAGGAAACAAAGGGTAATGGTTGATGGATGCCCTTGTGAATGGAAAGTTGTCTCAAGTGGTGTTCCACAGGGCTTGGTGTTGGGACCCTTGCTGTTTGTGTTGTATATTAACGATTTGGACGTGAATGTGGGGGGCACGATTGGGAAAGTTGCAGATGACACAAAGATTGGCCAAGTAGTGGATAGTGTAGAGGATAGCCATAATCTCCAAAAGGATATAGATGGGTTGGTGGAGTGGGCGGTAAAGTGGCAGATGGATTTTAACATAGAGAAGTGTGAGGTCATACATTTAGGGAGATCAAACAGTTACAGGGATTACATAATAAATGGGAATATACTAAGAGGGGTAGATGAAGTGAGAGATCTTGGCGTACAAGTATGCAGGTCCCTGAAGGCAGCAGTTCAAGTAGACAAGGTAGTAAAGAAGGCATATGGAATGCTCTCCTTCATTGGCAAAGGTATAGAATATAAAAGTAAGGATTTAATGTTGGAATTGTATAAAACACTGGTGAGGCCACAACTGGAGTATTGTGTGCAGTTCTGGTCACCACATTACAGGAAGGACGTAATAGCTCTGAAGATATGGCAGAGGAGGTTTACAAGAAAAGTGTAGCTACGAGGAGAGATTGGATAGGCTGGGGTTATTTCCCTTAGAAGAAAGAAGACTGAGAGGTGACTTGATTGAGGTGTACAAAATTATGAGGGGAATAGATAGAGTGGACAGGATAAAATTGTTTCCCTTGATGGAGAATTCTAGAACCAGGGGACATAGATTCAAGATAAGTGGCAGAAGGTGTCGGGGGGACATGAGGAAGAACCTTTTTACACAGAGGGTAGTGGGTGTCTGGAATTCGCTGCCCACGTTGGTGAGAGAGGCAGAAACTTTAAACTCTTTTAAAAAGTACCTGGATCTGCACCTTAAGTGCTGTAAGCTGCAGGGCTATGGGCCGGGTGCAGGAAGGTGGGATTAGAAAGGGCACCTGGGTGTCCTCGGGCTGGCATGGACAAGATGGGCCGAATGGCCTCCTTCTGTTCTGTAACTTTTCTATAGTTCTATGGTTCTATAAAAGGAGCAGAACACATGAATCTCCCAGAAAGTTGCAGGTGGCAAATGCAGTATGCTTTTATGGGCAAATTATTTCTATAATACAGTAAATGCTTAGATGGGATTGTGTTATTCATATTGAAGAACCTAACAACAAATATGGCTCCTAAGATACACTTGTCCACTATGGTTGTTCAAAATGTGCTGAAGTACATCAAGATCTTACAATGATGTCTCTGTCCAAGGATCAACACATATTGGTTTTAAAATAGAATAAGCTAGATGGTATTATATAGAATTATTTAATATTGGGTTAGAATCTTGGGGAGATGACAGGGGTCTTGGCCTCTGGCTGGAGAGCTGGTGAGACCACTGCGTCATAACCCACCCCACCCCCCGCCCGGATCCAGGACCCCTGGGTCATAAAGTCCCACCCGCTGTTAGCTGCTGGCCAATCAGAGGCCGATTGCTATTCTGCATTCAGTAGCACCACTGGGCAGACGGTGGCTGCTGCCTCTATGCCACCCAGCCGAGGCCTAGATAGAGGAGGGGCACGTGCACAGGTGAGTGATGGCGGGAAAGGGGTTGCAGGCTGGGGATCTCAGGGAAGGGGGTGACAGGAGGGGGGTGGGGTGCGGGGGCAGCTGCAAGGGCAGGGGGGGTTGGTTCTAAGCAGGCTATCCCCTTTCCTGATGCCGGGTCCCTCAATCAGACACTGAGTGCTTTTGAAGGAGCGACCCCACCCTGTCTCTTGTTTTATTCTGAATCTTGCATCTCACCATTCTATTCAAACTCTCTTCTCTCTCTGGTTTTATCCGGAAGTTTAATAACAATGAGTATTTTGCTGTTTTGGCTCTATACTTCCTTATAAAAGGAGCAGAAAACATGAATCTCCCAGAAAGTTGCAGGTGGCAAATGCAGTATAGGCAAATTATTTCTATAATACAGTAAATGTTTAGATGGGATTGTGTTGATTATTCATATTAAGGAACCTAACAACAAATATGGCTCCTAAGATACAGCTGTCCACTATGGTTCAAAATTCGAAACCCCCACTCGCCTACCCCCAAGGAACCCGCAGCAAACACGCCAGGATTTGCTGGTTGTGCTCCCCGTATGGTGAGCTGCCCGCCTGCTGCTGGATTAATGCCAAACGGCAGCAGGACGAGACCCATAAGTGGGCATGAATTGCAGACAAGTGGCGGAGGCCCCATCTCCAAGTACATTGACCATGGGGATGGCACAAGATTCCACCTGTTAAATTAAGACATACTTCAGGAAGACATACGGCTGCAGAAGGCAGTCTTTTATCACAGCAAGCAGGAGTATTGATGAGGAATTTACTGCAGTGCAGGTAGGACAAAGGTTTCTTTTGCAATAAAGATTGGAAAAGACAAGTTATCACTGACTTATGCAGCAAAGAGTAACAGCTAGCATCTGTATAAACCCCATTGCAGAAAGTCTTAACAAGCGCACCTTTGTATGAACAGTATATGCTCAGGAAGCGTGCAATGTTCGTTGGCTTTAGAGATATCAGATGGCTACAGATTCTCATCAGTAAGAAAAGAACACACATCAGAGTGATCCTTCCTGTCCAGCACTGCCCAACGCCATTATTTAGCTTAGGACTTAATATGGGCTGTAAGGACTGGTATAAGTTCCTGCAATTAATTATGAGAAAGTTTATGCATTATGTAAAATATTGTCCCAGTGGCAGCTCAAAGCATACAGAGAACTCGCAACTCAATAGATCATCACAGTACAAAATCATACACCACTGCGATGGCATCTCTGCACATTCTTCATTGGCATTGCCAAGTGTTTCTTACCATTTTCCGTGTATCCTGGTATGTAAAAGGCATGAGCCCCTGTTCGGATTGCTATCTTTGTAGTCCCTTCTTTTCCCTCTACACGTACTTTAAAGTTGTATCTTCCATATCCAGAATACTTAGAGAAATACCTCGTGTAGATACCATCATTCTTGACAATATCAGCAGCTAAAGGCAAGAAAGGGCAAATAGCTGTACACTGAGAGGAGCACGGAATAATAATACTGTACTTGGGTTATCACACACTCATCATATGAGTGTTCACTGATGACAAAGTGAAATGTTCAGGGAAGAGCTAATTTCAAATCCCAAAATGCATTTTATCTGTGAATTGCTATAAATGTAACATATTGATCTGGTATACATTTTTGCATCATTTATCAATGTAAATAAAAATTTTAGGACTAAAAATTGGGTTGTGCCATTTTTGGGCACAGTGATCACCGTTCGTGACCTGCTTGTGCCAGGTCCAGTGGAGGTAAACAACACATGAATTTTGTGCTGTCACCTCCTCTATACACAGACCAAGTGCCGACTGCACTGCTGGCTGCCTCTACACTCAGTAGGACACCGAGCAGTGCTGCAGCCACTCTTCTGTTCTTAAAGGAAGCCTATCCCTGTAAATGAAATTGCACTGAACTATGGGAAGCTGCTGTTGGATACTATTTGGTAATTCTAAGCAAAGGAAGTGGAAAACCGAGGCAGAAATTAAGCTCCAGGGTCACTGATACAACACTGGTGGTCTTAGGGGTGGAGTTGGGCAGGTGGAGAAGTGCCATTATTCTATTGGGGGGGAAAGCAAGAGGCCCTAATGAACCACCCCCAGGAAGGATCATGGGCAGGTGGTCAGGAAGGTCAACTCCTGGATCTGAGGATCTGAGCAGTACCACAAGAAATCTAATGACCTCACCTGGCTGGTCAAAGTTCATCATCTCTCCATGATATTTCTTACTCACCACACCAACAACCTCTCACACAATGCACCACTTCCCCATCACTCACTCAGTAATTCTCCCTTGTATTCCAGACTCACGCCTAACATCCAAATTCTCCGCCTCCCTCTCACACCCCAACCAATACTGCCAACCTCACACCTCAAGCTATTCAGCTGTGGCAGGCACATCACCCAGACACAGTACAATGCAATCACTGACATTGTTCCCTCTCACTTTAAGGACAAGGTGACACACAACAGAAGGGAGACAAGGGTGCCTGCATCTCCTTAGCCATAATGAGGAGTTGGCTCTCTAATTCATGGCTGCAACAGAGCTTATGGCATCCAATGTGGCTGAGAACATTCAGGATGATGGTATGTTCCTGCCTTATGTCCCTTCTCAATTCCCAGCTCACCTTCATCCTGCAGATCGTGTGACCATGGACCTCTTTCTTTTCCACCCAACCACCCCGCCCCGCACCTACCCCACCGCACCCCCCCCCCACCCCCCCCACCCCTCCATTTCCCTCATTCCACAAGTCCCCTTCTGTTTTTCTGCTTCCAGATAGCCAAGAACTGGCACCCACCTAGACACACTAGCCAAAGGGGTAGGAGAGAGAGCAACATTTCAGTACTGATGAAGAGTCCCTGTTATTTGATCTGAAACTTGCAGCTATTCTTTCACGGGATGTGGGCATCACTTGTCTTGCTAGGCCATTTCAAAGGCAGTTAAGAGTCAACCACATTCCTGTGGGTCTGACCAGGTAAGAATGGTGGATTTCCTTCCCTAAAGGACATTAGTGAACCAGATGGGTTTTTTTTGACAATGGTCACTATTAACTGAGACTAGTTTTATATTCCAGATTCATTAATTGCATTTAAATTCCATCAGCCACCATGGTGGGATTTAAACCCATGTGCCCAGATATTGGGCCTTTGGATGACATTACCACGATTCCACCATCTGCCTTAGAGGGCGGTATAGAGTTGGGATTAGCATGTGGTGAGTCACTGAGCTCAAGTGGGTTGCAGTCATGTCATTGGGAAAGGATAGCTCGTGAGCCAGCTCCCCAGCGGGTGAGTTTGCAGTTGTGTTCTGCTGCAGAGGATTCAGGTGAGGGCCTCGATGGGGCGTAGATGGAGAACGTAGATGGAATTGTGCACTGAGATGTTGGGTGCACTGATTGGCCTGCCAGACAGCCTCCTGTCACTGTCAATGAGTATGGAGGAGTCTGGCTTCAAGTTGGCAGATGGCATTGTGCAGAGTTTGCCCCCTCTGCAGCCTCTGCTCCATCTCCACATCACTCTGCCGACCTAGAGGAACCGCAACTACAGCCCTCATACCCGTTGCAGACTTTGTGTGGACAGGTCATCAAATTCTCTGCCCCCAACCCCCCTTTGGGGAGGCAGCAACACTATCTGGCAAATCCACCAAATCACCACAACATCTCGAAAAACGGTCCAGAGTACTTCCAGAGACTTATTAGCAAGCTACTCAAGGCAAGGGCAATTAGGGGCGGGCAATAAATGCTGGCTTTGCCTGCGACGCCCACATCCCATGAAAGAATGAGGAAACGAATATATCAGCTGGTTGAGCTGTCTGAGATCATGATATCATCACTTAGCTGCTTAGATGCATACAGGGGGCACCTGGGCAAGTGCCCTTCTCAAGATGGTACACTGCCTGGGTCACCGTGGAAATGACTGATGGCACAGAGTCCACCTTCAGTAGTGCTGCCAGAATTTTTACCCTTCCTTTAGTTGAGTCATACCATCACACCTAGTGCAGCTGCCAATCTGAATGAGTCGACAGTGCAAAGAGATCACGATCAAATCATCATTCACTGTAAATGAAACTAAAGGTAATCGAGCACCATTTCTATTCACTGGATTGACTGAAAAGTTCCTCAGCAGCAGTGAACAAACACCATAACATCAATCAAATTAGAAACCAATCAAATCTCTTCATACTGCTTTTGGCCAACACTGACACAAGTCAGTAAAATTATATCAGTTAAAATTATCAATACAGAAAACAAAAGTATTGAAAAAAAGGTTTGATCAACCCCCAAACCCCATCTTCAATCCAGTCCTGGACCTTCAGCTGGACCCCATGCCGACCACTTGCCTGGGAAGCGTGTCTGGGGAGAGCAGATGTAACTCCTCTGTTTCTGCATCACATCCTGACTCTGAGCTGAGGCCCAGGAACATCTCATGGAAGGGAATCTCCATCCCTTGGCCCTACGTTATTCCTTTCGTTGATGCTTTGTTACAGGCTCCATCTCCACAAGTCGGTCTGAGAAAATGTTTGCCTCATGGATGCATTGGTGATTATATTCCGCGATTCTATAGACTCTGGAACAGTTCCTACAGATTGGAGGGTAGCTAATGTAACCCCACTATTTAAAGAGGGAGGCAGAGAGAAAACAGGGAATTATAGACCAGTCAGCCTGATGTAGGTAGTGGCGAAAATTCTAGAGTCCATTCTAAAAGATTTAATAGCTGAGCACTTGGAAAACAGTGGCAGAATCGGACAGAGTCAGCATGGATTTACAAAAGGGAAATCATGCTTGACAAATCTACTGGAATTTTTTGAGAATGTAACTAGTAGAGTTGATGAGGGGGAGCCAGTGGATGTGGTTTATTTGGACTTTCAGAAGGCTTTCGACAAAGTCCCACATAAGAGATTAGCATGTAAAATTAAAGCACATGGGATTGGGGGTAGTATATTGGATGGATAGAAAACTGGTTGGCAGACAGGAAACAAAGAGTAGGAATAAATGGGTCTTTTTCCGAATGGCAGGCAGTGACTAGTGGGGTACCGCAGGGATCGGTGCTGGGACCCCAGCTATTCACAATATATATTAATGATTTAGATGAGGGAGCTAAATGTAATATCTCCAAATTTGCAGATGACACAAAGCTGGGTGGGAGGGTGAGCTGTGAGGAGGGTGCAGAGATGCTTCAGGGTGATTTGGACAAGCTGAGTGAGTGGCCAAATGCATGGCAGATGCAATATAATGTGGATAAATGTGAGGTTATCCACTTTGGAAGCAAAAACAGGAAGGCAGATTATTACCTGAATGGCTATAAATTGAGAGAGGGGAATGTGCAACCAGACCTGGGTGTCCTCGTACACCAGTCGCTGAAGGTAAGCATGCAGGTGCAGCAGGCGGTAAAGAAGGCAAATGGTATGTTGGCCTTCATAGCCAGAGGATTCGAGTACAGGAACAGGGATGCCTTGCTGCAATTATACAGTGCCTTGGTGAGACCACACCTGGAATATTGTGTGCAGTTTTGAGCTCCTTATCTGAGGAAGGATGTTCTTGCTATAGAGGGAGTGCAGCGAAGGTTCATCAGACTGATTCTTGGGATGGCGGGACTGACATATGAGGAGAGATTGAGTCGGTTAGGATTATATTCACTTGAGTTCAGAAGAAAGAGGGGGGATCTCATTGAAACCTATAAAATTCTAACAGGACTAGACAGGGTAGATGCAGGAAGGATGTTCCCGATGGCTGGGGGAGTTCCAGAACCAGGGGTCACAGTCTGAGGATACGGGGTAGACCATTTAGGACTGAGATGAGGAGAAATTTCTACACCCAGACAGTGGTGAGCCTGTGGAATTCGCTACCACAGAAAGTAGTTGAGGCCAAAACATTGTATGTTTTCAAGAAGGAGTTAGATATAGCTCTTGGGGTGAAAGGGATCAAAGGATACGGGGAGAAAGCGGGAGCAGGCTATTGAGTTGGATGATCAGCCATGATCATAATGAATGGTGGAGCAGGTTAAAAGGGCCGAATGGCCTACTCCTGCTCCTATTTTCTATGTTTCTATGGCTGAACCCGGCCTAAATTACATCTGGAATCTGCTTGCAACCCTGGCTGCTGGACATAATATACCTGTCCTTATAGAACAATGAATCCTTTGGTA
Source organism: Cetorhinus maximus (assembly GCF_964194155.1). Taxonomy (NCBI): domain Eukaryota; kingdom Metazoa; phylum Chordata; class Chondrichthyes; order Lamniformes; family Cetorhinidae; genus Cetorhinus; species Cetorhinus maximus. Next base: position 13,581,431 of record NC_135895.1, on the reverse strand, counting down.
AACTGCCAGCAGTCCCAGGGAAAATCCATTTGTAATATATTAAATATTCTGCACTTCAATTGTCACATTTTGAAAGTGTCCACACAGCAATAAGATATGGTTTTGGATTCACTCAGATTGCCTTTAAAGTAAATTAAAAAATATATACTTCATTATCCACCTACTTCAGTGTGTGTCACTTTCAAAATTACATCATATCCTCCATCTTAGTATAAGCAGCTTCACAGTAGTTCCATCCCTATTGTCTCAGTTTCAATGATCTGGAAAATCTAATCCATGTCATAAAACCTTACCATGCTATTAGACTTCACCTTGTTGATATATCTGTGCAATTAATAAGGCTTAAGTTGTCAAATTGTACAGTACATAAGCTTAATGATGGAAAACCTTAATGTGTATGCATTATTGGAATGTTGTTAAGAAGTCTTTAAGTGCCAAAATACTGTAATGTTGCTATAAGAAAGAACATATGGAGTGAGAGCTGGGGCACATTTGTACATTTGGGCTCCAATGAGTCTAGCATTAGCAGTAAACAGAAGCCAAAACTAGGATGCTGATTGGCTAGAAGGATGGCCTGAGGGCTAGAATAATACATAAGAGGCACACATTAAGGTTAGTTTTTTGTAGAGAAGCCAGAAACACTCTTCCTGTTGGTCAAGAATTGCAAATATTTGGCTAGAAGTTGGTTGTGTTGACACAGATGCACAGACTTGGGCTGAATGTTGCAAAAGCTAACTGCAAAAAGGGTGTAAAAATAGGACATTTGCCAGGGGTCTTTGCGCTTGCCAGGGGACAGCATTTATCAGAGGACACTTACTAAGAGGGCTTTTGCCAGGAAAGAAAGTTAACAGTTAGTATTGGGCAATTACTTAGAAGTTAGCACTTGCATAGGACATTGTCAGTCAACAGGTAATTGTCATAGGTTGTCGTAAGAATCCAGAAGTGACAAACGTAAATGTCACAGGTTTGGAGTTTGCCATAAGAATTTCGGATCAGTATTAGAATGCATTATTAGGGCTAAAGTAATTGCCTTAAGAAAAAGTGACCCATTTTTGTCAAGACAGAGAGAGAGGGAAAAGCTCTAAGCAAGTAGGTGTGAAATGTGCAGCTCCATGAGTTAAAGTAGACTGGGAAATTAGATCTGAAGTCTTAAAGCAGCAAAGGGGTTTTGCATGCATGTTAGAGTTAGGTTGACAAGATTAAAACCTTGAGGAACATCGTGAGTCAAGGGACCAGGTTTAAGGAACCAAGAAGAAAAGACCCCTGCAGTCCTGGGATCCACTGGAAATACAGTGCATCCTGCTCTGCCTTGACTAGTGGAATGTTAAGTATTAATCTTTCTAATAAACCTTGTTAGATTGCATTATAAATTAATGACTGTCTTTTATTTGCCAATAAGGTTATTACCTGGCAAGAATTTTCATAATCTGGTGTTTAGTATAGAGTCCAAATCCCAACAACACATTCTTTGGAATACATTTTATGCAATGATAGCTAAAATTGGATATATTCACATTTCAGATACTTAGAATATAAGTAAATGCTCTATTTCACAGGGTCACATTATGTATTGTACCTGTGCCATTATCGTAAAGGTCCTGTTCAACTGGAGGACCAGTGGGACGTTCAATAATGGCTGTCACTTTTGCAAACATGACCGGTGAAAATCCCTGACTGACTTCTGCATAGATTATCCTTGCACCGAGTGAATTCTTTTCGCTAATGTGCACATTGACTGTTATTGGTGGAACATTCACATCTGCTGCTCGGGATGTCACTGTGATAGTTATAACCTGTTCAGTTCCAGGATTCAGGATACTGTACATCCACGGTCCTGTCTGGGAAACAAATATTCATTGATAATTGTAGGAGAGATAGCAGTTCCCTCAATTCATCTTTGGAATATCCGGTAAAATTTATTGTCCGTCTCTAGATGTCCTTAAGGTGATAGTGAGCTACCTTCTTGAACCGCTGCAGTTCATGTAGTGAAGGTACACCCATAGTGCTGCTAGCTGGAGAGTTCCAGGATTATGACCCAATGGAGGAATGATGATACATTGCCAAGCCAGAATGGTGTGCGGCTTGGAAGGGAATTTGCAGCTGAAGGTATTCCTGCTGCCCTAGTCATTCTAAGCAGTGGAGCTCTTGGGTTAGGGAGGAGGTGTTCCTGTGGCCTGGGTGAGTTGTTCTAAGTGTATCCTGAAGTTGTTCAATCCAGTACAGGAAAGTCCCAAATTCAATTTCTGGATTGTACCAAAAGAGTCAATATGAGCCAAGGCAGTGGTAGAGACTTTACATATGGCCTCAGTGTCACTTTTTGGGAAAGCAAAAAATGGCCAGGGCACCTGCTTGTGATCAACACTAAGTTAGGTGGCACAGTGAATAGTGCAGATGGGAGTGGAAAGTAGCAAAGGGTCATTGATAGATAAAGTGAGTGGAACAAAACTGTGACAGATGGAGTTCAACGTGGGGAAGTGTGTGGTCATCCGCATTGTACCCAAGGAAGTTAGATCAGAGTATTTGTGAGAAGCTGGGAACTGCAGGTCCATCCAGAGAAATCACAACAAACTAGTGGATAGCTACAAGTAATAATTTAATGAAATGGTAGCCTTCATCTCAAGGGGGCTGTACAATGGAGTGGATGCTATGCTAGAGTTGTATAAAGCTCTGGGTAGACCACATCTAGAGCACTTTGTTCAGTTCTGGGCATCGCGCATTATCGAGGATATAATGGTGTTACAGCACAGATTCTCTGTAATGTTTCTGTAGCTAGGGATTTAATTATGAAGAAAGGTTATATGGATTAAGGCAGTATTCTCTTGAGTATAGAAGATTAGGGGTGATCTAATTGGGTCATTTAAGACAATTAAAGGATTTGATAGGGTGGATAAACCATTTCCTCCACTGGGGGTGTCCAGAACAAGGTGGCATAACCTTAAAACGAGAGGTCAGTCATAAAGGGGGAAAGCCAGGAAGCACATTCTCACACAAGGCATAACTGAAATCTGGAATTCTCTGAGACTAGGAGTCAAAGAAAAATGTCAAAACTCAGATTGATCAATTATAGAAAGGCAAGGATTTTAAGGGGTATGGAAGCAAACTGAGTAAATGGAATTAAGATAAAGATCAACTTCTAATTAAATGGCAGAACAAGTTTAAGGGGCTGACTGTCCTGGTCTTTCTAATATGCTATCCAGGCACCATTGCTCGAAAAATAAAAGCAAAATACTGCAGTTGCTGGAAATCTGAAACAAAAACAGAAAATGCTGGAAAAACTCAGCAGGTCTAGCAGCATCTGGGGAGAGAGAAACAAGATAATTTTTCAAGTCTCCGCTTCTCTTCAGCTCTGAAGAAGGGTCATACGGACTCAAAACAATAATTCTGTATCTCCCTCCACAGATGCTACTAGGCCTGCTGAGTTTTTCCAACATTTTCTACCCATTGCTAGAAATGTGTGTGTGTGTATGTGTATGTGTGTGAAAGTCAGGTGGACTCAGGATTGGACTCAACTGTGATGCCTCCATGGGTTAAGTCCCAAGGCTGTCATACAGATCGAGTGAACATTTCCCAATGCCCAGCTTCCTCACCAGTTCATGGAAGCTGTACCATAAAGAAGTCATACATTTCACACTGTGGGAATAGCCAGGGAAACAATCCATTGGCTTCATTCCGTTTACACGGTGTACACAACCAGCCAATGACAGACAGCACATGAAAGACCGTTACATACAATGGCAGCTTGTCTGAATAGCAGCAAGCAAGCTGCACTTAGACTAGCGGTGGGCTGCATGCGGCCTGTCAGGGTTCTGAGTGCGGCCCGCGAGACATTTTGTTGACGGTTGCCCGTGCGCAGAGGTGCCAGATTCCGCTGGTTTCCGTCTGTGTAGTTTTTTTCCTACCGGTTTTTACTAAAGTGATGCACACGCAAAGCAAGGGCACCGTGAAGTAAGGTGCGTGTTGATTGCACACAACAGTGACTGTGAGAGCCGTGCACTCACTCTGCGTCCAATCAAAGCGAGCGGACTTTTTCTGCTATGGGACACATCAAGTGCAAGAAGTGCAACAGATTAACGGATGGAAACCTCAGCGCCGAATTGTGAAGCATCTGCACATCCCCAAGTCCTAATCTAAGAAAGCTTGTGGAGGACAGATCCAATCAGAAGCCGCACTGAGTATGATGTAAGTAGGTTAGCCTAAATATTTCCTTTGTTTTTATCATTTGAAGTTGATGACAGTTCTATTCATATATGAATGAATAAGCATTTTCTATGACTCGTTAGGAAATATTTGGCGTGTATTAAATGTATTTAATCTTATTCATGGGGTCATGGTTAGTGCACATGAGATGAAGGAGAGCCATTCAGGTGGCCCACTCACTAGTCGGAGTTGCTCATCACTGACTTAGATAATGCTACCAGGAGAAAAGATTAGTTTGAGAGGGAATACACTGCAGAACATAAAGAATTAAAGGATGCATTTTGATCCATACCTGTGCGGTGCCAGGAATGTTGAGACGGGCTGTATGTACAGTTTTATCTATCCCAAAGTCACCACTGTCGTACACCTTTCCATTGGGGTCATGTACAAACACGTCTGGTGTCTGCGTCTCCCATGTAACCACGAAAAATGTGTTGTTCCCAACAGTCTTATCGATAAAAATTGTGTTATTCAACCAACTGTCATCATCAATCCTTGTTCCAGAACTTTCAAGCTAGGGTCAAACAAATAGATTATTATATTTTACTGTTAAGTTAGCACAGGAATGATTGGAAAGTTATTATCTGAGGGGAATCCAACCTGAATTGATTGTTGACTAATGTCACCATTTCCTGATACTAATCCAGTGAAGGCATCGATCAATCCACTTGCATCCACATTATCAGTGGCTGCAAACTGTGAACCCCCTGAAGAATGGAGAGGGAAAAATATATCATAAACACCGATAAAGAAAGAAAGAGTCATAAGGGATTTCTGCAATGTCTGCCCAATGAAACACAGTTGACAATAAAACTATTAAAAAAGGTTAGACCAGATTTTAACCCAGCCTGTTCAGCATGAGCAAAATGTATGGGGGTGAGTGGGCAGTGGTTAAAATGGCAGTGCTACCCACTGTGTTCACATTGCCTGCAATAATATCAGGAAGCTTGGAGACTCAAGTGTGACAGATCAGAAATATGGACACGTATACTGCTTTCATTGTAATATTATTCAATCTTGTGCGATGTTGCTGCGATTTCTTTCTTGCTAGCTGTGTTTATGGCTAAAACTGGGCAGCACCAGGACCAAAAGCAGGAAAACAGCCCCACTAACCTCCCATCGACATCTACCCAGTAATTGAAATGCAATCACTTTGTCCGCTATTTGTAGTTGAGCTGCTGGGCAATTTATTTTAAACCTCTTAATGCTTCCACCACAATGAAAGGAGGAAGAACTTGCAACAAAGACATGGGTTGTTGTCATGTTGGTCACCCGAGGCATAATGAGTGCTTGTTACCTGTCATCTTTGAAAGCTGTTCCAGTTCTACAGCTGCACTTGGTCCTAACGCTATAGTGTGGATAACTGAACCACTTTGTCCCACCTCTGCGAAGCAACTGCTTATTCCACCGTCCTCCCCGTCAGTCAGTAAAATGATTTCATCACCGTCTGTAGCACCATCATCACCACGAAGCACCTACAAAGCAATAAATTATTGTCAATGTGGAAAAAACATAATAACTAAAAATAATGGGGAGAATTAAAATAATTAAAAATAATGGGAGCGGGTGCGGGTGGATGCGGACCTGATCACTGCCTGCGATCGGGTCTGCGCCGCCATTTTACGTGTGTGGGCCAATTAGGCCCGCCCAACGTACTTTGTGCATAGCGGGAGTGGGCGGGCGGCTGTGAGTGCACTCAGCCTGCTAGGTCCAATGGCGACCCGGCGGCCTGTATAAAGGAAGGCCTCGCAGCCTTGGAAAGGCTGCTTGCAATGGCTGGCTGAAGGGCTCTGCAGAGGGGCAATGTTGGTGACGCAAGTGGTAGGCCATCGGGGCAGTCCAGGCCGGAGGGTAGGCCATCGGGGCAAGCCAGACGGAAGGTTAGGCCATCGGGGCAGGTCAGGCCGGAGGGTAGGCCATCGGGGCAGGCCAGGCCAGAGGGTAGGCCATCGGGGCAGGCCAGGCCGGAGGGTAGGCCATCGGGGCAGGCCAGACGGAAGGTTAGGCCATCAGGGCAGGTCAGGCTGGAGGGTAGGCCATTGGGGCAGGCCAAGCAGGAGGGTAGGCCATTGGGGCAGGCCAGACAGAAGGGTAGGACATCGGGACAGGCCAGACGGAAGGGTAGGCCATCGGGGCAGGCCAGACAGAAGGGTAGGCCATCAGGGCAGGCCAGGCAGGAAGGTAGGCCATCGGGGCAGGCCAGGCAGGAGGGCAGGCCATCGGGGCAGGCCAGACAGAAGGGTAGGCCATCGGGGCAGGCCAGACAGAAGGGTAGGCCATTGGGGCAGGCCAGACAGAAGGGTAGGCCATTGGGGCAGTCCAGGCCAGAGGGTAGGCCATTGGGGCAGGCCAGACAGGAGGGTAGGACATCGGGGCAGGTCAGGCTGGAGTGTAGGCCAGTGGGGCAGCATGCCCCTCGTTTTTCAGACGGGTGCCTAGCTGCCCTCCTGGAGGCGGTGGCAGCGCGGTGGGAGTTCCTTCTTCCGAGGGATGGGAGACGGAGGCCCCGCCCACCTGACCAAATGTGCGTGGGAGGAGGTGGCCGAGAGTGTTAGCTCCTATGATGTGGTGCGGTGCACATAGCTCTAGCGTTGCCAAAGGTTCAATGGTCTCCTGTGCTCGGGAAGGGTGAGTACCATGTTGCCTCAAGTCACTTCATGCAGCCGTCACCCCTTCCCCCAAACACCACCTCCCCCCCACACCCCCGCCAACTCTGAGCACAGTAACAGCATTGAATCACTCACGGCATGGATCCCTCGCTGGGTGTGACAGCAGAGATTGCCCATGCCCAGTTCACCCTGAGAGGGTTGAGCTAGGATGTGTTCTGCATCTGCAGCATGTGTGACACTGACACCCAGCGGATAGAATGGGGGTGAAAGTCAAGGGTCTGCACCTGGGCAGAGTGCTGGAACTGGGAAGCCTGTCGAAGTTAGGGTGCTAACATGCTGGGAGTGGAGCTTCCAGTTGGTGGGGCATCAATCCATCTTCTGGTGTTTGCGCTCCATGTGCTTGTGCCTCCTTGCTTAGCAAAGTGGCCCCTTGTGGTGCCACATGTGTAGGAGGCAGCATTTGGGCAATGGGGTTGGGGGGTCAGCCTTGGCTTGTTTGGGTGAGTGTGTGGTAGCTGCGGGGTGATGAAGAACTGGAGTCCTGCAATGCCCCACTCTGGCTGGGTTGGCAGGGATATGATGGGAATTCAGGTGCAGGCTGGACTAAACAATGCTCCTCTCTCCTTTTGAGGAAAAGACTGCGCACAATGCCTCTGAACGAATGTAGACTGGCAGAGGGCAGGCCCAGTTGGCCATCCTTACAGCTTTCGAGCAGCAGGCCATGGACCTTGAGAGGCGCAATGCCCCCGTTCCACCGGTGGCGGTGAGGCTGGGGTGCCACGGGGAGGTATGTTTGGCGAGCACTCAAGTCACCATGTGTGTCACAGAAGCCATGGCACTGCTGAATGCTCTGTGATTGACGTTAGCAACATGGGTTTACCCTTGATTATGGAAGGATGAGCGCATAATGATCTGGGGGAGCGGCATGCAAGTGGACATTGTCTGTACTGTAACGAATCAAATGTCATTTTTCTTCCTTTCAGCATCACCGGAGCAGGGCCGGGAGGAGGAGGCAGAGGGCCCATCTCTCACCCCTGAAGCCCCTGAGCAAATGCACTCACCAGCATCACACCATCTCAGCCAGGCAGGCACCAGCGCCGATACTAGCACCTCGGTGGGAATTAGATCTTCGTCTAGCATCCCGGGGCACAGCGGTGAGGGCACTTCACACTCACTTGAGGTGCAGACAGAGACAGAAAGTGCCCAGGGTGCCGGCAGTCGGAGGACTGCTGGGGACCAGGTACATGCTCGGTCGGTGGCTGATGATGTGTCTCTGGAGTTGTCCGTGAGGCAGCAGATGCTTGAAGTGCAGCAGGGTATGCGGGACGATCTGGCAGAGATATATGAGGCTATGCGTGGCATGGTGCCCATGCTGGAGGAGCCCACGCGGAGCATCACTGATGCAATGAGCCTCATGGCTGAGCACCATGCTTCCTCCATGGAGAGTGTGGCGACTCTCATAGAGAGGCACCTGCAGGAGAACAATTAGGTCCTCCTGGTTTGCGCTCGGACCAGCAAGCCCTCATAGTGGCATTGGCCACAGCTGGTCAGTGCTAGTGTGGGAGGTGGTCTGGGCACCAAGCTCGGTGCCCGTCCATCTGCGGTGAGCAGGGAGGTCCGAAGCAACCTCATGTCAGTGCAGCGACTGCCTGTCGTCTCCACGGGGGTTCTCTCAGGGTGCTCCGGATGAGGGCAGCAGCTTCTCCGCCCCCCTGTCAGTGACCGTGGAATCTGATGAGGCTGTGGCGACTGGGGAGATGCCAGGTGTGAAGCTGGCCACTCCCTCCCAGGCGGGGCCATCAAATGCTCCGTGGGCCAGAGGACGGCCGCTAAGGTCATCGAGGCCAACAGGACAGCAGAGTGAGCAGGCTGTCTCAGATGTCAGTGCCAGCGAGGGGACATCTCCGAGACGTAGCACTCATAAGCGTAAACTTAAGGCACCTTAGGCACATCATGGGTTTCTCACTGGTGCTTTAACTTTGGCCCATGGTACTTAGTCGGTTCAGGCAGAATATTGCCCTTGATGGGCGGGCGGACCCCACCGGCTCGGCAGCAGGCAGCCCATCGCCGCTGTCGAAACAGGCCCCACCGCCATTTTGAGTGGGCGGGCCAATTAAGGCCCCACCCAGCGGCCTGGCCGACGGGAAGCGCTTTGTGCTTTCTGTGCAGGGGTGGGGGAGGGATTGTCAGAGTGCGCTCTTTCACGCATGCGCACATCTCCCTGAGGCTAAGTGCTGTCTCAGGGAAAGCGCTGAAAAGTTTATAAATTTCAAAAATAGAAAAATAAAAAAATTATTAGCGTGTCACACGAGATGGGACATGTTAGTAAATATCACAGAAACTTTATGAAAAATTTTTAAAACAGATGTGAAACCTCATCCCGCCAGTGGATGAGGTTTCATGTTTTTTCAGAAGCCCGCTGGGGCTCCTGGCCTGCCCGCCAGCCTAAATGTTGGACGGGCCGGGCCTTTAATTGGTTTAACTATCCTGTCAATGGCCTCAATTGGCCACTGACAGGTCGGTGGGCAGACAGCTGATCGCTGCCTTCCCGAATATTTAAATGGGGCGGGATGATGTCGGGGGTTCTGCCCAACATCATCCCGCGTCATTATCGCGTCGGCGAGCAGGCCCCGCCCCCTCTCACCGATGGGGAAATTCTGCCCGAAGACTTGGTGTGACGTCCAACACCGTTTCTGTTTTGCTTTGTGAATTTACTTTTGTTTACTCAATAAATTCTGACATGTTGCCATGCCTCAGGGTGATTCCTTACTTCTGCATGTGTACAGGAAGCCATGAGTGAGTTGTTTGACATTGAGCTTTATTGACAAGGGCCTTAGTTAACGTTATTATCCAGTCCGATTTAGCACTCAAGTATCGAATGTGGAGCCTGCAGCCCTGGCGTGTGTTGAAGGTCCATCTGTGGCGGGCTAGCTGAAGATTTCTTAGATTAAAGCCTCCCAGGTGTCCCTGCCTCCCTGGACTATGCCCGTGTTAATGTCTACCTCCTCAGCGTTCTCCTGTGCGTGCTCATCCTCGGACTCACTGCTGGACTCATTGTGTGCATCCGGAGTACATCTTCCTCGTCCAGTGCATCGCCCCTTTCCAGCGCCAGGTTGTGGAGAGCGCAGCATGCAACCACTATCAGTGACACACCATCTAGGGGGTATTGGAGTGCGCCCCGTGAGCGGTCCAGGCATCGGAAGCGCCTCTTGAGAAGACCAATGGTTCTCTCCACCACAGCCCTTGTGGAGACATGACTCCTATTGTACCGCTGCTCAGCTTCTGTTCTTGGATGGCGGAGAGGTGTCATGAGCCACCTTCTGAGGGGATAGCCCTTGTCACCCAGCAGCCATCCAACCAGTCAGGCTGGAGCACTGAAGTGCCTCGGCACCTGGGAGTGTCTGAGTGTGTAAGCGTGGTGGGAGCTGCCTGGGAACGTTGCACAGACTTGCAGAATCTGCATCCTGTGATCACACACTATCTGCACGTTCATGGAGTGGAAGCCCTTCCTGTTGACGAAGGCACCGGGCTCACCTGCTGGCGCCTTAATGGCCACATGTGTACAGCCTATTGCACCCTGGATGCAGGGGAAGCCAGCAATGGCCGCGAAGCCTCTGGCTCACTGTGTCTGACTGGCATTATCCCAGCGGTAGTGGATGAAAGCCAATGCACGCCTGAATAGAGCGTCTGTCACCTGCTTGATACAAGTGTGGACAGCTGATTGGGAGACTCCGCAGAGATCACCCACTGACCCCTGGAAAGAGTCGGAGGAATAGAAGTAGAGGGCAGCTGTGACCTTTAGAGCCACTGGCAGGGGGTGCCCACCCACACGGTTTGCGGAGATCTCAGGGCCTATCATCTGACTCCCTTGAGAGATGGAGACTCCTTCGGCACTGGGCCTCATACATATTGAGGTAGCTGCTTTGCCACCTGTAAACCCTGGCAGCAGGAAAATGGCATCTTCTGTGGCTCTTTCCGCCTTGCACTTCCTGTTGGCCCTTCACCCCTTGTTCCTGCGCCTCTCCTCCCAAAGGGAGCTCTCCTGGAGGCTGAATGTGTACTCCTGGCCTCCTACCCCTTCTGGCCCTTCCTTCCCCCTCAGAGGAGGTGCCTCCAGTGGAGAGCACGACTCCCATTCCCAGGCTAAGGGAAGGCTTTCTGAAAGCTGCAGGCCCCGGAAATGATTTCTACTGTAGAGTCCTGACCAAGGTTTTTATTCCTGTCCAAGCAGTTAGTATGAGTTTCAAAGTCTTCCTGCTCACTCAGGCAAGTAAAGTCACTTTCACACTTAAATGCCTCAAACATCACATTCACGACCCCACTCACCCCTCTTATCCCGCCTGAGGATGAAGTTTATACAAATGTCTCCTACCCGCCTGCCCGTTGCGCCCGTGCGACATCCTGAAGATCGCACGGGCTGCGAAAAATCGAGATCAATTGCTGCCTCAAGGGCCTTAACTGGCCCGTTAATTGTTGGCGGACGCACATCCGAACTCAAAGCGTGCCTGCCTTCCCGAATATCGCGATGGCACGCGGTGACGTTGGGACGCACGCCCGACATCACCGCGCGTCGTTTTACATGCGGGTCAACGTGTTCTTAAAAGTTCCTTCATCTTTTCAGATCTTACCCGAAACCCAGACTGAACGCCAGCACAGATATTTGTTCCTCCATTAGCTGATGTAGGTAGCAGTCGGACAAGCTGTTTCCTCACATCCTCATCATCAATCACTTTCAAACCTGTCTGAATACTTGCAGCACTGTTAAAAGTGACAACTCCAACTTGTGATTGTACTTCAATGATCTGCAGTAAGAATATCCCGGCTGCTTGTCGGAGCCTGTTAATACGATTCTCCTATTCGACAAAAAGAAAACAATGCAGTATGCAGCACATAGTCATTTATTTTATTTATTTACACATTGTATTAAACAAATAAGATTTATAAAAACTAATTAAAGTTAGGGTTGACTGGAAACTGGCCAACTGGGAGCATCTCAACTGGCCGACTTGGAGCAGCTCAACTGGCCAACTGGGAGCAACTCAACTGGCCAATTGGGAGCATCTCAACTGGCCAACTGGGAGCATCTCAACTGGCCAACTGGGAGCATCTCAACTGGCCAACTGGGAGCATCTCAACTGGCCGACTTGGAGCAGCTCAACTGGCCAACTGGGAGCAGCTCAACTGGTCGACTTGGAGCAGCTCAACTGGCCAACTGGGAGCAGCTCAACTGGCCAACTGGGAGCGTCTCAACTGGCCAACTGGGAGTGTCTCAACTGGCCAACTGGGAGCGTCTCAACTGGCCAACTGGGAGCATCTCAACTGGCCAATTAGGAGTGTCTCAACTGGCCAACTGGGAGCAGCTCAACTGGCCGACTGGGAGCATCTCAACTGGCCAACTGGGAGCGTCTCAACTGGCCAACTGGGAGCGTCTCAACTGGCCAACTGGGAGCATCTCAACTGGCCAACTGGGAGCATCTCAACTGGCCAACTGGGAGTGTCTCAACTGGTCAACTGGGAGCAGCTCAACTGGTCAACTGGGAGCAGCTCAACTGGCCAACTGGGAGCAGCTCAACTGGCCAACTGGCAGCAGCTAAACTGGACCAGTTCCAATTTCCATTGATGAATGTTGATAATTGATTTTTATTCCTGCAAGCAGACTGCTTTGCCCTGGATGGTTTTGAGAGCGTTCCATCACACTCCCGATTTATGTCTTGTCGGGGGTGGAGACGATTTGGGAGTCAGGAGGTGAGCCAGTGTTCACCATACACCAGCTCCTGACCTCCTCTAGCTTGCTGTCTGAAACCACACCACAGCTCGGACTTGTGTCCAAATCAACATTTTCTGTGAAATAAACTTAACGAAAGGCCTTACCGAGCTCATGCTTCCCGATGTATCAAGGACTAAGCAGAGCACACGGTCTTTGGCCTGTAGCAGTGTAAATGTCGGTATCACTGGACCAGTGTGGGGTGGGTGATTGTTTCTGAAATCCTCTGACTTTTTGATCACGTCCCAGGTGCTCCTCTGATTGCACATTTTGTTCTGCATGTTTGGTGCTTCACGATTGTGAGTTTTCTCATCACAGAATTCAACCACCTGGATATTTTAAAAAAGATGCCATGGGTTAAAGGGGCTTTGGGGAAAACAGCTCCAACAAAAACACTAAGCAAACTCTTCAGAAACATAAAAAATCTACGATACATTAACAACTATAGTGGGGCTTGAATTTATGATCTTCTGACTTAGAATCATGAGTGTCGCCATTGAACCAAGCTGACATATAGGGGACGAGTCATTTTCACCTTCACCACCCAGTCAGTAAAGTGTCACAGTCATCACCCGCCCATTGTAAATTCCCCTGGATTGGCATCCCATTGAATCCGATGGATATCAAGTTGGTTCTCTAACAGGACGGAAGCCACAATCCAGGTGTACACCTGGGGGCACTGTTCAAAACATACCCCATAACGTGTTGGCAACATCATAATGGGCCAAATCTTCTGCTCTCCGGATTGTAGGGGACCAGACGTACGACCGATTTGCATCAGGACCTTGTGTAAATCCCGACACCTGGATCTCCATGGTAATTGCCCGGGAAGTTTCAACCTTTGATGGGCAATTCCCCTGCTCCCTGGGACCCTCTGTGAATGTCTCAGACTCTGAATTAGGCTCGGAGACTTGGGACAGTTCCGACTTACTTACATGGATATTTACCCAGGAAACGTTAGACAGAAAAATCTAGTTTAACACCTGGGTAACTGCAGAACTCACGTCCCAATCACTCACGCTGACCCCCTGACTACCCCCCTGGGCCCCTGACTACCTCCCCTGACTCCCCCCGGCTAATCCTCTCAACCACACTACCGAACCCCTGGCCACCCTCCCTGAACACCTGACTACCCCTCAACCACCCTAACCCTGGCCTGACATGACTACCCCACCCGACACTCCTCATAAGCCTCCTGACCACCCGACTAACCATCTGGCCTGACCCGACTACCCTCCCGACCTGACGCCCCACTCACCCTTCTACCCCCCTACCTGCACTTACTCACCTCATGCACCAACCCACCGACCACACGCTTACCCACCTAACCCACTGACCCACCTTAACCACTTACCCACCTCACCCACCTGCTCCCTCACCCACTCACCCATTCACTCACCCATTCACAAACATTCATTCACTAACATGCAGAGTGGACATTTAAACGCACCATACGGCAGCTAGTGAGGGGCTTGTCCCATCTTCCCCCGATTCCACTATGATCCAGTGGAGTTCTCCGAGGGATGCTGCACTCTGCATTTCTGGGACAACCGGGTTCAGAAGACCCCGGTAGAAATGCGGAACAGAATTGGGCTGGGCAATTTTCTGGCGAGGACTGCCGCTCTTCAGAAGATCCAGGCCATTATGCGTTTGCAAACAGGCAAAAGACAAAACTACCAAATGCTCCAATGTGAAGCTCTTCTTTAAAGTGAATAACTTGCTCGCAACAACCGGTTTGTACAGTCCTACCCCAAACAAGGGCATCCAATAATGTAAAGGGGGCAGATGGTGGCTTGGTGGTAATGTCACTGGGCTAGTAATCCAGAGGCTCAGACTAATGCTCTGGGGAAATGGGTTTAAGTCCCACCACGGCAGCTGGTGGAATTTAAATTCAATTCATAAAATATGGAATTGAAAACTAGTCTCAGGAACGGTGATCATGAAGCTATGGTTGATTGTTGTAAAAACTCATCTGGTTCACTAATGTCATTTAGGGAAGGAAATCTGCCTTTCTTATCTGGCCTGGCCTGCATGTGGCTCCAGACTGCCCTCTGAAACGGTCTAGCAAGTCAATCAGTTCAAGGGCAATTAGGGATGGGCAACAAATGCTGGCCTCGCCAGTGATGCCCACATCCCATGAAGTAATAATAAAAAAGGTGGCAAACTCTGCACTTTCCACAGTCTCCATGGCCCGATTCTCCGATTCCACGTATCTGGAAAGAGGAAGCTTGAGGTGTGGAAAATGGCAAGGTTTTTCTATTGTCCCTGCAATGGATACCAGTCACTCCCAATCTGCAGTTTAAAGGGGAGAGCGGTGACCATACGTTGTCACTGAAGTGAAACCCTCCCAGAGCACTGACACCTCTTTAAAGAAAATATATATATTGATCTGGGTTTTACAGGACGTCGTGGTCTCCACTCCCCCTGCGCCCCCCACCATCGCCACGCCCCCACCCCAGCTCAAAAGTCAGTGGGAAGCCATATTCATTCTTAGGGTTTGGCACCACAGGCAAGGCCAGCATTTATTGTCCATCTGTAATTTTCGGTGAGAAGGTGGTGGTGCATCACCTCCTTGAACCTCTGCAGTGTACGTGGTGTAGGTACACCCACGGTGCTGTGAGGAAGGGAGCTCAAGGTCTTTCGCCCAGTGATGATGAAGGAACAGTGATATACTTCAAAGTCAAGATTGGTGTGGGACTTGGAGGAGAACCTGGAGGTGGTGGTTTTCCCATGCACGTGCGGCCCTTGTTCCAGGAAGGTGCTGCTGAAGAAGACATGGCAAGTTGATGCAGTGCATCTTGTAAATGGTACGCACTGCAGCAACTGTGTGCAATGGCGGAGGAGGTGAATATTTAAAGCAGTGGATGGGATTTTGATCAAGTGAACTTCTTTGTGCTGGATAGTGTTGAGCTACTTTGTTGTTACAAGGGTGAATTTTATGGGCCCCTGTAAGAGTATTTGAAGGCGGAGAGGGGACTGTAAAATAAAAATGGGTGGCCTGCTCACCACCTTCCCACCCCCCTTGACCTGTTTCCTACATTACCTGCAGGTAAAGCATTAAGTAGCCTGCCCACCCTTGGGCCTATTAAGACCCTTAAGTGGTCAACTGATGGCCACTTAAGGGCCTCATTCCACCTCTGCTGCTGTAATACAAGTGGCAGGGGAAGGCAGGAGTTTGCACTGCATGGGCAGCTGGTTGGCAGGGAGAGGGGGTACCTCCTTTGCGGGATCCCCTGTGCCCGTCGGACGCACCCCCTCCCCCCAAAGATCATACCCCTTCCCCCCACTTTAATTCTCACCCATTGCTCTCTTCAACACGGCTCCCCACCCCCTGTCCTGTCCCTTGCTGCCAGGCATGCCCGTCCAAAATCCCTGGACTTACCTGAAGTCCATCATCCATGGCACTTCCTCTTCAGGTTCTGCCTGTAATCGCAGCAGTGACCATGACTCGATTCTGGCGTTGCTGAGGCTACAGAGCTGCCGGCCAATCAGACTGGCTGGTAGCTTTCTAGGGCGGGACTTCCTCCCAGATGGGGGCGGAAGTCCCACTCTAAATCAATTAAGGCTGGCCCCATCTTAACATCGCAGCGGGGCAGCTGGGTTTTTGGTTGGCGCGGTGCAGATGGACCTTTGAGTCGGGGGGGTGGGTAATTTGTTTTCCCCCCAACAGTAGAATCCACCCCACAGCTGCACCCATCCAGGCAAATGGAAAGTATTACATGACACTTCTGACATTTGCCTTGTAGGTGATGGAGAAGCTTTGGGGAGCCAAAACATGAGACTGCCCAGCAAAAGCAAAACACCGCAGATGCTGGAAACCTGAATAAAAACAGAAAATGCTGGCAATGTGGAGTGAGAAATGGAGTTAACGTTTCAGGCCAATGACTCTTCATCAGATCTGTTCTGAGACTACCCACCCTCTGACCTGCTCTTCCAGCTGCAGCTTTTATATGGCTGGTCCAGTTAAGTTTCTGGTCAATGGCAACCTTCACAAGAATTCAGCAAGGGTAATGCTATTGAATGCCAAGGGGAACTGGTTAAATTCTGTCTTGTTGGGGGTGATAATTGCCTGGCTTTTGTACAGCACAAATGTTACTTGCTACACCTCAGCCCAACCCTGGACATTGTCCGGGTCTTGCTGCATGAGGCACAGACTGCTTCATTACCTGAGCAATAATGAAGCAAGTTGAACACTGTGCAGTCGTCAGCAAACATCCTTACTTTTGCCCTTTTGGTTGAATAAAGGTCATTGATGAGTAGCTGAAGATAGTTGGGCCTAGGACACAGGAATTTCCGCAGCAATGACTTGGGACTAATATGATAAGCTGAGTAAGAGTTGCTGGAACAAAATGTTAATGATATTTGAGAAAGTACCTCTTAGTGGCTCTACTTACATTTGACAGTGCCTGCATGTACATTATTGAAGAAGATGAAGTCTGGCTTTTCGCTGGATAAAACTTACAATTGCCTTTTGGCAAGCCTGAGTTGGGATCAATGTCACATGATGTACAGGGGCTGCTCGTGCAATCAGAAATCTTTCCTACTATCTCTTTTGAACACCTGAAAGTCAAAATAATCAAAGAAAATTCTTTGATTCCGAGTAACATTTCTAGAACAAGAAATCATTTAATAAATAGAAACATAGGCTGCAATCAAGACCAGAAATTCCCGCCCTAAGTCAATGGACCTTCGGCTGGTCTGTCAAGGTTTCCATCCTCCCTGAGACGATTCCCAACCCGGGCAGGACCGGAAAATGCCAGCCACAGAAAATAGAAAATTTACTGCACAGCAGGAGGCCATTTGGCCCAACATGTCCTTGCCTGGTTAAAAAAAGAGTTAACCAGCCTAATCCCAGCATCTGTTCTATAGCCCTGCCAATTATAAGTGCATAGTCAAGTATTTTTTTTTCAATGTGATGAGGGTTTCTGCCTCCACTATCATTTCAGGCAATGAGTTCCAGACCCCCACCATATTAAATTTAAATGTATCCCCCCTGGTTATTGACCTCTTTGCTAAGGAAAATAGTACATCTCAATTAAATGTCCCCTTAGCCTCCTCTGCTCTCAGGAAGACAACCCAGCCTATTCAATCTTTCCTCATAGTTTTCTCTAGTGGACTCATATCCTTCCTGTAATCTGGTGACCAGAACTGTTTGTAGTATATTAGCTGCTGCCTAACTAGTGTGTTAAATGGATCTAACATAACCTTCCTGCTCTTACACTCTATGCCTGGGCTAATAAAGGAGTGTGTCTCATTTGCCTTCTTAACCACCTTACCTAGTTGACCTGCTACTTTCAGGGATCTATAGACATGCACTCCAAGGTCCCTCTGATCCTCTACACTTGTCAATATTCTACCATTTATTGGATATTCCCTTGCCTTGTTTGCCCTCCCCAAATGCATTACCTCATGCTTCTCTGGTTTGAATTCCATTTGCCATCATTTCTGCGCACCTGTGCAATCCATTTATATTTCCTGCAGTCTGCAGTTTTCTTCCTCACTATCAACCACAGGGCCATTTTTTGGTAACGTCTGCAAATTTCTTAATAGTGACCCAACATTTAAGTCTAAATTGTTGATTATCATGAAAAGCCAGGGACTTGGTACATCCCACTGGAGCCAGCCTTCCAGTTACAAAAACACCCATTGGTCATTGTCCTTGCTTTCTACAACAAAGGGGGGATGGTGTTGTAGTGATAATGCCACTGGACTAGTGGTCCAGGCTAATGCTCTGGGGAAATGGGTTCAAAGCCCACAATGGCAGCGGGTGGAATTTAAATTCAATTAAGAAATCTGGAATATAAACCTAGTCACAGTAATGGTGACCATGACAGCTATCATTGATTGTTGTAAAAACCCATCTGATTCACCAATGTCCTTTAGGCAAAGAAATTTGCCATTCTTTCCTGGTCTGGCCTACATGTGACTGCAGACACACAGCAATGTGGTTGACTCTTAACAGCTCTCTGAAATGGCCTAGCAAGCCGTTCAGGTCAAGGGCAATTAGAGATGTTCAGAAATGCTGGCTTTACCAGTAGCACACACATCCCAGGAAAGAATTTTTAAAAAGCAGCCAATTTTTAACCCAACTTTCCACTTGCCCTTAGATCCCATCAGCTTTTACATTTCTGATCAGCCTGCCATGCGGGACCTTGTCAAAAACCTCGCTAAAATCCATGTAGAACACGTCAAATGCGCTACCCACCTTGACCCTCCATGTTACCTCTCCAAAAATTCAATCAATTTCAATTAGTCAAGCACAACCTTCCCTTAACAAATCCATGCTGACCATCCTTGATTAATTCATGCCTTTTTAAATGACAATTTATGCCGTTCCCCAATAATGTTTCAATAACTTGCCCACCAGCAAGATTAGACCTATTATTTAGAAAAGATACGAGTGGAAGTTCCTTTAGACGGGGCTGTTGCTCTGCCCATTTGTCTCTCTAAGTTACATTACGTATGTGTTACTGAGGTTTATAAGATTATTATGCCTTAGAAATGTATCTTTTGGTTTATGAGGTCATGACAGTTTGGGACTATAGCTTGAAATGTAGGGGAAATGAAAGAGATCATATGACCTGTGCTGGAATCTGCCTGACTGTAAACCTGGGTGGTTTAGTTGTTAGATATCAGAGGGACTCAGGTTGTTTTGTTGAGAGGGTTGTGCAAAGTATTTCTGTTTAGAGACAATGATAGCAGTTTCTAAATCTACAATGAGTAGGCTCTGAGTCCCAAAGTCCCAGAAACGCGTTACCAATATCAAGTTGCAAACTGTTGTGCCGTGAACTATCCCTACACTTCTAAGATGAAAGGGAGTTGGGATCAAAGGTGACTGATTAGCATTTCTACTTAAATACACAGGTAGTGGGCTGTAACTTCCAATGGGAGTGGCAACTGAATTGGATTGCCACTCTACTTGAAAGTTCTTTCCTGAAAATCTAGCTGATCTTACCTTGCCCGACCTTCCGACTCAGGCTGGGCGAGATCTGACCAGTGCAGCGCATCCTCGGGACCTAGCACTGAGGGCTGTGCAGTCGAAGATAAGTAAGCCAAGACCTTTTTATATGGGTACTAGCCTGTTGGGTCAGGTGTGGCCTTGGGCAGGGTGGCAAGGGCAGACCGGTTTGGTCAGGCTGGGCCTTTTCGGGGGTGGGGGAATGAGGATGTCAGATCGGGTTGGGCCTATGGGGCGTGGTGGGGGTGGGGGTTGATGGTAGATCAGGTAAGGCCTTGGGGCGGGGGGAAGTCGGGTCAGGTTTGGTTGGGCCTTGAGGGAGGGGTCGGGTGGGGTCTTGGGGGTGGGTCAGGTCGGACAGGACATTGGGGGGCTGGAGGGATGCTGCTGGTTGGGTCAGCCTTGGCTTTGAGGGGGTGGGTCAGGTTGGATCAGACCTGGTGGTGTAGTCGGGAGTTTGGAAAGCCCCATGGAGGGGAAATGGGAGAGTCCCATGGGGGGGAAGGGAGCCTTTGGAAGAGGATGGTTGGGGGAGTGCCCTGGGGGTTTGGAGTTGTGAGGGGAGTCCCGTGGGGGGGGGGAGGCGTTGTCAATGTGGGTCTGTACAAGAGTTACCCAGAAGCAAGAATTGATTTTAATTCTCCCAACGTTTTCTGGTTAACTATTATTATACATAGTTGGAAACATTTGAAGTTTGTGATTTAGATCACAATTTTCAGATAGTTCCTAGTGCAGGGAAATTGCCTGTGAGAAGTTGGCACTTCCCAGGCAATCTCTGTGTAATTCTTACCTGGGAATATCCAGTGGGGTTCCCCAGCGCATCTTTGGGGTAACCCCCAGATACAATGCCCTGGAGCTTGGAAGTTACGTCCAACTGTGTTTCTTGTTGCCAGGGGGAAGAAGGTAGAGGAAGCCTTTTTGAGATCAGGTTACAGGCTTCCATGAATTCATGAATATCAGAGACAGAAAGGGGAGTTGCAGTTTTGCCTTGTGTGGTTTGCAGCCAACTGAGAGGTACAGAGCAAGAGGTAGAAACAACCAAGCCTGCACCTGAAGCAGAGAAAATGCTGACTATTATTTATGATGCGGATTGTGGGTGGAGCCTGCGCTCAGACTGATGACTGAGGTCATGAGAAGTTAAAAGAGGCTGGAAGGTTTGTCTAGCTACAGGAAAAAATCTACAGTGTAACTCTCACAGTGACAGATGGGTCTTTTTGAGCTGCCCAGTAGAAGGACCCGTGGAAAATGGTCCTGGGCTGTCCACACTCCACAGCTGGATAGCCTAAATTGCACAATTTATAATGTTAGGAGTCCTCATAGCTAAGAAGGATTTTGCCACCTCTGATGACAGTTGTTGGCAGAAACACAAGCCCTTCCCCATTCATGAGATAATGACATAGGCAAGCTGCCAGGACAATTTGCTGTCCTAGTTATGTCAACACATTTACTGCAGCAGATTACAAGAACAGAAAGGGATTTCTTGGGTAGAAATCCCAAGGGACATTTTTCATGACCAAAATCATACAATTAGAGTTTTCCCACCTTGTTGCTTCGTAGGTTCCATTAAATAAATAGAAGGGCACCAGATTGTTATATTCATCAAAAACTCCCCACTGAAGATGAGCCCATTCGTGAACGAAAACTCTACCTGTAGAAACAGGAGCAATTTTTGGTTAAAGTAACGAGACCAATGCTTTCACTTTATGTGAGGTATAAATGGAATTGATGCTTCAGAAAGTTTAAATATTACCATTTTCCTCTCATGTATGTAAAACACACTCAGTGGCATGAAGTTACTTTGTGGCCTCACAAAGCAATCAATATTCTGTCCCCCTGTGTTAGTGGTGGTACTGTTTTCTGCTACGGTGTTCCTGAGTATGGGATAGAATTGGTGTGTTAAAGGATTTAGTTGAACACTTTAGTGCTCGACTGACCTGACGGGAAAGGAGCTTATAAAAAGTATATTGTTCTGTTCGTAACATTGCTCACAATTCTTTCACCAAGGCCTCACACCACCAATTTTGCCTTCATCGTACCTCCCTTTCCCGTTGTCATAGAAATCCCTGTGCTCATCTTGATCATGTTCCAGGTCATCAACTGGGATCATGTTCTTTTTTCTTACTTAATCATTCACAGGGTGTGGGTGACGTTGGCTGGGCCAGTATTTATTGCCCATCCCCAATTGCCCTTGAGAAGATGCTGGTGAGCCACTTTCTTGAACAGCTGCAGTCCATGTGGTGTATGTACACCCACAGTGCTGTTAGGAAGGGAGTTCCTGGATTTTGACCCAGCGACAGAGAAGGAACGGTGATATATTTCCAAGTCAGGATGGTGAGTGACTTGGAGGGGAGCTTCCAGGTGGTGGTGTTCCCATCTATCTGCTGCTCTTGTCCTTCTAGGTGGTGGAGGTCACTGTCGAAAGAGCATCTTGTAAATGGTACACACTTCTGCCACTGTGCATCCGTGGTGGAGGGAGTGGATGGTGAAGGTGGTGGATGGGATGCCAATCAAACAAGTTGCTTTGTCCTGGTTGGTGTCAAGCTTCTTGAGTGTTGTTGGAGCTGCACTCATTCAGGCAGGCAAGTGGAGAGTATTCCATCACACTCCCGACTTGTGCCTTGTAGATGGTGGACAGGCTTTGGGGAATCAGAAGGTGAGTTACTCACCATAGAATTCCCAGCCTCTGACCTGCTCTTGTGGCCACAGTATTCATATAGCTGGTCCAGTTCAGTCCTTGAGCAATGGTAACACTCCAAGAAGTTGATAATGGGGCTTCAGCGATTATAATGCTATTGAATGTCAAGGGCTGATGGTGAGATTCTCTCTTATTAGAAATGATCATTGCCTAACGCTCATGAGGCATTTATTAGTCCAGGCCTGAATGTTGT
Source organism: Cetorhinus maximus (assembly GCF_964194155.1). Lineage (NCBI taxonomy): Eukaryota > Metazoa > Chordata > Chondrichthyes > Lamniformes > Cetorhinidae > Cetorhinus > Cetorhinus maximus. The sequence continues at coordinate 13,559,015 of NC_135895.1, read as the reverse complement.
CCAGAATTTGCTGCATATGGACAAAGACTGCTTCAACATCTGGAGGAGTCATGAAAGTGCTGAATATTGCGCGATCATTAGCAAACGTCCCCAGTTCTGACCTTAGAAATGATGGGAAGGCCATTGATAAAACAGCTGAAGATGGTTGGACCCAAAATACTACCCTGAAGAACTCTTGCAGCGATGTCTTGGGACTGAGTTGGTTGACCTCCAACAACCATAACCATCTTCTTTTGTACTAGGTCTGGCTCCAACCAGCGGAGTGTTTCCCCCCCTGATACCCATTGACTCCATTTTTGCTAGGGCTCCTTGATGCCACACTCGGTCAAATGCTGCGTTGATGTCAAGGGCAGTCACTCTCACCTCACTTCTTGAGTTCAGCTCTTTTGTCCATGTTTGGACCAATGCTGTAATAAGGTCAGGAGCTGAGTGGCCCTGGCAGAACCCAAACTGTGCATCAATGAGCAGTTGTTTCTGAGTAAGTGCCACTTGATTGCACTGTTGACAACCCATTCCATCACTTTGCTGATAATCGAGAGTACACTGATGAGGCCGTAATTGGCCAAATTGGGTTAGTCCTGCGTTTTATGGACAGGGCATACCTGGGCAATTTTCGCCATAGCTGGGTAGGTGCCAGTGTTGTAGCTGTACTAGAACAGCATGGTTAGCCCTGGAGCACAGGTCTTCAGTACTATTGTCGAAGAAATGTTGTCAGGGCCCATAGCCTTTGCAGTATCTGGTTTCTTCATCCGTTTCTTGATATCACGTGGAGTGAATCAAGTTGGCTGAAGATTGGCATCTATGATGCTGTAGGCCTCAGAGGATGGACCATCCACTCTGCACTTTTGGCTGAAGATGGTTGCAAATGCTTCAGCTTTATCTTTTGCACTAATGTGCTGGGCTCCCTCATCACTGAGGATGGGGATATTTGTGGAGCTTCCGTGTCTAGCTTTATCGCATGCTGCTTCCGCTGTTTGGCATGTAAATATTCCTGTGTTGCAGCTTCACACCTCATTTTTAGATATGCCTGGCATGACCTCCTGCACTTTTCATTGAACCAGGGTTGATCCCCCAGTTTGATAGTAATGATAAAGCGAGGGATTTCCTGGGCCATGAGATTACAGATTGTGGTTGAGTACAATTCTGCCGCTGCTGATGGCGCACAGTGTCTTATGGATGCCCAATCTTGGTTGCTAGATCTCTTCGAAATCTATTTAGCACAGCGGTAGTGCCACACAATACAACGAAGGGTATCCTCAATGTGAAGGCAGGACTTCTTCTCCATAAGGACTGTATGGTGGTCACTCCTACCAATATTGTCATGGACACATGACAGGTAGATTGCTGAGAATGAGGATGAGCAGCATTTTCCCTCCTGTTGGTTCCCTTACCATCTGCTGAACCCAGCTATGTCCTTTAGGACTCACCCAGTAGTGGTGCTACCGAGCCACTCGTGGTGATGGACATTGAAGACCCCCCACCCAGAGTACATTCTGTGCCCTACCCTTAGTGTTTCAATTTGGAGGGCTACTGATTCATCTGCTGAGAGACAGGTGGGTGATGGGGAGGTTGTGGGGTAGTAGATCGATCAACAGGAAGTTTCCTTGACCATTTTCGACTTGGTGCCATGAGAATTCTTGGGGTCCGGAGTCAATGTTGAGGACTCCCCAGGACATCTCCCTCCCGTATGTATACAACTGTGCCGCCACTTCTGGTGAGTCTGTCCTGCTGGTGGGACAGGACATACCCAGGGATGGTGATGTCTAGGACAGACATTATCTGTAAGGTATGATTCTGTGTTGCTTGACTAGACTGTGGGACAGCACAATTTAGGCACAAACCCCCAGATGTTAGTTAGGAGGACTTTGCAGGATCAACAGGCCTGGGTTTGCTGTTGTCATTTCTGGTACTTAGGTCGATGCTGGGTTACCCATCTGGTTACATTCCTTTTGGGCTTCGTGGCAGTTTAATACAATTGAGTTGCTTGCTAGGCCATTTATGAGTCAACCACATTGTTGTGGGTCTGGAGTCACTTAAGGACAGCATAGTTTCTTCTCTAAAGGGTATTAGTGAACCATATGGGGGTTTAACAACAATCGATTCATCATTAGCTTTTAATTTCAGATTTATTAATTGAATTTAAATTCCACCAGCTGCTTTGATAGGATTTGAACCAGTATCCACAGGGCTTTAGCCTGCGCCTCTAGATCACGAGCACAGCCACATTACCACTATACCCCCACCACCTCCTCCTTTCCTTTCCTTCCCTTCTCCCCAACTCCCTCTCTCCTTCCCTTCCCTCCTACACTCTCCCCCACTCCCTCTCTCCCTTTCTCTCTCTCACTAACTGATTAGGCATAATTCAGTGCTCAAAGTATAAGCAACAATGGTGTTAACTTACATAAGGTAATTTACCTTTTGAACCATAATTTTGAGTCAGGCTGCTGTTTAGTATAAAGTTTGGGGTGAAGTGAATATACCGGCCCTTCTCACCACATCCACCATACTGCAGAGTGTACGGGTCATCTCCATGTTTAAGGTGTGGTTCAGCAATGATCACGTCAGCCTAGGAAAAGACAATGAGATGTTTTCATGAGAGATATTCACTGCAACAACACACAGACACACACACGCACACACGCGCACACACGCACACATGCACACATGCACACTCAGACACACACACACGCGCATGCATGCACGCACGCACACACACACACTCACACTCAGACACGCACATACACACACACACACACACACACTCAGACACGCACACTGAGACACGGACACACACACGCACACACGCATGCACACACACACGCACACTCAGACACGCACATACACACACACACACACACACACACACATGCACACACACACACACACACACACACACACGCACACTCAGACACGCACACTCAGACACGGACACACACACGCACACACGCACGCACGCACACACACCACACACACACACACACACGCACACACCACACACACACACACATGCACACACACATGCACACTCAGACACGCACACTCAGACATGGACACACACACACACACACATGCACACACACACACACACTCAGACACACACATACACACACACACACACACACACACATGCACACACACACACACACACACACACACGCACACTCAGACACGCACACTCAGACACGGACACACACACGCACACACACACGCACGCACACACGCACGCACACACACACACCACACACACATGCACACACACACACACACGCACACTCAGACACGCACACTCAGACATGGACACACACACACACACACACATGCACACACACACACACGCACACTCAGACACGCACACTCAGACACAGACACACACACACATGCACACACACACACACTCAGACACGCACACACACACACACACACACGTACTCACACACACGTACACTCAGACACGTACACACACACACACACACACACACACACACACGCATGCTATGAGGGCCCCCCATTTTGTTGCCACAACTTTGGGCTGTGTTCTCCAAGTGTAAATATTCAGAGTAATTATGGTTGTGTTGGGAATAGAATGAGCACACAGTCAGTAGCTACAGTATCGTGTAACCATAGTTCGTTGGCTGGACATGACTCATAATCTGAGAGCTTTGTACAAGATTGCCTGGTGATCTGGAAGAGTCCAGGAGCATCCTCACTCTCTTTAGTCCCTCCTCTATCTCAATAATCCCTTTAAGCTGCCCTGGCCATGCAGCATCCCAAAAGCCTCCATGCTGGCTGGACACAGTCTGCCCCTTTAAATTACCAAGCCTGCACTGTCACCCAAAAAAATTTAAAAAGGGCCATTTTCTTAATCAAATCTCCTGCACACATTGAAAAAGTTAAAATAATAGAATCATAGAATTGTTACAACAAAGGAGGAGGCCATTCAGCCCGTCATATCCCTGCTGATTCTCTCGTGCAACTCATCAAGTCTCAACACCCAACGCTGCCTTTTCCCCGTAACTCTGCAAATATTTTTTCTTTGGATAATTATCCAATCCTCTTTTGAAAGCCATGCTTGAATCTACCTTCACCAGACTCTCAAGCAGCGCATTACAGTTCCTAACCATTCACTGCACAATAGTTTTTCCTGGTGGTGCTGTTGCTTCTTTTGCCAATCGCTTTAAATTGTGTCCCTCGATGGGAACAGTTTCTCCCTATCTCCTCTGTCCAGGCCCTCATGATTTTGAATACCTCTGTCAAATCTCCTATTAATCTTCACTTTTCCAAGGCCAACAGCCTTAGCTGCTGCACTCTATCATTGTAACTGAAGTTCCTCATCCCATTCTCATGAATCTTTTCTGCACCCTCTCCAATGCCTTCATATCCTCTTCAAAGTGTGCTGCCCAGAGCTGGACGTGACATTCCAATTGAGGCCTAACCTCTATGCTCCGAGTTATAAAGCCCAGGATCCCATATGCTTTATTAACCACACTCTCAACTTGCCCTGCCACCTTCAGTGATTTATGCACGTATACCCCTTCTGCTGCTGCACCCCCTTTACAATTGTACCCTTTGTTTCAAATTGCCTCTCCTCACTCTTGCTGCCAAAATGAATCAATTTACAGCTCTCTGTATTAAATGTCAACTGCCACTTGTGGTGCAGTGGTAGTGTCCCTACCTCTTGGTTCAAGTCCGCCTTCAGGACTTAATGACTATGGGAGGTGTGCCCATAATGTGACCAAATAGGTTGATTAGCAGCCTGTAAATCCCTCCAATACGCCTGATGGCAGGTGGTAGGAATGGGAAAATTTCCTGGTCAGCCATACTGCAGAAGGCAACGGTGAACCATTGCAGCACTTTGCCAAGCATAATTATGGACCAATCCAATAGAAGTCCATGGTTTCCAACACCTTCTTAGGGCATGGTACCTGAAGGAGGAGGAGAAGTTTTTCAATCCCTTGCTCAAATGGAAACAGTTCTTTGATTTAACTGCATAGTGGGCTCGTTGTAAAAGAGCAAGGAGATCTCAGATCCAATGCTTCACCCTGACCCAGTGCCGCTAAAATCAGAATAATTGGTCATTTGTCTCCTCAGATACCAAATGGATGACCTAATTTCCTGTGTGTCTGAGGGGATAATGATGTGTTCTATAAATGGAACTGTTTAATTTTCCTTCTGGAACACAAGCAAGTGACACCCTGCATTTAGGAATAGGAGAAGGTCATTCGCTCTTTAGGGATTTTAGCTAATCTGTACTTTGCCTCTGATGACACACTTTGATTGTGTAACCTGTAATAACCACGCTGAACAAAAGTATAAAAATCAATTTTGGGATTTTCAATTAGCCCACAGCCTGGGAGAGTCCAGCCATCATTCTGTATTACACAACTTTCAAAAGTAAACACTTCAGCTTTCATCCTTTCCAAGTGCCTCACCCGTTTAAAAAAAAAGGCACTGGTCCCAATCAGCGCAGTGAAGGTCTCACCCCCCCCTCCACAGACTGCCCCTTTAACAGCTCACCCCATCTGCCCATCACCTTCGCCATATCTCAAACTCTCTCAAGTCTTCTCTGCATTCCATAAAATTCTGTCACTCCGTCTTTGACACCCTTCGGGCCCCATTCGTCTGGGTGGGCGCTGTTTGTTAGGGTCCGGAATGCGCATTGGAGGGATCTCCACCTGCCCATTGCCTGCAGAGCGAGGGCCGACTTCAGGCACATGCAGGGGTGCAGGGAAGGGTGGCTTTCCCTCATCAGAAGGCTCATGTTCAAGCCAATTAAAGAATTAGGGAGCAAAGGGGAGACAACTGTAGAACTTTTAGCTCTGAAGAAGAGTCATACGGATTCGAAACATCAACCCTGTTTCTCTCTCCACAGGTGCTGCCAGACCTGTTGAGTTTTTCCAGTATTTTCTGTTGTTATTTCAGATTTCCAGCGTCTACAGTATTTTCCTTTTATCTGCAGGATACTCCATCTTGAATGGAACTGAGTTTCTTGCAAAAGGTAAGTGACTGAGCTATCTGGGCAACAACAATGTCTTCAGATTTTTTGTTTTTACTTATTTTTTTGAATGTCAGCTTGGATCGATCGATGTCCTTCCAGCCTCTGGGATCACGGGGTTGATTACCACATGGGATCTGAGCTTGTAACCTGGGTTGATAATCCATGGCTGTACTGAGAGAACACCGTGGTCTCAGATGTAAGTTAAGATCCTAGTCCATGTATGTAGTACTTATGGTTTTATTTAGTGTGTAATGTACCTTTAAGGATAAATACTTGTTGGGGAAGATTACATGATCTGTAGTAACTAATAGGAGAGTAGCGCAGGCTACCTCAGTAGATAGTGCAGAGATGGAGTTGGAGTTGAAAGAGTGGTTAACCAAGGAAATTAAGGACAGTATCAAATTGAAAGAAAAATCATACAATAAGGCAAAGATTAGCGGTAAGCAGAGGATTGGGAAAGTTTTAAAAACCAACAAAAGATGACCAAAAAAAAATAAAGAGGGAGAAAATAAACTTTGAGGGTAAATTAGCAAGTAATATAAAAATGGACAGTAAGAGCTTCTTTAAATATATAAAAGGGAAGAGAGAGGCCAAAATGAACATAGGCCCCTTAGAGAATGAGGTGGGGGAAATAATAATGGAAAACCAGGAAATGGCAGAGGAGATGAATAAATACTTTGCTTCAGTCTTCACGGCAAGGATAATAAATAATCAAGGGGCAAAAAGCAGGGAGGAAATAAATACAATAACTATCACTAGAGAAAAATTACTAGGGAAACAAATGGGGCTAAAGGCCGATAGGCCCCCTGGACCTGATAGGTTGCATCCTAGGATATTAAAGGAAGTAGCTACAGAGATAGTGGATGCACTGGTAGTAATCTTCCAAGATTCCTTAGGTTCTGGAAAAGTCCCAGAGGATGATTGAGGTGTACAAGGAGCATGGACAAGGTGGATAGGGAGCAGCTGTTCCCCTTAGATAAAGGGTCAGTCACGAGGGCACACAAGTTCAAGGTGAGGGGCAGGAAGTTTAGGGAGGGTGTGAGGAAAAACTTTTTTACCCAGAGGGTGGTGACAGTCTGGAATGCGCTACCTGGGAGGGTGGTGGATGTGGGTTGCCTCACATCCTTTAAAAAGTACCTGGATGAGCACTTGGCACGTCATAACATTCAAGGCTATGGACCAAGTGCTGGTAAATAGGATGAGGTAAGTAGGTCAGGTGTTTGTCACATGTTGGTGCAGACTCAATGGGCTGAAGGGCCTCTTCTGCACTGTGTGATTCTGTGATTCTGTGAGTGGAGAACGGCCAATGTAACACCCTTATTCACAAATGGAGGGAGACAAAAAACAGGTAACTATAGGCCAGTTCGCTTAACATCTGTCATTGGGAAAATGTTGGAGTCTATTATGAAGGATGTAATAGCAGAGCATTTAGAAATACATATCTAATCAAGCAGAGTCAGCATAACTTCATAAAGGGAAATCATGCCTAACAAATTTATTAGAATTCTTTGAGGAGGTAACAAGCAGGATAGATAAAGGGGAATCAGTAGATGTAATATATTTGGATTTCGAAAAGGCATTCGATAAGGTCCCACACCTAAGGCTACTTAATAAGATAAGAGCTTTCGGTATTGGGGATAGTATATTAGTATGGATAGAGGATTGGGTAACTAATAGAAGGCAGAGAGTTGGGATAAGGGAGGCATTTTTGGGATGGCAACCTGCAACTAGTGGAGTGCCACAGGGATCAGTGCTGGGGTCTCAATTATTTACAATATATATGAATGACTTAGATGAGGGAAGTGAATGTACTATCACCAAGTTTGCAGATGACACAAAAATAGGCAGGAAGGCAAGTAGTGAGGATGACACAAGGAGTCTACAGAGGGATATAGACAGGTTAAATGAGTGGGCAAAAACTTGGCAGATGGAATATAATGTGGGAAAATGTGAGGTTATGCACTTTGGCAGGAAGAATAGAGGAGCTGAATATTATTGAAATGGAGAAAGGCTGCAGGAGGCTGCAGCACAGAGGGATTTGGGAGTCCTCGTGCATGAATTCCAAAAAAGCTAACATACAAGTTCAACAGGTAACAGGGAAGGCAAATGGAATGTTGGCCTTTATTTCAAAGGGAATGGTGTATAAAAACAGCTCAACCTTGCTAAAATTATACAAGGCACTGGTTATACCACACCTAGAATACTGTGAACAATTTTGGTCCCCTTATCTAAGGAAAGGTATAGTGGCATTGGAGGCAGTCCAGAGAAGGTTCACTAGGTTGACCCTGGGTATGGAGGGATTTTCTTAAGAGGAGAGGTTGAGTAGGTTGGGCCTGTACTCATTGGAGTTTAGAAGAATGAGAGGCGATCTTATTGAAACATATACATTCTTTGGGGACTTGACAGGGTAGATGCTGAGAGATTGTTTCCCCTTGTGGGAGAGTCTAGGACCAGAGGACATAATCTGAATAGGGGGTTGCCTATTTAAAACAGAGATGAGGAGGAATTTCTTCTTTCAGAAGATAGTCAATCTGTGGAATTCTTGATTGGAGAGGGCAGTAGAGGCTGGGTCGTTAAGTATATTCGAGGCTGAGATAGATTTTTAATCAGTAAGGAAATCAAAGGTTATGGGGACAAGGCAGGAAAGTGGAGTTGAGGATTATCAAATCAACCATGATCTAATTGAATGGCAGAGCAGATTTGATGAGCCTAATAGCCTACTTCTGCTCCTATGTCTTGTGGTCCATGGTCTTATAGTTGCTGCGGAGTATATTGTAAATAAACTTAACGTTTCCACTCAAGTAGTGTCTGCAGTTCAACTCTATCACAAATAGGCAACTCGGCCACCCTACAACAATGTACATCACATTAAAAACAGGGAATGTTGCTATGCCTGACTCCACTGTAGCTGCTACCACTGTTCTCAGTGCAGTCAGATGCAATTCCTCCTGGCACCCACCCTTCACTCATGGAGCCATTCTCCTCTGCCACCCTCTGTTGCCAAGTCCTGTACGCCCTCCACCCACTATTCACCAGACCCCAGAACCTGACTGTCCAACATTACTGAATCCCAACGGCCCCAGAAATGTCCCAGGACCCTGTGGTCAGCGCTGCTGAACCTGTGCACTTTAGACAGAAACAGAAAATGCTGGAAAAACTCAGCAGGTCCGGCAGCATCGGCGGAGAAGAAAAGAGTTGACGTTTCGAGTCCTCACGACCCTTCAACAGAACTGCCAGACCTGCTGAGTTTTTCCAGGTATCTCTGTTTCTGTTTGTGTTTTGGATTTCCAGCATCCGCAGTTTTTTGTTTATCTCTGATACAATTTCTAGAATTCAATGCAATAAAAAAAGGGAACTTTTTGACACCACTGACAGGCAATTTAACTGTTCATTTCCAAGTATTCTGTTGTTAAACGAGCGCTGACTTATTGTGGGAGAGTTGTTCAGTAATTGCTAAGCTTCAGTTAAGAGTTTACATTCAATAGGAAGTGCCAGGTTCCGCTGAGAATTCCCCCCGAAGCTGCGCCTTCTCCGCCGCCGAAACTTGGGCAGAAGTTCGGCGTCAAAAAAAATAAAACCCCCCTCCTCCCCCAAGTTCCCCCGGGCTGAACGGGGAGCAGGCTGGAGGAGATCGTCTACCTTCGCCTCTCGGTTCTTACCTTCTCGTAGGATTCGCTCGTCGGTCTGTGAACCGAGCTAGAACTAACTGGCCACGACTGAGGCAGCAGGATTTTCACGTCGGCAAAATAAACTTGCTGTTTGGTAGCTCGGTGAAGGTAGAAGGAGGCTTCACTCACTATTTCCTGTGAAGCGAACACAAGTTTACAATGGAAATCCCCCACTTCGTCAATCAAAATGATGAGAGAGAAGAGGGAAAAAACATATTGACTCTCCCCACCTCTCTCACTAAATCCTGAATGCTAAACAATACAATACAACATGAAGGACACACAATGAAACAAAGCAAAGACTATTGGTTTTCTTCAGACAGCACATCAATGCCTCACCTGGATATTTTCAATAAGCTCCTCGTTATGTTGGATTCCAGGGTTAATAGCAATAACTATGTCTCTATATCCATTATTCTCCAACTTTGCTCCTGAAGAATTTTTAATACAATCACACAGAATGCAGCTGAGCACTAAACCAAATGTTTTTTGGAACTTCATTATTGCACCCAGGCTGTTTGGATCATTATCCGCCTACACTGTGCCTTCTCAGATTCATATGGTCTCTGATGTCATGATATGTAAATAAAGGCTCTTTGCCAGTCTCATACCACATTGAGCATGGTGTCAGCCGGGATTTGGAGGATTTTGGTGGCTGTAAGAGAGCCAGCAAATGTTACAAAAAGAGTCATCGAAAATGTGGTCTGCAACTTTGACCTGGGCGTTGACTGCTGGACCAGTCATTTTGTTTTCGAATGTTCCAGCGGCTGCTTTTGCGGATGTGAGGGAGATTTGATGTGGGATTGGCAATTCTTCCATTCTCAATGGCAGAGTTATGAGATTGCCACAGAGTTGAACGAGAATCCCAAACAAAGAGTAGCAACACGATTATCAGTGAGGGTGAAGGAGTGCTAAAAGCTGTTTCTCACTCTCGACCTCACTGAGGAGCAAAAAAAGTAGATTTTTGTGAAATTTGGAGGCCTTGAAGACCCACATTTAACTCTCTACTAATGTCATTTATGAATATTATGGCTGGAATCTTGTGCGCTCACTGATTGCGAGCTTAAAGGTGGGATGCACATTTAATTTTTTTTATTCATTCAAGGCATCCGGGCATCGCTGGCTAGTCCAGTATTGCCCATCCCTTGAGAACCTGGTGGTGAGCCGCCTTCTTGAGCTGCTGCAGTCCAAGTGGTGTAGGTACACCCAGGGAAATCCAGGATTTTGACCCAGCAACAGTGAAGGAACGGCAATATAGTTCCAAGTCAGGATGGTGAGTGGCTTGGAGGGTGGTGGTGTTCCCATATGTCTGCTGCCCTTGACCTTCTAGATGGTAGTGGTCATGGGTTTGTACTAGATATAACTCCAGCCAGTGGGATGTTTCCCCCCATTGATTCCAATTGAGTCCAGTTTTGCTAGGGCTCCTTGATGACACACTCAATCAAATGCTGCCTTGATGTCAAGCGCAGTCACTCTCACCTCACCTCTGGAGTTCAGCTCTTTTGCCCATGTTTGAACCAAGGCTGTAATGAGGTCAGGCCCTCATGGAACCCAAACTGAGCGTCAGTGAGCAGGTTATTGCTAAGCAAGTGCTGCTTGATAGCACTGTTGATGACCCCTTCCATCACTTTACTGATGATTGTGAGTAGACTGATGAAATGGTGATTGGCCGGGTTGGATTTGTCCTGCTTTTTGTGTACAGGGCATACCTGGACAATTCTCCACATTGCCGGGCAGATGCCAGTGTTGTCGCTATCCTGGAACGGCTTGGCTAGTTGCGCAGCAAGTTCTGGAGAACATGTCTTCAGTATTGTTGTCGGAATATTGTCAAGACCCTTAGCCTTTACAGTATCCAATGCTTTCAGCCATTTCTTGATGATGGGGACCTCTGGAGGAGGCTGAGATGGATCATCCACTCGGCACTTACGGCTGAAGATTGTAGCAAATGCTTTATCCCTATCTTTTGCACTGATGTGCTGGGCTCCTCCATCATTGAAGATGAGGATATTGTGGAGCCTCCTCCTTCAGTGAGTTGCTTAATTGTCCGCCACTATTCACGACTGGATGTGGCAGGTCTGCAGAGCTTAGAACTGATCTGCTGGTTGTGGCTTGGTGGTAATGGTAGAGTGGGGGATATGCCAGGCCATGAGGTTACAGATTGTGGTTGAGTACAATTCTGCTGTTGCTGACGGCATGGTTGTCCAGTCTTGAGTTGCTAGGTCTGTTCAAAATCTATCCCATTCAGCATGGTGGTAGTGCCACACAACACGATGGAGGGTATCCTCAGTGCGAAAGTGGGGTTCGTCTCCACAAGGACTGTGCTGTGGTCACTCCTGCCGATACTGTCATGGACAGATGCATCTGCGGCAGGCAGGTTGGTGAGGATGAGGTCAAATATGTTTTTCCCTCTTGGTTCCCTCACCGCCTGCCACAGAACCAGTCTAGCAGCTATGTCCTTTAGGACTCGGTTAGCTTGGTCAGTAGTGGTGCTACCGAGCCACACTTGGTGATGGGCGTCGAAGGCCTCACCCAGAGTACATTCTGCGCCCTTGCCACCGTCAGTGCTTCAGCCACGAGGAGGAGTATTGATTGATCAGCTGGGGGAGGACGGTATGTGGTAATCAGAAGGTTTCCTTCCACATGTTCCCTCCAACAGAGGGCGGTAGTGAGAAGTGACTGAAACATTCTGGGAGAAGTCACTGCAAACATCGTGACTCAGAAGGCGATCGAAGGGAAGGACTCTTGCACTCAACAGGAGGAAGAGCATCCAACAGAGGGCAGTAGTGAGAAGTGACTGAAGCATTCGGGAAAAGTTGAACGTGGACTATAAGATTCTGTCCAAGGTCATCACCAATTGGATCAAATCCGCTCTGGAATTGGTGATTCACCCTGACCAGACCTGCACTGTGCCAGGCAGGAAGATCTCTGACAGCCTCGCGCTGCTCAGGGATACAATTGCCTATGTGCAGGACAGGGGTGTGGATACCTGCCTCATCAGCTTGGATCAGGAGAAGGCCTTTGACAGAATATTGCACACCTACATGGTAGATGTGCTCTCCAAAATGGGGTTTGGGGAGGGAATTCGAAATTGGATCCAACTGCTCTACACTAACATCAGTAGCGCAGTCTCAATCAATGGGTGGGAAACAGATAGCTTTCCGGTTAAATCTGGAGTCAGGCAGGGCTGTCCTCTCTCGCCGGTTCTTTTCGTGTGTTGCATAGAACTCTATGCAATCGAAATCCATACCGTGGGTTACCTATCACCGTCCGAGTCACGGTGAACGACAGCGAAGGAGGATCACCTATGGATCGGGACTTCTTCGCCAGGAGGATCCTGTTGAAGGCGTGCGGCTTCGAAGCTCCGGAGATCTACACCCTGCATGACTCCCGCAAAGGTGGTTATTTTGACGTGACGTTCAAGCGGGTGGCAGACTGCGTCCAGCTCCTGAGGGTGTTCAAGGAGAAGAGAGACCTGCCGGAGATGAAGATCCTGACGGCGGAGCCGCACTTTTCTCTGCCGTTGCAACGGGAACGTGTGGTGATGGTGCATGTGTACAACCCCTTCGTCCCTGTCGCCGACGTGGTCACCTTCCTCACCAGGTACTTCGATAAGGTGGGGAGCGGCACCGAGATTCGAGACGACTTGGGGATCTGGACAGGCAAACGCCTGTTTAAGGTCACGCTAAAGACCGATGGTAAGGGAGCCATTTTCCACCCTCCTTCCAGTTTCGCTATCGGGGGAAACCGTGGCTACCTGGTCTACGCTGGGCAACCCAAGCATTGTCGCTCATGCGGCAAGGCTGGTCATGTGGCGGCCAACTGCAGCGCCTCCCTCTGCAAGATCTGCAAACAGGAAGGGCACCAGACAAAAGACTGCAAACAGGCCAAGTGCTGCAACCTGTGTGGCGAGGCAGGTCACCTCTACAGGACCTGCCCCAAACGCTGCCGTACTTACGCACAGGCAGCCAAAGCCGACCAGGGGGAAGCAGAAGAAATGTTTCGTGTCACTCCAACCACCAAGGCCCCCAGGGAGCTCAACGGGACAAAGGAGGACACAGAGAGAGACAAGGTGGAGAAAGAGATTGAGGCAACAGAGAGCCAATCGACGGCACTACCCCCTAAACCTCCCAGTCCTCAGGACAGCGAATCAATGGAGGAGGAGGCAGCAGTGGAAAAGCAGCAAGGGGAGTGGCGGACGGTGAAGAACAACAAAAGTAAGAAGGAGCGAAGAAGGAGCAAAGGCATTTCCCAGAGAAGCGGCAAGAGGCGTCTCCCATCCGACATGGATGACAAGGGCAGCAGCTCTTCGGATGATGAAGTGCCAGGGCGGCACCGACAGAAGAGGCGGCAAAGCTCCAGGGCGTTGGAGGACGAGACACCCGAGCTCCAGAAAATTGGAGACAACAAAGAGACCAGCGCACCCCAACTTTGCCTGCAACCTGAGGAGGCCAGTGCACCACAGCCCTTGGAATCTGGGAGCAGTGAGGCAATCATCGCACCCCAGCTCCAGGAAGCCGGGAACAGCAACACCCCAGAGGGGGTGAGTTTTGGAGAAGCTTCTCCAGCAAAGGTCATCTCAAAACCCGCTCTCTACGTGAACCTCCAGATGCCACCTGAGCAGAACACTGCCAAGGAGATCTACCTCAGCCCATCCAAAGTGAAGGAATTTGAGCTCACTACGGGTATGAAGGAGCAGACTAAAGGTCTGGGACTCTCAGAGACAGTGGGTTTGGTAGGAGAATAAATGCTTTAAAATGGGTTTAAAGATTGTATCCATAAATGTGCGTAGCATTAAATCTACTACGCGATGTGTTGCGACCTTGGACTACCTAGCCAAGGTCAAAGCTGACCTGTTGTTACTGCAGGAGTGTGCGATACCGCACCTCAGCTCCTACAGGCAATGGTCACGATGGTGGTCCCATGGGCCATCGATCTGGTCGGGCGGAAACGACTCTCGTTCCTCCGGCCTGGGTATTCTGCTGCGGGGAGGCAACTTCACCGTCTCCGAGGTTAAGGAGGTGGTGGGCGGGCGACTCCTCGTAGCAGACGTAATGTACAAGAACGCTCCACTCCGGTTAATTAACGTGTATGGCCCGGCACAAGGGGCTGAGCGGCTGGAGGTTTTTCAGCAGCTCCCACTGCTGCTGGCGACCTCCAGGCCGGTCATTCTGGGCGGTGACTTCAACTGCATCATCGATGCGGCTGGACGATCCAGCAGGGCCGGCAGCAGATTGGACGCTACGTCCAGATCCCTGATGGAAACAGTTAAGGATGCCAAGCTGCACGACGTCTTCAGCAACCCTGCAGACGGAGCGCAGCGTAGATACACCTGGTCGCGGCCAGATGGGTCCATTCGTTCCAGGATAGACTTCCTGTTTGTGTCCCGTGCATTCACAGTCAGATCCACCGACGTCAAGCCGGTGTTCTTCTCTGACCACTGCCTCCTACTGGCGGACTGCCACTTGGAGAAGGACCTGAGGGTGGGCAGGGGGGCATGGAAGCTAAATGTGCAACTGCTGACCCCAGAGAACATTGAGGAGCTCAAGAGGGATTACAAAGGTTGGAGAACCGTGAAACCCCTCTTTGAGTCCCTGACACACTGGTGGGAAGCGATCAAGGGAAGCATCAAGAGGTTTTTCATCCTCAAAGGCACCCAGAAAGCTAGAAAGGAACAGAGGGAAATGTCCCGACTCCAGAAAAAGATGCAGAATCTGCTCCGGCTGCAGTCGATGGGGGTGGATGTCAAGGAGGAGCTCCAAGAGGTGAAGAGCCAGCAAGCCTCGCACTTTGCCTCGGAGGCCTCCAAGATCATCTTCCGTTCCAGAGTCCGCTCCGTGGAGCAGGATGAGACGTGCTCACGTTTCTTCTTCCAAAAGGTACACAGAGAGAGCTCTGTGATCAGCAGCCTGAAGGAAGAAGACGGCTCAGTAAAGTCATCACGGTCCGACATTCTGTGGATCAGCAAATCCTTTTATGCCGGATTGTATGACGTGAAGCCCACGGACAGCACGGCCTCCCAATCCTTCCTGTCCTCTATCACGGAGGTCTTAGACGACAGTACGCGGGACAGCCTGGACAAACCGCTAACTCCTGATGAACTGACTAAGGCTCTTGAGTCCTTCGAGAAGAGTAAAACTCCCAGAAGCGACGGCTTGCCGGTGGAGTTGTATTCGGCTCTGTGGGACTTGATCGGCCCAGACCTGCTAGGAGTGTACGAGAGTATGCTCCTGGCCGGTAGTATGTCAGAATCCGTGAGGAAAGGCATCATCACCCTCATCGACAAGCACAAGGGGGAAAGGGAGGAAATTAGAAATTGGCGACCCATTTCACTGTTGAATGTGGACTATAAGATTCTGTCCAAGGTCATCGCCAATCGGGTCAAATCCGCTCTGGAATTGGTGATTCACCCTGACCAGACCTGCTCTGTGCCAGGCAGGAAGATCTCTGACAGCCTGGCGCTGCTCAGGGATACGATTGCCTATGTACAGGACAGGGGTGTGGATACCTGCCTCATCAGCTTGGATCAGGAGAAGGCCTTTGACAGAATATTGCACACCTACATGGGGGATGTGCTCTCCAAAATGGGGTTTGGGGAGGGAATTTGAAATTGGATCCAACTGCTCTACACTAACATCAGTAGCGCAGTCTCAATCAATGGGTGGGAAACAGATAGCTTTCCGATTAAATCTGGAGTCAGGCAGGGCTGTCCTCTCTCGCCTGTCCTTTTCGTGTGTTGCATAGAACCCTTTGCCGAGTCCGTCAGGAAGGATCCGGGCATAAGAGGAGTGACGATCCCAGGCAGTGGAGGCACTCAGGTAAAAGCCTCCCTGTACATGGACGTCGTCGCCGTCTTCTGCTCGGATCCGCCGTCGGTGCGCAGACTGATGCACATCTGCGACCAGTTCGAACTGGCCTCGGGAGCCAAGGTAAATCGTGGGAAGAGCGAGGCCATGTTCTTTGGGAACTGGGCTGACCGATCCTTTGTCCCCTTCACTGTCAGGGCTGACGGCCTGAAGGTGCTGGGGATATGGTTCGGAGGGACCGGGGCATGCGTTAGAAACTGGAAGGAGCGAGTGTCTATGGTGAAAAGGAAACTGGGCGTGTGGGAGCGACGCTCCCTCTCCATTGCGGGTAAGAACCTGGTCATCAGGTGTGAGGCACTCTCGCTGTTGCTGTACGTGGCGCAGGTCTGGCCCATTCCAGACTCCTGCGCGATGGCGATCACTCGAGCCATCTTCCGCTTTATCTGGAGGTCGAAAATGGATCGTGTCCGCAGGGACGCGATGTACAAGCCTCTAGATAAAGGGGGAAAAAACGTGCCCAACATCGCCCTCATACTGATGGCCACCTTTGTGTGTGGCTGCATCAAGCGGTGCGTAGACCCTCAGTACGCAAACACCAAGTGTCACTACGTGCTGAGGTTCTACCTGTCCCCGGTGTTGCGAAGGATGGGTCTGGCCACGCTGCCGCGGAACGCTCCAAGTAGTTGGACCGTGCCGTACCACCTGTCCCTGGTGGAAAAATTTATGCAGAAAAACACCTTTGACCACAAGTCCATCAGGCAGTGGTCAGCACGTAACGTCCTAGAGGCCCTGAGGGAAAAGGAGAGGGTGGACCCTGTGGGATGGTTCCCCGAGCAGACTGTCAAAGTCATTTGGCAGAATGCCTCATCGCCAGAACTTTCCAACAAGCACCAAGACGTGGCTTGGCTGGTGGTGAGAAAGGCCCTCCCCGTCAGATCCTTCCTACACGCCAGGAGTCTCACCCGCTCTGCACGTTGCCCTCGAGGTGGCTGTGGTGGGGAAGAGACCGTTGTTCACCTCCTTGTGGATTGTGCCTTTGCAAAGAAAGTCTGGAGAGAGATGCAGTGGTTGCTGTCGAGGTTCATCCCGAGCAGTTCTGTGACACAGGACTCTGTGCTCTACGGGCTGTTCCCAGGGACACACACCGAGACAAACATCAACTGCAGCTGGAGGATCATCAACTCGGTGAAAGAGGCGCTTTGGTCTGCCAGAAACTTGTTGGTCTTCCAGCACAAAGAGTTGTCCCCGACCGATTGTTGCGGACTGGCACAATCCAAAGTCCAGGACTACGTGCTGGGGGACGCACTAAAGCTTGGGGCAGCTGCCGCAAAGGCGCAATGGGGAAGGGTCGCTGTCTAAGACCTTTCTGCCACAGCGCACCGAGAGACTGGGAACTGTTTAGAGCCCCTCGGGCTGTACAGCTCAAAATGAAAGGCTGTAAATGATTGTAATATTGTTTGTACTGATGCACCTGGTGTTACATTTGTAAAAGTTTAACCTGGATTGTACCCTTGTAATGGTGTTTTTGAAATGGTTTGGAATGTGATTGAAGATATTTTATGAATAAAGTATATTTTTGCAAAAAAAAACATGTTCCAGTGAGCTATTGAGTACCATGTGACACTGATACAATATGCAAAATCACATGGTATAGCATAATACTGTGTGGTATTATGTGGGCCTCTGTGACACTATTATTGTGCAGGACTGTGTATTGTGTAGGATTGTGTATTCTGTGGGACTGTGTACTGTGTGTAATTGTGTGGGTCAGTGTACTGTGTGGGACTGTGTGGAACTGTGTACTCTATGAGACTGAGGTGTACTGTGTAGGGCAGTGTACTTTGTGTGACTGTGTACTCTATGGGTCCTTGCAGGACTGTGTACTCTGTGGAACTGTGTGCTGTGTGGAATTGTGTACTGTGTGGGACTATGTACTGTGTGGGATTGTGTAAAACTGTGTGCTGCCTGGCACTGCTACTGTGTGAGACTGTGTATTCAGTGGGATTATGTGGGACAGTGTGCTGTGTGGGATTGTGTGGGGCTGTCTGCTGTGTGGGACTGCTACTGTGTGGGACTGTATGCTGTATGGGATTGTGTACTGAAATTCAGATCAGCTATGATCTCATTGAATTAAGGAAAGGTTTTGAAGGGCTGAATGGCCTCCTCCTATTCCTGTGAAATATGTGAGGAGGTAATACTAAACATACAATTGGAAATCAAAACACATTAAAGCCAATGTGATTCAGTGGGGATATAAAGTGTAGCATTAGGGATAAGGAAAAAAGCTTTTAAAACATACAAGGTCCTGGTGGGTAGGAGAATTCAGCCAATTATAAAGTAAGCAAAAGTAGATGAAAACAGTAATGAAGGTAGCCAAGATAAACATTGAATGTGAGGTTACTGAGAACATGTCAGGGAACAGCTCAGGAAAAGGAGGAAAGGGTGCCTGAGACGGATATATTCCAGGAATAGCAGAGAAAGAGAAAAATAGCAGCCAATAACAGCAGATAAATGGCTACAAAATTGTATGTACCCCCATGTTCTAATAAAGATAGGAGTAAGATAAATGGAAGTCTGCTAAACTGGAAAGAGGTTCCTCAGTGTTGGAAAGTAGCTAACAACACTGCATTAATTAAAAAGTGTCAAGACAAATCTTCAAACTAAAGACAAGTAGGTTTAATATCAGCTGTAGGGAAGACATTTTGAATAATTTTGGGTGCAGTTATACACTTGGCAAAGCAAATGTTGGTGAAGGGTGACGAATGGATTCAGCAAAGAAACGTCACATTTAAATAACCCAAAGACAGGAAAATGTAATTCACACCAAGTACTGGATTTTGAGTAAGTTTCCACAAAAGTGACTATTAAATAATTTAAAACTCATGGAATTGAACACATTATTACACTGATTAGATGATTAGTTACATGATAGAAGACAGAGAATAGGAAAGCAGTAACCAGTGGTGTCCAATAAGGATCTGGGCTGGTGTTATAGAGTTGATCTTCCAGACAACTTTTCTTAGTGGAAACATTTAACTTTATTTACAAGACAGCAGCAGCAACTGTACATGTACATCAAACTTCATAACTAAAGAAGAATTCCCTTGTAGTGGTTCCTCACGCTGCTAA
Source organism: Cetorhinus maximus (assembly GCF_964194155.1). Taxonomy (NCBI): domain Eukaryota; kingdom Metazoa; phylum Chordata; class Chondrichthyes; order Lamniformes; family Cetorhinidae; genus Cetorhinus; species Cetorhinus maximus. The sequence goes on along the minus strand of NC_135895.1, from coordinate 13,539,420 downwards.
CACATTGGCTTACTCAGATTTTTTTTTTTTTTTGCAAAAATATACTTTATTCATAAAATATCTTCAATCACATTCCAAACCATTTCAAAAACACCATTACAAGGGTACAATCCAGGTTAAACTTTTACAAAATGTATCACCAGGTGCATCAGTACAAACAATATTACAATCATTTACAGCCTTTCATTTTGAGCTGTACAGCCCGAGGGGCTCTAAACAGTTCCCGGTCTCTCGGTGTGCTGTGGCAGAAAGGTCTTAGACAACGACCCTTCCCCATTGCGCCTTTGCGGCAGCTGCCCCAAGCTTTAGTGCGTCCCTCAGCACGTAGTCCTGGACTTTGGATTGTGCCAGTCCGCAACAATCGGTCGGGGACAACTCTTTGAGCTGGAAGACCAACAAGTTTCGGGCAGACCAAAGCACGTCTTTCACCGAGTTGATGATCCTCCAGCTGCAGTTGATGTTTGTCTCAGTGTGTGTCCCTGGGAACAGCCCGTAGAGCACAGAGTCCTGTGTCACAGAACTGCTCGGGATGAACCTCGACAGCAACCACTGCATCTCTCTCCAGACTTTCTTTGCAAAGGCACAATCCACAAGGAGGTGAACAACGGTCTCTTCCCCACCACAGCCACCTCGAGGGCAACGTGCAGAGGGGGTGAGACTCCTGGCGTGTAGGAAGGATCTGACGGGGAGGGCCTTTCTCACCACCAGCCAAGCTACGTCTTGGTGCTTGTTGGAAAGTTCTGGCGATGAGGCATTCTGCCAAATGACTTTGACAGTCTGCTCGGGGAACCATCCCACAGGGTCCACCCTCTCCTTTTCCCCCAGGGCCTCTAGGACGTTACGTGCTGACCACTGCCTGACGGACTTGTGGTCAAAGGTGTTTTTCTGCATAAATTTTTCCACCAGGGACAGGTGGTACGGCACGGTCCAACTACTTGGAACGTTCCGCGGCAGCGTGGCCAGACCCATCCTTCGCAACACCGGGGACAGGTAGAACCTCAGCACGTAGTGACACTTGGTGTTTGCGTACTGAGGGTCTACGCACCGCTTGATGCAGCCACACACAAAGGTGGCCATCAGTATGAGGGCGATGTTGGGCACGTTTTTTCCCCCTTTATCTAGAGGCTTGTACATCGCGTCCCTGCAGACACGATCCATTTTCGACCTCCAGATAAAGCGGAAGATGGCTCGAGTGATCGCCATCGCGCAGGAGTGTGGAATGGGCCAGACCTGCGCCACGTACAGCAACAGCGAGAGTACCTCACACCTGATGACCAGGTTCTTACCCGCAATGGAGAGGGAGCGTCGCTCCCACATGCCCAGTTTCCTTTTCACCATAGCCACTCGCTCCTTCCAGTTTCTAACGCATGCCCCGGTCCCTCCGAACCATATCCCCAGCACCTTCAGGCCGTCAGCCCTGACAGTGAAGGGGACAAAGGATCGGTCAGCCCAGTTCCCAAAGAACATGGCCTCGCTCTTCCCACGATTTACCTTGGCTCCCGAGGCCAGTTCGAACTGGTCGCAGACGTGCATCAGTCTGCGCACCGACAGCGGATCCGAGCAGAAGACGGCGACGTCGTCCATGTACAGGGAGGCTTTTACCTGAGTGCCTCCACTGCCTGGGATCGTCACTCCTCTTATGCCCGGATCCTTCCTGATGGACTCGGCAAAGGGTTCTATGCAGCACACGAAAAGGACAGGCGAGAGAGGACAGCCCTGCCTGACTCCAGATTTAATCGGAAAGCTATCTGTTTCCCACCCATTGATTGATACTGCGCTACTGATGTTAGTGTAGAGCAGTTGGATCCAATTTCGAATTCCCTCCCCAAAGCCCATTTTGGAGAGCACATCCCCCATGTAGGTGTGCGATATTCTGTCAAAGGCCTTCTCCTGATCCAAGCTGATGAGGCAGGTATCCACACCCCTGTCCTGTACATAGGCAATCGTATCCCTGAGCAGCGCCAGGCTGTCAGAGATCTTCCTGCCTGGCACAGAGCAGGTCTGGTCAGGGTGAATCACCAATTCCAGAGCGGATTTGACCCGATTGGCGATGACCTTGGACAGAATCTTATAGTCCACATTCAGCAGTGAAATGGGTCGCCAATTTCTAATTTCCTCCCTTTCCCCCTTGTGCTTGTAGATGAGGGTGATGATGCCTTTCCTCATGGATTCTGACATGCTGCCGGCCAGGAGCATACTCTCGTACACTTCTAGCAGGTCTGGGCCGATCAAGTCCCACAGAGCCGAATACAACTCCGCCGGCAGGCCGTCGCTTCCGGGGGTTTTACTCTTCTCGAAGGACTCGAGGGCCTTAGTCAGTTCGTCAGGAGTTAGCGGTTTGTCTAGGCTCTCCCGCGTACTGTGGTCTAAGACCTCCGTGATAGAGGACAGGAAGGACTGGGAGGCCGTGCTGTCCGTGGGCTTCACGTCATACAGTCCGGCATAAAAGGATTTGCTGATCCTCAGAATGTCGGACCGTGATGACTTTACTGAGCCGTCTTCTTCCTTCAGGCTGCTGATCACAGAGCGCTCTCTGTGTACCTTTTGGAAGAAGAAACGTGAGCACGTCTCATCCTGCTCCACGGAGCGGACTCTGGAACGGAAGATGATCTTGGAGGCCTCCGAGGCAAAGTGCGAGGCTTGCTGGCCCTTCACCTCTTGGAGCTCCTCCTTGACATCGACCCCCATCGACCGCAGCCGGAGCAGATTCTGCATCTTTTCCTGGAGTCGGGACATTTCCCTCTGTTCCTTTCTAGCTTTCTGGGTGCCTTTGCGGATGAAAAACCTCTTGATGCTTCCCTTGATCACTTCCCACCAGTGTGTCAGGGACTCAAAGAGGGGTTTCACGGTTCTCCAACCTTTGTAATCCCTCTTGAGCTCCTCAATGTTCTCTGGGGTCAGCAGTTGCACATTTAGCTTCCATGCCCCCCTGCCCACCCTCAGGTCTTCCTCCAAGTGGCAGTCCGCCAGTAGGAGGCAGTGGTCAGAGAAGAACACCGGCTTGACGTCGGTGGATCTGACTGTGAATGCACGGGACACAAACAGGAAGTCTATCCTGGAACGAATGGACCCGTCTGGCCGCGACCAGGTGTATCTACGCTGCGCTCCGTCTGCAGGGTTGCTGAAGACGTCGTGCAGCTTGGCATCCTTAACTGTTTCCATCAGGGATCTGGACGTAGCGTCCAATCTGCTTCCGGCCCTGCCGGATCGTCCAGCCGCATCGATGATGCAGTTGAAGTCCCCGCCCAGAATGACCGGCCTGGAGGTCGCCAGCAGCAGTGGGAGCTGCTGAAAAACCTCCAGCCGCTCAGCCCCTTGTGCCGGGCCATACACGTTAATTAACCGGAGTGGAGCGTTCTTGTACATTACGTCTGCTACGAGGAGTCGCCCGCCCACCACCTCCTTGACCTCGGAGACGGTGAAGTTGCCTCCCCGCAGCAGGATACCCAGGCTGGAGGAACGAGACTCGTTTCCGCCCGACCAGATCGATGGCCCGTGGGACCACCATCGTGACCATTGCCTGTAGGAGCTGAGGTGCGGTATCGCACACTCCTGCAGAAACAACAGGTCAGCTTTGACCTTGGCTAGGTAGTCCAAGGTCGCAACACATCGCGTAGTAGATTTAATGCTACGCACATTTATGGATACAATCTTTAAACCCATTTTAAAGCATTTATTCTCCTACCAAACCCACTGTCTCTGAGAGTCCCAGAACTTTAGTCTGCTCCTTCATACCCGTAGTGAGTTCAAATTCCTTCACTTTGGATGGGCTGAGGTAGATCTCCTTGGCCGTGTTCTGCTCCAGTGGCATCTGGAGGTTCACGTAGAGAGCGGGTTTTGAGATGACCTTTGCTGGAGAAGCTTCTCCAAAACTCACCCCCTCTGGGGTGTTGCTGTTCCCGGCTTCCTGGAGCTGGGGTGCGATGATTGCCTCACTGCTCCCAGATTCCAGGGGCTGTGGTGCACTGGCCTCCTCAGGTTGCAGGCAAAGTTGGGGTGCGCTGGTCTCCTTGTTGTCTCCAATTTCCTGGAGCTCGGGTGTCTCGTCCTCCAACGCCCTGGAGCTTTGCCGCCTCTTCTGTCGGTGCCGCCCTGGCACTTCATCATCCGAAGAGCTGCTGCCCTTGTCGTCCGTGTCGGATGGGAGACGCCTCTTGCCGCTTCTCTGGGAAACGCCTTTGCTTCTTCTTCGCTCCCTCTTACTTTTCTTGTTCTTCACCGTCCGCCACTCCCCCTGCTGCTTTTCCACTGCTGCCTCCTCCTCCATTGATTCGCTGTCCTGAGGACTGGGAGGTTCAGGGGGTAGTGCTGTTGATTGGCTCTCTGTTGCCTCAATCTCTTTCTCCACCTTGTCTCTCTCTGTGTCCTCCTTTGTCCCGTTGAGCTCCCTGGGGGCCTTGGTGGTTGGAGTGACACGAAACATTTCTTCTGCTTCCCCCTGGTCGGCTTTGGCTGCCTGTGCGTAAGTACGGCAGCGTTTGGGGCAGGTCCTGTAGAGGTGACTTGCCTCGCCACACAGGTTGCAGCACTTGGCCTGTTTGCAGTCTTTTGTCTGGTGCCCTTCCTGTTTGCAGATCTTGCAGAGGGAGGCGCTGCAGTTGGCCGCCACATGACCAGCCTTGCCGCATGAGCGACAATGCTTGGGTTGCCCAGCGTAGACCAGGTAGCCCCGGTTTCCCCCGATAGCGAAACTGGAGGGAGGGTGGAAAATGGCTCCCTTACCATCGGTCTTTAGCGTGACCTTAAACAGGCGTTTGCCTGTCCAGATCCCCAAGTCGTCTCGAATCTCGGTGCCGCTCCCCACCTTATCGAAGTACCTGGTGAGGAAGGTGACCACGTCGGCGACAGGAACGAAGGGGTTGTACACATGCACCATCACCTCACGTTCCCGTTGCAACGGCAGAGAAAAGTGCGGCTCCGCCGTCAGGATCTTCATCTCCGGCAGGTCTCTCTTCTCCTCGAACACCCTCAGGAGCCGGACGCAGTCTGCCACCCGCTTGAACGTCACGTCAAAATAACCACCTTTGCGGGAGTCGTGCAGGGTGAAGATCTCCGTAGCTTGGAAGCCGCACGCCTTCAACAGGATCCTCCTGGTGAAGAAGCCCCGATCCATGGGTGATCCTCCTTCGCTGTGGTTCACCGTGACTCGGACGGTGATAGGTAGCCCACGGTATGGATTTGGATTGCGATTGGTTATCGCCCTTCCATCCCGACCTTGCCTTGGCAGGACCATGGTGTCGCCCCTGCAACACTTGATCTTAGCCAAAAGGCCGAGAAGCGGTCCCACCTCACAGAATTTTTTTTTTTTTTTTTTGTAAAAATATACTTTATTCATAAAAAATCTTCAATCACATTCAAAACCATTTCAAAAACAACATTACAAGGGTACAATCCAGGTTAAACTTTTACAAAATGTATCACCAGGTGCATCAGTACTGTGTGGTTCTGTATGATTCTATGTGTTACGTGTGGTTTTGTTACTCTGTGCACTAACTGTTTGCAGTTGTTTTACAGCCACAGGCTGAACTGTAGCCAGGTCCAACATGAGGACTCCAGAATTACTGCAGACCATTCTTTTTTGCTTTAGTTGAACACAATACAGATCAAATCTGACTGGAGAAAGTTGTTTGTTCAGGGCATGGAGTCACCAGCTGTGAGAATGTTATGCTAAAGATGAGGAGGGGAGAGAGTAAACAGGTCCTTGTTCAGTCAGCATGTGCTGCTGACATGCCTGCTGTGTTACTGTTTTGATTAGAAAATCAATTGGTTACAATTCTGGTCTGACTGCTGACCAGACCTCTCTATAACAGCGGAAAGGGAATTCAAGGAGCCTTCCCAGTGTGAGCAGCAAGTGCACAGCCTGGTATGCAGAAACGTGAAAGTTCATTCAATTCCCACCCACAGGCAGGTAATCTGCATTTAAAGCTGCCATAAGAAAAAGGTTGGTGAGAATTTTTTTTTTTTTGTAAAAATATACTTTATTCATAAAAATCTTCAATCACATTCAAAACCATTTCAAAAACAACATTACAAGGGTACAATCCAGGTTAAACTTTTACAAAATGTATCACCAGGTGCATCAGTACAAACAATATTACAATCATTTACAGCCTTTCATTTTGATCTGTACAGCCCGAGGGGCTCTAAACAGTTCCCAGTCTCTCGGTGCGCTGTGGTAGAAAGGTCTTAGACAGCGACCCTTCCCCATTGCGCCTTTGCGGCAGCTGCCCCAAGCTTTAGTGCGTCCCTCAGCACGTAGTCCTGGACTTTGGATTGTGCCAGTCCGCAACAATCGGTCGGGGACAACTCTTTGTGCTGGAAGACCAACAAGTTTCGGGCAGACCAAAGCGCGTCTTTCACCGAGTTGATGATCCTCCAGCTGCAGTCGATGTTTGTCTCGGTGTGTGTCCCTGGGAACAGCCCGTAGAGCACAGAGTCCTGTGTCACAGAACTGCTCGGGATGAACCTCGACAGCAACCACTGCATCTCTCTCCAGACTTTCTTTGCAAAGGCACAATCCACAAGGAGGTGAACAACGGTCTCTTCCCCACCACAGCCACCTCGAGGGCAACGTGCAGAGGGGGTGAGACTCCTGGCGTGTAGGAAGGATCTGACGGGGAGGGCCTTTCTCACCACCAGCCAAGCTACGTCTTGGTGCTTGTTGGAAAGTTCTGGCGATGAGGCATTCTGCCAAATGACTTTGACAGTCTGCTCGGGGAACCATCCCACAGGGTCCACCCTCTCCTTTTCCCCCAGGGCCTCTAGGACGTTACGTGCTGACCACTGCCTGACGGACTTGTGGTCAAAGGTGTTTTTCTGCATAAATTTTTCCACCAGGGACAGGTGGTACGGCACGGTCCAACTACTTGGAGCGTTCCGCGGCAGCGTGGCCAGACCCATCCTTCGCAACACCGGGGACAGGTAGAACCTCAGCACGTAGTGACACTTGGTGTTTGCGTACTGAGGGTCTACGCACCGCTTGATGCAGCCACACACAAAGGTGGCCATCAGTATGAGGGCGATGTTGGGCACGTTTTTTCCCCCTTTATCTAGAGGCTTGTACATCGCGTCCCTGCAGACACGATCCATTTTCGACCTCCAGATAAAGCGGAAGATGGCTCGAGTGATCGCCATCGCGCAGGAGTGTGGAATGGGCCAGACCTGCGCCACGTACAGCAACAGCGAGAGTACCTCACACCTGATGACCAGGTTCTTACCCGCAATGGAGAGGGAGCGTCGCTCCCACATGCCCAGTTTCCTTTTCACCATAGCCACTCGCTCCTTCCAGTTTCTAACGCATGCCCCGGTCCCTCCGAACCATATCCCCAGCACCTTCAGGCCGTCAGCCCTGACAGTGAAGGGGACAAAGGATCGGTCAGCCCAGTTCCCAAAGAACATGGCCTCGCTCTTCCCACGATTTACCTTGGCTCCCGAGGCCAGTTCGAACTGGTCGCAGACGTGCATCAGTCTGCGCACCGACAGCGGATCCGAGCAGAAGACGGCGACGTCGTCCATGTACAGGGAGGCTTTTACCTGAGTGCCTCCACTGCCTGGGATCGTCACTCCTCTTATGCCCGGATCCTTCCTGATGGACTCGGCAAAGGGTTCTATGCAGCACACGAAAAGGACAGGCGAGAGAGGGCAGCCCTGCCTGACTCCAGATTTAATCGGAAAGCTATCTGTTTCCCACCCATTGATTGAGACTGCGCTACTGATGTTAGTGTAGAGCAGTTGGATCCAATTTCGAATTCCCTCCCCAAAGCCCATTTTGGAGAGCACATCCCCCATGTAGGTGTGCGATATTCTGTCAAAGACCTTCTCCTGATCCAAGCTGATGAGGCAGGTATCCACACCCCTGTCCTGTACATAGGCAATCGTATCCCTGAGCAGCGCCAGGCTGTCAGAGATCTTCCTGCCTGGCACAGAGCAGGTCTGGTCAGGGTGAATCACCAATTCCAGAGCGGATTTGACCCGGTTGGCGATGACCTTGGACAGAATCTTATAGTCCACATTCAACAGTGAAATGGGTCGCCAATTTCTAATTTCCTCCCTTTCCCCCTTGTGCTTGTAGATGAGGGTGATGATGCCTTTCCTCATGGATTCTGACATGCTGCCGGCCAGGAGCATACTCTCGTACACTTCTAGCAGGTCTGGGCCGATCAAGTCCCACAGAGCCGAATACAACTCCGCCGGCAGGCCGTCGCTTCCGGGGGTTTTACTCTTCTCGAAGGACTCGAGGGCCTTAGTCAGTTCGTCAGGAGTTAGCGGTTTGTCTAGGCTCTCCCGCGTACTGTGGTCTAAGACCTCCGTGATAGAGGACAGGAAGGACTGGGAGGCCGTGCTGTCCGTGGGCTTCACGTCATACAGTCCGGCATAAAAGGATTTGCTGATCCTCAGAATGTCGGACCGTGATGACTTTACTGAGCCGTCTTCTTCCTTCAGGCTGCTGATCACAGAGCGCTCTCTGTGTACCTTTTGGAAGAAGAAACGTGAGCACGTCTCATCCTGCTCCACGGAGCGGACTCTGGAACGGAAGATGATCTTGGGGGCCTCCGAGGCAAAGTGCGAGGCTTGCTGGCCCTTCACCTCTTGGAGCTCCTCCTTGACATCGACCCCCATCGACCGCAGCCGGAGCAGATTCTGCATCTTTTCCTGGAGTCGGGACATTTCCCTCTGTTCCTTTCTAGCTTTCTGGGTGCCTTTGCGGATGAAAAACCTCTTGATGCTTCCCTTGATCACTTCCCACCAGTGTGTCAGGGACTCAAAGAGGGGTTTCACGGTTCTCCAACCTTTGTAATCCCTCTTGAGCTCCTCAATGTTCTCTGGGGTCAGCAGTTGCACATTTAGCTTCCATGCCCCCCTGCCCACCCTCAGGTCTTCCTCCAAGTGGCAGTCCGCCAGTAGGAGGCAGTGGTCAGAGAAGAACACCGGCTTGACGTCGGTGGATCTGACTGTGAATGCACGGGACACAAACAGGAAGTCTATCCTGGAACGAATGGACCCGTCTGGCCGCGACCAGGTGTATCTACGCTGCGCTCCGTCTGCAGGGTTGCTGAAGACGTCGTGCAGCTTGGCATCCTTAACTGTTTCCATCAGGGATCTGGACGTAGCGTCCAATCTGCTTCCGGCCCTGCCGGATCGTCCAGCCGCATCGATGATGCAGTTGAAGTCCCCGCCCAGAATGACCGGCCTGGAGGTCGCCAGCAGCAGTGGGAGCTGCTGAAAAACCTCCAGCCGCTCAGCCCCTTGTGCCGGGCCATACACGTTAATTTACCGGAGTGGAGCGTTCTTGTACATTACGTCTGCTACGAGGAGTCGCCCGCCCACCACCTCCTTGACCTCGGAGACGGTGAAGTTGCCTCCCCGCAGCAGAATACCCAGGCCGGAGGAACGAGAGTCGTTTCCGCCCGACCAGATCGATGGCCCGTGGGACCACCATCGTGACCATTGCCTGTAGGAGCTGAGGTGCGGTATCGCACACTCCTGCAGAAACAACAGGTCAGCTTTGACCTTGGCTAGGTAGTCCAAGGTCGCACCACATCGCGTAGTAGATTTAATGCTACGCACATTTATGGATACAATCTTTAAACCCATTTTAAAGCATTTATTCTCCTACCAAACCCACTGTCTCTGAGAGTCCCAGACCTTTAGTCTGCTCCTTCATACCCGTAGTGAGCTCAAATTCCTTCACTTTGGATGGGCTGAGGTAGATCTCCTTGGCCGTGTTCTGCTCCAGTGGCATCTGGAGGTTCACGTAGAGAGCGGGTTTTGAGATGACCTTTGCTGGAGAAGCTTCTCCAAAACTCACCCCCTCTGGGGTGTTGCTGTTCCCGGCTTCCTGGAGCTGGGGTGCGATGATTGCCTCACTGCTCCCAGATTCCAGGGGCTGTGGTGCACTGGCCTCCTCAGGTTGCAGGCAAAGTTGGGGTGCGCTGGTCTCCTTGTTGTCTCCAATTTTCTGGAGCTCGGGTGTCTCGTCCTCCAACGCCCTGGAGCTTTGCCGCCTCTTCTGTCGGTGCCGCTCTGGCACTTCATCATCCGAAGAGCTGCTGCCCTTGTCATCCGTGTCGGATGGGAGACGCCTCTTGCCGCTTCTCTGGGAAACGCCTTTGCTTCTTCTTCGCTCCCTCTTACTTTTCTTGTTCTTCACCGTCCGCCACTCCCCCTGCTGCTTTTCCACTGCTGCCTCCTCCTCCATTGATTCGCTGTCCTGAGGACTGGGAGGTTCAGGGGGTAGTGCTGTTGATTGGCTCTCTGTTGCCTCAATCTCTTTCTCCACCTTGTCTCTCTCTGTGTCCTCCTTTGTCCCGTTGAGCTCCCCGGGGGCCTTGGTGGTTGGAGTGACACGAAACATTTCTTCTGCTTCCCCCTGGTCGGCTTTGGCTGCCTGTGCGTAAGTACGGCAGCGTTTGGGGCAGGTCCTGTAGAGGTGACTTGCCTCGCCACACAGGTTGCAGCACTTGGCCTGTTTGCAGTCTTTTGTCTGGTGCCCTTCCTGTTTGCAGATCTTGCAGAGGGAGGCGCTGCAGTTGGCCGCCACATGACCAGCCTTGCCGCATGAGCGACAATGCTTGGGTTGCCCAGCGTAGACCAGGTAGCCCCGGTTTCCCCCGATAGCGAAACTGGAGGGAGGGTGGAAAATGGCTCCCTTACCATCGGTCTTTAGCGTGACCTTAAACAGGCGTTTGCCTGTCCAGATCCCCAAGTCGTCTCGAATCTCGGTGCCGCTCCCCACCTTATCGAAGTACCTGGTGAGGAAGGTGACCACGTCGGCGACAGGGACGAAGGGGTTGTACACATGCACCATCACCTCACGTTCCCGTTGCAACGGCAGAGAAAAGTGCGGCTCCGCCGTCAGGATCTTCATCTCCGGCAGGTCTCTCTTCTCCTCGAACACCCTCAGGAGCCGGACGCAGTCTGCCACTCGCTTGAACGTGACGTCAAAATAACCACCTTTGCGGGAGTCGTGCAAGGTGAAGATCTCCGTAGCTTGGAAGCCGCACGCCTTCAACAGGATCCTCCTGGTGAAGAAGCCCCGATCCATAGGTGATCCTCCTTCGTCGCTGTGGTTCACCGTGACTCGGACGGTGATAGGTAATCCACGGTATGGATTTGGATTGCGATTGGTTATCGCCCTTCCATCCCGACCTTGCCTTGGCAGGACCATGGTGTCGCCCCTGCAACACTTGATCTTAGCCAAAAGGCCGAGAAGCGGTCCCACCTCACAGAATTTTTTTTTTTTTTTTTTTGTAAAAATATACTTTATTCATAAAAAATCTTCAATCACATTCAAAACCATTTCAAAAACAACATTACAAGGGTACAATCCAGGTTAAACTTTTACAAAATGTATCACCAGGTGCATCAGTACTGTGTGGTTCTGTATGATTCTATGTGTTACGTGTGGTTTTGTTACTCTGTGCACTAACTGTTTGCAGTTGTTTTACAGCCACAGGCTGAACTGTAGCCAGGTCCAACATGAGGACTCCAGAATTACTGCAGACCATTCTTTTTTGCTTTAGTTGAACACAATACAGATCAAATCTGACTGGAGAAAGTTGTTTGTTCAGGGCATGGAGTCACCAGCTGTGAGAATGTTATGCTAAAGATGAGGAGGGGAGAGAGTAAACAGGTCCTTGTTCAGTCAGCATGTGCTGCTGACATGCCTGCTGTGTTACTGTTTTGATTAGAAAATCAATTGGTTACAATTCTGGTCTGACTGCTGACCAGACCTCTCTATAACAGCGGAAAGGGAATTCAAGGAGCCTTCCCAGTGTGAGCAGCAAGTGCACAGCCTGGTATGCAGAAACGTGAAAGTTCATTCAATTCCCACCCACAGGCAGGTAATCTGCATTTAAAGCTGCCATAAGAAAAAGGTTGGTGAGAATGAAGAGAGAGAAACAGCACAAATTGTTCCATTGGAAAACCTTGGCACACTGGGAACTGTGCCACATCCCATGTTCACCACCACCTTCAACATTTACTCCCTCCACCACTGACGCAAAGTGGCAGCAGTGTGTGCCAACTACAAGATGCACTGCAGCAATTCGCCAACGCTCCTTCGTCAGCACCTTCCAAACCCACAACCTCTGCCACCATGAAGGACAGGTCAGCAGACGCATGGGAACACCATCACCTGCAATTTCCCCTCCAAGTCACACATCATCCTGACTTGGAAATATATCACCATTCCTTCACTGTTGCTGGGTCAAAATCTAGAACTCCCTTCCTAACAGCACTGTGGGTGTTCCGACAACACATGGGGCAGGATTTTGAGGTCAGCGGGCGGGTGCGGTCGGTAGGCCCGGGATCGGCCAGGGAACAGGCCGCAGACTGTGATCAGCCCCCAATTAACGGCCAACCAGCGTGAGATGCATACTGAAATGCTCAGCACTGCAGGGGTGGGTCGGGAGGAGGGCAGTCACTGACCTAAGCGTGGGCACGGATGAGCACTGAATGCAAAAGGCAGAGTGCTGCCTCAGAAAGCTGAAGACTTCAAAACAATTAAATGCAGTTTTTAAAATCAGGAAAAAAACGTGCAAGCATCACAATCAGTCACCTAAACATATATATGATAAAAATGCTATCCATAGATTTTTAAAATTTTTAAATTTAATAACGGAAACCTCATGCCACCCTTGGATGAGGTTTCATGAAAAATGCAATATCTGCCTGGCCGCTTCGCCTGTCCACTCACTGTAAAATTGGACAGACCACGAAAAATAGGAGACAATTGCAACTTTAATTATAGTAATTGGGCTTGTAATTGTTCATGGGCACACTTCCGACCTTTGTGTGCACCTGCCGACTAAAATATCACACGAGAACGGGATGGTGTTGGGACGCTTGCCCGATGTCACCTAGTGTGATTTCACACCTGATTGGGTCAGGCGCGCTCCCGCAAGCCGACCTAAAAACCCTGCCAATGGACTGCAGCACTTCAAGAAGGCAGCTCACCAAGACATTCTCAAGGGCAATTAAGGGTGGGCAACAAATGCTGCCCTAGCCAGTGACGCCCACATCCCATGAGCGAATAAAATAAATTTCCAACAAGGTAGATGAATTTAGGGCACAAATAGAAGTAAATGAGCATTATCTAATTAATTGCAGAGGTTTGGGTGCAGCAAGACCAAGGCTGGGAACTGAATATTCAAGGGTATTCAACATTTATGAAGGATAGGCAAAAAGGAAAAGGAGGTGGGATAGCGCTGTTAATAAAGGATGAGATCAGTACATTAGTAAGAGAGGCTCTTAGATTGGAAGATCAAGATGTAGAATCAGTTTGGGTGGAGCTCAGAAACAGCTAACATTGGTGGGAGTTGTTTATAGGCCACCAAACAGTAGTGGTAATGTAGGGCATCATATAAATCAGGAAATTAGAGGTGCATGTAACAAGTGTAATATAGTAATCATGGGGACTTCAATTTACATATAGACTGGGTAAATCTAATTAGCAGTAATGCTGTGGAGGACAAATTCCTGGAATGTATAAGCAATAGTTTTTTGGAATAGTATGTTGAGGACCCAACTAGGGAATGGGCTATTTTAGATCTAGTATTGTATAATGAGAAAGGGCTGATCAATAATCTCATTGTAAAGGAGCCTTTAGGAAAGAGTGACCATAATATGATAAAATTTTACATTAGGTTTGAAAGAGATGTTTGAAAGAGTAGTTCCATCTGAAACTAGGGTCTCAAATCTAAACAAAGGAAAATACGAAGGTATGAGGTACAAGTTGGCTGTGGTAGATTGGGAAACTACATTAAAAGGTAAGATGATAGACAGGCAATGGCTCACATTTAAAGAATTAATACAGGATTACAACAAATATATATTCCTTTAAGAAACAAAATACAATAGGAAAAACGATGCAACCATGGCTAACAAGAGAAGTTAAAGACTGCATTAGATCAAAAAAAGAGGTTTATAAAGTTGCCAGAAAAATAATAAGCCTGAGCATGGGGAGCTTTTTAGAATTCAGCAAAGGAAGACCGCAAAACTGGTAAAGAAAGAGAAAATAGAATATGAGAGTAGACTGGCGAGAAACATAAAAACTGATTGTAAAAGCTTCAATCGGTATGTAAAAAGGGAAAGATTAGCAGAGAAAAAGATGGGTCCACTATAGGCAGAGACAAGAGAATTTTTAATGGGGAATAAGGAAATGGCAGAGAAATTAAGCAAATACTTTGTGTCTGTCTTCACAGAGGAAGGTACAGAAATCGTCCCAAAAATACTAGAGAACCAAGGGATGAGTGAGCATGAGGAACTGAGAGAAATTTGTATTAGTAAAAATGGAGAACTGCAGAAATTAATGGGACTGGAAGTTGATAAACCCCCTGGGCCTGATGATTTACATCCCAGAGTGTTGAAAGAGCTGGCTGTAGAGATAATGGATGCATTGGTGGTCATCTTCCAAAATTCTACAGATTCTGGAATGGTTCCTGCAGATTGGAAGATGACAAATGTAACCCCATTATTTAAGAAAGGAGGGAAAAAGAAAACAGGGAATTACAGACCTATCAGACTGACATCAGTAGTAGGGAAAATGTTAGAGTCTATCATAAATGATGTGATAACTGGACACTTCAAGATTAATAGTAGGATTGAGCAGAGTCAACATGAATTTTTGAATGGGAAATCATGCTTGACAAACTTGTTGGAGTTTTTTGAGGATGGAACTGGCAGAATAGATAAAGGGGAACAAGTGAATGTGGTGTCTTTGGATTTTCAGAAGGCTTTCAATAAAGTCCCACACAAAAGGTTAGTAAGCAAAACTAAGAACACATGGATTGGGGGTACTATACTGAAATGGATTGAGAATTGGTTAACGGACGGAAAACAGATAGTAGGAATAAAAGTGTCATTTTCAGGTTGGCAGGCTGTGATTGGTGGGGTACTACAAAGATCAGTGCTTGGGCCCCAGATATTCACAATCTATATCAATGATTTGGATGTGGGGATCAATTATGATATTTCCAAGTTTGCTGATGACACTAAACTAGGTGGGAACGTACTCCCCATGGAATTTTTCAGCCTCCTGCCTGCAAACCCGCTGACAGGGGACCATAAAATTCTACCCCTTATGTTACTGTGTGGTTCTGTGTGTTACTGTGTGGTTCTGTGTGTTACTGTGTGGTTCTGTGTGTTACTGTGTGGTTCTGTGCGTTTCAACATTGGAACATAAGAAATAGGAGTCATTTGACCCCTTTAGCCTGCTCCGCCATTCAACTAGGTCATGGCTGATCTTCTACCTCAATGCCATTTTCTCGCACTATCCCCCACATACCTCTTGATGACTTTAATATCTAAAAAATTGTCGATCTCTGTCTTGAGCATACTGATGATTGTGCCTCCACAGCCCTCTGCAGTAGTGAATTCCAAAGATTCACCACCATGAGTGAAGAAATTTCTCCTCCTCTCAGTCCTAAAAGGCCAACCCTTATTCTGAGACTGTGCCCTTGATTCTAGAATCCCCCTGTGCCCCCCAACCCCAGCCAGGGGAAGCATCCTTCTTGCACATACCCCGTCAAACCCTGCAAGAATTTTGTGTGTTTGAATGAGGTCACCTCTCATCCTACTAATCCCCAGAGAATACAGCCCCAGTCTCCTCAATCCCTCCTCATAAAACAATCCTGCCTTCCCAGGGATTAGCCTGGTGAAGCTTCTGTACACTCCCTCTATGGCAAGTATATTCTTCCTTAGTTAAGGAGACCAAAATGGCACGCAGCACTCCAGGTGCAATCTCACCAAGGCTCTGTACAATTGAAGCAAGACTTCTTGACTCTTGTACTCAAATCCTCTTGCAAAAAGGCCAGCATACCATTTGCCTTCCTAATTGCTTGCTGCACCTGCATGTTAGCTTTCAGTGACTCATGAACAACACCCAGGCCCCTTTGAACATCAACGCCTCCCAATCTCAAAACCCGCTCTCTACGTGAACCTCCAGATGCCACCTGAGCAGAACACTGCCAAGGAGATCTACCTCAGCCCATCCAAAGTGAAGGAATTTGAGCTCACTACGGGTATGAAGGAGCAGACTAAAGGTCTGGGACTCTCAGAGACGGTGGGTTTGGTAGGAGAATAAATGCTTTAAAATGGGTTTAAAGATTGTATTCATAAATGTGCGTAGCATTAAATCTACTACGCGATGTGTTGCGACCTTGGACTACCTAGCCAAGGTCAAAGCTGACCTGTTGTTTCTGCAGGAGTGTGCGATACCGCACCTCAGCTCCTACAGGCAATGGTCACGATGGTGGTCCCACGGGCCATCGATCTGGTCGGGCGGAAATGACTCTCGTTCCTCCGGCCTGGGTATTCTGCTGCGGGGAGGCAACTTCACCGTCTCCGAGGTTAAGGAGGTGGTGGGCGGGCGACTCCTCGTAGCAGACGTAATGTACAAGAACGCTCCACTCCGGTTAATTAATGTGTATGGCCCGGCACAAGGGGCTGAGCGGCTGGAGGTTTTTCAGCAGCTCCCACTGCTGCTGGCGACCTCCAGGCCGGTCATTCTGGGCGGTGACTTCAACTGCATCATCGATGCGGCTGGACGATCCGGCAGGGCCGGCAGCAGATTGGACGCTACGTCCAGATCCCTGATGGAAACAGTTAAGGATGCCAAGCTGCACGACGTCTTCAGCAACCCTGCAGACGGAGCGCAGCGTAGATATACCTGGTCGCGGCCAGACGGGTCCATTCGTTCCAGGATAGACTTCCTGTTTGTGTCCCGTGCATTCACAGTCAGATCCACCGACGTCAAGCCGGTGTTCTTCTCTGACCACTGCCTCCTACTGGCGGACTGCCACTTGGAGAAGGACCTGAGGGTGGGCAGGGGGGCATGGAAGCTAAATGTGCAACTGCTGACCCCAGAGAACATTGAGGAGCTCAAGAGGGATTACAAAGGTTGGAGAACCGTGAAACCCCTCTTTGAGTCCCTGACACACTGGTGGGAGGCGATCAAGGGAAACATCAAGAAGTTTTTCATCCTCAAAGGCACCCAGAAAGCTAGAAAGGAACAGAGGGAAATGTCCCGACTCCAGAAAAAGATGCAGAATCTGCTCCGGCTGCGGTCGATGGGGGTCGATGTCAAGGAGGAGCTCCAAGAGGTGAAGAGGCAGCAAGCCTCGCACTTTGCCTCGGAGACCTCCAAGATCACCTTCCGTTCCAGAGTCCGCTCCGTGGAGCAGGATGAGACGTGCTCACGTTTCTTCTTCCAAAAGGTACACAGAGAGAGCTCTGTGATCAGCAGCCTGAAGGAAGAAGACGGCTCAGTAAAGTCATCACGGTCCGACATTCTGAGGATCAGCAAATCCTTTTATGCCGGATTGTATGACGTGAAGCCCACGGACAGCACGGCCTCCCAGTCCTTCCTGTCCTCTATCACGGAGGTCTTAGACGACAGTACGCGGGAGAGCCTGGACAAACCGCTAACTCCTGATGAACTGACTAAGGCCCTTGAGTCCTTCGAGAAGAGTAAAACTCCCGGAAGCGACGGCTTGCCGGCGGAGTTGTATTCGGCTCTGTGGGACTTGATCGGCCCAGACCTGCTAGGAGTGTACGAGAGTATGCTCCTGGCCGGCAGCATGTCAGAATCCATGAGGAAAGGCATCATCACCCTCATCTACAAGCACAAGGGGGAAAGGGAAGAAATTAGAAATTGGCGACCCATTTCACTGTTGAATGTGGACTATAAGATTCTGTCCAAGGTCATCGCCAATCGGGTCAAATCCGCTCTGGAATTGGTGATTCACCCTGACCAGACCTGCACTGTGCCAGGCAGGAAGATCTCTGACAGTCTCGCGCTGCTCAGGGATACGATTGCCTATGTACAGGACAGGGGTGTGGATACCTGCCTCATCAGCTTGGATCAGGAGAAGGCCTTTGACAGAATATCGCACACCTACATGGTGGATGTGCTCTCCAAAATGGGGTTTGGGGAGGGAATTTGAAATTGGATCCAACTGCTCTACACTAACATCAGTAGCGCAGTCTCAATCAATGGGTGGGAAACAGATAGCTTTCCGATTAAATCTGGAGTCAGGCAGGGCTGTCCTCTCTCGCCTGTTCTTTTCGTGTGTTGCATAGAACCCTTTGCCGAGTCCATCAGGAAGGATCCGGGCATAAGAGGAGTGACGATCCCAGGCAGTGGAGGCACTCAGGTAAAAGCCTCCCTGTACATGGACGACGTCGCCGTCTTCTGCTCGGATCCGCCGTCGGTGCGCAGACTGATCCACATCTGCGACCAGTTCGAACTGGCCTCAGGAGCCAAGGTAAATCGTGGGAAGAGCGAGGCCATGTTCTTTGGGAACTGGGCTGACTGATCCTTTGTCCCCTTCACTGTCAGGGCTGACGGCCTGAAGGTGCTGGGGATATGGTTCGGGGGGACCAGGGCATGCGTTAGAAACTGGAAGGAGCGAGTGTCTATGGTGAAAAGGAAACTGGGCATGTGGGAGCGACGCTCCCTCTCCATTGCGGGTAAGAACCTGGTCATCAGGTGTGAGGCACTCTCGCTGTTGCTGTACGTGGCGCAGGTCTGGCCCATTCCAGACTCCTGCGCGATGGCGATCACTCGAGCCATCTTCCGCTTTATCTGGAGGTCGAAAATGGATCGTGTCCGCAGGGACGCGATGTACAAGCCTCTAGATAAAGGGGGAAAAAACGTGCCCAACATCGCCCTCATACTGATGGCCACCTTTGTGTGTGGCTGCATCAAGCGGTGCGTAGACCCTCAGTACGCAAACACCAAGTGTCACTACGTGCTGAGGTTCTACCTGTCCCCGGTGTTGCGAAGGATGGGTCTGGCCACGCTGCCGCGGAACGCTCCAAGTAGTTGGACCGTGCCGTACCACCTGTCCCTGGTGGAAAAATTTATGCAGAAAAACACCTTTGACCACAAGTCCATCAGGCAGTGGTCAGCACGTAACGTCCTAGAGGCCCTGAGGGAAAAGGAGAGGGTGGACCCTGTGGGATGGTTCCCCGAGCAGACTGTCAAAGTCATTTGGCAGAATGCCTCATCGCCAGAACTTTCCAACAAGCACCAAGACGTGGCTTGGCTGGTGGTGAGAAAGGCCCTCCCCGTCAGATCCTTCCTACACGCCAGGAGTCTCACCCCCTCTGCACGTTGCCCTCGAGGTGGCTGTGGTGGGGAAGAGACCGTTGTTCACCTCCTTGTGGATTGTGCCTTTGCAAAGAAAGTCTGGATAGAGATGCAGTGGTCGCTGTCGAGGTTCATCCCGAGCAGTTCTGTGACACAGGACTCTGTGCTCTACGGGCTGTTCCCAGGGACACACACCGAGACAAACATCAACTGCAGCTGGAGGATCATCAACTCGGTGAAAGACGCGCTTTGGTCTGCCCGAAACTTGTTGGTCTTCCAGCACAAGGAGTTGTCCCCGACCGATTGTTGCGGACTGGCACATTCCAAAGTCCAGGACTACGTGCTGAGGGACGCACTAAAGCTTGGGGCAGCTGCCGCAAAGGCGCAATGGGGAAGGGTCGCTGTCTAAGACCTTTCTGCCACAGCGCACCGAGAGACTGGGAACTGTTTAGAGCCCCTCGGGCTGTACAGCTCAAAATGAAAGGCTGTAAATGATTGTAATATTGTTTGTACTGATGCACCTGGTGATACATTTTGTAAAAGTTTAACCGGATTGTACCCTTGTAATGGTGTTTTTGAAATGGTTTGGAATGTGATTGAAGATATTTTATGAATAAAGTATATTTTTGCAAAAAAAAAAATTCTGGAAGACATCACCGCAGCACAGAAGGAGATGAAGGAGAAGTACTCCTGCGTTCAGCAGGAGGAAGGTCATCCAACAGAGGGCAGTGGTGAGAAGTGACTGAATCTTTCTGGGAGAAGTTTCCGCAGCTCAGAAGGGGATTGAGGAGAAGAACTCCTGCACTCAGCAGCAGGAAGGGCAATCAACAGAGGGCAGCGGTGGAGAGTGAATGACGCATTCTGGGAGAAGTCACCGCGGACAGCGTGGCTCAGAAGGCTATCGAGGAGAAGGACTCCTACGTCCTGAAGCAGGAAGGGCATCCAACAGTGGGCAGCAGTGATAAGTGACTGATGCATTCTGGGAGAAGTCACCGCCCCTTGGAAGAGGATCGAGAAGAAGGACTCCCTGCGCTCAGCAGGTGGAAGGGCATCCAGCAGAGGGCAGCGGTGAGAAGTGAATGATGCATTCTGGGAGAAGGCGTCGTCCCTCAGAAGGGGATCGAGGAGAAGGACTCCTGCACTCAGCAGGAGGAAGGGTAACCAACAGAGGGCAGCGGTAAGAAGTGATTGAATCTTTCTGGGCAAATTCAGCGGGGACACTACGCCTCAGAAGGGGATCGAGGAGAACTACTCGAGTGCTGAGCAGGAGGATGAGCATCCAACAGAGGGAGGGGTGAGAAGTGAATGATGCATTCTGGGAGAGTGGCGGACGGTGAAGAACAAGAAAAGTAAGAGGGAGCGAAGAAGAAGCAAAGGCGTTTCCCAGAGAAGCGGCAAGAGGCGTCTCCCATCCGACACGGATGACAAGGGCAGCAGCTCTTCGGATGATGAAGTGCCAGAGCGGCACCGACAGAAGAGGCGGCAAAGCTCCAGGGCGTTGGAGGACGAGACACCCGAGCTCCAGAAAATTGGAGACAACAAGGAGACCAGCGCACCCCAACTTTGCCTGCAACCCGAGGAGGCCAGTGCACCACAGCCCCTGGAATCTGGGAGCAGTGAGGCAATCATCGCACCCCAGCTCCAGGAAGCCGGGAACAGCAACACCCCAGAGGGGGTGAGTTTTGGAGAAGCTTCTCCAGCAAAGGTCATCTCAAAACCCGCTCTCTACGTGAACCTCCAGATGCCACCGGAGCAGAACACGGCCAAGGAGATCTACCTCAGCCCATCCAAAGTGAAGGAATTTGAGCTCACTACGGGTATGAAGGAGCAGACTAAAGGTCTGGGACTCTCAGAGACAGTGGGTTTGGTAGGAGAATAAATGCTTTAAAATGGGTTTAAAGATTGTATCCATAAATGTGCGTAGCATTAAATCTACTACGCGATGTGTTGCGACCTTGGACTACCTAGCCAAGGTCAAAGCTGACCTGTTGTTTCTGCAGGAGTGTGCGATACCGCACCTCAGCTCCTACAGGCAATGGTCACGATGGTGGTCCCACGGGCCATCGATCTGGTCGGGCGGAAACGACTCTCGTTCCTCCGGCCTGGGTATTCTGCTGCGGGGAGGCAACTTCACCGTCTCCGAGGTCAAGGAGGTGGTGGGCGGGCGACTCCTCGTAGCAGACGTAATGTACAAGAACGCTCCACTCCGGTTAATTAACGTGTATGGCCCGGCACAAGGGGCTGAGCGGCTGGAGGTTTTTCAGCAGCTCCCACTGCTGCTGGCGACCTCCAGGCCGGTCATTCTGGGCGGGGACTTCAACTGCATCATCGATGCGGCTGGACGATCCGGCAGGTCCGGAAGCAGATTGGACGCTACGTCCAGATCCCTGATGGAAACAGTTAAGGATGCCAAGCTGCACGACGTCTTCAGCAACCCTGCAGACGGAGCGCAGCGTAGATACACCTGGTCGCGGCCAGACGGGTCCATTCGTTCCAGGATAGACTTCCTGTTTGTGTCCCGTGCATTCACAGTCAGATCCACCGAGGTCAAGCCGGTGTTCTTCTCTGACCACTGCCTCCTACTGGCAGACTGCCACTTGGAGAAGGACCTGAGGGTGGGCAGGGGGGCATGGAAGCTAAATGTGCAACTGCTGACCCCAGAGAACATTGAGGAGCTCAAGAGGGATTACAAAGGTTGGAGAACCGTGAAACCCCTCTTTGAGTCCCTGACACACTGGTGGGAAGTGATCAAGGGAAACATCAAGAGGTTTTTCATCCGCAAAGGCACCCAGAAAGCTAGAAAGGAACAGAGGGAAATGTCCCGACTCCAGAAAAAGATGCAGAATCTGCTCCGGCTGCAGTCGATGGGGGTCGATGTCAAGGAGGAGCTCCAAGAGGTGAAGGGCCAGCAAGCCTCGCACTTTGCCTCGGAGGCCTCCAAGATCATCTTCCGTTCCAGGGTCCGCTCCGTGGAGCAGGATGAGACGTGCTCACGTTTCTTCTTCCAAAAGGTACACAGAGAGCGCTCTGTGATCAGCAGCCTGAAGGAAGAAGACGGCTCAGTAAAGTCATCACGGTCCGACATTCTGAGGATCAGCAAATCCTTTTATGCCGGACTGTATGACGTGAAGCCCACGGACAGCACGGCCTCCCAGTCCTTCCTGTCCTCTATCACGGAGGTCTTAGACCACAGTACGCGGGAGAGCCTAGACAAACCGCTAACTCCTGACGAACTGACTAAGGCCTTCGAGAAGAGTAAAACTCCCAGAAGCGACGGCTTGCCGGCGGAGTTGTATTCGGCTCTGTGGGACTTGATCGGCCCAGACCTGCTAGGGGTGTACGAGAGTATGCTCCTGGCCGGTAGTATGTCAGAATCCATGAGGAAAGGCATCACCACCCTCATCTACAAGCACAAGGGGGAAAGGGAGGAAATTAGAAATTGGCGACCCATTTCACTGTTGAATATGGACTATAAGATTCTGTCCAAGGTCATCGCCAATCGGGTCAAATCCGCTCTGGAATTGGTGATTCACCCTGACCAGACCTGCTCTGTGCCAGGCAGGAAGATCTCTGACAGCCTGGCGCTGCTCAGGGATACGATTGCCTATGTACAGGACAGGGGTGTGGATACCTGCCTCATCAGCTTGGATCAGGAGAAGGCCTTTGACAGAATATCGCACACCTACATGGGGGATGTGCTCTCCAAAATGGGGTTTGGGGAGGGAATTCGAAATTGGATCCAACTGCTCTACACTAACATCAGTAGCGCAGTCTCAATCAATGGGTGGGAAACAGATAGCTTTCCGATTAAATCTGGAGTCAGGCAGGGCTGTCCTCTCTCGCCTGTCCTTTTCGTGTGCTGCATAGAACCCTTTGCCGAGTCCATCAGGAAGGATCCGGGCATAAGAGGAGTGACGATCCCAGGCAGTGGAGGCACTCAGGTAAAAGCCTCGCTGTACATGGACGACGTCGCCGTCTTCTGCTCGGATCCGCTGTCGGTGCGCAGACTGATGCACATCTGCGACCAGTTCGAACTGGCCTCGGGAGCCAAGGTAAATCGTGGGAAGAGCGAGGCTATGTTCTTTGGGAACTGGGCTGACTGATCCTTTGTCCCCTTCACTGTCAGGGCAGACGGCCTGAAGGTGCTGGGGATATGGTTCGGAGGGACCGGGGCATGCGTTAGAAACTGGAAGGAGCGAGTGGCTATGGTGAAAAGGAAACTGGGCATGTGGGAGCGACGCTCCCTCTCCATTGCGGGTAAGAACCTGGTCATCAGGTGTGAGGTACTCTCGCTGTTGCTGTACGTGGCGCAGGTCTGGCCCATTCCAGACTCCTGCGCGATGGCGATCACTCGAGCCATCTTCCGCTTTATCTGGAGGTCGAAAATGGATCGTGTCCGCAGGGACGCGATGTACAAGCCTCTAGATAAAGGGGGAAAAAACGTGCCCAACATCGCCCTCATACTGATGGCCACCTTTGTGTGTGGCTGCATCAAGCGGTGCGTAGACCCTCAGTACGCAAACACCAAGTGTCACTACGTGCTGAGGTTCTACCTGTCCCCGGTGTTGCGAAGGATGGGTCTGGCCACGCTGCCGCGGAACGCCCCAAGTAGTTGGACCGTGCCGTACCACCTGTCCCTGGTGGAAAAATTTATGCAGAAAAACACCTTTGACCACAAGTCCATCAGGCAGTGGTCAGCACGTAACGTCCTAGAGGCCCTGAGGGATAAGGAGAGGGTGGACCCTGTGGGATGGTTCCCCGAGCAGACTGTCAAAGTCATTTGGCAGAATGCCTCATCGCCAGAACTTTCCAACAAGCACCAAGACGTAGCTTGGCTGGTGGTGAGAAAGGCCCTCCCCGTCAGATCCTTCCTACACGCCAGGAGTCTCACCCCCTCTGCACGTTGCCCTCGAGGTGGCTGCGGTGGGGAAGAGACCGTTGTTCACCTCCTTGTGGATTGTGCCTTTGCAAAGAAAGTCTGGAGAGAGATGCAGTGGTTGCTGTCGAGGTTCATCCCGAGCAGTTCTGTGACACAGGACTCTGTGCTCTACGGGCTGTTCCCAGGGACACACACCGAGACAAACATCAACTGCAGCTGGAGGATCATCAACTCGGTGAAAGAGGCGCTTTGGTCTGCCCGAAACTTGTTGGTCTTCCAGCACAAGGAGTTGTCCCCGACCGATTGTTGCGGACTGGCACAATCCAAAGTCCAGGACTACGTGCTGAGGGACGCACTAAAGCTTGGGGCAGCTGCCGCAAAGGCGCAATGGGGAAGGGTCGCTGTCTAAGACCTTTCTACCACAGCGCACCGAGAGACTGGGAACTGTTTAGAGCCCCTCGGGCTGTACAGATCAAAATGAAAGGCTGTAAATGATTGTAATATTGTTTGTACTGATGCACCTGGTGATACAATTTGTAAAAGTTTAACCTGGATTGTACCCTTGTAATGTTGTTTTTGAAATGGTTTGGAATGTGATTGAAGATATTTTATGAATAAAGTATATTTTTACAAAAAAAAAAAAAAAAATTCTGGGAGAAGTCACTGTGGACAGCGTGGCTCAGAAGGGTATTGAGGAGAAGGACTCCTATGCCCTGAAGGAGAAAGGGCATCCAACAGAGGGCAGCAGTGAGAAGTGAGTGATGCATTCTGGGAGTAGTTGCCTCCCCTCATAAGGGAATCGAGGAGAAGGATTCCTGTGCTCAGCAGGAGGAAGGGCATCCAACAGAGGGCAGCGGTGAGAAGTGAATGAAGCATTCTGGGAGAAGTTGCCTCCCCTCATAAGGGAATCGAGGAGAAGGATTCCTGTGCTCAGCAGGAGGAAGGGCATCCAACAGAGGGCAGCGGTGAGAAGTGAATGAAGCATTCTGGGAGAAGTTGCCACCCCTCATGAGGGGATCGAGGAGAAGGACTCCTGCGTTCAGCAGGAGGAAGGACAACCAACAGAGGGCAGTGGTGAGAAGTGACTGAATCTTTCTGGGAGAAGTCTCCACAGCTCAGAAGGGGATCGAGGAGAAGGGCTCCTGCGCTCAGCAGCAGGAAGGGCATCCAACAGAGGGCAGTGGTAAAAAGTGACTGACGCATTCTGGGCGAATTCAGCGGTGACACCGCGGCTCAGAAGGGGATCAAGGAGAACTACTCCGGTGCTGAGCAGGAGGATGAGCATCCAACAGTGGGCAGCGGTGGGAAGTGAATGAAGCATTCTGTGAGGTGGGAAACAGATAGCTTTCCGATTAAATCTGGAGTCAGGCAGGGCTGTCCTCTCTCGCCTGTCCTTTTCGTGTGTTGCATAGAACCCTTTGCCGAGTCCATCAGGAAGGATCCGGGCATAAGAGGAGTGACGATCCCAGGCAGTGGAGGCACTCAGGTAAAAGCCTCCCTGTACATGGATGACGTCGCCGTCTTCTGCTCGGATCCGCCGTCGGTGCGCAGACTGATGCACATCTGCGACCAGTTCGAATTGGCCTCGGGAGCCAAGGTAAATCGTGGGAAGAGCGAGGCCATGTTCTTTGGGAACTGGGCTGACCGATCCTTTGTCCCCTTCACTGTCAGGGCTGATGGCCTGAAGGTGCTGGGGATATGGTTCGGGGGGACCGGGGCATGCGTTAGAAACTGGAAGGAGCGAGTGGCTATGGTGAAAAGGAAACTGGGCATGTGGGAGCGACGCTCCCTCTCCATTGCGGGTAAGAACCTGGTCATCAGGTGTGAGGTACTCTCGCTGTTGCTGTACGTGGCGCAGGTCTGGCCCATTCCAGACTCCTGCGCGATGGCGATCACTCGAGCCATCTTCCGCTTTATCTGGAGGTCGAAAATGGATCGTGTCCGCAGGGACGCGATGTACAAGCCTCTAGATAAAGGGGGAAAAAACGTGCCCAACGTCGCCCTCATACTGATGGCCACCTTTGTGTGTGGCTGCATCAAGCGGTGCGTAGACCCTCAGTACGCAAACACCAAGTGTCACTACGTGCTGAGGTTCTACCTGTCCCCGGTGTTGCGAAGGATGGGTCTGGCCACGCTGCCGCGGAACGTTCCAAGTAGTTGGACCGTGCCGTACCACCTGTCCCTGGTGGAAAAATTTATGCAGAAAAACACCTTTGACCACAAGTCCATCAGGCAGTGGTCAGCACGTAACGTCCTAGAGGCCCTGGGGGAAAAGGAGAGGGTGGACCCTGTGGGATGGTTCCCCGAGCAGACTGTCAAAGTCATTTGGCAGAATGCCTCATCGCCAGAACTTTCCAACAAGCACCAAGACGTAGCTTGGCTGGTGGTGAGAAAGGCCCTCCCCGTCAGATCCTTCCTACACGCCAGGAAGCTCACCCCCTCTGCACGTTGCCCTCGAGGTGGCTGTGGTGGGGAAGAGACCGTTGTTCACCTCCTTGTGGATTGTGCCTTTGCAAAGAAAGTCTGGAGAGAGATGCAGTGGTTGCTGTCGAGGTTCATCCCGAGCAGTTCTGTGACACAGGACTCTGTGCTCTACGGGCTGTTCCCAGGGACACACACCGAGACAAACATCAACTGCAGCTGGAGGATCATCAACTCGGTGAAAGAGGCGCTTTGGTCTGCCCGAAACTTGTTGGTCTTCCAGCACAAAGAGTTGTCCCCGACCGATTGTTGCGGACTGGCACAATCCAAAGTCCAGGACTACGTGCTGAGGGACGCACTAAAGCTTGGGGCAGCTGCCGCAAAGGCGCAATGGGGAAGGGTCGCTGTCTAAGACCTTTCTACCACAGCGCACCGAGAGACTGGGAACTGTTTAGAGCCCCTCGGGCTGTACAGATCAAAATGAAAGCTTGTAAATGATTGTAATATTGTTTGTACTGATGCACCTGGTGATACATTTTGTAAAAGTTTAACCTGGATTGTACCCTTGTAATGTTGTTTTTGAAATGGTTTGGAATGTGATTGAAGATATTTTATGAATAAAGTATATTTTTACAAAAAAAAAAAAAAAATTCTGTGAGAAGTCACCGCAGGCGCCGCATCCAACAGAGGGCAGTGGTAAAAAGTGACTGACGCATTCTTGGCGAATTCAGCGGGGACACCGCGCCTCAGAAGGGGATTGAGGCAAACTACTCAAAAGGGTACCCTACATCTCCAAACAACATCAGCAGCTTTAGACCTTTTCCTTGTATGTGTAAAGCCACAGCCTCCTAACTCAGAAGTGAGCGCGCTATCAACTGAGCCCCGACATTTTAAATAATGTGAACGATTTTTCCATATTTTAACATCTCCCTTATGCAAATTAAATCCATGTTTATCCCTTCAATAAAGACAGGTAAATTACAGGCTTATTATCCTATTATCTAGCCATCACACTATTTTACATCATGTAATTACTATTTAAAAGGGCAATCTATAATAACTGGCCAAGGTTAATTTTGTGCATTTTACAATCACTCCATTTTTCACTGCACTTGTCAGTCCATTGTATTCATTGCAGCAGCTTCACAGATATTGTAAATCAAGCAAAGAAAAGAGGGGCTTGAAATTTTCTCAACCTGCCTCAATGCCGAGCTGAGAATTAGCAAAGGTAATTGAAAACAGCCAACAAATGTTTCTGAGAAAATATTTGCATCGTCAGCATCTTTCAAGTACTCTACAAAGCGCATGTCCACCAAACAATGGAACATTGTGTTCATGTTTGGAAGCCTTCCAAGAAGACCCATCTCTTGCTAAAGTACTTGATACAGTTGAAAGCTACATTGAACAATGGAATCCAACATCACCTTGTTCCTGCTGCAGGCAATACATTAGCCTATAAAATGCAAATATAATTCATTACATTCAAAGCATTGATCATCATTAAAATGTAAGCATATCTCCGCCATTCCATCTCTCCCTCTTCCTTTCAGGCACTCCTCAGAACCTAAGGGTGGGAATTCCTGGTCCGCCTGACGCAGGACTGGAAATTCCCGCCCGAAGTCAATGGAACTTTTGCTGATCTGTCAAATTTTCTGATGATTCCAGTGGCGGGTGGGACAGGAAAATCCCGCCCTAGCTCTTTGAGCAAGCTTTTGATTACTAGTTTCCAATTCCAGATTTTATTAATTGGATTTAAATTGCACAAGCTGCTGTGGTGGGATTTGAACTCATGCCCATGAGAGCATTAGCCTGGGCCTCTGGATCACTAGCCCGGTGACAATACCACTGCGTTACCATCTCTCTCCTCCCCCCACCCCCCACCCCCATGTACTGCACATACCTTGGAGCTTGTACAGAGTTGAGATCAGTACTTGGTGAGTCATGTGGGCATGAGTGGGCTGGAGCCACCAGGGCTCCATCCTCCTATCATGCTGCAGACCCAGAGGCAGTGTAACTGCTGCCCCCATGAAGGTTGCAGCCTTTGTGTAGACAGGCCACCAAATCCCTTTCCTTCCTTGTAAGAGAATCAACACTTCTCTCAGGAATGGTGACCATGAAAACTATCATCAATTGTTGTAAACAATGGTTCACTAATTCCCCTTTAGGGAATGAAATCTGCTGTCCTTACCTGGTCGGGCCTACCTGTGACTCCAGACCCACAGCAATGTGGTTGACTCTTAACTGCCCTCTGAAATGGCCTTAGCAAGCTACTCAGTTCAAGGGCAGTTAGGAATGGTAACAAATGCTGGCCTTGTCAGTGACACCCAGGTCCTAGGGACGAATAAAAAAAGTCCAGGAATTCACCACAGCACCTCCAAAAATACTCCAGAGTACTTCCAGACACTTTGCAATAACAGAAGTTCTTAAAATTACCGAACCTGCAATTTGGATGCCAGGCCCTTTAAGGAACGCACATGCAGCGTCCAACATGCATCTCTGGTAAAGGATGGCTCGCTGGAGGGAGAGGTCACTGCAGAGGACTCAGATGAGGACATCGACGGGCTGGCATACAGGAGAGCGCCAATGGGCCTGCGCACCGAGAGGCTGCATGCATTGTCCAGTTGGGCCCTGTGACATCAAGAAAGCGCTGCTACACAGGCTTCTGGCGCATTTTGGGGACAACTCTGTGGGGACCATTTTGAGAGACCCGATAGTCCTGGCCACGCATGAAATGATTCGTAGTGCATGTCAATTCCTCTGTAACTTATCAGGAATGTCTGAACAGCCTGAGGCTCATTTTTCTAGAAAAGAGAAGGCTGCGTGGTGACCTGATCTTCAAAATAATGAAAGGGTTTGAGTGTTCACATGGAGAAACTTGTATTCGGTTTGAGGGGAGCCCAAAACAGGAAGATAGCATCGTGAAATAGTCACAAATAAATTCCATGAGAAATTCAGAGAAAAACTTTTTTTAGCCAAAAGTGATGAAATGCAGCATGTGTGGCCGCAAGGAGTAGTTGATGTAATTATCATAGATGCATTGAAGGGGAAGCTAGATAAGCACATGGTGGGGAAGTGGAATAGAAGGCCATGCTGACAGGGTTAGAAGAAATAGGATGGGAGGAGGCTTGTGTGTAGCATTGGTACCAGCATTGATCATTTGGGCTCACTGGCCGGCTTTGGAGCTGTAACCTCAATGTTCCTTGATTTCTTTCTTGCTTCCCAACTCATTTATTGCAATGGCCTCCTTTCTGGCCTCCCATCATTCATAAGTTGCAACTTATCCACAATTACTCTGCTTATATTCTGCACTAAGTCCCGTTCACTCATCAACCCCATTATCACTGTCCTCCATTGACACTGCAACCGTGCCAGGCAACGCACACCCATACCCATACCACCACCCCCTCACCTTCCCCCGCAACCACCTCATGCATCTTCAAACCTCAATTCCTTGACACACCTTGGATGACACCTCAATTAAGAGATGCTTTATCTGTTTTATAACAGCCCTAAACATTTCTATGTTAAAACATGTTCTATCTGGGTAAACGCTATTAGCCGCTGAGATTGCAGATTTATGGCTGTGCATGTGCCATGTGTTTATTGCGATAGGATCCTGAATTGCCTCTTTGTGTTATTGCTAATGTACACATCCTGTACAAGCATGTGCCTGATTTGTTTGAAATGAATTACTTAATGACATTAAGGGCAAGCATTTGCAATGACTTGAAATAAAGAGACCCAGATGTGAGCACCTCTGCTCCCACAAGTAAAGCCAAAAAACGAAAAAGGATATCTATTGTGGAACTTGTCTGGCGCCAACTCCCCTTCCAATAGTTAGTTTGGATGGATTCCTTGATGATTTTTCTGGAATACCTTCCCGATCAGGCAGGTATCAAATGGCTTGACTCTTTGCTATTGCCCAAGGCACCTTCACCCTCAGCACTTTCAGGTGCAGCAGGGAGGGGAGAAAATTGTCAGTAATAAAGATATTTAAAGAGAAATATGGAAAGAGCAAAGGATCAGAGCTGACTGAGAAGCAGAGTGCTGACAATTTGATATTAAAGGTGGTGATTGATAGCAATCCACTGCAAATTATCTGCTTAATTTTGTTTTAAATGGGTTTTATTAAAACCAGAAGGTCTTCAGATTTGATTGGAGATTCTGAATGGATCAGTGTCAATCATTTTCATTATCACTTTGAAAGGAGAGAGTAAACAAACCAAGGCTGGATATTGTATGAATAGAATGATGTTTCACCATATGTTTGCTGAAATTGGGACAGTTTTGACAGTAGGGTTCTGTACTACAAGGTTTGTGCGTGATCCTAATGGAAACGTATTGAGTCACTTTGAAACTGATTGTATCTTGTACATTACAAATACAAAGATGAAAAAATGCATCTTGTTCCATTGGGAGAACTCCAGGATTTTGAATAATTAAGTCTAATTGAATTAGTCCTCAGCAAAGTTGTTCATTAAATTTAAAGGTATTTTATTCCAGATCTGTAACAAGGTCTTTAAGACCTCACAGTAGAACTCCAGCAGTCCAAACAATAATTTTTATTGTCTTCCAAATTCTGATCAGCTGGACATTATTGAGGCAAAGATCTATCAGAGATGAAAACAAAAAACTGCGGATGCTGGAAATCCAAAACAAAAACAGAAACAGAAATACCTGGAAAAACTCAGCAGGTCTGGCAGCATCGGCGGAGAAGACCACAGTTGACGTTTCGAGTCCTCATGACCCTTCAGCAGAACTAAGTAAAAATAGGAGAGGGGTGAAATATAAACTGGTTTAAGGTGGGGGTGGGGGGGGGGGTGGCGGTTGTTGGGACAAGCAGCCAGTGATAGGAGGAGAAAACCAAAAGATGTCACAGACAAAAGAACAAAGAGGTGTTGAAGGTGGTGATATTATCTAAAGGAATGTGCTAATTAAGAGTAGAGAGCAGGACAAGCAAGGTACAGATAGCTCTAGTGGGGGTGGGGTGAAATAATACTAAAAGGGCATAAAAGATATAGATAAACAATGGGTGGAAATACATTTAAAAGTAATGGAAATAGGTGGGAAAAGAAAAATCTATATAAATAACGCAGACTGGGTGACCGCTTTACAGAACACCTTTGGTCTGTCCGCAAGCATTACCCAGACCTCCCTGTCGCTTGCCATTTCAACACTCCACCCTGCTCTCTTACCCACATGTCTGACCTTGGCTTGCTGCATTGTTCCAGTGAAGCTCAACGCAAACTGGAGGAACAGCACCTCATCTTCCGACTAGGCACTTTACAGCCTTCCGGACTGAATATTGAGTTCGACAATTTTAGATCTTGAACTCTCTTCTCCATCCCCACCCCCTTTCCGTTTCTTCACCAGCTTATATTTCACCCCTTTCCTATTTTTACTTAGTTCTTTTGAAGGGTCATGAGGACTCGAAACGTCAACTGTGCTCTTCTCCGCCGATGCTGCCCGACCTGCTGAGTTTTTCCAGGTATTTCTGCTTCTGTTTTTGCTAAAGATCTATCAGTATGTGTGCTAAAACAAACTTACCAATATACATAATTAAGCCATTGCAACAGACTTATCATAGAATCATACAATGGTTACAACATTGATCCATCGTATCCGTGCCAATTCTCTGTAAGAGCAACTTAGCTCATCCCACACCTTATCCCCCAGCCTTGCAAATTTATTTTTATTCGGATAACTACCCGAATCTCTTACGAAAACTGCCTCTGCCACACTCACAGACACTACTTTTCAGATCCTAATTACTCGCTGTGTAAAAAATATTTTCCTCACATCGCCTTTGATTCTTTTGCCAATCACCTTAAATTGGTATCTTCTGGTTCTTGACTCTTCCACCAATAGGAAAAATTTCCTCCTATCTCCTCTGTCCAGGTCCCTCTTGATTTTGAACATCTCTATCTAATCTCTTACAAATCTTCTCTTCTCCAAGGAAAATACCTCAGCTTCTCCAATGTATCCGCATAACCGATGTCCCTAACCCCTGGAATGATTCTTGTAAATAATTTCTACAGCTTCTCTGGTACCTTCAGGTCCTTCCTAAAGTGTCAGAATTTTGTTTTTTATTATTCATTCATGGGATGTGGGCGTCTCTGGCTAAGCCAGCATTTATTGCCTATCAATAATTGCCCTTGAGAAGCTGGTGGTGAGCTTCCTTCTTGAACCGCTGAAGTCCATGTGGCGTAGGTACACCCACAGTGCTGTTAGGAAGGGAGTTCCAGGATTTTGACCCAGCGACAGTGAAGGAACGGCGATATATTTCCAAGTCAGAATGGTGTGTGGTTTGGAGGGGAACTTCCTGGTGGTGGTGTTCCCATGTGCTTGCTGCCTTTGTCCTTCTAGATAGTAGTGGTTGTGGGTTTGGAAGGTGTTCTCCAAGGAGGTTTGGTGAGTTCCTGCAATGCATCCTGTAGATGGTACACACTGCTGCCCCTGATCATCAGTGGTGGAGGGAGTGAATGTTTGTGGATAAGGTGGCAATCAAGTGGGTTGCTTTGTCCTGGATGGTGTGGAGCTTCTTGATTGTTGGTTGGAGCTGCATTCATCCAGGCAAGTGGGGAGTATTCCATCACACTCCTGACTTGTGCCTTGTAGATGGTGGACATGTTTTGGGGGGTCAGGAGGTGAGTTACTCGTCGCAGGATTCCTAGCCTCCGACCTGCTCTTGAAGACACTATTTATATGGCTCATCCAGTTCAGTTTCTGGCAATGGTAACCCCCAGAATATTGATAGTAGGGGATTCAGCAACAGTAATTGGATACAGTACTCCAGATGAGGTCAGCCCAGTGTTTTATAAAGGGTCGCCATAACTTTCTCGCTTTTTTGCTCAATGCCTCTATTCATAAAGCCCGGAATCCTAAAGACCTTATTAACTGCTTTGTCAGCCTACCCTGGCATCTTCAATGATTCATGCACATATTTCCCTAGGTTCCTCTGCTCATGCTCCCACTTTAGAATTGCGTCCCTTATTTTTTATTGCATCTCCTCATTCCCCTTACAAATGCATTGCTACACACTTTCCTGTTTTAAATTACGTCTGCACGTGTTACCCATTCTACCACCTACATCCTCTTGAAGTCTACTGCTATCCTTCTCACTGTGAACAAAGTACCCAAATTTTGTGTCATCCTCAAATTTTGAAATTGTGCCAGTTTTAAGATCAAGAAAAGCAGGGGTCCTAATACCAACCCCTGGGGAACCCCACTATATACCTTTCTCCAGACTGTTATAGTCCTTGGCCAGACACCCAAGATTGTTGGTAAGGTGCAGTTGTGAACCAATAACATATTGTTTGAAGTAGACAAAGTGTGAGATTTAAGACACTCGTTCAGTGAATAAAGCCACACGATTTCACGGGTTTTGAACAAACAAAAATACACTTTAGTGCACAAGTCGCAAAGATAAAACAATTTACAATATCTATCTTATACTCTAACATTCAGGGTTAATATGAGGCACAAAGGAATTAACAGGCAACCTTTGGTTGGAAACACCACTCTGCACAATAAATACCAAATGCGACCAAAACAGTTCCCATACATTTCTCAACAACCCACCCAGACAGCAGTAATACTGTTCAAAACAAAAACAGAATTACCTGGAAAAACTCAGCAGGTCTGGCAGCATCGGCGGAGAAGAAAAGAGTTGACGTTTCGAGTCCTCATGACCCTTCGGCAGAACTGAGTAAAGTTAGGAGAGGGGTGAAATATAAATCCTGTCAGAGAGCAGAGCAATACTTCTTCAAGGTAGGCATTTCTTGAAGAGGAGTGGCAGTCAATTAAACACAGAGATAAAACTGTTAGTCAACCAATTTCACTAAAACTCTATCTCTCTTCTTCACTCTCAAAGGCCTTGCCTTGGAATCCTTTTCAAAAGTCGCTCCAACTCAAATGGCTTCACCAATGACCCACATGGCAGGGTTTCAATCTCGGCCCCCCAAGATTCCATCCCCCTGGATTCCCAGTCTACACTCAAACACCGAATGACAGGCACAACTTCAGGTCTTCACCTCGTGCCAGCGTGTTCCATAGGGGTGCATTTGCCTCAAAGGCCCACAGCATGGAGGCACCAACCTTCAGCTGCCTTCTTGGGTACTCAGAGCTTCCCCTAAGCCCTCTTCAATTACCAAGGCTTCTCCCTAGCCAATTGCACTCAAAGCCTGCTATCCATATCCCTTTCTCTAATTGGAGCCTATTTCTCTGATCCTTTCTTTTTCTTATTTTAACTGGGACCTGTTCCTGTCCTCTGTCACTGACCCTTACCTGGGACACCTGCTGGCTATGGCGTTCTGCATCAGGTCACCTAACCCGGGTTTTCATGCCATTTTTCTAGGTACAATTGAACTGGAGTCCAAAGAACATAAAAATGCTGTCCTGAGCAGGTGTAGCCTGCTCACGGTATGCACAGGTGCAAAAGCTCTGAAGACCTTTGGGAGTTGAAGCTCCTGATCTCCGAGCTCAACATCAAGGTAAGTTTGAGTTTCATAAAAAGTCCAACAAACAAAAAACTACTCAATGTTTCCGGTCACTCAGCCAACTTCATATACAATTTGCCACTTCCTCTTTTATTCCATGGGCTTTAACTTGGCTGAAAATCTTGATATATGGCACTTTATCAAGTGTCCTTTGGAAGTCCATGTACACCACGTTAACTGCTTTACCCTCATCAGCTCTCTCTTGTGTCTCACCACAAAACATGATCAAGTTAGTTAAGCATAATTTGCTCTTAAAGATCCATGCTGGCTCTTATTAATTAGTCCATATTTGCCCAAGTGAATGTTAATTTTGTCCTAGGTTATCCTTTTTAAAAGCTTCCCCACCACTGAGGTTAAACTGACAGGCCTGCAGTTGCTGAGATTATCCTTACACCCTTTTCTTGAATAAAGGTGTAACATTTGTAATCCTCCAGACCTCTGGCACCATCCCTGTATCTAAGGCAGATTTGAAGATTATAGCTCATGCCTCCACAAATTCCACCCTTACTTCCCTCAATATCCACACATACATCGGATCCAATCTTGGTGACGTATCCAGTTATCCATGATACCCCAACAAAACCCTTCTGTTTAATGGAGTGTAAGATCTCAGGTAGTGGAGGACAAGCTACCTGATCTAGATCTGTGCAACAAAAAGACCCGGTAACACATCAACTTGACATCTGGAACAAAGAGAAAGAGAAAAACAAAGGCCTGGATTTTTGTTCTGGTGGGGCAAGAGCTAATGGGAATCAGGTTCGCTGCCCCCTGGAAACAATGCAGTGGCTGCCACAGGGGCTGTCTGGTGCGGAGGCAGGCTGTATGGAAGGCTGGCCTCAGTCATCTAGGATTTCGTCCCAGCTGTAACCAAAAACAATAAAATGAGAAACAGCCCTCATTCCCCCACAGCCCTTCACCCCCACATATTCCCCATGCCCCATCCATGCCAACTCATGCCAATCCATGCCCCCTCTCATCCCCATAGCCCTTTATCACCGCATGTCAACTTAGTGCCAACTCATGCCAACCAATGACCCCAACCCACCCTTTGCCCTTTGATCTTCAATGCCAACCCTATCCAGTATCCACTATGGGCAGACCTCAGGGACCATGGTGAAATTAAATCCAAAAAAGTTCTAAGAGTCTATTGCAGACTTTATTTTTTTACAAAAGCAATCTAAATGATTACAACTAAGTACTTAATCTCTTATAAAGGCAAGCTTTTCATTCAAGAAATTAATCCTTTCATAAAAACAAGCATTTGTATTCATAGCCCAACATCAAAGACTTTATAGTGACTAGGGCTGTGAATCAAATGGTGAATAGTGACAGGCAGCCCACTGTGATAATTTTAGATTGTGGAATCAATTGTGCTGGACAAATCCTATACTGATAGCCCTCATGCTTATGTCAACCGACATAGTTGGCATGGGGTGATAAAGGGCTATGGGGATGAGAGGATGCATGGATTGGCATGAATTGGCATGGATGGGGCATGGGTAACGTGTGGGGGTGAAGGGGTGTAGCGGGTGGTGAGGGCTGTTTTTCCATCTTCTTGCTTTTGGCTACAGCTGGGACGAAGTCCCAGACGGCCAAGGATGGACTTTCATACAGCCCGCCTCCGCACCTGTGTCTGCCTCCTCACTGTTTCCAGGGGGCAGCAGATCTGATTCACCTTAGCACTCACTGCACTAGAACAAAAATCCAGGCTTTCGTCTTTCTGTCTCTTTTTTAAGCCGCAGTCTGTATTTTTTAATGTAATGGGCTGAGGATCGACATAGCTCGAAAGGTTGACAATTTCACTGAGCTTATCCACTTCTAACACACATTCAAGTTACAAATCACAGTAACCAATTTGCATATAGCTAGCTCCCACAAACAGTAATGCAGCAATGATGATTTTTGTGATGTTGCTTAAGGGATAACCATTGGCCAGGTGCTGAGGTAATTTCTGCACACTGCTTTGAAATAGTGCCTTTCAGATCTTTTATGTCCACCTGACAGGGCAGGCAGGACCTCAGTTTAATGTCTCATTTGAAAGACAGCACCGCCCTCAGTACTGCACTGGACTGTCAACATTTTGATTTTGAAAATGATAGGTTGTGGAATCAGTCATGCAGCACAAATCCCATAATGAAAGCCCTCAGGCATATGTTAACTGGCAGAGAGAAATTGCACTGATTCTTTAAGCTGTAGACTGTTTTTTATTAATTTAACAGGCAGGAAATCTGAATGTCACAAAAGCTTAACAGTTCCACAGAGCTTATCCACTTTTTACGCACATTCATGTCTAATCTTACCAATCCCAAAGGGCACGTTACCTTTCCCAAAAGAGTACCTGGACCTATTCCAAAATGTACCCTTCATCTCCAAACAACATCAGCAGCTTTAGACCTTTTCCTTGAATGTGTAAAGCCCACATTTGTGTTTTGGACACCCCACTAACGAAAGTTGAATCTGTTTGAAGGCAGCTGCACTTTTGCCTTCGTGAACTGGAATGTCAACTTTTTGATTTTTGTGCTCAAATCTTGGAGTGGGACTTGAAGCCACAGGCTCCTAACTCAGCAGCGAGCGCGCTATCAACTGAGCCCCGACATTTTAAACAACGTGAACGATTTTTCCATATTTTAACATCTCCCTTATGCAAATTAAATCCATGTTTATCCCTTCGATAGAGACAGGTAAATTACAGGCTTATTATCCTATTATCTAGCTATCACACTATTTTACATCATGTAATTGCTATTTAAAAGGGAAATCTATAATAACTGGCCAAGGTTACTTTTGTGCATTTTACAATCACTCCATTTTTCACTGCACTTGTCAGTCCATTGTATTCATTGCAGCTTCTCAGATTTTGTAAATCAAGCAAAGAAAAGAGGGGCTTGAAATTTTCTCAACCTGCCTCAATGCCGAGCTGAGAATTAGCAAAGGTAATTGAAAACAGCCAACAAATGTTTCTGAGAAAATATTTGCATCGTCAGCATCTTTCAAGTACTCTACAAAGCGCATGTCCACCAAACAATGGAACATTGTGTTCATGTTTGGAGGCCTTCCAAGAAGATCCATCCCTTGCGAAAATACTTGATACAGTTGAAAGCTACATTGAACAATGGAATCCAACATCACCTTGTTCCTGCTGCAGGCAATACATTAGCCTATAAAATGCAAATATAATTCATTACATTCAAAGCATTGATCATCATTAAAATGTAAGCATATCTCCGCCATTCCATCTCTCCCTCTTCCTTTCAGGCACTCCTCAGAACCTAAGGATGGGAATTCCCGGTCCACCTGACACAGGAAAGGAAATTCCCGCCCGAAGTCAACGGAATTTTTGCTGATCCGTCAAATTTTCTGACGATTCCAGTGGCGGGTGGGACGGGAAAATCCCGCCCTAGCTCTTTGACCAAGCTTTTGATTACCTGCCCTAATATTTCCTTATATGGCACAGTGTCAGATTTTGTTTCATAACACTCCTGTGAAGCGCTTTGGTGTGGTTCACTATATTAAAGGTGCTATATAAGTGAAAGTTCTTGTTTTTGTTAACATCATAGCAGTACATAACTTTTCAGCGAAGAAATCATGTTCACTGACACCTCCCATCTGTAAATAAAGTCCAGGTGATAAACTTTGATGCCGAGATGACCAGAGTTCTCAGTCACCAACATTAATCTGACAGGTCTGGCACGATAAGAGTTGTTAATGCTTAAACCGGATATCATGTTTACCATAGGCACCAGATAGGAGCAAATTCAAAGTCAATTGTTAACATCAGGGAATTTTCAGACAGGCCCGGTTCACAGAGAAACTACAAACAAACTACATGTCGGAAATGCATTCCTCCATGACAGAATTTGTAGGAGGGTTTCTTTTAATTCATTTACGGGATGTGGGCTTCGCTGTCTGGGCCAGCATTTATTGACCATCCCTAATTGCCAATGATCCCAACCCACCCTTTGCCCTTAGACCTTCCATGCCAACTTATCCAGTATCCTCTATGAGCAGACCTCAGGAACCATGGTGAAATTAAATAAAAAAAAGTTCTAAGAGTCTATTGCAGCATTTATGTTTTTACAAAAGCAATCTAAATCATAAAAACCAAGTACTTAATCCATTATAAAAGCAAGCATTTCATTCAAGTAATTAATCCATTATAAAAAACAAGCATTTGTATTCATAGCCCAACATCAAAGACTTTATAATGACTTGGGGCTGTGAATCAAACCGTGAATAGTGACAGGCAGCCCACTGTGATAATTTTAGATTGTGGAATCAATTGTGCTGGACAAATCCTATACTGATAGCCCTCATGCTTATGTCAACTGACATAGTTAGCATGGGGTGATAAAGGGCTATGGGGATGAGAGGGGGCATGGATTGGCATGAGTTGGCATGGATGGGGCATGGGTAATGTGTGGGGGTGAAGGGGTGTGGGGGTGGTGAGGGCTGATTTTCCATCTTCTTGCTTTTGGCTACAGCTGGGACGAAGTCCCAGACGGTCAAGGATGGACTTTCATACAGCCCGCCTCCGCACCTGTGGCTCCTCCTCACTGTTTCCAGGGGGCAGCAGACCTGATTCACCTTAGCACTCACTGCACCAGAACAAAAATCCAGGCTTTCGTCTTTCTGTCTCTTTTTTAAGCCGCAGTCTGTATTTTTTAATTTAAAGGGCTGAGGATCGACATAGCTCGAAAGGTTGACAATTTCACTGAGCTTATCCACTTCTAGCACACATTCAAGTTACAAATCACAGTAACCAATTTGCATACAGCTAGCTCCCACAAACAGTAATGCAGCAATGATGATTTTTGTGATGTTACTTAAGGGATAAAGATTGGCCAGGTGCTGAGGTAATTTCTGCACACTGCTTTGAGGTAGTGCCTTTCAGATCTTTTATGTCCATCTGACAGGGCAGGCAGGACCTCAGTTTAATGTCTCATTTGAAAGACAGCATCACCCTCAGTACTGCACTGGACTGTCAACATCTTGATTTTGAAAATGATAGGTTGTGGAATCAGTCATGCAGCACAAATCCCACAATGAAAGCCCTCAGGCATATGTTAACTGGCAGAGAGAAATTGCACTGATTCTTTAAGCTGTAGACTGTTTTTTATTAATTTAACAGGCAGGAAATCTGAATGTCACAAAAGCTTAACAGTTCCACAGAGCTTATCCACTTTTTACGCACATTCATGTCTAATCTTACCAATCCCAAAGGGCATGTTACCTTTCCCAAAAGAGTACCTGGACCTATTCAAAAAGGTACCCTACATCTCCAAACAACATCAGCAGCTTTAGACCTTTTCCTTGAATGCGTAAAGCCCACATTTGTG
The DNA here is from genome assembly GCF_964194155.1 of Cetorhinus maximus. NCBI lineage: Eukaryota > Metazoa > Chordata > Chondrichthyes > Lamniformes > Cetorhinidae > Cetorhinus > Cetorhinus maximus. Next base: position 13,499,193 of record NC_135895.1, on the reverse strand, counting down.
TTTTGGACACCCCACTAACGAAAGTTGAATCTGTTTGAAGGCAGCTGCACTTTTGCCTTCGTGAACTGGAATGTCAACTTTTTGATTTTTGTGCTCAAATCTTGGAATGGGACTTGAAGCCACAGCCTCCTAACTCAGCAGCGAGCGCGCTATCAACTGAGCCCCGACATTTTAAACAACGTGAACGATTTTTCCATATTTTAACATCTCCCTTATGCAAATTAAATCCATGTTTATCCCTTCGATAGAGACAGGTAAATTACAGGCTTATTATCCTATTATCTAGCTATCACACTATTTTACATCATGTAATTGCTATTTAAAAGGGAAATCTATAATAACTGGCCAAGGTTACTTTTGTGCATTTTACAATCACTCCATTTTTCACTGCACTTGTCAGTCCATTGTATTCATTGCAGCTTCTCAGATTTTGTAAATCAAGCAAAGAAAAGAGGGGCTTGAAATTTTCTCAACCTGCCTCAATGCCGAGCTGAGAATTAGCAAAGGTAATTGAAAACAGCCAACAAATGTTTCTGAGAAAATATTTGCATCGTCAGCATCTTTCAAGTACTCTACAAAGCGCATGTCCACCAAACAATGGAACATTGTGTTCATGTTTGGAGGCCTTCCAAGAAGATCCATCTCTTGCTAAAGTACTTGATACAGTTGAAAGCTACATTGAACAATGGAATCCAACATCACCTTGTTCCTAAACAAAAACAGAATTACCTGGAAAAACTCAGCAGGTCTGGCAGCATTGGTGGAGAAGAAATCAGTTAACGTTTCGAGCCTTCACGGCCCTTCGGCAGAACTGAAGCATAGTTAGGAGAGGGGTGAAATATAAGCTGGTATATTTTTGCTGATCCGTCAAATTTTCTGACGATTCCAGTGGCGGGTGGGACAGGAAAATCCCGCCCTACCTCTTTGACCAAGCTTTTGATTACCTGCCCTAATATTTCCGTATGTGGCACAGTGTCAGATTTTGTTTCATAACACTCCTGTGAAGCGCTTTGGTGTGGTTCACTATATTAAAGGAGCTATATAAGTGAAAGTTCTTGTTTTTGTTAACATCATAGCAGTACATAACTTTTCAACGTAGAAATCATGTTCACTGACACCTCCCACCTGCAAATAAAGTCCAGATGATAAACTTTGATGCCGCGATGACCAGAGTTCTCAGTCACCAACATTAATCTGACAGGTCTGGCACGATAAGAGTTGTTAATGCTTAAACCGGATATCATGTTTACCATAGGCACCAGATAGGAGCAAATTCAAAGTCAATTGTTAACATCAGGGAATTTTCAGACAGGCCCGGTTCACAGAGAAACTACAAACAATGACGAGGAATTATACCTTGGACCTTCTCTGCAAGGCAGGGTGTATCATATAGCTGAGGGCAGATTTGAAAAAAATGTCAAATCTTTGCTTTTATTCATTTGTGGGATGTGAGAATCACCGGCACGGTGGTATACAGTCAAGAGGGAGTTGCCCTGGGAGTCCTCAACATTGATTCCGACCCCCATGAAGTCTCAGGGATCCAGGTCAAACATAGGCAAAGAGATTTCCTGCTGATTACCACGTACCACTGCCCCTCAGCTGATGAATCAGTATTCCTTCATGTTTAACATATATTGGATGAAGCAGTGAAGGTGGCAAGGGCATAGAATGTACTGTAGTTGGGGACTTCAATGTCCATCATCGAATGCTTCAGTGGCACCACTACAGACCGAGCTGGCCAGGTCCTAAAGGACATTGCTGCTAGACTGGGTGTGTGGCAGGTGGCCAGGGAACCAACAAGAGGGATAAACTTACCTGATTTCATCCTTACCAACTTACCTGTCGGAAATGCATCCCTCCATGACAGTATTGGTAGGAGTGTTTCTTTTAATTCATTTACGGGATGTGGGCTTCGCCTGCTGGGCCAGCATTTATTGACCATCCCTAATTGCCCTTGAGAAGGTGGTGGTGAGCTGCCTTCTTGAACCTTTGCTGTCTACGTGGTGTAGGTACACCCACTGTGCGGTTACGGAGACAGTTCCAGGGTGTTGTGTCCACCGCACAGTCCTTGTGGAGACAAAGTCCCGTCTTCACATTGAGGATACCCTCCATCATGTTGTGTGCCACTATCACTGAGCTAAATGGGATAGATTTTAAATAGGTCTAACAACTCAAAACTGACCATCTATAAGGCACTGTGGGCCATCAGCAGCAGCAGAATTGTACACAGCCACAATCTGTAACCTCATGGCCCGTCATATCCCCCACTCTACAATTACCATCAAGCCGGAGGTTCAACCCTGGTTCAATGAAGAGTGCAGGAGAGCATGCCAGGAGCAGCAGTAGGCATACCTAAAAATGAGGTGTCAACCTGGTGAAACTACAACCCACGACTAGCTGCATGCCAAGGAGCCGAAGCCATACAAATGCCAGGCAATGGCCACCTCCAACAAGAGAGAATATAACCATCTCCTCATGACATTCAATGGCATTACCACCGCTAAATCCCCCACTATCAACATCCTAGAGGTTGCCATTGACCAAAAACTGAACTGGACCAGCCATATAAATACTGTGGCTACAAAGCAAGTCAGAAGCTGGGAATTCTGCAGTGAGTAACTCCCCACCTCTTTACTCCCCAAAGCCTGTCCCCATCAACAAGGTACAAGTCAGGAGTGTGAGGCCTAGATGAGTGCAGTTCCAACAATACTCATGAAGCTCAACAACAATCAGGACAAAGCAACCCGTTTCATTGGCACACCATCCACCAGCTTGTACATTCACTCCCTCCACCACTGACACACAGTAGCAGCAGTGTGCACCATCTACAAGATGCACTGCAGGAACTAACCAAGGCTCCTTTGACAGAACCTTCCAGACCTGTGGCCTCTACCATCTAGAAAGACAAGAGCAGCAGGCAAGCGGGAACACCACCACCTGCAAGTTCCCCTCCAAGCCACACACCATCCTGACTTGGGAAATATATCACTGGTTCTTCACTGTTGCTGGGTCAAAATCTTGGAGCTCCCTCCTTAACAGCACTGTGGGCGCACCTACACCACATGGACTGCAGCGGTTCAAGAAGGTGGTTCACCACCACCTTCTGAAAGGCAATTAGGGACGGGCAATAAATGACGGCTCCCCAGCAACCCCACATCCCCTGCTGTTAGGGAGGGAGTTCCAGGTTTTTGACTCAGCGACAGTGAAGGAACAGCGATATATTTCCAAGCCAGGATGGCGTGTGGCTTGGTGGGTAACTTGCAGATGGTGGTGTTCCCATGCGCCTGTTGCCCTTGTCCTTCTAGGTGGGAGAGGTTGCAGGTTTCAAAGATGCTGTTGAAGGAGGTGAGTTGCTGCAGTGCATCTTTTGGATGTGTCAGTTGTGGAAGGAACAAATGTTTAAAACAGTGGATGGGGTGCCAATCAGTTTGGCTGTTCTTTCCTGCATTGTGTTGAGCTTTTTGAGTGTTGTTGGAGTTTCACTATCCAGGCAAGCGAGGAGTATTTCATCACACTCCTGATTGTGCCTTGTAGGTGGTAGAGAATAGTTGGGAAGTCAGGGAATGAGATACTAGCCGAAGGATACTCAGCATCTTACCTGCTCTTGTAGTCATGACATTTTGGTGGCTTGCCCAGGTCCCTTCCTGGCAAAATGTGGTCCTCAGAATGTTGATGGTCGGGGAAGTCGTTTTGCTCTCTCCTGAAGATAATTATTGGCACTTGGCTGGTGCAAGTGTTAGCCCAAGCCTTAATCTTGTCCAGATCTTGCTGCATGCAGGAACAGATTGCTTTTATTATCTTAAGAGTTGTGAATGGGACCGAACGCTGTGCAATAAACACCAAACAAGCTCACTTCTGACCTTATGTTGGATGAAGGGTTGGTGATGAAGCAGCTGAAGATGGTTGGACCTTGGTCAGTGCCCTGAGGAACTCCTGCAGTGATGTCCTGGGGTTGAGATGTCCTTCTTTTATGCTTCTCGATGGACCCTAGGCTATAACTTGTCCTTGGCAAGGTGCCTGGGTCAATTTGATGCCATTGTTAGGTCATGGACCCACTACACCCTAGCACATAGGCACTTACAGGTGCTTCCTGTTTTGTCCTTAGGCTTCTGTTAATAGGTCAACTTCTGCAATTCTGCAGTTTTACATTTTCCCTAGTAGTACAATTAGTTGGGAAGTGGTAGAATGTCTTCCCACTCTTTCCGCCTCTCGGTTTACCACAACAAGTGTTTTCAAAAGAACTTGCTTGCCAATTTAGTGAGTGCTTAACTGTTTAAGTGCCATGACTACAAAAGGCAAACACAGGCAAATTTATTTGTAAGTTTTAAAAGAAAAAGAGATAGTGTTTATTGTACTTAATGCCCAATCTATAAAAAATGATAAAAACACTCCAACTCGCCTCACACATGCGTCCAATAGATTCACAAACACACACACAAACAAGTGAGGCACAAGGAGGGAGGGGAGGTTAAATTGTTTAAGTGTGTCTAAAGGAAAGTCAATCATACATGGATCCTGTAGGTTTATGGGTTGGATGGTTTCAGGTTGCGTTCAGTGATTTTTTTCTGGATTGTCCTTAGAGATGATTTAATGACTTGACGGACGATCCCTGCATTTACTCCTGAAGTTAGCAGCTGTCTGGTTTACATTTAAGACACTTTGACTGGTCAGATACAGGCAGGGTACATGTTTGCAGAATGGCTGGAGAGAGAAAGATGGACTATGAATTCTCTTCTCTCAGCTGCCTATGGTCTTTTTGGTCCCACTGCCCCTGGAAAAGCAGTTTCTTTAAACAAAAAGGGTTAGCTTGCTATCACATGACCTCCATTCACAAACTGGCCAGTTACCAAATATAGTTACAGCAAGCAGGGGATCCCTCATTCCAGGTCCATTGTTTAAAGTGATTAGATTACATGGTCAGGGCATAATAGCCGAAGAGAGCATGTATTCAATGGTGAAGAGTTGGAGAACAAGCAATAATTCAGGATCAGGGAGTGCAATGAAAGGGAACTCTGAATTTGCAGTATCTGCAGCAGAAAAATTGTATCTTCTGCCATCCGTTTTGCCCAAATATTATCACCCATGGAAGGATCTGGTTTGTCAATCCAATCTTTCTTTCCCTCACTTTATTTCTCTTCCTGCACCTGATTTGACATGGAGTTCACCCACTCTATCTCACACTACCTCCCCAGCCCTGGTGTAGTTAATTTCACAGTCCTTCAACCTGACCGGTTCAGGGCAGCTGTTTGCCCCGTTCGCTCAGGCAAACCAGGCGCCCGTGTTAATTCGCTTGGACTTACAGCAGCTTCCCAAGCAATAAAATTTTAAAAGCCTAAACGGGCAAGGGTGAGCCTAACTGACAGCAGACGCCATTAAATTTCCTGCCACAGCAAATTACGGCCCGATAGGACACAGGCTGCCTCAGAGGGGGCTGTGGACACTCAAGGCAGCATTTCCTGAGCTCGCTGGCGGCAGGCGTGATAGGTGGGCGTGCGCAGAAAATATGGCGCGCGGCTTGCTTCATGGCAGCGTGGAGGCAGGTCGCGATCAACCACTCAGCCTGCTGATGGAGGGCCGCGTTCCCCACCATCGGTCAGCAGGGAGACTGACCATGCCTCTGCAACTAAGACAGATCAGCCGCAGCCACAGTGATATGATTGGGGTCAGGCTCCTAGCCTGCCCACCCTGCAAGCAACGCGGAGGCACCAAAGGGTCACCAAGCTCCATTCCTTATCCCACCCCCCTCCCATCCCTGATCCCCCCTGGCACAGAGTTTGAGTCCGCCATCACTTTAATGGACCGTTGAGCAGTTGGACTGCACACGTTGTACAATCTCCTCGTCAACACTGGCCATGGAGCAGTCACTGCTGGAGGTGCTCACAGCCCTTTGCAATCTCAGCACTCCAGTTGTGACCTGTCTCCCCCACGTTGCAGGCTGACAGGGCAGCCACGCAGCCCACTCGTCTGTGGCATCCAAGGCGTGACCAGCACTCTCTGGGAAGCGTTGAGGGGCGGTCACACAGGGTCAGGAAAGGTGCTAAGTACAGCCATGATAACCGTGTCTCTCTCTCTTTCATGCCGCAGGAGGACCACATCAGGATCATGGATCCTGGTGACCTAGCTGTATGCCTTATGGCCGACAGAGACTGTAGAAGATGGAGGAGAGAGCGACTGAGGCTCCTGGCTGCACAAAGGCAGGAGCAGCAGCCTCATGAAGAAGGGGCAGCAGGGGCTCCCACACACGCTGCCCAGGAGCGACAGTGAGCCGTGGCTGGTCGGCGCCTAGCGACACCCAGGGTCTATAGACACCGCCTGCCATTCCTGCAGATGAGTGAGAATCAGTGTCGCTGACGACTGCGCATGTCTAGGGACCTGGTGTCTCACATCTGCCACTTACTGCAGGACTTGGTGCCAAGGGGACATGGAGGGCATCCACTGCCAGTGGCTATGAAAGTGACTGCGGCGCTGAATTTCTATGCCAGTGGCTCCTTTCAGGGCTCCACAGGTGACCTCTGTGCGATTTCACAATCCGCCACCCACAAATGCATCCATGAGGTCAGGGATGTCACCTTCTCCATGGCACAAAACTTTGTGCATTTCGCCCGGGACTGGGCCATTGGATTCGCCCTGATCTCGGGATTCCCATAGTGCAGGGTGCAATTGACTGCACTCATGTGGCGCTTAGGTCTCCGTCACTACACTTGGTGGACTTCATGAACTGCAACGGTTTCCACTCACCGAACGTGCAGCTGGTATGCGACCACCAGAAACGCATCCTGCAGGTATGCGCACAGTTTCCAGGGAGTGTACACAACGCCTACATCCTGAGTCGCTCACAGATCTCTGCAGTCTTCCAGGGTCCACAGAGGCTGCAGGGTTGGCTCCTTAGGGACAAGGGCTACCTGCAGAGGCTGTGACTGATGACACCTTTGCGACAGCCTCAGACTGCTGCAGAGCCACACGATAATGAAGGTCATGCAGCAGCTCACAACTTAATGGAGCAGACCATCGGGATGCTGAAGATACGGTTCCAGTGCCTGGATTAGCCTGGTGGAGCCCTGCAATACAGTCTACAGATGGTATCACACATCGTCGTTGTCTGTTGCACCCTTTACAACCTGGCACTCCAACAGGGAGATGAGCTGGCTGAGGGGGAGATGAGGAGCTCAGATAAGGAGGACGCCGACAGGGATGAGAGTGAGGGGGTCCTAGGTGGTGACGATGACAGGGATGAGCCTCTTGCACTGGCTAGATGAGGCAGGTGCACTCAGGAGCCCCGCATAGCTGTCAGATTTGTGGAGGATGATGACGACATGCAGTGAGGTGACCCTGTAGATCCTCACATCACAGTTGTGAACGTTTGACTCCAGCCTGGCTTATGGCAGCGCCAATACCCTCTGTGACAATGGAGATGCAGTGGAGGCCCTAATAGTTGCTCGATCGCAGGGGGATGATGACATGCAGTGAAGAGACTCCCTAGATCTTCACATAGCCCCTGAGAATGTCTGACTCCTGTCTGGCTGAGGGCAGCTCGCTTGTGCTCCATGATCAGGGCCATTTCAGAGGGCATTTAATTGCTATGTGGTCTGGAATCACCTAACTATGGAACACTTTTCCACATTGTTATTCAATGCATTGTTGAAGTGCAGAGTATATGAAGGTGAAAAGTTTTACGGGATGTCCTTCTGGTCATCACTTTGGCTGGGTTGTATAAACCTTGGTGAGCAAAACTTTGATTCTAATGGAAATGAAGCCATAAATCAAGTTAACTTCAAACTTCACTCAACTTGTCCCTCAAAGTAAGGGACTACGTGATCTTTAATGGATTTAATGTGTGGAGGGGCTTATGTCTTCTGTTAGATCTGGTAGTTTACTTTTATCCCTAATCCAACTCATGGTCATGTTAAGCTTTGCGGATCCTGAGCATTTTAACCTTCTGGTGTAATTTCACACTCTTTTCTACAAGCACAGCCCTCCAATAATTCTTTTCAATTCATATTCAGGATGTGGGTGGCTCTATCAATATGTTATTTAACATGCAGGAAACATTCTTGAGCAGACCAAAGCTTGAGTGCAATGATGAGGTTCCAAACAACCTTTGAATTAGTGCTCAGCTATGTTCTGTGTGCTTATATTATAAACAGTTCCGGACTAAAGTTGGAGAATAATGGATATAGAGACCTACTTATTGCTATTCACCCTGGAATCCAATATAACGACAAGATTATTAAAAATATCCAGGTGAGGTTTTTCATGTGCTGTCCAAAGAGAACCAATAGCCTTTACCTTGTTTCAATGTGTGTTCTTCACGTTGTATTTTATTGTTTAGAATTTGGGATTTGGTGAGAGGAGGGAGAGTTAAAGGAATATGTTACGTCTTCTTTCCTCCCACCATTCGATTAATGAAAATTGATTTTAAACTTGTGTTCGCTTCACAGGAAGTAATGACTGAAGCCTCCTCGTACCTTCACCGAGCTACCAAACAACAAGTTTATTTTTCTGATGTAAAAATCCTGCTGCCCCAGACATGGCCAGTTAGTTCCAGCTCGGTTCACAGAAGGACGACCGAATCCTATGAGAAGGTAAGAACCAAGCGGCAAAGATTGACAAATCACTTCGAGCCTGCTCCCGTTCAGCTGCTAGGACTTCTTCTGAAAAACCCTGTTCACACTTGGTAGTGGGGTTTTTCCACCAATCTTCTGCCAAAGTTTCACTGGCAGAATGGGTGCAGTTCCGAGGAACTCAGTGGAATCTGACACTTTCTAAAGACTTTCTTCAATGTGCATGCTATTCTAAAGGTAACTCTCTCACAGCGAGTTAGGGAATACCCTATTTAACAAGAAAAGAGGGAATTTTTGCAATGATCCATTAAATTGTCAATCACTTGTGTCAGAGACCAGAACTAGGGACACAGTTCATAAATAAAGGGTCTCCCATTTAAGGCAGAGATGAGGAGAAAATCTTTCTCTTAGAGGGTTGTTAGTCTGCGGAACTTTCTTCCCCAGAGAGTGGTAGAGGCAGGGTCACTGAAAATACATAAGGCAGAGGTAGAAAGATTCTTGACTAACACGGGAGTTAAAGGGTATCAGGGGCAGGCAGGGTAGTGGCGTTGAGGCCACAATCAGATCTGCCATGATCTTATTGAAAGGTGGAGCAGGCTCGAGGGGCCCAATGGCTAACTCCTGCTCCTAGTTCGTACGTTTGTAACAAGTTCCATTTTTCTTACATCACATTTGCGAATTTGTTCCGGTGCTTTAGGTTGCTCGAGTTCCATTTTATGATGAGGACAGTGAGTTTGAATATTATTAAATGTTCCTTTACCTGCGTGTGAGATTTTTTTCTTTTACCAATTAGAAAGCCTAACATACACAGGTTCACCAGCACTGGAGACTTGGTTATGGGATCCTGGAGTATATACGGTGATGGTTGGGCTTCACAAGCTAGTTTAAGGGAGCTAGTTCTGGGGTCTGCCAGGACTGTACAGGGTAAATCTGCAGTTTGGTATCATTGGATGATGGAATATTAGGTTGTGATTCTTACCGTATGGCAGTAATGGTGGAGGAAGGTATACGGCATTTGGCAGCCGTGGGAATGGGAGGCAGTTCCAGGTGATGGCAATACTGCGGAAAGGCAGGTGACCGGCACTGGTGGCACTGACTGGGGGAGGCACAAGGATCTGATCATATTGCAGAAAGGATTTTCTGGGAACCTGCACTAAGAAGCAAGGCGACTCAGTTCCGGTAGTACTGGGGTGTGTGCTGTGTTGAGAATTGAGAATGGAGCTTATGACATAAGGAAGCATTGGAGCAAAGTCTAGGAGCATCGGATGGGGGGTTGTCACAGAATCTTAGAATAGAGGGGATATCAGAGATCTGGGGAATAGGTATCTGGCATCAGGCAAAATGGAGGAAAAAAGCAATGGAAAATGAGCTACTGAATCCCAGGGACATTGGTCAATAGGATGCTTGCCTCCAGTAGTATGATAGGAGGGGGTGAGCCTGTCCAAAAATATTAAGAAGGTGGAATCTGACACCACTGGTGGGGGAGAGTCAGAGTCAGGCAGGGAAGGAGGGACCCAGAGGATCTAGATTAACACGTGACTGTTCCAGGCCACCAGGCACCATGGGCCAAAGTTCTCAGACTATGATTAATGTCCAGCCAGCTTTAAGTACACAAGGCACTTTAATGTGATAGTTGCTGACTGTTTTATTTATGTTATAAATAACACAGCTATCATTAATTGGAATGTTTGCACTTGGATAACACAGGCCAAAGTTATGGCAACAGATTGGGAAAATCCCCACAAAAATTCAACCCCATGTGTGTGTGTGTGTATCTGCGTGCGCGTGTGTGTGTGTGTGAGTGTGTGTGTGCGTCCTGCAGCAGTGATTCTCACATGGAAATATCCATTTGTCTTTTCCTAGGCTAAAGTGATCATTGCTGAACCATACCTTAAATATGGAGATGACCCGTACACTCTGCAGTATGGTGGATGTGGTGAGAAGGGGCGGTATATTCACTTGACCCCAAATTTTATACTAAACAGTCTGATTCCAGTTTTTGCCTCAAAAGGTAAATAACTAAGTTAACACACTTGTAGCATGCACATCAACACTGAATTACATAGGAAAGGAGTTGGCCATTCAGCCCTTCGAGTCTGTACTGCCATTCAATATGATCTTTGCACTTCAGTATCCTAAATTCCTTTACCTGTCTTGGCTTCTTATCTCCTAATACACTTGGCCAGTGAAAATCTATCAATTTTAGATTTAAAATTATTATTTTTGCCTGTACTTTTTGTGTGAGGGAGTTCCATACTTCTACCAAATTGTGTTTGAAGAAGTGTTATCAGAATTCTTTCCTGAATGGACAGGGTCTAATTTTAAGATTATCCCCTTGTTCTAAACTCCCCCACCAATGAAAAATGTTTCTATCTACCTATCAATCCCTTTCAAATTCCTAAAGACTTCAATGAAATCACCCTCCACCATTTTATAATCCAGAGAATATTAACCTAATTTCACTAAACTCTTCTCATTAGTTCTCATTCTCACCATGGATGTCCAATCCTTCTACACCTCCATCCTCCACCAGGATGGTCTGAGGGCTCTCCACTCCTTCCTTGAAAAGAGGCTCGAACAATCCCCATCCACCACCACCCTCCCCCGTCTGGCTGAACTTGTTCTCTCACTGAACAATTTCTCCCTAAACTTGTCTCACTTCCTCCAAATAAAAGGTGTGGCTTTGGGTACCCGCATGGGCCCCAGTTATGCCTGTCTCTTTATGGGGTATGTGGAACATTCCTTATTCCAGTCCTACTCAGGCCTCCTCCCACAAATCTTTCTCTGGCACATCGATGACTGTTTCGGTGCTGCTTCATGCTCTCGTCTGGACCTGGAAACATTTATCAATTTTGCTTCCAATTTCCACCCCTCTAGCACCTTCACATGGTCCATCACTGACACTTCCCCTTCCCTTCCTTGATCCCTCTGTCTCCATTTCTGGTGATAGACTGTCCACCTATATTTATTACAAGCCCACCAACTCCCACAGCTACCTCGACTACAGCTCCTCACGCCCTGCTCCCTGTAAGGACTCCATCCCATTCTCTCAGTTCCTTCGACTCCGCCGCATCTGTTCTGATGATGCCACTTTCCAAAATGGCACTTCTGGCATGACTCCCTTCTTCCTTAACCGAGGTTTCCCCCCCACTGTGGTTGACAGGGCCCTCAGCCGTGTCCGGCCCATCTCCCGCGCCTCTGCCCTCACACCTTCCCCTCCCTCCCAAAACCATGTTAGGGTCCCCCTTGTCCTCACTTATCACCCCACCAGCCTCCGCATTCAAAGGATCATCCTCTGCCATTTTCGCCAACTCCAGCATGATGCCACTACCAAGCACATCTTCCCCTCACTCCCCCCATCAGCATTCCATACAGACCCTTCCCTCTGGGACACCCTGGTCCAGTCCTCCATCACCCCCAACACCTTATCCCCTTCCCACGGTGCCTTGCAATTGCAGAAGGTGCAACACCTGCCCCTTTGCCTCCTCCCTCCTCACCGTCCAAGGGTCCAAACATTCCTTTCAGGTGAAGCAGTGCTTCACAAGTACTTCCTTCAATTTGGTCTACTGCATTCGTTGCTCCCAATGTGGTCTCCTCTACATCGGGGAGATCAAGCTCAGACTGGGTGACTGCTTCGTGGAACACCTCCGGCCTGTCTGCAAGCATGACCCAGACTTTCCAGTCGCTTACCATTTCAACACTCCATCCTGCTCTCATGCCCACATGTCCATCCTTGGCCTGCTGCAATGTTCCAGTGAATCCCAATGAAAACTGGAGGAACAGCACCTCATCTTCCAATTAGCCACCTTACAGCCTTCCGGACTTAACACTGAGTTCAACAACTTCAGACCACGAACTCTCTCCTGCACCCTCACCCTCTTATTTTCATCCCCTTTCTCCTACATTCAATTCTATTTTTTACCCACTTGTTTTATTTTTATTCATTGATCTGTAATGTTATCCCATTTTCTATCCTTTTTTGTGGGGAGGACACAGAGAGGCCGCAAGGAGATATAGAACAGGTTCAGTGAGGCAACAAGATGGCAGATGGATTATAATGTAGGGGAGTGTGAAGTTATTCATTCTGGCCAAAAGTATAGAAGAGCTGAATATGTTTTAAAAGGTGGGAAAATTGTAAGTGTTGATGTTCAAAGAGACTTGGGTGTCCTCGTACAAGGAACGCTGAAGGTTAACATACAGGTACAGCAAACAATTAGAAAGGCCAATGTTATGTGGGCCTTTGTTGCACGGGGATTGGAGTACAGGAATAAAGAAGCATTGCTAGAATTGTACAGGTTTTGGTGAGACCGCATTTGGAGTAGTGTGTGCAACTTTGGTCAAATCAAACAATTTGTTTTTAAGTTCCTTTCCCATCAGGAAGGTACAGAGCTAAAGTTTGCAGCTAAATTCTTTGACACACCAATTCTGTGCCATACTCCGAGACATTTCTGCAGAAACCATTACCACCACAAACCGGGGGCCATTGAATATTTTTTTATTTTGACACTGAGTGCATTTAACATGCATGAGAGAATCATGGCTCAGTTTATATTTTCTGAATCATCAATAACATTTAGGTCTCACAGAAAGTGAAAACATTCGGTTTCACAATCTTACACAGTACACATACCTTGTTTTCACAGGTAGAGTATTTGTTCATGAGTGGGCCCAACTTCAGTGGGGAGTGTTTGAAGAATACAATGATCTAGAGCCTTTTTATATATCGGACAATAGGATTCCTGAAGCGACAAGGTAGGACAATTCTAGTCGAATGATGCTTTTCAGTGAAAAGGAAAGCTTTTTGAGATTTCTAGTTAAGATTACAATTACAAGAGCAGACTGGCTGCACCACATGCTCTCAGCACATGCTGCTGGGCTCCCTGCTGAGTGCAGAAGCAGCCTGCAGCGTGGAACCCATTTGGCCCAAAGCTACAATTACGGTAATTGTAGGAACACCAAATTTGCATGCTGCCCACCTCCAACAGAACTGGTGCAGGCAGGTCACAAGTCACAATCCCCATGCCCCAAAAAATGGAGCCTAGCAATTTTTAAATATTATGACATGGCAGGTGGTATTTGCCAGGCTGACCAAATCCGCGAGGGAAACTTGGCCACGCTTTCACAACGATTTTGCAATTTGTATTTATTATGAAAAGGGCTTGTGCAATGAAGCCAGAAGTAATGAGTCCACTGCCACCTTTAGAGATTTTAAAGATTAAATTAAAGCATTAATTTACAAAAGAAGAAAAAACTTAAACACAAGATTACAGTTACACAGTTTATAGCAGTTCCCAAAATTTCTACTTAAGCAGACTCCCCACTGCACATTCCGTTTAAGGCAATAGTCCAAAATAGATTTTGAATTTATAAAGAAATCCAGCAATACTACCACAAGCAGCCACTGGACAAGGGACTTCCAAAGGCTTTAAGCAGAACTTTGGCTACTGGAACAGCAAACGTCTTCAGGGTGGCTAGAAGCTTTTTCCCTAAGTCTGTTTCACAGGGTACGCCCTCCAAGATCTCACACGGCCACAGCTCACACAGTCTTCCATTCTTCTTTTAATATATTTCTCCCGTTTTGATCTGCAAATCCTATTGTTTCCCCTTGCCTTTAGAAGTTACTTCTCCAAAAATATAACAATTTTTCATGTTATCATTATAGCCAGCACTTTTGGGAAAAAGTAAACCTAATCACTCTGCCTTACTTATCTTTGTCAGTTGTAAAAATCTTATCATGTCCCTTTGAAAATCAAACACCTTTCTCACTTATCTAAAAATGCAAATTTCATTCACACTGTCTCTGCTGAGACCTCACCCTAGCTTTACTCATCTCCATTTCAAATGTCTGTTTTATACCTCACTCCTTCGATAATTTAAAGCTTGCAGTCTAATCATCTCTAGTTTAATTAAATTAGCCAAAAACACAGACCCATACACGTGCACAAACATAAGCCTGCTTTAAAGTATCCCACAATAATATGAAAAATACGATGGTTGTGTTACATAAACCAATGACCCTGGCAACAACTGCTAACAAAGGTAGTGAAATTCTTCCTAGCTAGTGCAGTCTTGGTCTCCATATTTAAGGAAGAATTTACTTGCATTTGAGAAGCTGAGTAAATTAGGCCTATATTCTCTGGAGTTTAGAAGAACGAGAGGTGATATAATTGAAACATAAAAGATTCTGAAGGGGCTTGGTAGGATAGATGCTGAGAGATTTTTTCCGCTGGTTGGGAACTCTAAAACAAGGGGAACAGTCTCATGATAAGGGGCCAATCATTTAGGACTGACATGAGGAGAAATGACTTCACTCAGAGAGTTGTAAATCTTTGGAATTCTCTACTCCAGAGGGTTGTGGATGCTCCATCCTTCAAAGGCTGGCATAGACAGATCTTTGGTCTCTCAGGGAATCAAGGGATATGGGGAGTGGGCAGGAAGGTGAAGTTAAAGCACAAGATCAGCCATAACCATACTAAATAGTGGAGCAGGTTCGATGGGCCATATGGTTTATTCCTGCTCCTACTTCTTGTGTTCTTGTGCTGAGGCGTTCAACTCTTTGGAACAGAGTTCGGAGCAGGAGCAGGAGGCAATATGACCAATAAATGGTGAAAATAAGCCTCAAGGATAAGCTCTTTGGTCTTGTCTAAATAAACATGTCCAAACTCATTAAGCAATCTCTTTTAATAGCAATGCTACTCAGAATCAAATACATTTTTAATATTATTTTGACTTTCAGATGTTCAAAAGAAATAACAGGAAAGATTGTTGAATGCCCAGGCAGCAACTGTTTTCTGTGCGACAATGATTTCAACACAGGGCTGCCAATTGGTGATTGTAAATTCTTTCCAGAGAAGGATCAGAGCTCATCCTCTTCAATAATGTACCTACAGGGGCTGCCAAGTGTAAGTGGAGTTGTGAGAAGGTGCTTTTCCCAAATATCATTAACTCTTCCGATTTTGCAACTCAACTTTTACACAACTTATCAATTAGCCCTGGGCCATTGCTGCAGGACATCCTCAGGGCAGCCTCCTTGGCCGCGTTATCTTCAGTTGCTTCATCAATGACCTTCCTTTCATCTATGGGTTGTTTGCTGTTGATTACATAGTTTTCAGTTCAATTCGTAACCCTTCAAACAACAAAGCAGGCCATCCCTGCATGCAGCAAGGCATGGACAACAATCAGGCTTGAGCTGATAAGTGGAAAACAGCACCACACACATGCAAAGCAATGACCATCTCCAACAAGAGAGAGTCTAACCATCACCCTTGATATGCAATGCTATTACCATTGCTGAATCCCCATCTTCAACATTCTGGGGATTTCCATTAACCAGAGACTTAACTGCACCAGCCCTATAAATACTGTGGTTACAAAAGCAGGTCAGGGGTTGGCAATTCTGCAGTGATTGGCTCATCTCCTGCCCCACACCCCCAACCCAATCCCAATTGACCAAAGACCATCCATCATCTACAAGGCAGAAGTCAGGACTGTGATGGAGTACTCTCCACTTGTAGAGGAGAAGCCACAACAACACTCCAGAAATGTAATGCTATCCAGGACAAGCAGCCTGCTTGACTGGCAGCCTATCCATCACCTTAGACATTCACTCCCCCCACCACTGGGCTGAAATATATACTCGCTCCAGGGTGTACTGCAGCAACTTGCAAAGGCTTTTACATCAGAACCTCTCAAACATGTGACGTTTATTAGTTAGGACAAGGACACTTGGCGCATGGGAACATCACCACTTCCAAGTCCTCCTCCAAACCTGGACTTGAAATATACCGGCATTCCTTCATCTACACTGGGTCAAAATCCTGGAATCCTTTCCCTAACAGCATTGTGGGAGTGCCTTCACCAAGCCGACTGTTTGCACAGATGTTGTCAGACCTGCTGAGTATTTCCAGCATTTTCTGTTGTTATTGTTGATTTGTATGTTTTTGCTTAGTGTTTTTAGTCAGAGCTGTTTTCCTCAAAGCGCCTTTAACCCATGGCATCTTTTAAAAAAATATCCAGGTGGTTGAATTCTGTGATGATGAGACTCACAACCCTGAAGCACCAAACATGCAGAACAAAATGTGCGATCACAGGAGCACCTGGGACGTGATCAAAGAGTCAGAGGATTTCAGAAGCAATCGCCCACCCCACACTGGTCCAGTGATACCGACATTTACACTCCTACAGGCCAAAGACCGTGTGCTCTGCTTAGTCCTTGATACATCGGGAAGCATGAGCTCGGTAAGGCCTTTCGTTAAGTTTATTTCACAGAAAATGTTGGTTTGGACCCAAGTCCGAGCTGTGGTGTGGTTTCAGACAGCAAGCTAGAGGAGGTCAGGAGCTGGTGTATGATGAACACTGGCTCACCTCCTGACTCCCAAATCGTCTCCACCATCTACAAGACACAAATTTAGGTGCAGAAGTCTATGCCAGCGGTATTTTATGGTCCCACCAAAGCCCCAGGAGAGCGATGGGATGTTCTCCACTTGCCTAAGTGGAGCTGGAGTAACAATGAAGAAGTCTCTCGAAACCATCCAGGGTGAAGCAGTCAGCTTTAACAACCCTAACATTAAATTAATTTTTACAAATATTATTTGTTTGATTAAATGTATAACTAAACCAAATCATTGTTTTCTTTTTGTCGAATAGGAGAATCGTATTAACAGGCTCCGGCAAGCAGCCGAGATATTCTTACTGCAGATCATTGAAGTACAGTCACAAGTTGGAGTTGTCACTTTTAACAGTGCTGCAAGTATTCAGACAGGTTTGAAAGTGATTGATGATGAGGATGTGAGGGATCAGCTTGTCCGACTGCTACCTACATCAGCTAATGGAGGAACAAATATCTGTGCTGGCGTTCAGTCTGGGTTTCGGGTAAGTTCTGAAAACCTGAGGGAACTTTTAATAACACATTATTTTTAGTCATTATGTTTTCCCCACATTGACAATAATTTATTGCTTTATAGGTGCTTCGTGGTGATGACGGTGCTACAGACGGCGATGAAATCGTTTTACTGACTGACGGGGAGGACAGTGGAATAAGCAGATGCTTCAAAGAGGTGGAACAAAGTGGTTCAGTTATCCACACTATAGCGTTAGGACCAAGTGCAGCCGTAGAACTGGAACAGCTTTCAAAGATGACAGGTAACAAGCACTCATTATGCCTCGGGTGACCAACATGACAACAATTCACCTCTTTGTTGCAAGTTCTTCCCCCTTTCATTGTGGTGGAAGCATTAAGAGGTTTGAAATAAATCGCCCAGCAGCTCAACTACAATTAGCGGACAAAGGAGTTCCCGGGATTGCACTTCAATTACTGGGTAGATGTCGATGGGAAGTTAGTGGGGCTGTTTTCCTGCTTTTGGTCCTGGTACTGCCCAGTTTTAGCCACAAACACAGCTAGCAAGAAAGAAATCGCAGCCAGTGCATTTTTAAATTCATCATAAGCAACGCAAGATGTTGTAGTGAGTTTCCACATTTTCACCACTCTCTTGGTAAAGAGTTTTCTCCTGAAATTTTGTGGGATTTAATGGGGGCTATCTTATGTTTCTGGTCCTCACTTCTGGTCTCCCCATCAAGTGGATCCTTTACTGAACCGAAAATAAATCCTTTATTAAAACTCCTTCGTAATCTTAAAGACCCCCATCATGTCACCCCCTCAAGTCTTCTCTTTTATGGAGGAAAGAGCCATCGCCTGTCCAATCTTTCCTGGCAGGTGTAACCTCTCCGTTCTGACATCATTTTGGTAATTATTTTTTGCTCCTTCTCCAGCGCATCTATGGCCAAGATTTTCCGGTCCCACCTGCCCTGGGACTGGAAATTCCCATGTGAAGCCAATGGACCTTTGGCTGGTCCATCAAATTTTCCGGTCCCACCCACGATCATTCCCGCCATGGGTGGAATCGGAAAATCCCAGCCTATATCTTTTTAATGGAGGCCAGAAACGTTCACAGTATCCATGTGGTCTGACCAAGGCTCTATACAAGTTTAACATAACTTCTCTGGTAACTAATTCTATTCCAGTCAGAGATGAATTCCAGTCCTTTGTCCTTTCATGGCTTTATTAATCTGTGCTGCTACCTTTAGGGCAGGATTTTCAGGTCGGCAAGTGGAGGGCAGGGCCCGCTCACCGACACGTAAAATGACGCGGGATGACATCGGGTTGAACTCCCAATTAATGGACCTGCTCGTCCAACCTTAAGGTTGGCAGGCAGGCCGGGAGCCCTGGCGGGCTTCAGAAAAAGCATGAAAACTCATCCACAGGCGGGATGAGGTTTCATGAGGGGACATGTCAGGGAATTTTTTCAACATTACCTTGAAAGTTTTAATTCTGAGCCGATCTCCCTGAGGCTGCGCTTAGCCTGAGGGAAATCAGTGCGCTCTTTCACACGCATGCGCACTCTCGGCTGAGGAAATCCACTCCCACCCATACAGGGAGCGCATAGCGCTTCCTGGCGGACATCATGCTGGGCGGGCCTTAGTTGGCCCGCCCACTTAAAATGGCAGCGCTCCCCCGATTGGGGGCGCTGATCGGAGGCACGCCTGCCCGCGCCTGCTCCTGCACTCCACCCACCCCCCCCCCCCCCCCCACCGAACAGGGGGAAGATTCTTCCCTTAGCGATCTGTATTCTTATTCCTCCTCTGTTCCTCAATCTCATTTAGACAGCAGGGAATATCTGGCCTCTTTATTCTCCCTGCCAAAATGTATTACATCAGAATTATTTATATGGAAGTTTATTTACCAATAACATGTTCATTCTGCAGGTTTATTAATGTTTTCCTGTATTCTGTGACAGTCTTGCTCTGTATTAATTATACCCCCAATTTGGTGTTGTCTGCCAATTTCGAAAGTGCACTCCCAATTTCTGAGTCCAAATAATTTATGTAAATCGTGAATAACAGTGGTCCTAGCACTACTTCCTGGGGAACACCATTTCTCACCTTTGCCAGTCTGCGTAACTACCTTTAAACCCTATCCTCTGTCTTCTGTTTCATAGCCAACTTACTCCTTATTAATAGTTGTTTGGTAGTACAGAACTTGAGTATTGCTGAAAAGAGAGACATGCTGTAGCTTTTTGTCTTGCACTCATCAGGACAGTTTGTAAGAATGCCAATATAAGGGGAAAACAACAATTTATACTGTATGTAAAGAGAGTTCTTGCCAACCAATCAGCACTCTTCACATACAGTATAAATTGCTGTTTTCCCCTTGTATTGGCATTCTTACGAAGTGTCCTGATAAGTGTAAGACAAAAAGCTTTGACGTGTCTCTTTTGCAACAACTACTCCTTATTGTGCTCCTTGC
Organism: Cetorhinus maximus; assembly: GCF_964194155.1. NCBI lineage: Eukaryota > Metazoa > Chordata > Chondrichthyes > Lamniformes > Cetorhinidae > Cetorhinus > Cetorhinus maximus. The sequence goes on along the minus strand of NC_135895.1, from coordinate 13,479,330 downwards.
ATATAATGTAGACAGCAACATAAAATTATAAAGAGACACTGAGAGCATAAGTAAGTGGGAAAAATCTGTGGTCGATTTTAACACAGATAAGTGTGAGGTCTTCGATTTTAGACAAAAAAAAAATAGATCGGGTATCTTTCGATGTTGAAAAGCTAGGAACAGTAGAAGTCCAAAGAGGTTTGAGGGTCCATGTACACAGGTCACTAAAATGTAGCAGTCAGGTATAAAATACAATCAGAAAGGCTAATGCAATGTTTGCCTTCAAAATCAGAGAGCTATATCATCTAAAGGGAAGAAAGCTTTACAGTTATTGTAAAACCAGATCAGGGGTACTGTTCTGGGCACTGCACATTGGAATGTATAGGCTGACCTTGGAAGGATTGCAGTGTACATTCACCAGAATCTCTCCAAGGGTCTTATTATGAGGAGAGATTACTTAAACTATCTTTGTATTCCCAGGAATATGGAAGGTTAAGTGGTGATTTGATTGAAGTTTTGTGAGACTTTGAAACCAATCATTAGAGTGAATAGAGAGAACTTCTTTCCGCTGTTGGGTAGGCCTGGGACAAGGGAATAAGCTTAAAATCAGAGCCAAGTAGAAAAGCTAGGAAACACTTCTTCACGTGAAGGATGGTAGAAATCATAAAGTCATTTTTGGCACAGGAGGAGGCCTCAGCTCTCTGAGCTATCCTGCCAGTCAGATTTTCCCTGCCCTATCTCCATAGCCCGGAAAATTAATTTTCCTCAAATGTCCATCCAATTTCCTTTTGAAATCATTGATCATCTCTGGTGGGCAGTGAATTCCAGGTCATTAGCGCTGCGTTGGAAGTTCTTCCTCACATTCCCCCCTGCATCTCTTGCCTTTAAATTTGTGCTCTCTAGTCCTTGTACCATCAGCTAATGGGAAAAGATTTTCTTTGTCTATCTTATCCAAACCTGTCATAATCTTGTGCACCTCAATTAAACCACCAGTCAATCTCCTCTGCCCCAAGGAGAACAATCCTGGCTTCTTCAACCTAACCTTGCAGCTGAGATACCCCATTCCTGGGAACTATTCTGGTAAATCTCCTCTGCACCCTCTCAAAGGCCATCACATCCTAAAGTGTGGGGATCAGAACTAGACTCACATATATCTGTGTGTGAAAGGGAATGGCATTTTTTACCATCAAGGTAAACTTGTCTCTTTCCAAGGTGGCGCCAGTATTGATTTTTCAAACCTGTTCTCTGATTGTGTGCTCAACATTCTTGAGTGAAATTTGAACCACTCCCAGAATCAGCAGCCAGTCTGTTGTCCACTGAGCCAATGGCTGACACCTCTACTTGTGGCCTAACCAGAACTTTGTAAAGGTTCAGCATAGCTTTCTTGCTTTTGTACTCACTGCCTGTATTTATGAAGCCTAAGATCCCATATGCTTTTCTAACTGTGCTCTAAATATGTCCTGTCACTTTCAAAGGTCTATGCCGATGAACCCCCAGCTCCCTCTGCCCCTGCACCTTCTTTAGAACTGTGCCATTAATATTGCTTATTCCTATCCCTTCTGCCAAAATGCATTATCTCACAATTCTCTGTATTCAATTCATTCTGCCACTTGTCTGCCCACTCTGCTAGCCTATCTCTGTCCTATTGCAGTCAATTTGTATTATCCTCACTGTCTGCCAACCTTCCAAGCTTGGTATCATTGGCAAATTATGAAATTTCACTCTGTATTCCATATCTGAGTGATTTATACATATCAAAAAAGCAGTGGTTCTATCCTTGGGGAACACTACTGTCTACCATGCTCCAGTCCGAAAAATAACCATTTACCAAGACTTACTGTTTTCTGTCCTTAAGTCAACGTTTCTTCCAGGTTTACACCTACCGACCTATTCCATGAATCATGATTTTGCTTACCAGCCTTTTAATTGGTTCTTTGTCAAATGTTTTCTGAAAATCCATTTAGACAATATATATTATTATCCCTTCAAGTATTATCTCTGTTATTTCATTAAAAAAATTAAATTAGTCAAGCATGATCTGACTTTTACAAATCTGTTGCTGGCTCTCCTTAGTTAACTCAAACAAAACATGGATTTTAAGAGTGAGATAAAACAGTTCAATAGCACCAATTTCGGAGTTGGGTTGATTTTGCTCAATGTCTTCCAAATTCCTTTCAGTTCTTGTCGATGACAAGAGGTGGTCTTCCAGCACTTTCAGTATTTAGTTCAGTGGTTGAGAGCTTGCTTTTCAATGTCTCTAACAGTGATTTTCCCCTTTGCCTTTTGACAGGGGTTTTCAGAGAAAGAGCAGGTTATAGAAATATGAGAAGAAGAAAACAGCTAGCTTATTGTGGAATTACTGGAATCTTCCACACACAGGAGAAAGAGGTTTTAGGTCTTGTTCCTTTCAGGCTAGGAGCTATTCAGCTCTGCCCTCACACAAAACCTTGGTCACCTGGTCAGGAGTCAATTAAAATGCTGTTGTCAGGCAGCTGCCTTTGTCCAGGACTCCTTTCCGGCACCATCCTGACTTTCATGGCACACTCTGTTCCGGGACTGCAACATTGTATATATCTCTCATCCTGTTCCAGTGGACATCCTTTAACTGCAGACATTGTAATTCTAATTCACAGTTCAACAGAAATAAAAATATATGTTCCTTACAATACAAACATATGAATTAGGAGCAGGAGTAGGCCACTTGGCCCCTCGTGCCTGCTCCGCCATTCAATAAGATCATGACTGATGTAATTTTAACCTCAACTTCACTATCCTGCCCACCCCTGATAACCTTTCACGTCCTTGCTTATCAAGAATCCAACTACTTCTGCCTTAAAGATATTCAAAGTCTGCCTCAACCACCTTTTGAGGAAGAGAATTCTAAAATCCCACAAACCTCTGAGAGAAAAACTTTTTCCTCATCTCTGTTTTAAATGGGTGATCCCTTAATTTTAAATGGTGGCCCCTAGCTCTAGATTCTCCCACAAGAGAAAACATCCTTTCCACACCCACCCTGTCAAGTCCCCTCAGGATCTTATATGGATCTTATGTATCTTCAAATAAAGCAAACCTACATATAGTTTTCAAGTCCTGTGTGTGAGATTGGCGAATTTGTGTGAAGTAGACTTGGAAACACAACAATTAGCACCTTGCTTAAACTATTAATTTGCTTCTAGACCTGCTCTATATTAATACTATTTTTAATTCACCTACTGTTATGCTTGCCCCAGTTGAAGTTTTCCAATCTCTCAGCTCTTTTGCCCAAGATTAGAGAAAGAAAAAGAGAAAATACTCACCAACTAATCACTTCGCTGCTTTCCTGTGACATCACACGTTGATTTTTCTTTTGTGCATTGTTGGTTGACTCTGCCCCCACCCACCCCTTGTGCTCTTTAATTGCACCCACCATTCTCACTATGCTCTCGCTTTTGGTTCTGCTCTTATACCCGCCCCTACCCCTCCACACTTCTCACTGTGTACCAAGTTATCTCGTAAAAAGCATAAGATGCTAGCTCAATTCATAACTTTAAGAAGCAAATCAATAGATCTTTATTAGGGATTGGATTGGGATTCAGATCATTCATGATCGCATTGAATGGTGGAATCGGGGCTCAAAGTGTTGACTAGTCATAGGTCCCTATATGTGTGAGCAGTTCTGGACTTAAATCCCCAGTTGTCCTGTTAAGATTATGGGTAGCGGGAATGTATCCAGACCCTAGGCATATTGCTACCACTGGATGGGCAGTATTAAAATCAGGGCTAAAATATTTAATAGCTTATTCCCAATGGTCTTTCACTGGGCAGATTCTGTCACATTGCAGAAATCCTGGATGCCTATTCCTTAATTAAGTTCTTAATTAATATAGGCCATGGGTTTTTTTTGGTGTTTATGATATACATTTCCTTCTCATTCTTTAGGGGGTTTACAGTTTGCAGCCACCGATGACATGGGTACAAATGGATTAATTGATTCCTTCACTGGATTGGTATCAGGAAATGGTGACATTAGCAAACAAGCAATTCAGGTTGGATTACCCTCAGATAATAACTTTCCAATCATTCTTGTGCTAATCAAGTGCTTTAAGGTAAAATACAATAATTCTAACTGTTTCATCCCAGCTTGAAAGTTCTGGAAGAAGGGTTGATGATCACAGTTGGTTGAATAGTACAGTTTTTATCGATAAAACTGTTGGGAACAACACATTTTTCGTGGTTACATGGGAGGCGCAGACACCAGACGTGTTTGTACATGACCCCAGTGGAAAGGTGTACGACAGTGGTGACTTTGGGATAGATAAAACTGTACATACAGCCCGTCTTAAGATTAACGGCGTTGCCCAGGTATGGATCAAAATATATCCTTCAATCCTTTATGCTTTGCAGTCTATTTCTTATCAATGAAACCGTTTTTTTCATGGTAGTATTGTCTCAGTGCAAACTACTTACTGCTATCCACCCTCCATTCAGACAAGATCCCAATCCATATAACAAGTCTTTCATGTGTTGTCGGTCATTGGTCAGTTGAATACATGTTACAAATGGAATGAAGCCAATGAATCATAGAATGGAATCATAGAGTGGTTACAGCACAGAAGGAGACCATTTGGCCTGTTCTAAATATCTGATCAATTATCAAATTGGCTTCAGTTTTGACACTAATTGCTTGATCTAGTCCTCCGTGACTGTTTAATTTTGATTCAAAGAACAGTTTACAAGCATGCTCACCCATGTGAATCCTTGACCTGTGCCCACTTAGTGATATCTTTTTTCCCTCCAGTTTGGTTCAGTCTGATCACAAGCCACTGATACTTTTAACCTATATACTTACTTGAAAGCGTCAGGTTTTGCTACTCCTCCCTCTGTGCTGATTCCAATGTCACTCTGATGTCACTTTTTGGTTTCCCGGGGGCTCAGACTCTCTCCAATCTGCTACAATTCTCAATTCCTGGTGCCTGAGGTTCCCACAGCTGCTAATGGTTTCTGTTCCTGGCTATTCTCACGGTGTAAAATTTAAGACTTCTGAATGGTACAGCTTCCAGTGCAATTGGTGAGAATGCTGGGCACCAGGAAACATTCATTCAATCTGAATGACAGCGTTGGGGCTTCAAGCATGGGAGACGCCCCAATTAAGTCCAATCCTGAATTCACTGACTTTCATTCAGAACAACTTCTAATGGTGTTGACTGGATAGCAATCAGGAGTAGGTCTCCTCGCCATTCCTCCTCTCCTCCCAACAAACGGCACTGAGGCCAAATGTAGAGCCTCGGCTGAGATCAGCTCAGTCACCACTGACCAGCAATCACCTTTGTGACTTTCTTGAACAAGTCATGGAGGGAGCTCCTATCTGTCCTACAATTGACAATGAATATTTGTTTCCCAGACAGGACCTTGGAAGTATAGTATCCTGAACCCTGGAACCAAACAGGCTATAGCTATCACAGTAACATCCCGAGCAGCAGATGAGAAAGTTCCCCCCATCACCGTCAATGCGTATATCAACAGAAAAGATTCAACTAGCCCGATGATAATCTATGCAGAAGTCAGTCAAGGATTTTCACCTGTCCTGTTTGTGACAGTGACAGCTATAATTGAACGTCCCGCTGGTCCTCCAGTTGAACAGAACCTTTCTGATGATGGCCTAGGTAGGATATACAATGTGACCCTGTGAAATAGAACATATATTTGTGTTGTAAGTGCCTGAAATGTGGACATATCCAATTTTAGCTTCCTTTCCATAAAAGATATTCGAAAGAAAATATAGAAATGACTTGGGTTAGCTTTGACATTTTTTAAAATACTTTTCACTGCCAATCTAATAAGATGGCCTTGTGAGGGTGCTCGAGCCTCCCCCTAACTCTACCAATGCATCAACATAAGCAGTGAAGCAGGATTTAAGGGCTGATGACTCCCTGTACATTAGAAATTCCAGTGCCCCAGCTCTCAGTCAGGACCTGGTATAGCATCAGCCGAAGTTGGTTTACTCTGACCAGATATATCGCTTGAATAACTGATGGAATTGGCACCAACTCAGAACTGAAGCTCGGGGGGGGAAAAAATTGTTGTTGTAATGTTGCAGCAAGCTCCCTGATTCAGGCTTGGCACAGATAGCCTCTGATCTTAGTGGGTGGTGGCGGTGCTGGTATATATTTTGGTTCTGCCTTCGCAAAAGAGGGCACAAATAATTTCCCAGAAACGTTAGGGAACCAAGGGTCCAGTGAGAGGGAGGAATTGAAAAAAAATCAGTATTAATAAAAAAATGGTGCTAGAGAAATGAATGGGGTTAAAGGCTGAAAAATCTCCAGGGCCTGATAATCTAAACCCCAGAGTACTAAAGGAAGTGGCCCTGGAAATATTGGATGCATTGGTGGTTATCTTCCAAAATTCTATGGACTCTGGAGCAGCTCCTACAGATTGGAGGGTGGCAAATGTAACCCCACTATTTAAAAAAGGAGGGAGAGAAAAACAGAGAATTACAGACCAGTTAGCCTAACATCAGTAATAGGGAAAATGCTAGAGTTTATTATAAAAGATATGGTAACAGAACACCTCGAAAGCATTAACGGGATTAGACAAAGTCAGCATAGGTTTATGAAAGGGAAATCATGCTTAACTAATCTACTGTAGTTTTTTGAGAATGTAACTAGTATAGATAATGGAGAACCAGTGGATGTGGTGTACTTGGATTTCAAGAAGGCTTTTGATAAGGTCCCATGTAAGAGGCTAGCAGGCAAAATTAAAGCACATGGGATTGGGGGTAATATACTGGCATGGACTGAGAATTAGATGCCAGGCTGGAAACAGAGAGTGGGAAAAAATGGGTCTTTTTCCGGGTGGCAGGCAGTGACTAATGGTGTACCGCAGGGATCAGTGCTTGGGCCCCAGCTATTCACGAAATATATAAATGACTTGGATGAGGGAACCAAGTGCAATATTTCCAAGTTTGCTGATGACACAAAACTGGGTGGGGTTGTGAGTTATGAGGAGGATGCAAGGAAGCTTCAGGGTGATTTAGCCAAGTTGTCTGTGTGGGCAAACACATGGCAGATGCAATATAACGTGGATAAATGTGAAGTTATACGCTTCGGTGTGAAAATCAGAAAGGCAGAGTATTACTTAAATGGTGATATTTTGGGAAATATGGATGTACAAAGGGATCTGGGTGTCCTTGTACACCAGTCATTAATAGTAAATAGACAGGTGCAGCAAGCAATTAGGAAGGCAAATGGTATGTTGGCCTTCATTGCAAAAGGATTTGAGTTCATAAGTAAGGATGTCTTACTACAGTTATACAGGGCCTTGGTGAGACCACACCTGGAGTATTGCGTGCAGTTTTGGTCTCCCTACTTAAGAAAGGATATACTTGTCATAGAGGGAGTGCAGCAAAGGTTCACTAGGCTGATACCAGGGATGGCAGGACTGTCGTATGAAGAGAGATTGGTTTGACTGGGTTTGTATTCACTAGAGTTTAGAAGAATGAGAGGGGATCTGATTGAAACATATAAAATTCTAACAGGGCTAGACAGGCTGGATGCAGGGAGGATGTTCCCCCTGGTTGGGGAGTCTAGAACCAGGGGCCACAGTCTCAGGATACAGGGAAAGCCATTTACGACTGAGATGAGGAAACATTTCTTCATTCAGAGGGTGGTCAACCTGTGGAATTCTCTACCACATCACCACTGGACTAGTAGTCTAGAGGCTTAGGCTAATGCTCTACGGACATGGGTTCAAATCCCACCAAGGCAGCTGGCAGAATTTGAGTTCCATTACCGAATTTGGAATTTAAAAAAAAATCATTCAAGAAATGCGGGCGTCGCTGGCTAGGCTGGCATTTATTCCCATCTCTAATTGCCCTTAGAAGGTGGTGGTGAGCTGCCTTCTGAACCGCTGCAATCCATGTGGTGTAGGTACACCCACAGTGTTGTTAGGGAGAGAGTTCCAGGATTTTGACTCAGTGACAGTGAAAGAACGGCGATATATTTCCAAATCAGGGTGGTGAGTGGCTCGGAGGGGAACTCCCAGGTGGTGATGTCCCCATGTATCTGCTGCCCTTATCCTTCTAGATGGTGGTGATCGTGGGTTTGGAAGGTGCTGTTGAAGGAGCCTTAGTGAGTAAATCTGGCCTCAGTAATGGTGACCATGAAACCATTGTCATAAAGACCATCTGGCTCATGGATGTCCTTTAGGGAAGGAAATCTGCCTTCCTACCTGTTCCAGCCAATATATGACTCCAGACCTACAGCAATATAGTTGACTTTTAACTGCCCTCTGAAATGACCCTAGCAAGGGCATGTAGGGAAGGGCAACAAATACTGACCTTGCTGGCGTCGCCCATTTCCCATAAAAAGAAGAAATGATCCTTTCAGATGGGTGAAGGTGCTCAACATTTCACATCTGTTTCCTATTCTGGTCAGGCAACAAGTGTTGACGGAGCTTGGGCTGTGCTTGCAAAAAGTAAGTCATAATCTTGGCTATCACCATAATCATTGTTCAGTCATTGATGATATACATTCATCATATGTGTGACAGAGATACTTGTAATTCTGTCACCTGAGTTTCCTGTCTCCCCTGTCTCCAACTGGGATGAATGTCAATGTGCCGCTTACCTCCAAGGGTGTCCACCTCCATATTAGTAGCTGGACTACTTGTGGAGCCCACCTCCAGTCCTGAGCCTTTTCCTTGCATCTTGTGCTTTCTTTTTCCTACAAGGGGCAAACAGACAGAGCTGTCAGCGAGTGAAGGTCAGGGATTCACCTGATGAATGCAGTTTGCTTGGTGAGGGTGACTATGAGACACATGCATCATGTTGGATAAGGATTGGGGTGTGTTATAATGGTGGATGGATAATTGGGGAAGTGTTAAAGGCTGAAAGTTTAGTGGTTGGGAGGAGTGAAGTGATGGAGAATGCTTCATGAGACAAAAATCAGGGGTTTAAATGGCAGGATGCAGTTGAATCAACAAATGCGCTTCCTTGTCCTGACCTGATAAGGTCATTAAACTTTTTCCTATATTGCATGCATGGCCTGGGCACAACACTTCTGCTACGCACCTCCTCAGCCACATCTTCTTGGTGAGAGCAGCAGACTCCTTCCTCCCGTTACCAGGGAAACATATTCCCATCATGCTTTTGAGTCTATCCAGGAGAAATTCCAGTGAAGCACCATCAAACCTGGGTGTTGCCCTTCCTATAACGTGCCTCATCCATGCTGAACACCTCCAATTCCCATCTATACATTCTGTCCTTAAATACAACTGAGATTACATCATTTGGGTGCACATCACACTCACTGCGTAGCTCGGAGATGGAGAAGTCAAAATCTATCAGTACAATTGAGAGCAGATCGCAGATTCTGACCCACTGAGTTGACTACCGTGTTTCCCCTTGCAATTTGATCACCCGCTACGCCCCACCTCCCCACCACCCCACCCCACCAACCCCCCCCACCCCCCCCCAGCAACTCCCATCATCAGAAGCCAGCTCGACTGCTGCCTCCATATTGACATCAGGGCCAATGCATCATGGATATATCCATTCATAGTGCCAGGAATGAGATTTAAGGTTTGGAATTTGGTCTTGGCCATGACATTTTTACTTTGCACTTGTGATCAGTGAATGATGAGTGTACGAATTTCCATTTTGTGAGAATTAACAAGTGCAAACCTTCTGTACAGCGTTACTATTCCATGCCCCTCTCAGTGTACAGATATTTACCCTTTTTTTGCCTTTAGGTGCAGATATTGTCAAGAATGATGGCATTTACACTAAATATTTCCAAAACTTTAATGGGCATGGAAGATACAGCCTTAAAGTACACGTGCAGGGAAAAGCAGCAACTGTAAAAATGGCGGGAAAGCCTTCCTTGTACATACCAGGATTCATCGAAAATGGTAACAAATACTTGACAGAAGCGTATGTAGAGATACCACAACATTTGCGTATGATGTTATACCAGGATGATCTATGAGTTCGCGCTATGAACTGAATGCTATCTGATGGATTTCCTATCTGCAGCTCATCCCACTCTCTCTCCCCCGCGCCCACACAGGCAGCACTGAGCGCTGCTGCTCGCGTTTCACGCTGGGGCGGCCTTAATTGGCCCATCAGCGTGAAATCGCCTTCCGGCTCGATCGCGGAGGGTGGTCTGCTTCCTGACCACTCCTGTCACCCCTGCTGAGCCTGCCCGACAAGGGCTAACTTCTGCCCCAGATTTCTAGCATCTGTGGTATTTAATTTTTTGATTTAGAGAAAGAGGAAAGTCAAGATAAAATGATAGAGAGAAAAAGTCAGAATAAAATAAACCTTTGGGCATGTAGATCTACTCATTGTTCCCCAACTACATTTAAAAAAAATCATTCTCAGGATGTGGGCTTCGCTGGCTGGGCCAGCATTTATTGCCCATCCTTAGTTGCCCTTGAGAAGGTGGTGGTGAGCTGCCTTCTTGAACCGCTGCAGTCCATGTGGTGTAGGTACACCCACAGTGCTGTTAGGAAGGGAGTTCCAGGATTTTGACCCAGTGACAGTGAAGGAACGGCGATATATTTCCAAGTCAGGATGGTGAGTGACTTCCAGATGCTGATGTTCCCACCTATCTGCTGCCCTTGTCCTTCTAGATAGTAGTGGTCTTGGGTTGGAAGGTTCTGTTGAAGGAGCCTTGGTGAATTCCTGCAGTGCATCTTGTAGATGGTGCATACTGCTGCTGCTATGCATCAGTGGTGGAGGGAGTCAATGTTTGTGGATGTGGTGGTTATCAAGCTGGCTGTTTTGTCCTGGATGATGTCAAGCTTCTTGAGTTTTGTGGGAGCTGCACTCATCCAGGCAAGTGGGGAGTATTCCATCACACTCCTGACTTGTGCCTTGTCGATGGTGGACAGGCTTTGGGGAGTCAGGAGGTGAGTTACTTGTCACATGTTTCCTAGCCTCTGACCTGCTCTTGTAGCCACAGTATTTATATGGCTAGTCCAGTTCAGTTCCTGGTCAATGGTAACCCTCAGGATGTTGATAGTGGGGGATTCAGTGATGGTAATGCCATTGAATGTCAAGGGGCGTTGGTTGGATTCTCTCTTGTTGGAGGTGGTCATTGCCTGACACTTGTGTGGCACGAATGTTACTTGTCAGCCTAAGCCTTGATATTGTCCAAGTCTTGCTGTATTTGGACATGGACTGCTTCAGTATCTGCGGAGTTGCAAATGGTGCTGAACATTGTAGAATCATCAGCGAACATCCCCACTTCTGATCTTATGATGGAAGGAAGATCATTGATGAAGCAGCTGAAGATGGTTGGGAACTCCTGCAGTGATGTCCTGGAGTTGAAATGACTGACCTCCAACAACCACAACCATCTTCCTTGTGCTAGGTATGACTCCAACTAGTGGAGAGTTTCCCCCTGATTCCCATTGACTCCAGTTTAGCTAGGGCCCTTTGATGCCACACTCAGTCAAATGCTGCCTTGATGTTAAGGGCAGTCACTCTCATTTCACCTCGGGAGTTCAGCTCTTTGCTCTATATTAGAACCAAGGCTGTAATGAGGTCAAGAACTGAGTGGCCCTAGCGAAACCCAAACCGGGTGTCAGTGAGCAGGTTATTGCCAAGCAAGTGTTACTTGATAGCACTGTTGATGACCCCTCCTATTACTTTACTGATGATGAAGAGCAGGATGATGGGGTAGTAACTGACCAGGTTAGATTTGTCCTGCTTTTTGTGTGCATCCGATAAATCAAGCAGTGATTAACCCTCTGTTATGGAGTTGATTTCCCTGGCAACTTTTCTTGGTGGAAACATTGAACTTTATTTACAAGACAGCAGCAGCAGCTACATGTGTGCATCAAACTCTATAACAAAAGAAGAACTGTCTCCTAGAGGTTCCCCATGCTGCTAGCTTATTGGTTTATACAGATCATGTGATCTCACAACACAGGATTATTCTTAAAGCTACAGTTCTACGTTTATCCAGACTACAATTACTTCATTCCTCCCCCTTTAACTTTTCTGTACATTTTATATTTGCAAGGATATTGATCTCATGACATTACAATATTTATACAGGTCATGAAATTACAAGTTCAGTCTTTCAGGTGGTTTCCTGATCCGTGTGGAACGTCGTAGCTTCACGGCTTCCGATTTTTGACAGGAACCACATTCTCTGGAATCGCATGAACATCAGGTACCTCATTAGGCACAGGCAGTTCAGTGTTGTCCACTCTGACAGAGATAGCGGACATGTCTGTCCTTGGTTGAGCAACTTCAACAGGAACCACAGGTTCAGCAATGGTTACAGGTGGAATATCATTTTGTTAGGGTATCTCCCTCCTTCTTAAATGATCCACACGCTTACTGGAGATCCGACCCTCCACTTCCACGTGGTGCAACAACGGTCCAGTCACAGAGCTTACTTTACCAGGTAACCACTTCGGTCCACTGCCGAAATTCCTTACATACACTGTGTCTCCAACAGTAACTTGTCACTCACGACTATGCAAATCTTGAGTTGCTTTCTGCTTCCCTAGACTTTTCTCCACCTTCCCCTCCAAATTGGGAAGTATCAGGCTTAGTCTTGTTCGAAGACGGCGTCTCATCAGTAATTCTGCAGGTGTTGCACCTGTTGTAGTTGGGCGGGGTGGTTATTCTGTAGTGAAATAGGAAATGAGGAAGTTCAGTTTCCAACGATTCACCTGTTAGCTTTTTCATTCCTGCCTTACATGTTTGAACTGCTCATTCTGCCAGTTAGATGGCGGATGGTATGGTGTGGTCTTCACATGGTTGATACCATTTAGGTTGACAAATCTTTGAAATTCAGCACTAGTAAACGTAGTACCATTACCTGAGATGATTACTTCTTGAAACCCATGGATAGAAAAGCTCTGGCGTAGTTTTTCTATAGTAGAGCCTGACGTTGGTGACTTAACTTCATAAACGTCTAACCACCTTGGATTGAGCATCTATAATCAGTAGAAACATGGTTCCAGGGTTGCCCATACATTCCAGGGTCTACCAGGCCACTCCCATTGGTGTAATGTTTTATCACCTTCTCAATATTGCCATCTATTCCCGGCCACCAAAGATAACTTTGCGCTATCACCTTCATTCTGGAGATTCCCAGATGGGCACTGTGTAGCTCTACTAAGAGTGGTTCCCTTCCTTGTGAAGGAACTACAACTCATGTACCCCATAATAGAAAGCCATCTTGACTGCTCATCTCGTATCTTTGGTTGAAAAATGGTTTCAATTCATCAGAGATTGGTTCATGGGACCAACTGTGCAACACTTGATCACTCACTCACGACAGGACTAGATCACGATTTGTCCAGTTTCTTATCTGCCTAGGGCAGACTAGTGAGGAATCCAGGGAATTCATCACTACTACGAGCTCTTGGGAAATTGGGACATGGTCATTGTTCTCTTGCAAAGGAAGGTAACTTAGGGCTTCGGCATTGGCTATATGAATCCCTGGTCTACACACAAAGGTATATTCATATGCCGCGAAAATTAGGGCCCATCTTTGAATTTGTGCACAAGCTATGGGAGGGATAGCCTTTTCATCACTCAACAGACCCAAGAGCGGTTTGTGGTCTGATACTAGCATGAAATGTTGCCCATGCACGTATTGGTGGAATTTTTTTACACCAAAAATGATTAACAGACCTTCATTTTCAACATGAGAATATCCTTTTTCAGCTGTGGCAAGTGTCAGGGATACATAGCATATCAGTCTCTCTGTACCGTCGTCCATCTTGTGAGATAGTATAGCTCCCACTCCATAGGGGGATGTATCACAGGTCAGCACCAATTCCTTTGTCGGGTCATAGTGCACTAACAAATTTGAAAAGTGCAAGAGCTGTTTTACTTTCATGAAGGCTTCTTCTTTGGATGACTCCCAAACCCAACGCTGGTTTTTCTTTAGCGGTGAAATTAGAGGGGCTATAACCATTGATAAATTTGGTAGAAATCGGCCGTAATAATTTATCATCCCTAAAAATGATTCAACTTCAGAAACGTTCTTAGGTGCAGGTGCCTCTCTGATTGCTTTAACCTTCTCTTCAACAGGGTACAACCCTTGGGCATCTACCCAGTGGCCCAAATAAATGACTTAATTTGCCTGAAAAGTGCATTTTTGCTTCTTTAGGAATACTCCTGCTTCTATAAATCATTTCAGGACTTCCTCTAGATTAGTCAAGTGTCCTTTTTCCGTGAATCCAGTTATTAGTACATCGTCGACATAGACCACAACTTGAGGTAGTCCTTGTAGCAAACTCTCCATTGTCCTCGGAAAAATGGCACAGGCTGAAGAAACACCGAAGGACAGATGTGTGTATCGATATAACCCTTTGTGGGTGCTTATGGTCACAAATTCTCGGGAGGCATCATCCAGTTCCAGTTGCTGATATGCGTGACTCATGTCAAGCTTCGTATACATTGTCCCTCCTGCTAGTTTGGCACAGAGGTCTTTAATCTTGGGAATAGGGTAACTGTCCAGTTTGGCTGCATTGTTGACCGTTAGTTTATTGTCCCCACAAATCTAGACAGTTTGATCTGGTTTTAGGACAGGGACTATGGGTGCTGCCTATTCTGAGAACTGAACCGCTTTTATGACACTCAGCCTCTCTAGCAGGTTCAACTCAGCGTCAACCTTCTCTCTCAGGGCGTATGGCACCGATCTGGCTTTCAAGAAGCGAGGAGTTGCTTCTGGGTTCACGTAAATCCTGGCCTGTAGGCCTTTAAGTTTTCCCAGTTCACCCTTGAAGATGGTGTCATATCTTTTTTAGCAGCTCTACTAAATCCTCCAGTTTAAGTAAATCTCTTTCAACCAATCGTGACCTAGAAGGCTTGGTCCTTCACCTTCTACCACCATCACTGGTAGTTGTGCTGTTTGGTGTCTATAATAAACAGGTACTCTGGTGATACCTTTTACCTGGATTTCTTCACCTTGTACATTTTCAACTTGGCAGAAGTTTGTTCCAGATTTATTTGTTGAGCACCTTTACTTAAATATCTGAAAGTGTGTTCTCTTACTTCAGTGGTAGAAGCACCCATGCCTACTTCCATTTTTGCAATGTGACAGTGATTGGCTCTGTCTTCCCAACTTTCATGTTGAATGAGGAGTAAATGTCAGAATTGGTTGTTTCTGGCTCTCTCACACTGTATACTTCATTGGACTTTGTTTATTGTCTGGAAGCCTGTTTTAACCTTGCTTTGCAATGGGCAGAATCTTGCCCTTGTCGGGTGGGGGGCAGTTGGGAAGCCGACTGCCGCCCGCGATTGAGGCTGGAAGGTGGTTTCCAGGGGATGAGGTTTCCTAAAAAAGTGGCAAAAGCCAGTTGGCCTTTTCGCCTGCTTGCCAACTGTAAGGTTGGACGAGCAGCGAAAAATGTCAAGTCAATTATCTATTTAATGGCCTTAACAGGCCTTTTAATTGTCGGCGGGCATGTTGCTGACTCCAGTGCGCGCCCACTGAACAAAATATCGCGCCACTGTGTGTTGACGTTGGGACGCTCGCCTGACGTCAACGTGCATCATTTTACGCTTGAGTGGGTCGGGCATGTGCCTGGCCGCCGAGCTAAACATTTTGCCCAATGTTTCATTATGTGCCCACTTTTGTGACAAAAATAACACTCCACCTTTTGAAATTGCCAATCATTAAGAGTATGATTGTCTCCGTGTCGATAAAAATGAGTTTTCGAATTTGCTGCTAAGCTGTTTCCTCTAAATTTTCAGTTAGCGGAGGCTGTTTCCCAATTAGCGACGTTGTCCCGGCTTTTCGCACCACTTCCGGCTGACTGTTCCTTCCCAAACGGCGCCATTTTGCGCACCTTGAATTGCTTATGAATCCCTTACAGCGCTTTCCATCACAAGCGCTATTTCTAACGCTTTCTCAAAATCAAGATCCACTTCAGCCAGCAATCTTCGCTCAATAGCATCCTCCTGCACACCACAGACCAAACAATCTCTGAGCATATCATTCTTGGTTTTACCGAAATCACAATGTTCCATTAGCTGTTTTAATTTCACCACGTAGGTAACAAAGACCTCCCCCTTGGGGCTCTATTCCGTGAATTGAAACTGAACCTCTGCATTGTGACTTAGGGCTTGGGTTGGAAATGTCCCCTAACGAGGTCTACTAATTCACTGAAGGTCTTTGAATCCAGGGAACTGGGGGCCATCAAGCTTCAAATTAAACTGTAGGTTTTGCTCCCACAAATAATCAGGAGAATCGTTCTCCTCTTTTCCTCCCCCGTGATTTCATTGGCTTGAATGTTCTGTATATTAAGACCAGTCGTCTGTGACTGGCTCGAAGGGATCGATTCTGCTAAACAGTGGCATGTCAGATGAGTATACCTTCCTTTCTTTTTAATTATCTTAGACACTCACAATCGCTGGGCGAGGGACAGTACAGGATCTGATTTATCCTCATTGCCAGTTTGTTATAGAGTTGATTTTCCAGGCAACTTTTCTTGGTGGAAACATTGATCTTTATTTACAAAGCAGATACATGTGTGCATCAAACTCTGTAACTAAAGAAGAATTTTCTCCTAGAGATTCCCTGCACTGCTAAATCATTGGCTTACACAGATCATGTGATCTTACAACACAGGGTTATTCTTAAAGCTACAGTCCTACGCTTATCAAAACTATAATTACTCCACCCTCCCACTATGAGGAACTGCCATACAATAATTCCCAATTTCTTACACTGTTTAGCCAAGATCATCAACATGTCTGGTGAGAAATTGTGGGCAAGACCTTTATGCTAAGACCTGGCATGGACCTGATGGGCCAAATGACCTCCATCTGTGCCTCAATTACTTCATGATCTAATGCAGCTTTTTATTAACAGGCTTGTTAAGTCTTAAGTAATCTTAAGGAATTCTTTTCATGTAGACAATATTCATCCAAATCAACCTAGACCTCCAATCAACACGAACAATCCCGATCCTAAATTAGGAGACATCAGCAGGGCTAAAGCAGGAGGAACAATTTCAGTCCCCACAGGATTACCGACTGTTGACTTTCCACCATGTAAAATCACAGACCTCCGAGCAACAATAGTTCAAAATAAAGTTCAGCTGGAATGGACAGCACCAGGAGAGGACTATGATCAGGGAACAGGTAATTATTGCTGAATATATGTTACTGATACAGAGTACTTTTTCTAGGAATGATTTGAACAGATAGTCGATGAATTCTGCTGATCAGTGGAGGTATCTCACACGCAGCAGAAAAGCATCTACTCACAGGAAGAGAAGGACCAAGGGATACTGAAGATCGAGTCAAGCCTTGGTGAATTTGGCCAACAAAGCTGTGGTATTGGCTGTTCTGTTTTGAGGAATAATTATGGTGGATGGTGTGAGCAGTGTGCAGGGCAAAGTCTGAAAAACAGCAGTAAAATAAATGACCAGTAATGGTAGCGTTGAGGAATAAATATTGGTCAGGGCCCCGAGGGAACACTATTGCTCTTCATCAAATAGTACTAATGCATATTGTATTCCATCTGATGAAGCTGATTAATGTTCCATTTAGGAACATAGGACTAGGGTTTAGGAGCAGGAATAGGCTATCTGGCCCTTTGAGCCTTCTCTGCCATTCAATAAGATCTGGTTGTGATCTCAGCTCTACTTTCCTGTCTGCCCCCCACCCCACAACCCTTGATTCCCTTGTCTATTAAAAATCTGTCTAGCTCAACCTTGGATTAATTCAATGTCCCAGCCTCCATTACTCTCTGGGGAAGAGAATTCCACAGAATAATGACTCTCTAAGAGAAAAACAAATGTATCCTCATCTCAGTCTTAAAAGGGAGACCACTTATTCTTAAACTGTGTCCCCTGGTTCTAGTCTCCCCCACAAGAAGAAACATTCTCCCGGTTTCTACCCTATCAAGTCCCCTCAGGATCTTATATTTTTCAGTGGTAGTGGGTTTCTCATTCTCAGCACTCTCTGGGTGTAAAGAAGTTTCTCCTGAATTCCTTATTCAATTTATTAGTGTCTGTTATTTATGACCCCTAGTTCTGGAAACACTCGCAAGTAGAAACATCTTCTTCGTGTCCACCCGTCAAACTCTTGAATCACCTTAAAAGCTTCAATCCGGCCCCCCTCAGTTAATTCTCCCCTTAATCGTATCTGCTCTAAGGAGAACAATCACATTTTCTCCAGTTTCTTCACATAACTCAAGTTTCTCAGTTCTGAAGAAAGGTCACAGACCTGAAACGTTCACTCTGTTTTTCTTTCCACAGGTGTTGCCTGACCCGCTGAGTATTTTCAGAATTACTTGAAGTTTCTCACCCCATGTACCTGGCAATTTGCCTTTACATCCTTTCCAACGTCTTGACACCCTTCTTCAAGTGTGATGTGCAGAATTAGGTGGAATACTTCTAACGGTTTAGCAGAAATTCCTTGTTTTTGTACCGCGTATGACTCTATTTATGAAGTCATGGACCCCTGATGTCTTTTTAATCATGTATGAACACATTTATATATTTCCATCTCTTTTTCATTTCCTCTTTTTGTAGCGTCCTACTATGAGATGAGAATGAGTGGGAGGTTCCTACAGCTACGGGACGATTTCTCAAATGCTAAGCTGGTAAACTTGACTAACTTGAGTCCACAACCATATGGCTCAAGGGAAACAGTCACAATTATTCTTCAGGATACAACACTGCAAAATTGGACAAATATCTACTTTGCTGTCCGTGCATATGATAAAATCAAACAGTCCTCGGTGACATCTAATATAGCCAAGGTCTCAAGTACAGCCTTTGTGCCATTGATTGAGCGCCGAAAAGGCTTGAGTAGATCGGATAAGACTTGGATTGCGGTAGCTGTTACAACTATTGTTTTTTTGACCACTGGGACCATGTTTTTCATTCTGTGCAAAAGGAGACGAAGGAGAAAAAACATGGATGAGTAATGTTCTTGCAGTTGGAATGAATTGCATGCACTTAATGAGGCCAATAATCCCGACGTTTAATCTGATTACACTTTGTACACATATAAACTTGATTTGCTTTGTGCGTGAGGGGGCTGCAGGGTGAAAATCCATTGGAATTCTCCAGCATTTACACCATTTTCTGGGGTTTCTCTATCTCTTCTACCAAAGTTATGGTGGACAATGGGAAGACCTCCCATGGAAAGCCGCCCGCTGACTATTTGCTTAACCTCCTGGGGGATGGGGAGAGGTAGGAAGGCTGCACAGTTTTAGTTGGTTATATTCCAGTAGTATCCCAGACACACTCCAGGATGTCTAAGCTTTGGCTATCAGCAATGTATGCATAATCTCTCTTGATTTCATAATTCTGTGTGCAAAATAATTTGTGTATTTGGCTATTTTTGACGTTATGTGTGTTGTCTGCATTAATTAAAAATGTTTTGTGCAATGAGAGTGTTATTTTCTTTGAGTGGCTGATACTATCCTTCAGAAATTCATAAAGAGGTTCGCTAGAACATTACTGGAGTAGATTCCTCACAAGGAAAGTTTAAAAAACAGTATTTTATACAATTAAAGCTTCATACTGGCCGTCATCAAGAATAAGTGACACCTTTTTTGAGTCCAGCCCATGACTTGATGGCTGTTATGACTGATGCAATTGGTACAGCGGAGTTATTTTTAAAATCCTGGAGGGAAACTTTAAACAACTGTCATAACCAATTATTTTAAGTGTTATGTTTGAGATGCGACTCTAAACTCAGGAATCAGGGCGGTTCTCAAGGTTTTACATTAAACAAAATGACAGATTTTATAAATTTACATAGGTAAATATATACAGGTAAAAAATAAATACAGGTAATATATGTACACATGGCTACAAATGGCTACTTTCATAACTTTTAACAAATTCTCAAACTAATCTCCATTGAGGTAACAGCAACCCATAGACTGAACCAAACACCAGGCAAAGCATTTTCATCTTATGAATTCAAAATGAGATTCTTTTCACTGTGGAGCCAGTTGGAGGCTGACAGCTGCCTTTTGATCTTACGTTGCCTCTGCCCTGCACACCCGAAAACTACTGAAGTTATACCTACCACCACTGATTGAATTCAAATTCTCATTGTCTCACCAGTCTCTTTGAACTTTATCTTTTAACAATGAAACCCCTCTTATTGTACCAATTTTGTTAGCAATATAAACATATGGCTTGGTAGCTGATAGAAAGGCATCAAGTTTTCACCCCACTTCCTGAATACTCTATTCAAAATGCAAATACACGCTATCTCTCGAACATATCAAAACTAGTACACATCAAAGCACCCAGACTAGCTGGCTTTAATCGAATTAAGACAGACCCTCAGGCTAAACCTCTATTTTAAAAGAAAAATGTTTTCCAAAATATTATATACATTAATAGCTTCACGACAATGGTCAAGGAGGGTGCATTCATCATGCAGCCAAGCAGGTTGACTATCAACCTGTGAATCCTTCCAACACACACCAATGGCAGGCAGTAAGAGTGGGAACAATTCCTCATCAGCCATGTATGATGGAAAGAATGTTGGAGACTATCATCACTATCCGTAGCTCGAGACCACAACACACATGTAAAATGCGCATGTTGCCACAGCAACTCGGACTCCCTGAGTGAAGTGTAACACATCACCACCAAGTAACAAAATATATCAACAAGGTTCATAAAATGGAAATAAACAAGAAAAGGGAGGCTGAACCATGGATGGAGGGGTATTAGATGACGAAAAGCATGAATGAAGGGGTGCATTTTGAGAAGGCTTTTAAAGGAGGAACTGAGACGTGAAGCAGTTAATGGGTTTAAGGTGGGTGAGATCCAGAGAGTGGGGTCAATGCTCTTCTGCCACCAACCTTTAACTGAAGTGATGGGGAAACCATTAACGTTGCAATCATGTCATAATGAAGCGTATGCTCTAGCTGTAAGTGAGAAAGCTGTTAGTAACTGGGGAAAGTTTTGGACATTATTCTTAAGTATATTTTCCAGGACAAAGCAGCCCACTTGATTGGCACCTCATCCACAAACATTCACTCCATCCACCACCGACGCACAGTGGCAGCAGTGTGTACCATCTACAAGATGCACTGCAGGAATTCACCAAGGTTCCTTCGACAGCACCTTCCAAACCCACAACCACTACCATCTAGAAGGACAAAGGCAGCAGATACATGGGAATACCACCGCCTGGAAGTTCACATTCAAGTCACTCACCATCCTGACTTGGAAATATATCGCCATTCCTTCAATGTCGCTAGGTCAAAATCCTGGAACTCCCTCCCTATCAGCACTGTGGGTGTACCTACACCATATGGACTGCAGCAGTTCAAGAAGGCAGCTCATCACCACCTTATCAAGGGCAACTAGGGATGGGCAATAAATGCTGGCCCAGCCAGAGAAGCCCACATCCCGTGAATGAATAAAAAAAAGTATATGTGAAAATCGGTTTCCACCTGTCTGAGGGAAGGAAAAGGGAGTGTGTCCTGTGTCCTGTGTCCTGTGTCCTCTAGGTTTTATGAATAAACATTAGTTGAGGAAAGACTGGATCCACATTCCACCTTTACTCAGTGAATGAACAACGAATTATAACAGAAAGGAACAAAAGCACCAGAGCCTAGGAGTAAAGACCTTAGATAATGCACCACGTCTTGTTAGGGACTGTAACCTTGTGAGGAATCTTCCGTTCTGGAGTCTACGAGCGGAAAGAAGCTCGGCGAATCCCATGGCAGGGTGGGCAGAAAGTTGTCCCACCATTACCTCAGGGTAATATGCTCCTGTAAAGGGACATTTCATTAAGGTAAAGGAGCCACATAAATATAAGTTGTTGCTGATGAGTTCTTTGCATGTGAACATGGAACTTTACTTGTATAAAACGCAGTTTTCTAAAACTTTCTGTGTGAGAAACTGAACCCAAATAGTAACACAACCCCAGGGGGCCTGCTCTACAAACCTCTAAATGATGGTGTCACCCATCCAAAGAAAACATCACCACGATTGCAAAAAATATTTTTTTATTAGTTTACGTGCAGAAGTAACATCAAAATTAACCAAATAATACAGAGTCCTTCCCTGTAAAGATACACACACTTATCCAAATCCAGCAAATTTAGACATAGGTTGGCAAGAGCCAATATTTAGGTGCAATGCCTGTCAGCTAAATCCATGCAGTTTATGACAAAGCATTAGGAACCTTTTCTTTGTTTGTCTGTCAGCAACTATAAATTCTGCTGCTTGCAGGTTTATACAGAACCAGATGGAAAGAATGCTAGTCTGTCAGTGAATGGTCTATTGCACTGGTTAGCACTATTAAACCAAGCCAGCTGGTCAAGCATCAACTGTGCCTTTTAGTACTCAAGTGTCAGATTATCAAGACTGCTGCCTCATGTTGACTTGGTTCTATGCAGCCATTGCTAATGAGAACTACCCAGAGAGGCCCCACTTACCTCTCCATCAACTCTACACTCCAGGTGTGACAACACTTCAGAAATACCTTATTGGTTGAAGAGTTCTTTGGGGTCATCCTGATGTCACGGAAGGAGTTACGTAACTGCAAATTCTTCCTTCATCCCTTCCTAGCTCCCACAAGAGGAATCTGAGGGAGATATGGGGAGACGGTGGCATAGTGGTAATGTCACTGGCGGAGTAATCCAGAGGCCCCAGGATAATGACCTGGGGACATGGGTACAAATCTCACCACAGTGGAATTTAAATCCAATTAATAAAATCTGGAATTGAAAACTAGCCTCAGTAATGGCATGGCAACTATCATTGATTGTCATTAAAAACCCATCTGGTTCACTAATCCCCCTTAAGGGAAGGAAATTGGCTGGTCTGACTCCACACCAACAGCAATGTGGTTGACTCTTAACTGCCCTCTGAAATGGCCCAGCAAGCCAATCAGTTCAAGGGCAATTAGGGATGGGCAACAAATGCTGGTCTTGCCAGTGACACCCATGTTCCATGAAAGAATAAAAAAAAAGTCACAGAATTGTTAGATTGCAGAAGGAGGCACCAGATCTCTGAATGAGCAATTCACTTAGTGCCAATCCTCTCACTCCTCACCGTAACCCTGCACATCCTTCTTTTCTAGATAACAGTCTAATTCCCTTTTGAATGCCTTATTTCAACCTTCCTCCACCACATTCTCAGGCAATGCATTCCAAACCTTAACCACTTGCTGCATGAAAAAGTTTTTCCTCATGTCGCTTTTGCTTCTTTTGTCCATTGCTTTCAATCTGTGCCCTTTCATTCTTGATCCTTTCATGAGTGGGAACAGTTTCTTCCTATCCACTCTGTCCAGACTCCTCATGATTTTGAATACCTCTATCAAATCTCCCCTTAGCCTTCTTTTCTCCAAGGAACCGAGTCCTAACTTCTCCAATCTATCTTCATAACTGAACTTCCTCACCCCGGGAACCATTCTTGTGAATCTTTTGTTCACTCTTTCCAATGCAAATAACCAAATAGTTGGAAGGTGAATTCTCGTGAAATCCTGGAAGAACATTGTAAATCTGATGTACTGGGATTTCTAGGAGTATCCCGTGGAAGCTATAGCTGATGATAGGGAAGAGCATCATGGAAATTCATAGAAGTTCACAGGCGGAATTTAGTGCCCTCCTCTGAGGTGATCTTAGAGGTGGGGGGGGGGCGGGTGGGGGGCATTTAATTAGGCAGGAGGGTGCTGGGCACCCTGCCACATTCCCACCTCTGCCCCGATTGTGTCTGGGACAGGAAGGCTTGTGGAGGGCCTTCCCACCCCCATCGTCAACTGAGGGCTTTAAATGGCCAATTAATGCCCCACTTCAGGGCCTCATCCCACCCCCCCCATTGGCATTCAACTAGCGATTGTTTTAATTGTAGCGGCGGGTGAGTGGGGCAGTTGCCAAGCAGGGAGTCTGAAAAGCAAACTTTGTTGCATTTACTTGCGGGCTCCCGGGTGCAGCGACAGTGGTGGGAGGGGGTCCCTCATTCAGAATCACTCAGTGCCTGATTGAGGAGCCCAGCATCAGGAGGGGGCCAGTGCCTGCTGAGAGCCACCGTCCCTCCACCTCCTTGCTGCTGATCCCCCTCCCTCCCATCCCCTGCAACACCCTCTCCGCAGCCCCCATCCTGCCCTCATCCACTACCAGTGGTCTGGGCCCCTCGCCAATCCTGAGTCTCTGGTGGGTGCATTGCTGACGGCTGCCACCGCTCCCGCTGGCACTGTTGAGCAATGGACAGCGGCCAACCTCCGATTAGCTGCAAATCAAAAACAGAATTGCCTGGAAAAACTCAGCAGGTCTGGCAGCATCGGCGCCGATTAGCTGGCAGCTCTCAGGGGCGGGGTTTCCGCCCCCCACCCCCACCACCCCCGCCCCCCAGGGTTCATGAACCCAGGGAAGGCCTGCTGCTGGCCACATAAGTGCCTAATTGGCACTTAATTCAGTGTACCTTCCCCAAAGGAGGTGATGCGGAGATCTCGCGGGCTCCCTATTTAATCCCTTCGCCAGGATTAAATACTGACCTATATGTGCATAAAGTGTAACGTGATAGTGTTTGGATTTTAAGCCTCATTTATGACATGCTGCATGCTAATTTCTACTGTAAAGGCTTAGACTTTAGATATTTATTATTCTTCATCTACAAATATTCTTTTTTAGCTTATTTTGTGCACAGCACAATTGGTGATCCCAGTGATGAGGCACGCAATAATTGCGACAACAGCTACAATTAAAATAATCGCCATTATACTGATGCCTTTTGCGTGCTCCATCAATGGCACATAGACAGAAGCCTTGGCTACGTTAGACATTTCAGAGGACTGATTGATTTTGTCATATGCACAGAGAGCGAAGTAGATAGTTGTCCCATTTTGCAGCTCTGTATTTTCAGGAACAAATGCAGCTGTTTCACTTGAGCCACACGGGTCGTGGATTCAAGCTGGTTAAGTTAACCAGAGCTGCTGTTGAGAAATTGTCCCATAGCTGTAGGAGGCTGTCATTCATTCTCACCTCATAGCGAGACGCTAAGAAATGAAGAAATAAAATAAATTAGAAGGAAACGAATGCATTCACAAACGACTGAAAACAGCTGAGCTTTTTCCTACTGACATGAGCCACTGCAGATTGCTGGTTACCCACGTGTGGACAAAGGTTGGCTTTTGGTGGAAAGTGCATTGATAACCTAACCAATCAAGACTGTATCCTCAGAAATCAATTAGGTGACCAATTCATTTTTTTTTTCTGAATTAACAAAACAATTCAATTTATAGTACAAATCCATCGTACAATGCTTTTATGAAAAACGGTCATGTAATGTGATTGCCTGTTAAATTTGTATCTCTTGCTGTAGGCCTCTCTGCCTCCCCACCACAACAAAGATGTTCCATAGCCAGGCTTTCGATGTGCTTGGAGTCAAACTATGTCCGGCGACACTCTTGTGAAGCATTTTGGGGCATTTAGGAACATAGGAACAAAGGATTTAGGAAAAGGAGTAGGCCATTCAGCCTTTGAGCCTGCTGCACCATTCAATTAGGTGAGGCTGATCTGATTGTGGTCTCAACTGCACTTTCCTGTCTGTGTCCCACCCCCTAGCACCACCCCCCATCCCCTCCCCCCACTCAACTCCCCCGCAATAATTTTTGGCTCCCTTAAAAATCTGTCAAACTCAGCCTTGAATAAACTTGATGACCCAGCCTCTGAGAAAGAGAATTCCACATACTAACAACCCTCTGAGAGATATAATTCTCCTCATCTCAAAAAAGGAAGACCTCTTATTCTTAAGCTCTGCTCCCTTGTTCTAACATCCCTCAGAAGTGAAAACACCCTATCAGGTCCCCTCAGGATCTTACATGTTTCAATCAGATCACCTCTTATTCTTCTAAACTCCAATGGGTATAGGCCCAACCTGTTAAACCTTTCTTCATAAGTAAGGCCCTTATGCCAGGAATCAGTCCTTTTATTGTGTTAAGGGCGCCATGTAAAACATGTGCAAAAGCAAAATACTGTGGATGCTGGAAATCTGAAATAAAAACAGAAAATGCCGGAAATATTCAAGCGGTCAGGCAACATCTGTGGAGAGAGCGGGAGAGGGAGAAACAAAAACAGAGTTAGCCTTTCAGGTCAATGTCCTATCACCAGAATCGGAAACGTTAACTCTGTTTTTCTCTCTCCACAGGTGCTGCCACACCTGGTGTATATTTCCAGCATGTTGTTTCTATTTTACATAAAACAAGCTTTTTGGTAGTACAGAACTTGAGTATTGCTGAAATAAAGAGACTTTTTTTGTCAAGGCTTTTCGTCTTGCACTCATCAGGACAATTGGCAAGAAAATGCCAATGTCAGGGGGAAAACAACAATTTATACTGTAAGAGAAGAGAGTGCTGATTGGTTGACAAGTGGACTCTGATTGGTAGAGGAATTGCCATGGAAAATGCACCAATTGATAGTGACTGACAGTCAACTGCCAAGAATTGTTTGAAATTTAAACCAGGAAGCTTTACTCTGGTTGGTCAAGACATTGTCCTGGGGAATGAAACAGTAAATGGCTGTCACTTATTTTGTTTAGCTGAAATAGGCGCAACGTGTGTACAAGTTCTTTCTGTCTGCAAAGAACAGGATCCTGTGTATTAATATTTGTAGCCTCCAGTAAACGTAACTGCACCACATTGCGAGCCCGACTGACAATCTTAAATCGGAGTCCACTTGCTAACCATTGGCATTTTCTTGCGAAATGAGTGCAAGACAAAAAGCTCCGACAAAAGAGTCTCCTTTCTTTCAGCAACTAAACAAGCTTGTTGCTATATGTCATACTCAACATCAGATGCTAATTTCAGGATTATGTGAACACATTTCGTTTGCTTCTATATTTCTTCGGTCTCATTCCAATTTTGAGTGGCACCTCCTGGTGCCATTTCAACTGTGTGTACGTTCATGTGATTAGATTGCAGCTGGTGCCAAGTCACTTTCTAACCTCTTGGCCATGAATGTAACTTCATGACGGGCCTCAGAACAGAATCCGTCTGAATTAAGATCATTTTTTGTCCTGAATGGAGCAACTTGGAATATTTCGTGAAGCAGACTATTTGAAAAGGAAAGCAAAATACTACAGATGCTGGAGACCTGAAATAAAAACAAAAAATGCCAGAAAAACTCAGCAGGTCTGTCAGCATCTGTGGAGAGAGAAAGAGAGTTGACATTTCGAGCCCAAAGTGACTCTCCTTCGGAACAAAGCCTCTTCTTCCGAAGAATAGCCATATTGGACTGGGAATGTTGGGTGGAATTTTCTAGTCCCGCCCGCCACAGGACCGGAAAATCCCTGTCCGAAGCTAACGGACCTTTTGCTGGTCCATCAAATTTTTGTCTCACCTGCGACAATTCCTGTGGTGGGCGGGGTCAAGAAATCCCACCCTACATCTCTGTTTCTCTCTTCACAGATGCTGCCAGACCTGCTGAGTTTTTCCAGCACTACTTGTTCTTATTTGAAAAGAAAAGCTGGTTTACTGACTAAACCACATCGTGGCCCATTTGTGACAATCTTGCCTCTTGGTCAGGAGGTCGTGACCTCAAGTCCCCATTCCAGATGTTGAGCTTATGATCTAGGCTGACACTTTGGTCTAAGCAGCTATCTTTCAAATGAGACAATAAATTGAGGTGGCTCCTACTGAGATGAATAAAATGTGTAGTGGTATTATTTCACAAGGAGCAATGGAGTTCCCCGAGGTACCTTGACCAACATTAATCATTCAACCAACAGAACCTGGATCAGATTGACTAGTCAATTATCTCTCAGCTAAAAGCCACTTAATGTACTTTACCAATAACAAAATATATCACCAATATTTTACTTGAATTTCAATATTCCTTGATCCCTCTTTGCCTGTGGTAAATACGTTTCATCTGTGTGTGATATCTACATACATACGAACATATGAATTAGGAGCAGCAGTAGGCCATTCGGCCCTTCAAGCCTGCTCCACCATTGAATAAAATATGGCTGGCCTGTTTGTGGCCTCAATGCCACTTTCCTTCCTACCATGCCCCATCCCCCCCCCACCACCCATACCCTTTGACTTCCTTGTTGATCAAGGCACTTAACCGGACAGCCATGTGCCTTCCCTAGAATCAAGGGCCCCGGGGTGGACGTCCCACCAAGCAAGAGCTGCCAGCCAATCAGAAGCCAGCAGCTCTATTGAACAGCAGCATCATGGGGGAGGCGGTGGTTGCTGCCGGAATGACATCCATCCAAGTATCGTTGCTGGATAGGCTCACAGGAATATAGGAGCAGGAGTAGGCCATTCGTCCTTTCGAGCCTGCTCCGCCATTCAATGCAATCATGGTTGATCTTCTACCTCAAAGCCATTTACCCACACTATCCTCATATCCCTTCATATCTTTAATACCTAGAAATCTATCGATCTCTGTTTTGAACATAATGACTGAGCCTCTGGGGTAGAGAATTCCAACGATTCACCAATCTCTGAGTGAAGAAATTCCTCCTTATCTCAGTCTTAAATGGTCTACCTCTTATTCTGAGACTGTGTACCTTGGTTCTAGAGCCGCCCAGCCAAGGGAAACATCCTTCCTGCCCTGTCGAGCCCTCTAAGAATCTTGTATGCTTCAATAAAATCACCGCTCATTCTTCTAAACTCTAGAGACTACAGGCCCAGTCTCCTCAATCTCTCCTCATAGGACCATCCTGCCATTCCAGGGATCAGCCTAGTGAACATACTTTCCACTCCCTCTATCACAAGTCTGCCCTTCCTTAGATAAGGAGACCAAAACTGTACACAATACTCTAGGTGTGCTCTCATCAAAGGCTCTCTACAACTGCAGCAAGACTTCTTTACTCTTGTACTCAAATCCTCTTGCAATAAAGGCTGCAGGATCCCAGGCCACAGATGATCAATGGCGGGAGAGGGGTTGTGGGGTGGGCACCACAGGGGAAGGTGGTGACAGAGGTTGGCAGCAAGCGTGGGCGGGTGACTTTTAGCGGGCCCCCTCCCTCCCTGATGCCACCTCCCTCGATCAGGCACTGGGTACCTTTTGGATGAGGAATCCCGCCCCACCGGGACCCTGCCCGGTTTGCTTGTCGTGCTCGCCGCATGTTGAGTCCTCTAGATGCCGCTGGGTTAACACTGGGGCGGTGGGATAAGGCCTTTAAGTGGTCCTTAGTTGCCCACCTAAGGGCCTCAAATGGCAGTGAGGCAAGAAGGCCACCCACGGGTCTTCCCACCATGGACATAATTGGGGTGGAGGTGGGAAGATGGCGAGACCCCCACCCACGACCCTCCTGTCTGATTATATGCTCCTCCCACCACCAAACTCGTCATGAGGAAAGGGCATTAAATTTCGTCCAATGTTTTTTAGCTCCTGCTCAGTCCTGACCTGGAGCATCAGTTGGGCCCCACTTCCACCAGTTATCAAAGAACAAAGAACAAAGAACAAAGAAAAGTACAGCACAGGAACAGGCCCTTCGGCCCTCCAAGCCTGCGCCGATCATATTGCCCGTCAACTAAAGCATTTTGCACTTCCGGGGTCCGTATCCCTCTATTCCCATCCTATTCATGTATTTGTCAAGCTGCCTCTTAAACACCATTATCGTATTTGCTTCCACCACCTCCTCTGGCAGCGAATTCCAGACACTCATTACCCTCTGCATAAAAAACTCGCTTCGCACATCTCCTCTAAAGTTTTCGCCTCTCACCTTAGATCTATGTCCCCTATTAATTGGCTCTTCCACCCTGGGAAAAAGCTTCTGACTATCTACTCTGTCCATGCTACTCATAATTTTGTAAACTTCTATCAAGTCGTCCCTCAATCTCCGTCGCTCTAGTGAGAACAATCCGAGTTTCTCCAACCTCTCCTCATAGCTAATAACCTCCAGACCAGGCAGCATCCTGGTAAACCTCCTCTGTACCCTCTCCAACGCCTCCATATCCTTCTGGTAATGTGGTGACCAGAATTGCACACAATATTCCAAGTGTGGCCTAACCAAGGTTCTATACAGCTGCAGCATGACTTCCCAGCTTTTATACTCAATACCCCTGCCAATGAAGGCAAGCATGCCATATGCCTTCCTGACTACCTTATCCACGTGCATTGCCACTTTCAGTGACCTGTGGACCTGTACACCCAAATCCTTCTGCCTGTCGATGCACTTAAGGGTTCTGCCATTTACTGTATAATTCCTGCCTGTATTAGACCTTCCAAAATGCATTATCTCGCATTTGTCCGGATTAAACTCCATCTGCCATTTGTCCGTCCAAGTCTCCAACCGATCTATATCCCATTGTATCCTTTGACAATCCTCTTCACTATCTGCAACTCCTCCAACCTTAGTGTCATTTGCAAACTTACTAATTAGCCCAGTTACATTTTCCTCCAAATCATTTATGTATATTACAAACAGCAAAGGTCCCAGCACTGATCCCTGCGGAATTCCACTAGTCATAGGTCTCCATTCAGAAAAGCACCCTTCCACTGCTACACTTTGTCATCTATGACCAAGCCAATTCTGTATCCATCTTGCCAGCTCACCTCTGATCCCGTGTGACTTTACCTTCTGCACCAGTCTGCCATGAGGGACCTTGTCAAAGGCCTTACTGAAATCCATGTATATAACATCCACTGCCCTTCCATCGTCGATCATCTTTGTCACTTCCTCGAAAAACGCGATCAAGTTAGTGAGACACGACCTCCCCTTCACAAAACCATGCTGCCTCCCACTAATACGCCCATTTGCTTCCAAATGGTAGTGAATCCTGTCACGAAGAATCTTCTCCAATAATTTCCCTACCACTGACGTAAGGCTCACCGGCCTGTAATTTCCTGGATTATCCCTGCTACCCTTCTTAAACAATGGAACAACATTGGCCATTCTCCAGTCCTCTGGGACCTCACCTGTAGCCAGTGAGGATACAAAAATTTCTTTCAAGGCCCCAGAAATCTCTTCCCTTGCCTCCCTCAGTACTCTGGGGTAGATCCCATCTGGGGACTTATCCACCTTAATATTCTTCAAGATGCCTAACACCTCCTTTTTTTTGATCTCAACATGATCCAGGCTATCAACACACTCTTCCCTAGACAAATCGACCGCTAAGTCCTTCTCTTTGGTGAATATTGATGAGAAGTATTCATTTAATATCTCTCCCATTTCTTCTGGCTCCACACACAGATTCCCACCTCTGTCCCTGAGTGGGCCTACCCTTTCCCTGGCTACCCTCTTGCTTTTTACATATGTATAAAAGGCCTTGGAATTTTCCTTAATCCTGGTTGCCAGTGACTTTTCATGACCCCTTTTAGCCCTCCTGAGTCCTTGCTTAAGTTTCTTCCTACTTTCTTTGTATTCTTCATGGGCTTCATCTGTTCCCAGCCTTCTAGCCCTTACGAATGCTTCCCTTTTCTTTTTGACTAATCTCACAATATCCTTCGTTATCCAAGGTTCCTGTTAGAGAGGGGGACAGCCACAGGGGATTTCTGCACTGACTGCCTGCCCCTTCTAGCGGTCACCCATCTATCTGTCTGTACCTTGGGTGTGACCACGTCTCCAAAACTCCTGTCAATGACGCTTTCCGCCACCTGAATGCTCCTAAGTGCATCCAACTGCTGCTCCAACCGATCCATGAGGTCTGTGAGGAGCTGCAGTTGGGTACACTTCCTGCAGATGTAATTGTCCGGGACACTTGAAGCATCACAGATTTCCCACATCCCACAGGTGAAGCACTTCACCCCAGCAACTGCCATTTCTAGAACTATTTAATAAATTAATTTAAATCTAATAACTGCTTATTGACTCCTTATTAACTATACGTTCCCTAGGGCTAGATTTCTACTATAAATGCTAAATTCTGAGAACAGTAATCCCCTGATTCTGGTCTAGATACCCTCTACTTATTAATTAAGTGATTAATTTATTTGGTTTAATTAGTTTAACAATGTTTTAGTTTCAAATTCAGTGTAGATTCTCTACCAGCCAATCAGGTCACAGATTTACCATGACGCCACTTTTAATTGTTTTTTTTAAGACCCGAGGTCCGCGAATCCCCGAAGTAAGGTTTTTATACTCACCTCTCTGGAACTCTGCCCTCCGACTCTGCTCCCTGGAACTAGGGAGATCAGGGAGATATGGCTGGTGGGAGGCGATGTAGCTGTACCGTTGCTTCAACAGATCCTGATTGAGAACTGGGCCTCAGGGATTTCTAATGTTCAGGAGGTCTTCACCCCTTACTCGTGCCTCACTTCTTATGTTGATGCACTGGTAGAATGTTGGAAGGCTCCACCCTCACAAAGCCAGCTTTCGGGATTGGCAATGTGATGTGCAAAGAGCTGTCAAAGCTAACCCATGTCATAAAGCCTTTCTGTACCTCCTTATTGAATGGAAGCTAAAATCAGACATATCCACTTTTCAGATACTTACTTTATAAGTTTTGGCATGCCCAGTACAGGCATGAAGATGTTACACATTTTGAAGCTATGTTTTTAGAAAGTGAACACAAAAGCCATTAAGATGGACTGCAGCATACCACATGGCTTTTGGCATTTTAACGAAAGGCATTAGAGTTGCGGCCAATACCTGACTAAATATGGATCTGTGTGAAGGAACCTCTCAGGCATTTGTGAGATTCATACATCTCATTGTTTAAGGATGGACCAAAACCCACAGACAATGGGGTCTGCAGACAACTCGTTTCTCCAGGGACAAAAGAGTCATCGAAAGTCAATGGGTTTTAGATGAACGTGAATTGGATCCCATTGTGATGGTCCCTCATCCAAACACAAAGTCCTTGACTGTCTGAAACTCTCAAAGTGTGGAAAGCCACAACACAAGATGTTTATCAGCCTAACACACCACCTATTTGGAAAAGGACTTTGGCCTTGTAACAGGTCAGATTGATAAGATAGCCATGTTTGTTGTCTGTTTTTAAAATAACTGCTGAAGCTGTTCTGAGGAAGCGAGAGTTACAGAAAGCCATGAAACCAGCTGCAGCCAACTAAGTAGCCAAGGTAATAAACAGCCACACCTTGAAAGTATGAGAAGGACTCTCTCCAACCTGTTCCAACTTCTCAGTTTACCTGAGAATTAACCTCCTGGCAATTCTACTACAAGAAGCCTCACAGCTTATTGAGAATTTTCTGCTTTTCAACATCTTCACTCCAGCCAAAGCATCAATTCATCTAAGAAACTATAGGCCTGCTGGGAAATAAACCAAAATAATCCCAAGTTGTATTGCTTTTTTCTTCATCTGTAGTTATTTTTTGTTTGAGTGATAGTGTGTGTGAGTTGAGTGAGTGCAACATCATGCTTTTAAACCTCTAGTGCAAGTGTGGGATAATAAATAACCTTTCTCTTTAACCTCACAAAAAAGCTTGTTACTAAAGTTATTTAAATTGGGACAAAGCATTCTGAGGGTAAGAAAATACACACACCTCACATACAAAACACTTTGATTACGGAAATAAGAAAACACATAAATTCTGTCTGTGACAGTATATGTTCTATTTCACAGGGTCAAATTATGTATCCTAACTAGACCATCATTAGAAAGGTCCTGAGGACCAGTGGGTTGTTCAATTATAGCTGTCACTTTTCCAAACAGGACAGGTAAAAATCCCTGACTGGCTTCTGCATAGATTATCATTGGGCTAGTTGAATCCTTTCTGTTGATATGTGCATTGATTGTGGCTGGGGGAACTTTCTCATCTGCTGCTCGGGATGTTACTGTGATAGTTATAACCTGCTTGATTCCAGGATTCAGGATACTATACTTTCAAGGTCCTGTCTGGGAAAAAAAATACTCATTGTTAATTGTAGGACAGATAGGAGCTCCCTCCATGACTTGTTCAGGAAAGTCACAAACACGATTGCTGGTCTGTGGTAACTGAGCTGATCTCAGCTGAGGCTCTACATTTGGCCTCAGTGCCGTTTGTTGGGAAGGGAAGGAATGGTGAGGACACCTACTCCTGATTGCTATCCAGTCAACACCATTAGAAGCTGTTCTGCACGAAGGTCAGTGAACTGAGGATTGGACTTAATTGGGGCGTCTCCCATGCTTGAAGCCCCAAGGCTGTCATTCAGATTGAATGAATGTTTCCTGGTGCCGAGCGTTATCACCAATTGCACTGGAAGCTGTGCAATGCAGAAATGATACATTTCACACTCTGGGAATTGGTAGGAAAAGAAACCATTGGCTTCATTCCATTTGAACAATGTACTCAACTGGCCAA
Organism: Cetorhinus maximus; assembly: GCF_964194155.1. Classification (NCBI taxonomy): domain Eukaryota; kingdom Metazoa; phylum Chordata; class Chondrichthyes; order Lamniformes; family Cetorhinidae; genus Cetorhinus; species Cetorhinus maximus. The sequence continues at coordinate 13,445,206 of NC_135895.1, read as the reverse complement.
TGACAGACAACACTCGAAAGGCTGTGGTGTATAATGGTACCTTGTCTGAATGAAGGATGGATGGCCGTAAACAAACTACACTTGGACAATACCACCGGAATGAAAGGTTAGATAGATAGGAAATAGATTGTGAAACATTAAGAATTAAAGTAAAAACTGAAGACGCTGGAGAAGCTCAGCAGGTCTGGCAGTATCTGTAGAGAGAGAGAAAAATGTTTCGAGTCCATATGAACCTTCTTCAGAGCTGAAGAGGGTTAGAAATGTAATGGGTTTAATAACGGTTGAAAAGGAGCAGGTGGAGCAAAATAGAAGGTCAGGGATAGGTGGGAGCTCAGGAGATATTGACAATGATGTCATGGAGACAAGACAAAGGGAGTGGTAATGATTGTGTTAAAGACTGAGGCAGGTGCTAATAGTGGCATAAAGATCAGATAGCAGAATGTGTTACGCCATCTTAAACAGTATAAAATCCACCACATTTCTTATTATCTCTGAAGAAGTCATACGGACTTGAAATGTTAACTCTGTTTCTCTCTCCATAGGTGCTGCTAGACCTGCTGAGTTTTTCCAGAATATTCAGTTTTTATTTCAAATTTCCAGCATCCGCAGTATTTTGCTTTTTTTTTAAATTAAAGCATGTGAGTTGATACACACCTGTGCAGTTCCATTAATCTGAGGACGGGCTGTATGTACAGTTTGATCTATCCTAAAGTCACTGTTGTTGTATATCCTTCCATTGGGGTCATGTACAAACGCATCTGGTGTCTGTGTCTCCCATGTAACTGCAAAAAAATGTGCCATTCCCAACAGTTTTATTGATAAAAACTGTACTATTCAGCCAACAACTGGAGACAATCCTCATTGCAGAACTTTCAAGTTGGGATGGAACAAATAGAATTATTATACAGGGTGGTTTACTGTTAAGCACTTGTTTAGCACAAGAAAATTGGAAAGTCATTTTCTTAGGGTAATCCAACCTGAATTGATTGTTGACTAATGTCACCGTTCCCTGATACTAATGAAGGCATCGTTTAATCCATTTGTATCCAGGTTAGCAATGGCTACAAACTGTAAACCCCCTAAAGAGTGAGAAGGAAAAAAAAGTTATAAATACAGTGATTACCCATGGTCAATGTGACAAAAGTATAATAATTCTCATAATATTTTTCTGGTTTATGGTAAAGTAAATTTATGGGTGTAAGTATAGGCGGTTCTGTCTGTGTGATTTAATTACATTTGGAGTCAAGTAGACTGCAAGGTTGAAATCATTAAAAGAAGCTAGGAATAGAAATGTGCTTGAAATGCAAATGAGTAAACATGAATGCTGGCTTAGCATATAAGGTGTGAAGGAAATTTTCATTTTTTTTAGATAGATGAAGGAATTGTTTGGATTTCAAAGGGATCTTAGTCTGTTTACAACTAGCCAGATAAGCAAGGCTAAGGAGTATGTTTATTTTCCCAAAGGTTACTGACAATATTGGCAACATGAAAGTTTTTATGTTATGAGGAAGATACAGCTTCAAAGACATATGGAACAATAGAATTTACATATTAAAGAGAGAGAAACATATATAAAGGAGAATGAAAGACTATGTGAGGAGAGGGTCATGTAAGATCTAACAGGAGTGCGTGAAACAGCCTTCAAGAAGCCTCCAGCCATGGCTATGTGAAGCAACTGAGGTTGAGGAAGCCATTTGGAATTCCACTGTCAAGTGGGTACTGTGTTAACTTGCTGATTTTGTTTTAAATTTAAAATCTATTTTTGACTGTTGCCTTAAGGGGGTGTGTAACTAGGAGTCAGGTTAATTAGGAATTTTAGGAGTTGTTATAATAGTAAGTAATTTGTTGTCTTTGGTATGTGTTTGAAATCTTTTATTTTGTTAATAAATATTTTAATCTAATTTTTAAAATCTCTAAAGGTCTTGGTGGACTCATTACTTCTGAATTCAGTGCACACATCTTCTCATAATGAATACAAATTGCAAAACTGTTGTGATAGCATGACCAAGTTTCCCTTGTGGATTTGGTCCACCTGGTACACATCATCTGCCACGCCATAACACTCAGTGCCAAGTAAAACAATTCAGGATTGGGCACCGCCATTTGACAGAATTCTGCCCAATGGCCACGTAGCTGGGACTAGATCTATTTAACATGGCAGTCCCAATTTTAATCCTGCCTGCCCAGAAGGAATCATGTAGGAAGGGTGTAACCTGGCAGCCAGACATTACCCGCTTTTCTCTTGCCTCCCACACCTGCAATTTTAACAGTAAGTTTAGGACCTGAATTGTGAGAGACCAGCACTATGCATATGGTCTTTTTTTATTATTTCATAGGATGTGGGCACCGCAGGCAAGGCCAACATTTGTTACCCTAATTGCTTATGAAGTGAATGGCTTGCTTGCCCACAAAAGGCAGTTAAGGCCTGGAATCCCATGTCAGTCAGATCAGGTAAGGACGGCAGATTTCCTTCCCTAAGGGGCAACAGTGAACCAGGTGGGTTTTTACAACTATCAAAGATGATAATTGTCATAGTCACCATTACTAACACTTGTTTTACATTCCAGATTTTTTAAAGGAATTTAAACTCCACCAGCTACTCTGGTGGATTTGAGCCCATATCCTCCGAGCATTAGCCTAGGCCTCTGGATTACTAAACCAGTGGCATTACCATTACACCAATGTCCCTCATACTCTGTTGCTGATTTATCTTTCATATTGGTCCAGATTTTAGCCCAGCTGTGCTTTTAGTACAGGGGGCTGTTTGCAAGAATGGGTTTCCTGAATGTCCTGCAGTTTTTAACACTTTTAGCATTTTTGTTATTCTTTCATGGGTTGTGGGCATCAGTGGCTAGGCCAGCAATTTTTTTATTGCCCATCCCTAATTGCCCCTTTAGAAGGAGGTGGTGAGCTGCCTCCTTGAACTGCTGCAGTCCCTGTGGTGTAGGTACACCCACAGTGCTGTTAGGGAGTGAATTTCCAGGATTTTAACCCATCAACACTGAAGGAACGGTGATAGAGTTCCAAGTCAGGATGGTACGTGGCTTAGAGTGGAACTTCCAGGTGGTGGTGTTCCCATGTGTCTGCTGCCCTTGTCCTTCTAGATGGTAGAGGTCACGGGTTGGGGAGTGCTGTCAAAGGAGAACTTCAGGACCCTTTAAATTTTTTTCTGTTCATTTCTCCCCTACAGGCAGCTTGATTGACAGGTGGGGAAGCCTGTCAGGCAGGGAAGCCTGCAATACAAGGCCGCAGTTGAGGAGATCAGGTGTGTCCAATAAGGCGGTGGGGGGCCGGTGTTTGTTGATAATGAGGAACGGTCTCCTGATTGAAGGAGGGGGAATCTGATGCTGGTTTGTGGGGGAGCATTAGGCGGTAGGAGGGGTACAATGCTGGTTGTAGTGAGCAGGCGGTGGTGGGGAGTTGTTCTGATGTTGCTGGGATGATCTGCTGTTGGGTCTAGGGAGGGCAGATAATGACTGGGAGCTCTAATGGTGGCCAGTGGGGTCTGACTTTCGGGGTTCCACTAGTCGTTAGGGGGAGTCCATGATGGGAGGAGTGTCTACTGGTTGGGATGGTAGTTTACTGAGTAACTTATTGGGCCTGGGGAAATCACTCCTGCTCCTCCTGGTCCACAAGCAGTGCTGGAAAGGCCTGGATTCAGCCCTTCTCACCTCCTTTCACCTGTTGGATTTTCCAAGGCCTGGGAAACCCAGCCAACTTGAGTTAAGAATAGAAAGATTGTTAACATGAAGGCAAGCAACCTCGTTACAATATTTAAATAATCAGCCCACCTACTGCGAATGTATTGACCATCTGCTCTGCATCCTGCCTATGTTCACAGAATCACAAAATTGGTACAGTACAGAAGGAGGCCATTCAGCCTGTTAAGCGCCAGATCTCCAAAGGAACAATTCACCTCATGCCACTCTCCCGCATTCTCCCCGTAATCCTGCACATTCTTCCTTTTTAGATCCAAATCCAAATCCCTCTTGAACACCTCAATTTGAACCTGCCTCCACTACACACTGAGGCCGTACATTCCAGATCTTAACCACTGCTGTGTGAAAATGTTTTTCCTTATGTCACCATTGCTTATTTTGCCAATTGCTTTAAGCCTCTGCCCTTTTGTTCTTGATTCTTCAACCAATGGGAACAGCTTTTCCTTATCCATTCTGTCCAGGCCCCTGAATACCTCTATCAAATCTCCTCTCAATCTTCTCTTTTCCAAAGGAAACAGTCGCAATTTCTCCAATCTATATTCATCACTGAAGTTCCTCATCCCTGGAACCATTCTCGTGAATCTTTTCTGCACCTCCTTTAATGCCTTCACATCTTTCCTGATTTGTGGTGCCTAGAACTGGCCGCAAAACTCTAGTGAAGGCCACTCCAATGTCCTTTACTGGTTCCACATGTTGCAACCAGAAGTGTGTGGCTTTGAGGTATGTTGAGTTCTCGTTTCATATTTATTTTGCATTTCAACCTCAGACTTCAACTATTTACAGTTAATGATGGAAATAACACAATAGAGCCATATACCCAGGTTTGCTGATGACATAACATCGGTGCTATTATTATTTTAATCGCTTCACCATTGGCAGCCATGCTTTTGGGTGCCTGGACTCCTTGACTCCAAAATTCATTCCCTAATCCTCTCCAGTTCTCTGCTTCTCTCTCCGCCTTTAAGGTGATCCTTAAAAGCTACCTCTTGACCAAATGTTTTGTCACCTGACCTAATGGGCAGGGTTTTCTGGCTCTGCCCACTGCCAGGGTCATCCGGTCCCACCGAAAGTCAATGGACTTTCAGCTGGGCCACCGAATCTCCCACAGCGGGTCCCACCACAATGGGGCCGGAAAACCCAGGCCAATATCTCCTTTGTAGCTCGATGATAAATTTTGTTTGATAATGCTCCTGTGAAGCACCTTGGAATATTTTACAACATTAAAGGTGCCGTATAAATGTAAGTTGCCGTTTTATTGTAGCTGTAAAGAATTTCACCGCCTTTGATGACATTCATTGGCAGGAACACAAATCCTTATCGTCCATGACATAACAATACCCACCAAGCTACACAAGTAATTTTGGATTAACTATGTCAATAAGTCAATTGCAACAGGTTGCACAAATGGAGCGACATTTCTCGGGTACCATAGCTTTGTTTAGAAATCCTAAGAGACGTTTTTCAGCGAATGCCATCATACAATTAGAATTGTCCTACCTTGTTGCTTCATGGATTCCATCCTTAGATATATAAGAGGGCACCAGGTCGTTATATTCATCAAACACTTGATGAACAAATACTCTACCTGTAAGAAAACAGATGTACTTTTGTTTCAAATAATGAAGCCAATGCTTTCATTTTCTGTGAGATATAAATGGAGTTGATGCTTCAGAACATTTAAACACTGGCATTATCCTTTCGTGTATGTAAAATACACTCCCTGGCATGAAGCATGTGAAGGCATTAAAGAGGGTGCAGGAAAGATTCACAAGACTGGTTCCAGGGATGAGGAACTTCAGTTACATAGATAGTTTGGAGAAGTTGGGACTGTTTTCCTTAGAGAAGAGAAGGCTGATAGGAGATTTGATAGAGGTGTTCAAAATCATGAGGGGTCAGAACAGAGTAAATAGGGAAAAACCATTGGTAGAAGTATAGAGAAAAAGAGGACAGAGATTTAAGGTAATTGGCAAAAGAAGCAATGATGACATGAGGAGAAACTTTTTTACACAGCGAGTGGTTAGGATCTGGAATGCACTGCCTGAGAATGGGGTGGAGGTAGGTTCAATCAAGGCATTCATGAGGAAAGAGAATTATTATATGAAAAGGAAGAATGTGCAGGGCCATGGGGAGAAGGTGGGAGTGGCACGAGGCGAATTGTTCCTTCAGAGAGCTGGCACAGACACAACAGGCTGAATGGCCTCCTTCTGTGCTGTAACCATTCTGTGCTTCTGTGAAGTCATTTTGTAGTGTCACAAAAATAAACAATATTCTGTTCCTCCTGTTACGAGTAGTATTGGTTTCTGCTGCGATATTTCTGAGTATGTATAGAATTATGTGTCATTTAGCTGAAAGCTTTAGTGCTCTACTGATCTGATGGGAGAGCACCTTAGAAATATATTGTTATGTTTGTAACATTGCTTAATTCACTCTTCAACCATGATGCTTACTTCGATTTTTGTCTTCAACATACCTCCCCAACTCACCATCGTGGAACCCTCCCTCCCCCCGTCCATATCTGCATCATCTTCAGTCTTGATTCTGTTTTATCTCTACCTTTTAGCCTATTTCGATTCCTTTACCCCACCCCCACTAGGGCTATCTGTACCTTGCTTGTCCTGCTTTCTACCCTTAATTAGCACATTCCTTAGATAATATCACCACCTTCAACACCTCTTTGTCCTTTTGTCTATGACATCTTTTGGTTATCTCCACCTATCACTGGCCCTCTATCCAGCTCTATTTGTCCCACCTCCCCTTAAACCAGCTTATATTTCACCTCTCTTCTATTTTTACTTAGTTCTGTTGAAGAGTCATACGGACTCGAAAGGTTAACTGTGTTCCTCTCCGCAGATGCTGCCAGACCTGCTGAGTTTTTCCAGGTATTTTTATTTTTATTTTTGTTTTTGATTTCTTCAATGGCTGCTTCACTGGCAAATTACTTTTCACTCTCCATTAGCTCTAATTTCTTTAGAACTCAGCAGCCCATCTTTTAAGCCATTTGATTTCTACTTGTCCATAGTGCCAGTGAAAATAAGGGAATGGCAGACTTTTTGAATAATGACTGTAGAGTAAAGGGTTAACATCAGGAGCACCTGCTACTAATGTAACTATTGATGTAACTGTGATGCAATGTCACATGATTAAGTAACTAAGGTTTGATGGGAAGCAGAAGTACAAGTAGGGCACTGGGGTGTACATGGATCTGTAAACAAACAAGAATGGATTTTACAAATAACAGTCTATGGTAGCATTCTTAGGGTGCCAGGCAAACCTTAAAGAAACCCTGTCTAGACCGGAACTCAAGATGAAACATGGTGGCAGCGGACAGAGTCAAAAACCCAGAAAAAGACTGCAGACCTTAAAGACGATTCAGTTACTCAGTATGTTCAAGGGAAGCACTGGATGAAAGCAGATGCATGATCAAGAGTACCAATGGAAGGAGTCAAACTGGAAGATTTCAATTTTCTTCAGGGAGTGGAAGCATATACTTTTCTCATGACTAAAATCCTACCAGCCACAGAGAAGAGGTTACAAGAGATTAATCAAGCACAACTGCAAGATAATGGGTGCATCAAAGTAAAAGAGCATTGCCAGAATGGATGGCCGGATTATACTCCTATAACAACTCAGCACTTTGCCAATACTTTAACCTGAGAAAGCATCTTATAATCATTGACGAATTTTTAGTTTTTAATGACAGATTAGTCATCCCTAAAATACTTTGGCTTGACATTCTCCAAAAAATACATCAAGGTGACTTGGGAATATTGAAAAACGAGCACTAGCCCAGCAGTCGGTCTGGTGGGCAAGCATCAGTCACTCCACTGAAGAGTTAATCACGCATTTTGATGGACATTGATAGGATAGGTTAAGAGAATATTTTCTTCTTTTTGGGGAGTTAGAACAAGGGGACATAACCTCAAAACCAAATTCTGAATATTATGGAGAGAAGTTAACAAACTTTAAGCACAATGTGGTAAAAATGTGGAACTCTCTCCCACAAAAAGCAGAAGATGCAAGCTGAATTAATAATTCTGAATCTGAGATCAATAGATTTTTGCTAGTCAAAGGTATTAAGAGATATGGCTCCAAAGCAAGTAAATGAAGTTAGGATACAGATCAGCAGTGACCTTATTGAATGATGGACCATGCTTGAGGTACTAAACTCCTTTCTTTATGTAATTCAGTGTTCAAAACACATGCTGCAACAGTATTGACTTAGTTAAAGTAATTTACCTTTTGAGCCATAAACTGCAGTCAGACCTTTGTTTGGGGTGAAGTGAATATACCGGCCCTTCTCACCACATCCGCCATACTGCAGAGTGTACGGGTCATCTCCATATTTAAGGTATGGTTCAGCAATGACCACGTCAGCCTAGGCAAAGACAAATGGATGTTTCCATGTGAGAATCACTACAACAGCACACATATACACACACATACACAAACACACACACGCATATACACACACATACACAAACACACACACGCATATACACACACACACATACACACATATACACACACATACACAAACACACACACGCATATACACACACACACACATACACACATATACACACACATACACAAACACACACACGCATATACACACACACACACATACACACATATACACACACATACACAAACACACACACGCATATACACACACACACACATACACACATATACACACACATACACAAACACACACACGCATATACACACACACACATACACATATATACACACACACATGCACACACAATCAAGGAGTGCACTACCTACAGCAGAAAAATAAGTTTAGACTTGCAGTACTTAGGATTGAATTTTTATGGGGGTTCTTCTAATCTTTTGCCATAATTTTGGCATGTGTTTTGTCCAAGTGTAAATATTCTGAATAATTATGGCTGTGTTACTTATCCAATGATTAAACAGTTAGCAACAAGAATGTTAAGGTGCCCTTGTGTGTTCAAACCTGGCTGTACATTGATCATACTCTGAGAATTTCGTACATGGTGCTTGATGACCTGGAGCAGTCCAGGATGAATCTAGATATTCTAGGTCCCTCCTCCCCGTCAACGCTGCATGATTGTCTCTCACATCCAGTGGTGTCAGACCCCACCCCACTATCTTCTTAAACATGTGGCCTATTCACCAATGTCCCTGGGACCAAGTAATTCATTCCCCAATACTCTTTCCCATGTTCCCTGATGCCAGAAATCCAGTCCCAGATCTCTGATATCCCCTCTGTTCTATGATCCCGTGAAAACCCCCATCTAATGTCCCTACACCGTTCTCCCTCAACTCCAATGGTCCTCTGTGTCATAGGCTCCATCCTCAATTCTCCTGGACACAGCACACACCCCAGTCCTACTGAAACTGAGACTCCTTGCCTAGAATTCCCAGCTCACTCTGCTTGCAATAGAAACAGATCCTGTTATCTCCCACAGTTAGTGCTGCCACAACTTGTCACCTGCTCCAAGTGCTGCCAAACTTCAACTCTTTCCCTAGTGCTGCCAATGCTCCCTGCACGACCATCACTTAGAGCCCCAATCCTTTTCCAACTGTTACCAAACCTTTTACACCCTCCACTAAGCATTACTGCCAGACTATAAAAATCACAGTTTAGCATTACATTGCACAATCACATCAAACCATAAATTTAAACAGAATTACCTGGAAAAACTCAGCAGGTCTGGCAGCATCGGCGGAGAAGAAAAGAGTTGACATTTCGAGTCCTCATGACCCTTCAACAGAACTGAGTAATATTAGGAGAGGGGTGAAATATAAGCTGGTTTAAGGTGCGGGGGGGTGGGGGGAGAGAATTTTGGGGGGTGGGGGGGTGGGGTGTGACTGTAGGGATAAGCAAGCAGTGATAGGAGCAGATAATCAAAAGACGTCACAGACAAAGGAACAACGAGGTGTTGAAGGTGGTGATATTATCTAAACGAATGTGCTAATTAAGAATGGATGGCAGGACACTCAAGGTACAGCTCTAGTGGGGGTGGGGTGGAAAGACTAACAGGGCATTAAAGGTATAGATTTAAAAATAATGGAAATAGGTGGGAAAAGAAAAATCTATATAAATTATTGGAAAAAACAAAAGGGAGGGGGAAGAAACGGAAAGGGGGTGGGGATGGAGGAGGGGGTTCAAGATCTAAAGTTGTTGAATTCAATATTCAGTCTGGAAGGCTGTACAGTGCCTAGTCGGAAGATGAGGTGCTGTTCCTCCAGTTTGCGTTGGGCTTCACTGGAACAATGCAGCAAGCCAAGGACAGACATGTGGGCAAGAGAGCAGGGTGGAGTATTAAAATGGCAAGCGACAGGGAGGTTTGGATCTTTCTTGCGGACAGACCGCAGGTGTTCTGCAAAGCGGTCGCCCAGTTTGCATTTGGTCTCTCCAATGTAGAGGAGACCGCATTGGGAGCAACAAATGCAGTAGACTAAGTTAGGGGAAATGCAAATGAAATGCTGCTTCACTTGAAAGGAGTGAACCTTGCTGTACCTTGAGTGTCATGCCATCCATTCTTAATTAGCACATTCGTTTAGATAATATCACCACCTTCAACACCCCTTTGTTCCGTTGTCTGTGATATCTTTTGATTATCTGCTCCTATCACTGCTTGCTTATCCCTACAACCACCCTCCCCCACCACCCAACTTCTCTCCCCCCACACCCCCCCACCTTAAACCAGCTTATATTTCACCCCTCTCCTAAAATTACTCAGTTCTGTTGAAGAGTCATGAGGACTCGAAACGTCAACTCTTTTCTTCTCCGCCGATGCTGCCAGACCTGCTGAGTTTTTCCGGGTAATTCTGTTTTTGCTTTGGATTTCCAGCATCCGCAGTTTTTTGTTTTTAAAACCATAAATTTATCCTGTACGGTCCTGACAGACCCCAGAACAATCTCCCAATGCTACTAAAACATAATCATCTCTAGAAATGCTCCAGGATTCCACAACCCAGTCTCCAGTGATGGTGACCCTTTGTATGTTAGGCTTTCAGATAGGTCAGAGAGAAAAACCTCACACACAGGGAAAGGAATATTTGATAATAATCATTGTTCCAGCCCTTATTATTCCACCTTCTAAGCCGTGAGCTCTACCATCTAGAAGGACAAGGGCAGCAGATAGGTGGGAACACCACACCTGGAAGTTCCCCTCTAAGCCACACACCACCCTGACTTGGAAATATATTGCAGTTCTTTCACTGTCGCTGGGTCAAAATCCTGGAACTCCCTCCCTAACTGCACTGTGGGTGTACCTACACCACATGGACTGCAGCGGCTCAAGAAGGCAGCTCACCACCACCTTCTCAAGGGCAATTAGGGGTGGGCAATAAATGCTGGCCTAGCCAGTGATGTCCACATCCCATAAAAGAGTAAAAAATTATTCAAACCCACTGAATTACTGCCCTCATCATGAAATAGTCAGGGTTGTAGAACTCAATCCCCAAAGCGCCAATTATAGAATGCAATTTATATGTTCTGTACATACTATATGTACGGGATATATGTTCTGACACCATTGACTCTGACAGAAAAGAAAGAATGCATTTATAGCACTTTTTATCACCACTGGATGTGATGCAAACACAAATTTAAAATCAAAATACCTCATTTTGTCAATGAAATGCTGAGAGTGTAGAGGATATAATATATTCCTTTGACTTTCCATCCTCTCACTAAATCCTGAATGCTAAAAATAAAATGCAACATGAAGAACATGCAATGAAACAAAGCAAAGACTATTGGTTCTCTTCAGACAGCACATTAATACCACACCATATTTTCAGTAATCTTGTCATTGTATTGGATTCCAGCGTTAATAGCAATAACAATGTCTCTACATCCATTATTCCCCAACTTTACTCTGTGACATATAATATAACCACATAGAATATAGCTGAGAACTAGGTCAAAGGTTTTTTGGAACCTTATTGTTGCACTGAGGCAGACTGTTCAAAAATGTTTCCTTCATGTTAAATGACACATAGAAGCTGTCATTTATTAATTTTCAAGTTACTGGGAATGGTGGCTTATAAATGTATCAGGGTCCAAAGAGTAACAGTAAGAAATATTTAAATTGCTCATGCACATTCATGCTGATAACAATATTGAATTATTGAGAACCAATAGTCTTTGCTTTGTTTCATTGCATGTTCTTCATGTTGCATTTTATTTTTAGCATTCAGGATTTAGTGAGAGGATGGAAAGTCAAAGGAATATATTATATCCTCTACACTCTCAGCATTTCATTGACAAAATGAGGTATTTTGATTTTAAACTTGTGTTTGCATCACATCCAGTGGTGATAAAAAGTGCTATAAATGCATTCAATATTGTTATGCAGTTAACTGTCATTAGCATTGGGTGTGAATTGCAAAACGTGGGAAATGTAGCATTTCCAGGAAGATTATGAACTAAAGTGTGAAGTGCAGATAGAATTCAAACAGGGAAAGTGCCTAATGGAGGCACAATCTGGAGAATAAGGAAAGGTTTTTCAATATTTTGAGAAGGCTTCCTGCACTGTCCTGCAATCTCGAACCATTCTCTAATCATCCTTCCTCCTCCTGCTTACACACTGTTAGGGGGAAGGAAACAAGTAAGAATTTATGGTAAGGGAGAATTTATTGAAAAGGAATGAATTACTTAAAATCTCCTGGCAACAAGGGCTACCAAGCACATTAACAGTTAAAGGTTACCGGATGAACCTTGCACAGCCTTAGGGCCTGCAAACAACAGAAAGGCCTTGGGAGCCGGACTGCAGTCAGAGCATTGGCAATAACAACTAAGATTAGGTGTGCTCTTCAACAGATAGAGGAAGAACAGATGGTCCCAGCTTAGATAGGAGGGAAGGTCTCTGCCTGGGTGAAAAATAGGGACATACGATGCATGTACCTGTTATGAGATGTCTGTTTAATGTAAACCTATATGTTGACGAGATCGGAATCTGCAAACTGTTCTTGTATGTGACCAATAATGTATAAATATGTTGAACATTTGTAATTTAGCAGAGTGCTATCTCAAGCTGCATTGAGATGGTTCTCCCCTTGCAATTGCTCGAATAAACGATGGTGACCTGTACCTGAGACTCCTGTGATCCGTTTGTCAAAGTGACCACAACAATTTGGCATGGTCGGCAGGATACTTGGATCAGATCCTCGGGACAGCTCTGCAAAGCGGGTGAGTGCATTTATTTACCACCCGTAGTTGGTGCAGGAGGCCCTACTCGAGAACAGTCTGGTCAACTCTCAAAGATTCAGGAGGAGGACTCAGGACAGGAGTTAGGAGGCGCCAGGGGTAAGAGGTGGAGCCGTGCAGGCGGGCTAGCGGGGCCAAAGCCGCACGGGGAGGGCTGGAGCATTATCAGAGATCGGAGGTGGAGCCGTGCTGGCGGGTTACCGTTTGAATTATAACCTTAGCGGAAGCCGCGCGGAGAGGCCAGAACCCAGTGAAACCGCACATACCTCAGATAATTAAGTTGTTAGGGCCACGCGAACGTACCGCGCAGAGATAGACGGGAATAAGGACAGAATGCGGTCAGGGAAACAGAATAGCGCTATGGAACTCAACTGGGGAACCGCGGACTCCATTACGAGGTTCATAGCGGAACAGCAGTCAAGACTAATCACAAAAATGCAGAAGGAGGGGTGGGATCCACAGGGAACCCCCAGAGAACAAAAACAGTGGTGGATAGAGCAGAAAAAGGATAAGGAAAAGAAAGGGGTGAAGGTTATTATTAAGTTGTACCTGCAGTTGTGCAGACGGGTTAATACTAAGTTCCAGTCGATTAGAGAGAGAGAGAGACAAAGTCAGATTCAGAACAGATCAGAGCAGTGGCAGCAGCCTGTAGTGATACTGATCAAGAGGAGGAGAGCTCCGAAGGAGAAACCTATGATGGAATTGGGACAAAACCACCCTCATCGAACCAACCGCCCCACTGTGCCCATTGAATCCCACGGCCCCTATGGCAGTAACTGTTAGGAAAAGTAAAGTCAGGAAAGGCGAATTAAAACCCGAAGGGAAAAAGGGGGCTGAGGAATAGGGGGAGGATGAGGAGATTGAGAGGGTTACGGAGAAAGTTAAGCAGGTACCATTCAGCCCGGGGGAGAAACAGGTTTTGCTTAAAGAACTGCTGAGGCTTAAAACTCGGCATAACATCCCAGATTTTTGGACCAAACCGTGGGAAATGCAAGATTTCCATGCAATGCACCCCCTTGATACCCACACACTGGTGAAGGCTAAATGCCCAGGGGATATCTGGGGAAGGTTACCCCTGCAGTTTAGAAGTGGAGACTGGGCGAAACCTGGGGACGTCCCAGATCGGGAGAAGGCCCTGCACAGGGACTTTGGGGAGGCAGTTAAGGAAGCCTTGGGGGAGGGAGAAACGAATTGGGGGTGTATAGTGTCCCGTGTGGGATGACAAGGTTTTCCTGAAAATGTGGAAGGATGATTAGGATCTGAAAGGTCCGCTACTGAATTTTCTGTAACTTAAAAAAAAGTTACAAGAGCTGCTTGTGCTGAAGAGGGAGAGAGCGAGAGAGAGATAGAGAGAAAGAGAGAAAAGGGGGGTACCCCTAGGGAGTTAATTAGCACTGACAGGCAGGAGCTGGGGAATGTGAGCTTTCGTCAGTTTGATTGTCTCTATAGGCAGAGCCTTCAAGATCCCTTTATTTCCCACACTGCTATTTGGTGTTTCGTTTAGAATATGAGAGACTTATGTCGTTAAACAGGTTTAGATGAACCAACCTTTGCACCACCCCCTTGCAGACTAGTATCACCAGTATCAAAAGCTGATTGGGATTGATACATACGAGTTGCATTAACTCATATGAGTTAGTATTCTAAAATTCTGAGGGGAAAAATTACCTGAAGATCAAGGGATTCTAGGGAAACCAAAAGGAATAAACACACGGTCTAGGTGATTCCAATGGATAAAAAGGGGTTTCTTTTGAAGAGATGAATTAAATATGAAAGGAAATCTGCATCCCAACAGCACTGTTATTTGAAGTTGGGACAAGGCTTGAGGTGTAAAGCGTAGTGTAGCTTAGAAGATTACCTTTGAATCACTACGATGCTATCTAAGATAAAGAATGTGTCAATAAACATACGGGAATTATAACCTGGATACAAATCAATACGCATATGGAAGAGGTAGTTTTAATTTTGATAGCGTAAATTACATTTCTTACAAAGTTTAAAATTTGAGGTTTGGTTCTTGATAATTTCTCAAAAGGGAATTTTCATTTTAAAAGGTTTGACAACAATTGGGACTAATTCAAATGCTGCAAGCTTTTGTATTTGTAAGTCTGTTCCCAAAACATGAAGCTAAGCTCAAGACCTTGACAAAGTTTGGCAGAAATCCAATTTTCGGCCAAGTTAATGAATCTGGGATAATTCTAAAAGAAACAGGCCAGACATAATTTAGTGGGTTGCTTTTGAGACAATAAAATGTTGTTTGAGAAGAAGATAAGGAACATGTCAATGCCTGATTTCTGTTTTTAAAACTGTTATGAGAATATTTTATTTATTTTAAAGTCTCTCCAGGCAATCTGAACAAGATAAGATGGTAGCTGTTGCATGTTTAAAATGGTATGAGGCAAGTAGGAGAATGAGTTAGGGTAAGAGGACACAATATACAAACTTTTTTAAGGGAAGTGAATTTGTTAATCTGGCCATCAACTGAGACATTGGAAACGCACAGGGGGAGATAAGCAAAGATCTAGAGAGAGAGATCCTCATTGACATGGAATAGTTAATACGGCCTAAAGAGTAAGGAAACATTTTAAACGATCAAGACAATAGAGAAACTGAACTCAAGAGAATCTTAGGATGATCATGGTGAGGGAAGAAAAAACTTAGAGGTAAAACTGTGTGGAATCTGTAGTTCAGGAATTGAAATGTTAGGAGAAATAATACTGAACAACAGTTTACTACAAGATGGATATAGGTAAAGGGAAAGCTGGAAAAAGGCTAAATAGATGTATTACTGATTGTATTAATGTGCCTGCAAGCTACAACAAGTAAGGCCACAGGATTAACACCATGATGACAGACAGAGTCAAGTGGCTCCCAGAGAGAACCGTCAATGGAAGTGAAGATACTGAGCCATTGAAAGATAAGATAAGAAGGTGCACTGTAGAGTTGTGTCGGCAGTTTAAGGAATTGAGGTCCGACGTGGGACAGCAGCAGGAGACAGGTAGACGGGAAATAGTGGAGGCTTCCTCTCCAGATGGATTCAGATCAGGGAACTCATTTCACAGGAAGAGTCATTAAAGGAATGTATAAATTTAAATTTAAACAGAAATTCCACATTCCCTACCAGCCATAGAGCTCGGGGATGGTGGAAAGGATGAACTGAACTTAAAAAAAACATCAATCACAAAAGCAATTCAAGAGACAGGGAACAGCCCAATATTCTAATGCACCTTAGGGGCTACCACAAGCAGGACCGCCGGGTTCACCCCATTTGAAATAATGACAAGGAGAGCAATGCAGTTACCCAAGGGAATCTTAGTAGGAGTGGGAGATGTGGGACCACTAAAAGGAAGGATGCGAGACTATGTGAGGGAAATAAGTAAGCAACTGCATGAGTGAAGGAAGGAAGTCAGAGACCGACAGGTGATTAAGGGTATGGAAATAGGCAAATCCAAAGAGCAACAATGGACCAAGTGGGGAATAAGGTGATGGTCAAGGTGAGCCCGGAGCGAACAGGCATGGACCATACGAGGTAATTATGACAGGTGGTACATGCGCACTTGTAGATATGAGAACGGGAAGTAAATGGAGGCATTACACACAGTAAAGATACATGACAATTGACCAAGCGGTAACCCGGAGAACGGGAGCCGATGTTAATGTCTCCACAGATCTATGATCCTGGTCGTGGGCCTATCAGTACTGGCAACAAGGTCGGGGATCATCACTGCTCATCCCGCACCGCAGGAGGAACTTTGGTATAGCACGGACAGTGCCGAATGCGACATGCAACGGGGAATGATAAATGTGACAGCAGGAGAACAAGTGCTTTCGAATTGTGTTAAGGGTTTGCTTCAGATCGGGCGTGGGAGGTCCGCCACTATCCAGCCACCTTCCACATCTACTTCCACAGTCCGAGTAGAGATAAATGAAGCCCTTCAAACCACACCGACTGACCCACCTTGTCCGACTATGCATCCAGGACCGACGAATGTTTTGGTACTGGTTAATCAGAAGTTTTGTATGATAATGTACACCACGAGCTGGTGCCCGTAGTCTTGAACATATCCGGAATTGCCCCGCCCCAGTGGTGCTCAACCCATATTCGAGCACTAAATACGGCTCTAATGGGCCAGCTGATGACTGAAGCATCTCAGTTCAATGGAGAGATATGACCAGGCTTGGGAGGGAACCGTGTTAAGCGCAGCCTGATAAATGACGCTGCCACATTATTCAATATAGGGACATCAATAGTTAATTCCATCGACCAAGCAACTGTAGATCAGAAGGTCCGTACCCTGAGCTTTAAGCTTAAGGAGATTTTAGAGCGGGGACAGGGAATTCATAACACCCAATTAAATACAGACCAGGACATGACACGGTCAATCCAAAGCCTGGCTACCGTGCTTGAGAGTCATGTGGGGACTATCAACAAACTGATTGAAATAGGGAAAAATATTTCAGACGAAGCGATCAGAAATGATGTTTGCAGCACCTATGGATCTTGGGCACTGGAACAAGCCCGAGAGAATTTAAGACAGACTAATGAAGGGGTAGATCCTTTATGGGTAACTAATGAGCATTTATTTAATCTTTCACGACACAAGAATCATGACTTGACCGGTTGCCAGCTCAGAGGCTTAACACACGTATATAGAATTAATGTTGAATGTATAGCGAATAGTAATATGCTAATAGGCATTGTATTAGTAATACCTGTTATACCTATGTCAACACCCAGCAGGACATTATATAGAGTAGAAAATATTGGGGTTCTACGGGAGAATTACTATATTAGTTATCATGACATTCCACAATATGCAGTAGACATAGAAGGGAATATAGTTAGCACCACATTAGAAGGGTGTAGGATAGAGGCCACTGCAGTAGTATGCACACCCAATATATGAGACAGATGAAGCTAAGTGGATTTAAAGCAGCAGTAAACTGTACAATGAAAACTATATGGGCTGCAAAAGAATCGACCCATGTTGTATATGCAGGGAATGGGAGATATTGTATCACCACGTGGCATCCAGTATGGAGGTAGCCAGATATGCCCCATCCACAATCATTCGGTGTGCCTACACCCACAGGTGCCAGCAAGGGTGGGGAAGGTGGAACTGGTTGAAATATACAAGAAAGGAACGACTACTGTTCAGGTCAAGGGAAACCTTAAGGATAACCTGACACAGCATTTGAACCAGTTCTCCTATGAAATTCCCCTATTACCAGAGCACCTAACCACAATTCGAAGACAGGCTCAGCAGAAATACAGAACTTACTGTATTCAATGCAGCAATAGGTTAGAGCCTTAAAGACGGATATTGAACAAATAGATGCTTCCACCTGGTGGGAGGACCTGTGGAACTGGGGCTCGAGCGTTCAGATACACCCCTGGATTTGGATTATCTCCCATGCCCTAGTCATACTACAGTTAATATTGATTATGTATCTAACGTACTTGATATACCCCACCCGGAGGTCACAAAAAAGGTGATGTTGGGGGAGCTTTAGTATGTGGAGCAGGAATCTGGTAAGCCAGAAGTTCAGATTAAAGGACCAAATGATACAGATGGTCTGACCAGTACCCGTACCCTTTACATGCCAAAACTGGATACCTGGCCAGTATCAATGGGCGGCGGTACGTAAAGGCAGGGGGAGCGGACAACACCACTGTAGTTGGCTACCTTGGGCTAAGCCAAGGGCCAAAAGGGGGGACAGTTAGGGGGAAGGAAACAAGTAAGAATTTATGGGAAGGGAGAATTTATTGAAAAGGAATGAATGACTTAAAATCTCCTGGCGACCAGGGCTACCAAGCACATTGGCAGTTAAAGGTTACCAGATGAACCTTGCACAGCCTTAGGGCCTGCAAACAACAGAAAGGCTTTGGGAGCCGAACTGCAGTCAGGGCATTGGCAATAACAACTAAGATTAAGTGTGCTCTTCAACAGATAGGGGAAGAACAGATGGTCTCAGCTTAGATAGGAGGGAAGGTCTCTGCCTGGGTGAAAAATAGCAACATAGGATGCATGTACCTGTTACGAGCTGTCTGTTTAATATAAACCTGTATGTTGATGAGATCGGAATCTGCAAACTGTTCTTGTATGTGACCAATAATGTATAAATATGTTGAACATTTGTAATTTAGCAGAGTGCTATCTCAAGCTGCATTGAGATGGTTCTCCCCTTGCAATTGCTCGAATAAATGATGGTGACCTGTACCTGAGACTCCTGTGATCCATTTGTCAAAGTGACCACAACACACACTAATGCATTATTGTCTGGTCATACATCAGGAAATACTTGGTGCACTGTGCAGACTTCATATGAGCTTTCTCATAGCATGCAGGGCACAGAGGAGTCCAGCTCTAAATTGTCTTAGAGGGTGGAGATCATTCTGCCCAACTTGGGTGGAGTGGCCAGATCCATCAGCAGAACCCACCATGTTGGAGATCTTATAACAACTCTGACACTTTCCAGGGCAGATCACACAGTGGCATGGAAGCTCAGTTTGCTGTCACTTTGGCTTGGGTGGGGCGGGGGTAGGGGGGCATGTGGGCACAGTTGAAGGGGCTTCAAAGACATCATTTCACTCCTTCGCTCTCCAGCAGGGCTGTAGGAGTGCTAAGGCACTGCCCCAGGAGAGTGGCGTTGGCTCCATAAGAAAGGCACTTCTGCATTCTACTTCACGGTGACAATATACCTGCTCCCTTGGCAGCCACTCTGCCAATGCACTTGCTGCTGCCACTAAGTTAGCTAGGCCAGGCTAGCCCAACCCAGGCTGGGGTGCTGGGCCCTCTAGACCCAGAGCTGCTTGAAGTTATTCTCCAAGGCCTTCTGAAGTGCCCTCAATGGAAGGTGAGCAGCCATCCACCTTCCAAGCTGTAGCAACCTTTAGAGGTATGGGAATATATGAGCACAAAATGCTGGCACCAAAAACTTGAAAAAAGATGATTATAGTTCTTTCCTTTTATCAACACTAACCTGATTTGTTTAATAAGCTTGTTTTTGATTTGTTTTTGATGTTGAGATTTATCTCGGTCGTGAAGTGACGGTGTGAGACCAATGAGCGTAGACTGAAGGGAGGAAGATGGTGGTTGCAAGAATATTAGTTCAGATTGTGGGGCTGTTGATGAATGGGGAGATTCAGTTTAGAGGTGAGATGATCTCTTGAGATCTTGATCAGCTGCAGGGTCTAGTGGTCACTGTTCCTTGTCTTCATCCTCCTTCGCCACTTCCTATACTTGTCCTGTACCTGCTGCTGCCCACTGGTCAGCACGTGGTGAAGGAGGTGCTGGGGTGATTCAAAATGGAAAATGGGCCCTGCAGTGTTTGGATTTTGAAATGCAGCAGTACTATATGTCCTATCTGGCTTGCTGTAGTCATGTGACCTCTACCATGAGGAAAACTCTGTAAGCTGCCATCTTACAATCTGTTCAATAAAGACCAACTATGAGAAAGCACAGCAGCCTTTGAACTCAACACATGGTGTCAGGAAATGGAGGTAAAATAGAGAGTTTTGAAATCCTGGAAATTCTGCAGAGAAGACACAGCTCAGAAAGGCACACAGAAATGTTCAAATCTGCTAAAAGATGCTAAAAAAGGACAAGGAAAAGCAAACACATACCAAAGGCAAGGCTGCAAGTAAAATATTGGGTGAGTGAACATAGTAACAGACATGCCTCTCCCAGATCCTGTGGAAATGAAAGGCAATATGTGGCAGAACTGTCAGTTTTTCCACTTGCAGTAGCAAAACTACAAGCTGGCAACAGATTTAATTAACAAGCCAGAGCCAATGAGAATAAGCACACTTCTAATGCTGCTGGGGAGGGAATGCCTCAAATTGTATACCATCCTAAATCTAACCGACAAAGAAAACAAACAGCAGAGATTTTGAAAGCCTTGAATGTATGCTTTGAACCCTGAATGAATGTAATTTATGAACCTATGCATTCAACACTAGAATTCAAGGGGGAAAAGAACCCATTGAACAGCATGTGACTGCAGTAACACAGCTTGCAGAATCATGTGGTTTTGGACAGCTAAAATAGGATCTGATTAAAGATAGAATACTGTTAGGCATACAACACTGCTCAGTGAGAGAAATCCAACTGAAAGAGGAAAGGCTTACGCTCAGGAAAGCGATAGACATGTGGAGAAATGCGGAAGTTGTAAAATGTTAAATAAAGCCTATGGATGCCAGAGCAGACCAGGAGATAGGTTATGCTGAGAGACATTCCAGGCTGAAAGTTCAGAGCAATCACAGACAAAGGATAGGATGTAAATGCTGCGGGGGACATCTTACAAAGAAAAAGAAGGATTGTTTAGCATGGGGAAAGCAGTGTTTTGATTGCAAGAAGCAGAATAATTTCATGAGAGCAAAAGCAAAGCAAGCCAATACAGAGGGCCACTGGAGAGATATCAGCAGAAGAGTCTGATGAAGATCTGTACACAGGTTGGTTCCATCAAGTCTACAGGTGTGAAATGGTTTGTGACTGTTACAATGATGAATGCAGAAGGAGAGTATCAAGTGAACAAGAAGTGTCAGATAGACACTGGTGCGTCATGCAACGCAATGACTTTCACAGACCTGTGCTCAGCATGGCAATTCAAAAATTAAGCCCTCAAAAGGAAGGGTGAGGATATATGATGGCACAATACTCACACTGTTAGTAAACCTTGTAGAAGGCGCCTGAGAGGAAGTATCATTTGGGGTAAGATTCCAACAAGGGTTCTTCGAGAGTAGAGATAGGAAACCCTCATGTAAAAGATGGAGTTCAGAGTGACTGGTTGGCTCACAGTGACACAAGCATCTGGGGGGGAGTTGATGAGGGATCCATAGCATCTGCTTAGGATGGCATCTGTCACTTGGTTTTAGAGTGTGGCCTGACTGCAGGTTGCTTACTTGTTTACACAAATTGTGTACTTACAGTGATCATGAGAGTATAAGATAGCTTTTGTAACTTGAGTTACCGTCATGAATCTGTATATACCTGTATAGGTATAGTTGTGGGTGAAGGAGTATTCTAATATTGTTGATCTTCCCTTGTTTAATAAATGTTTTATCCTTTTGTTAAAAGTTCATCAGCTGACACCTGTGACTCAATAGCCGCCCTCTATGTTTCTTATCAAAAAATAAAAGCTTGGATCTGTCAAGCTGGGTTCTATCCTGGGATCTGACTTATCCAGTAGTAACATCAGCTCAGATCATAACAATACTGAGGGAACAAATTAGCCTGGGTTCCCAATGCAATTGGACAAGAAGGGAAATTTAGATCGTAGATGGGATGCAATGACCACTCATCTCAGCGGGAGCAAGTCTAAAGCCTGGGCTGGTAATCCTAAACGTGCCAACAAAGATTTTTTTTATTATACATTCACGGGATGTGGGCTTCACTGGCTGGGCCAGCATTTATTGCCCGTCCCTAGTTGCCCTTGAGAAGATGGTGGTGAGCTGCCTTCTTGAACTGCTGCAGTCCATGTGGTGTAGGTACACTCACAGTGGTGTTAGGAAGGGAGTTCCAGGATTTTGACCCAGCGACAGTGAAGGAACGGCAATATATTCCCAAGTCCAGATGGTCAGTGGCATGGAAGGGAACTTCCAGGTGGTGGTGTTCCCATCTATCTGCTGCCCTTGTCCTTCTAGATGGTAGTGGTCATGGGTTTGGAAGGTGCTGTTGAAGGAGCCGTGATGAATTCCTGCAGTGCATCTTGTAGATAGTACACACTGCCGCCACTGTGCATTCATGGTGGAGGGAGTGAATGTTTGTGGATGTGGTGCCAATCAACTGGGCTGCTTTGCCCTGGACGGTGTCAAGGCTGTTGAGTGTTGTGGGAGCTGCACTCATCCAGGCAAGTGAGGAGTATTCCAACAGACTCCTGACTTGTGCCTTGCAGGTGGTGAACAGGCTTTGGGGAGGCAGGAGGTGAGTAATTCATCACAAGATTCCTAGCCTCTGACCTGCTTTTGTAGCCATTGTATTTATATGGCTAGTCCAGTTCAGTTTCTGGTCAATGGTAACCCCTAGGATGTTGATAGTGAGGGATTCAGTGATGGTAATGCCATTGAATGTTGGAGATGATCATTACCAGGCACTTGTGTGGCGTGAATGTTACTTGGCACTTGTCAGCCCATGTCTGGATATTGTCCAGGTCTTGCTGCAGTTGGACATGGACTGCTTCAGTATCTGAGGAGTCAAGAATGATTCTGAACATTGTGCAATCATCAGCAAACATGTCTACTTCTGACCTTATGATGGAAGGAAGGTCATTGATGAAGCAGCTGAAGATGGTTGGGCCGAGGACGCTACCCTGAGGAACTGTTGCAGTGATGCCCTGGAGCTGAGATGACTGACCTCCAACAACCGCAACTATTTTCCTTTTTGCTACCTATGACTCCAACCTGTGGAGAGTTTTTCCCTGATTCCAATTGACTCCAATTTAGTTAGGGCTCCTTGATGCCACACTCAGTCAAATGCAGCCTTGATGTCAAGGGCAGTCACTCTCACCTCACCTTAGGAGTTCAGCTCTTCTGTCCATTTTTGAACCAAGGCTGTAATGAGGTCAGGAACTGAGTGGTCCTGGCAGAACCCAAACTGGGGGTCAGTGATCAGGTTATTGCTGAGGAAGTGCTGCTTCATAGCACTGTGGATGACCCCTTCCTTTATTTTACTGATGATGGAGAGTAGACTGATGGGGCGGTAATTGGTCAGGTTGGATTTGTCCTACTTTTTGTGTACAGTACACACCTGGGTAATTTTCCACGCTGTTACTACATAAAATCCCCTCTGTCCCATGGTTGAAAATAGCCACTGATTTATTCCACCTAGACAGTGAAGATCACACCTTGGTTACGGACTATTTTACCAAATTCCCTTTCGGTCGCCAGGTCAAAGACACAACCAGCTTTAGGGGTGCTGACACTTTCACCATGATTGTTAGCATGTTCAGTGTGCCTGAAACCATTGTCACAGACAACGTATTGGTGCCCAATATACAGGCCACCCCTTCCAGGACATGTGCACAAAATGGGGTGTGAAACACATCACATCTTCCCCGCCCTACCCTCAGTCCAACGGGTTAGCAAAACGGACCATCAAAACATTTAAAGCAATGCTTCTGAAGTGTAAGGCAACCAAGCAGGATTTCTGAATCGCCATGCTCAATCTTGGTGCCACACTACAACGAGACGCTCTACCCTCATCCACCAATTTGATGTTTGGGAGGCAACTCCATACCACTCCCCCATCCCATCTCCTCCTAACCCAGACACAAGCTTATGATACTCTATTAGAACAGAGAGAGAGGGTGTCCCAGCAGCAAAACCGGAGAGCAAAACTGTTACCACAGTTGAATGTAGGTTGAAGTGCGCACTCACCAGACCACCACACAAAGACGTGTGTGCAAGGAAAGATACTGTGAAAGTACACACAGCCACGGTCATATGAGGTTGAGATGCCAAATGGAAAGGTCCTCAGAAGGAACCGTTGGCACATTCGCATTGTGCATGCTGAACTGCAGATGGATCAGACTGACAATGACTAAGACACAGAGAGTGTTATTTCAGTCTCAAATGCCAACACTGTAAGACAAGACGATCCTGCAGTGAAAAACCAAGAAACACAAGCCGAGAGTGCAAGTACAGAGCGCAACGCAACACCTTGAAAACTACACAAGAACAAGATACGGTCACGTTATCCATCCACCAAAACGTTATCTTCATGCGTAAAGACTCTATACCATGGCTCAATCTTCTTATGCCTGATCTTCTCTGTTATGTCTGTTCTCACAAAGTTTTTCTTTTATCAAAGGGAAAAGGCAGATGTTGTGATATTGTATGCATGCCAATGTAGGCAATGACATGTACCTTAAGAAGCTGCATAGTAACATCACTATGGCACCACCATTGGCATCAAAAGTACAGCCTCCATGTTAGATGCTCATATTGCCTGTGATCTCCACTGCAGATGTTCATTATTGTTTGTGACCCTGTATCAGTAAGACTTTATGTATACCTTGTGAGTCAGGCACATGGTCAAGTAATCAGCCTATGTAACTGTTAGCATCCAGGTTAGATCAAGGCCTGTGCAGAGCTTTATAGAACAGTGGCTAGTAATAAACTTCCTGTAATTGTGTTCAACCAGAACCCTCATCATCTCAATACCTTATTCAACATTGATAGCATAGAGACAAATCCCTTGAGGTCTCCATCGAGACCCTCAACATATATGGTGGCATCAGACTGTAAGAGACCACGACAAAAGGAGCCTTGGTGAGTTGCTGCAGTGCATCTCGTAGATGGTACACAACTACTGCCACTGTGCATCAGTGGTGGAAGGAATGAACATTTAAGGTAGTGGATGGGGTACAAATGAAGCAGGCTGCTTTGTCCTGGATGGTGCCGAGCTGCTTGAGTGTTGTTGTGGTTGCACTCATCCAGGCAAATGGAGAGTGTTCCATCACACTCCTGACTTCTGCCTTGTAGATGGTGGACAGGCTTTGGGGAGTCAGGAAGTGAGTTACTTGCTGCAGAATTCTCAGCCTTTGACCTGCTTTTGTAGCTACAGTATTTATATGGCTGGTCAATGATAATCCCTGGGCTGTTGATAGAGCAGGTTTTGCACAGCATATTTAAGAAATCACAGAAGATTTTCAATTTATTTTGCAACTCATTCTGATGTCACAGTAATGCAGATAAAGATATAGGTCATAGTGAAAAGGTGCAGAAAGTGAGGAAACTTGAGGAATTTGCATAGCAAATTCTCTCAAACCTTTGCGCTGAAAGTCCATATTTCCGCTGTACTTATGGCATTGTTTCGTGGAAGGCTTCAGGCAAATGATGGCCAAAGGTTTATAATGAAGATAAAAGACCAGAACACGATCCCTTATGTCAGCATGTTTCTCAAGGAAATAATTGTTTGTTAAAGGTCACAGTGGTCAAAGCTCACAATGGATAATTTTATTGCACTCTAGAAGTTATGGAGGGTAGAAGCAAGAACTGAAGGAGGGATTTTATAACACTGTAATCATCGTAACTCAAATTATGAATAATCTATTTTACATTGAGGGGAAAATATAACAACAGCTAAGCTGTTTGCCCAGAAATTAGGCAGTGTACTACCCATCTCTTAAATGCTAAGCAGCCTTCTAAATCACCAAAATGGCAAACAGCAACAATGTACACTCTGCTAGCTGGCAATGTGACACTGACCATACTGGTAGAGGAGTTAACGCTTATATCAGGAGCACAGGGAGCAGCATGTTAAGTTAAGATTAACATCTTGTAGATGAGGGTTCTATGCTTCCAGCATGTTCCGAGTTCAAAGGCTTCTGTGCTTTCCCATAGTCTGTCTTTATTGAACTGATTGTTAGATGGTAACTTACAGAGCTTCCCTCGTGGTCACATATTCAGATAGGACATGAAGTAGCGATGCATTCCAAAGCCCAAACATCCCCCTTTTCATAACGAACAAAAGACAAATTTACATGCACAATCATGTGTAACTGTGAGTTACCCAAGTTACCCACTATACACCCACTGTTCTCATGCATTAACAGCTGTCTGTTCTACTAGTCAGCCTCTGCACTTGCATTGCATCCATAGTCTTTAAACCATGCAAGTCTCATAATGGTAAATGCGCATGTTGTCATTGGCTGTTCTACTGGGTGATGTTCCTTGTCCGGAGAGTATCATTCCCATGGAACTTGTTGCCGTGGTAACTGTTTTTGCTCCATTGCCATTGTTGGGGACCCGTAGACCTCTAGGAATGATGATAGTTCTTGCTCAATACAGCTGGTGAGATCCCTCCTTCCTGACCAGCCGACGATGGTGAAAAATCAGCTTTGCTTGTCATTCGTATATGCCTGCGGTTGTGCTGGCTTTTTTGGTCGTTCACATCCACCGCGTACAATTGAGGTGAACATTTCTCTACCCAATTCCCAAGTTTCCATGTGGAACTGACTCCTATTCAAAGCATTGAATGTTTGTACCCTGACTGGCTGTTCAATACTCAGCTCTGGCAATGGTTTGGCCATCTTGTCAAAATGAAATTTGTCTTTCTGCCATTTCACCTTGATTTTTTCACCCACGCCTGTTACTACTTCAGGTTTCAGCAGCTTTTTTGCATTTGGAAGAGTAGTTTGCATGCAGTGTGACATTAGTCTTTGGACTGGACTACTTTCCATGCCTTCAGTCAATGTGTTTTTCCACTCGAGGATTGCCATGTGCACATCAGTGCCAGATTTGCTTGATTTCGTGATGATTCCTTTGGTGATTTTCACTGCCGCCTCAGCTTTTCCATTTGACTGGGGATAGTGCAGAGATGATGTGTTGTGTTGCATTTTCCAATCCTTTGTGAAGTGGTAGAATTCTTCCCTCGTGAACTAAGGGCCATTGTCACTCATCACAATGTCTGGAATGCTGTAATGACTGAAGTGTGCTTTTAGGCATCCGACTGTTTCTCCTATCGTCATTGAAGTCAGCTGGTCTAATTCCCAGTAGTCAGAATATTAATTGACTGTGATAAGATAATCAGTTCCTGGTATAGTGAAGAGGTCTACTCCCAGCTTCATCCATGGTCTGTCCGGGATGTCATGCGTCATCAACCGCTCTCTAGCTTGTTTAGCTTGGTACTCATTACAAGCACCGCACTGGCCAATGTGGTCTTTAATTTCATTGCTCATGTTAGCAAATAGAGCACTTCTCTTGCCTTCCTCAGGCTCAATTCAATTCCTTGATGGCTTGCATGGATGGGCTTCAGCATCTCTCCTCTCATCTCCTTAGGGATGATGACTATTTCCTAAGATGCCATTTTGGGCTGTCAATTCATCTCAGTATGGCCCAATATGCTCTTGTGACCACAGGTATGCCCTTGATGCTCTCAGGCCATCCTTTCATCATTACTTCTTGTAGCACTTGGAGAGTTGCTTCTTGTGGGATAGCTCTCTTGACTTGAGCAAGGCGCTTGTCTGCCAGATTCAATGTCTTTGCTGGGTTGATGACTTCCAGATCATGTCAAGTGGCTGCTTCACATTGTTAGTAAGAAGGACTTTGCAGGGTGGACAGGTCTGAGTTTGCCGTTGTCATTTCTGGTGCCTGGGGTGGTCTGTCCATTTACATTCCTTTTTTGAGACTTTGTAGCAGTTTTGATACAACTGAGTGGCTTGCTAGGCCATTTAAGAGTCAATCGCATTGCTTTGGGTCTGGAGTCACATGTAGGCCAGAGCAGGTAAGGACGGCAGATTCCCTTCCCTAAAGAGCATTAGTGAACCAAGTGGGTTTCTACAAAAACCGACAATGGTTTCATGGTCATCATTAGATTTTTAATTCCAGATTTTCATTGAATTCAAGTTCCACCATCTGCCGTGGCAGGATTCAAGCCTGGGCCCCCAGAGCATTACCCTGGATCTCTGGATTACTAGTTCAACGATAGTGCCACTACTTCATCGCCTCCCACCTAGTGCCAAAATTGGGAGAGCTATCTCACAGACTAGTCAAGCAACAGCCCTGACATAGTCATCCTCCTTATAGATAATGTCCCAGACATTGCCATCAACATCTCTGGATATGTCCTGTCCCACTGGCAGGCCAGACCCAGCAGAGGTGGCAGCACAGTCATACACAGTTGGGAGGGAGTTGCCCTGGGAGTCCTCAATATTGACGCTGGACCCCATGAAGCATCATGGCATCAGGTCAAACATGAGCAAGGAAACCTCCTGATGACTACCACGTACTGCCCTCCCTCAGCTGATGAATCAGTGCTCCTCCATGTTGAACACCACTTGGAGGATGCACTGAGGGTGGCAAGGGCACAGAATGTACTCTGGGTGAGGGACTTCAATGTCCATTACCCAGAGTGGCTTGGTAGCACCGCTACTGACCGAGCTGGCCGAGTCCGAAAGGACATAGCTGCTAGACTGGGTCTGTGCCAGGTGGCGAGGGAATCAACAAGAGGGAAAAACATACTTGACCTCATCCTCACCAACCTGCCTGCCACAGATGCATCTGTCCATGACAGTATCGGTAGGTATGACCACCCACAGTCGTTGTGGAGACAATGAGGATACCCTCCATCGTGTTGTGTAGCACTACCACAGTGCTAAATGGGATAGATTTCAAACAGATCTATAGTGTTGCGGATACTTAATGCTTACAGTGGCAAATGCTTCAGCTCATCTGACACTGTCCACATGATGAGTGGGGTTGACGATCTGTGCAGTTCGGCTTGGATCTGAATATTGTGGGGATGTCTTTCACTTCATTGACATGTTTAGGTTTTGCAGGATGAGCCCTGGAACTGTCATTGCTGTCGGATTGTTGTGGAATCTCTTCTTTGTTGTGAATTGTGTACTTTGGGCATGTCTGGTTTGTTGCGTTTGTGACACGTTTTTCCCAATGCCCACTGGTGAAGGATATTTTGCACATGTCGAAAGATGCTGGTCATTGCCTGGGTAAGTGTGTATGACCACACTGCATGCAGGTATTGAGTGTCTTTGATGTTCTGGTTACCACAGCAATGGAAATTTGTGATCGAGGGCTTGAATGTGCTGTTCGCCAGCCATTAATGCCTTATATTTTCTACCTTCGTTCAGTAGTGCATCAATTGAGTAACATTCGGCTTTGTCTAGCAGCGCTTTCCTGAAAGACTTGATGGGCGTTGAGGCGATGGCAAGCTCCGCCAGTCTCTCTACGAGGTCTTCGGAAGTGAAGTCGCATTCGCCTCCTTTGCAGCGGCACCTGCTTACAAACTGATTGATGCTTTCACTTGCTTGTTGTCAGAACGACATGAACTCTAGCCTGTGAATTCTAAAGTTAACTTGGACCTTTAGTTGATTTTCAATGAGCCTGAAGGTTTTGCCGGTGTCCTTTTGGTCTTCATCAGGTAGACCTATTGAGCTTCCACGCATTAGCCCCTCTTTGCCAAGAGCAGTTAGTAATTTGGCGGCCCTATTCTCTTGGTCCTATACCTGCTGGTCCACAAGAAGAAGGAGTTGAAATTCCACAAGAAGGTCTCCTGCTTGCCAGTTCATAGTCACATCTCAATTTGCCATTGTGATGCTCTTGGTTATCGGTTGCACTGGGTGCTGCACAAATGCCGTTGCTGAGCGCTGTGTCTTTTGGACGAGAATTTGCACTTTTTGCCTCTCTGTTGTCCCTGTGCTGCTGAAGAACAGATGATGCAACACCGTGTCATCGCGGGTTCATAACAATGTGCTGCTAAGGATAAAGTCTTGCCCCTCCTTTCGCTGTATACTTTAAAAGTAGCACTCTAGGTGCTTGTCTGGCTTCAAATAAGGAGAAAGAATTTTAAGTTGCAGATCTTGAGATTGCAGAGACCTTGCCTTGCTTGTTGTTTCTGTTGCAGTATTAAAACTGTGCCATTTTATCCTGCTGGGTTACTACCATGCCTCGATTGTCTGGGCGGGAAGCTGAAGAAACAAAATGGCTGAACCGACCGACTGTGCTGAGCTCTGCGGAGAGCCATTGCAACTTGCTTCTCCCAGCCCTCTCAGCCTGGGGTATGCGTTTTTTTTAACAAACTCGACGCTCTAGTCTTCACTGTTGGGATGAATGGCTTACAAATAGCTGCTCTCGATGTTCAGCTATAATGAAGACTTCTGCCCAAACCACTGAGCTTGGGGTGAGTCTTCACTCGCTTCTGAACCCAGGTGTCTTTTGGGACTTGTCGCTGTGCCTAATTTTGGACCCCCCAAGTTCTTGTGGTTGAAGAACTGGATTTTCTTTTGTTGTTGTTTTTAAACTGAAGCACCTGGACTTTGGTTTCCTGCGCGCGATTTCCCTTAAAGTGCTGTACTTACAGATGGTGAAATCGCGGTGTGCTGCTGATTGTGGGTGGTGGTTGGCTTTCCAACAGCCCTGCCCACCACATGCCAAGCCCACACGCCAAGCCCACACGCCAAGCCCACGCCAAGCCCACACGCCAAGCCCACACGCCAAGGGTAAAATTCTGTCCCATGTGTTTTTTTTCTGTATAAAAGCATCACACCCTCATTTGAAAGTTAATGTGTGATGCTAGTTATATTGCAGCTGTAAGTATTTATGCGCAGTGGTTATCTGTGGTTTAGTCACATCAATTGCATAATCTGATAATTTACATTGCTCCACAGGATATTGTTTGAGCGAGGTCAGTGATTGATGGAATTGTTTTTAAAGTTGTACATTTCCTTGAGTCACAATTGCTGCTACCTCAGCATGTACATTAAATTCCCTGATCCTGGATCACTGCATATTCTGCAAGGACAGATGATCATTTATGATATACTCCTTGTGTGCCAAACATTGAAAGCAGCGTGCGATAGACAGAGCTAAGCGATCCCACAACCAATGGATCAGGTCTAAGCTTTACAGTCCTGCCACATCCAGTCGTGAATGGTGGTGGACAATTAAACAACTCACTGGAGGAGGAGGCTCCAAAATATCCCCATCCTCAATGATGGGGAGCCCAGCACATCAGTGCAAAAGATAAGACTGAAGCATTTGCAACAATTTTGAGCCACAAGTGCCGAGTGAATGATCCATCTCAGCCTCCTTTGGAGGTCCCAGTATTACAGATGGCTGTCTTCAGCCAATTCGATTCACTCCACATGCTTTCAAGAAACAGCTGAAGGCACTGAATACTGCAAAAGCTATGGGCCCTGACAACATTCTGACAGTTGTACAGAAAAAATTGTTCTCTAGCTTCACCCCTAGCCAAGCTGTACCAATACAGCCACAGCACTGGCAAACTACCCCACACTGTGGAAAATTGCCCAGGTATGTCCAGTCCAGAAAAAGCAGGACAAACCCAATCCAGCCAATTCCTCCCCATCAGTCTACTCTCTATCATGAGCGAAGGTGTCATCGACAATGATATCAAGCAGCATTTACAAAGTAATAACCTGCTCACTGACACTCAGTTTGAGTTCCACCAGGGACACTAAGCTCCTGACCTCATTACAGCCTCCGTCCAAATCTGGGCAAAAGAGCTGAACTCGTGAGGTGAGGTGAGAGTGACTGCCCTTGATAACAAGGCAGCATTTGACCAAGTGTGGCATCAAGGACCCCTAGTAAAACTGACAACAAGGGGAATTAGGTGTTGGAGTCTTACCATGCACAAAGGAAGATGGCTGTGATTGTTGGACGTCAAACCTCTCAGTCCCTGGACATTACTGCAGGAGTTCCTCAGGGTAGTGTCCTACGCCCAACCATCTTCACCTGCTTCATCAGTGACCTTCCTTCCATAATAAGGTCAGAAGTGGGGATGTTTGCTGATGATTGCACAATGTTCAGCATCATTCA
This sequence comes from Cetorhinus maximus, assembly GCF_964194155.1. Taxonomy (NCBI): domain Eukaryota; kingdom Metazoa; phylum Chordata; class Chondrichthyes; order Lamniformes; family Cetorhinidae; genus Cetorhinus; species Cetorhinus maximus. The sequence goes on along the minus strand of NC_135895.1, from coordinate 13,412,982 downwards.
TGATACAGGGTCAAAATCCTGAAACTTACTTCCTGACAGCACTGTGGGTATACCTACACCTCATGGACTGCAACGGTTCAAGAAGACAGCTCGCCACCACCTTCTCAAGGGCAATTAGGGATGGGCAATAAATGCTGGCCTAGCCAACAACACCCAAATCCCATGAATGAATAAAAAAAATGATGTCTCAGATATTGAGTCAATCTGTGTCCATATGCAGCAAGACTTGGAAAACATTCAAGCTTGGGCTGATAAATGGCAAGTATAACATTAGTGCCATACAAGTGTCAGGCAATGATCATTTCCAACACAAGAGAGTCTAACCATCTCCCCTTGACATTCAATTGCATTACCATTGCTTAAGCCCCCACTATCAACACTGTGGGGTTTACTATTGACCAGGCACTGAACTGGACTAGCCATATAAATATTGTGGCTACAAGGGCAGGTCAGAGGCTGGGAATTCTGTGGAGAGTAACTCACCTCCTGACTCCCCAAAGCCTGTCCACTATCTACAAGGTACAAGTCAGGAGTGTGATGGAATACTCCCCACTTGCCTGGATGAGTGCAGCTCCATTAACACTCAAGAAGCTCGACACCATCTAGGACAAATCATCCCACTTGATTGGTACCCCATCCATCACCTTCAACATTCACCCCCTCCAACACCGATGCACAGTGTCAGCAGTGTGTACCATCTACAAGAGGCACTGCAGCAACTCGTCAAGCCTTCTTCGGCAGAATCTTCTAAACCTGTGACCTCTGCAACCTAGAAGGACAAGGGCAGCTTTTTTTTAACCAATGTTTTCTCTTCCCACCATTATGTCAGGAGCTCTGCAAGGATTCGCCCTTGACCCTCAATCTTTCCTTATCCTTCTCTTTTCCCAAATTTGCTTGCCGTTCTTGGTGACATCATCTGTAGAAATGGCCTTACCTTCCACCTGTAAGCCGATGGCATCTACATCTATCACTCCACTAACTTTCACAACCTCATAGTCCTATTCAACCTGAAACCAACCTGAAATCAACCATGAAGCAGACTGGGAAGAGAGTCCTCTGCAGTCACTGTCACCGTGAAGCAGTCTGGGAAGAGAGTCCTCTGCAGTCACCATCGCCGTGAAGCAGTCTGGGAAGAGTGTCCTCTGCAGTCACCGTCGCAGTGAAGCAGTCTGGGAAGAGTGTCCTCTGCAGTTATCGTCGCAGTGAAGTAGCCTGGGAAGAGAGTCCTTTGCAGTCACCGTCGCCATGAAGCAGTCTGGGAAGAGTGTCCTCTACAGTCACTGTCACCGGGAAGCAGTCTGGGAAGAGTGTCCTCTGCAGCCACCGTCACCGTGAAGCAGTCTGGGAAGAGAGCCCTCTGCAGTCACCGTTGCCGTGAAGCAGTCTGGGAAGAGAGTCCTCTGCAGTCACCGTCGCCGTGAAGCAGTCTGGGAAGAGAGTCCTCTGCAGTCACCGTCGCCGTGAAGCAGTCTGGGAAGAGTGTCCTTTGCAGTCACCATCGCAGTGAAGTAGCCTGGGAAGAGAGTCCTCTGCAGTCACCGTTGCCGTGAAGGAGTCTGGGAAGACTGTCCTCTGCAGTCACTGTCGCCGTGAAGCAGTCTGGGAAGAGAGTCCTCTGCAGTCACCGTCACCGTGAAGCAGCCTGGGAAGAGAGTCCTCTGCAGTCACCGTCGCGATGAAGCAGTCTGGGAAGAGTTTCCTCTGCAGTCACTGTCGCCGTGAAGCAGTCTGGGAAGAGTTTCCTCTGCAGTCACCGTCACTGTGAAGCAGCCTGAGAAGAGCGTCCTTTGCAGTCACCGTAGCAATGAAGCAGTCTGGGAAGAGAGTCCTCTGCAGTCACCGTCGCCGTGAAGCAGTCTGGGAAGAGTGTCCTCTGCCGTCACCGTTGCCGTGAAGCAGTCTGGGAAGAGCGTCCTTTGCAGTCACCGTCGCCATGAAGCAGTCTGAGAAGAGAGTCCTCTGCAGTCACCGTCGCTGTGAAGCAGTCTGGGAAGAGTGTCCTCTGCAGTCACTGTCGCCGTGAAGCAGTCTGGGAAGAGAGTCCTCTGCAGTCACCGTCGCCGTGAAGCAGTCTGGGAAGAGTTTCCTCTGCAGTCACTGTCGCCGTGAAGCAGTCTGGGAAGAGTGTCCTCTGCAGTCACCGTCACTGTGAAGCAGCCTGAGAAGAGCGTCCTTTGCAGTCACCGTAGCAATGAAGCAGTCTGGGAAGAGAGTCCTCTGCAGTCACCGTCGCCGTGAAGCAGTCTGGGAAGAGTGTCCTCTGCCGTCACCGTTGCCGTGAAGCAGTCTGGGAAGAGCGTCCTTTGCAGTCACCGTCGCCATGAAGCAGTCTGAGAAGAGAATCCTCTGCAGTCACTGTCACCGTGAAGCAGTCTGGGAAGAGTGTCCTCTGCAGTCACCGTCGCCATGAAGCAGTCTGAGAAGAGCGTCCTCTGCAGTCACCATCGCCGTGAAGCAGTCTGGGAAGAGTGTCCTCTGCAGTCACTGTCGCCATGAAGCAGTCTGGGAAGAGTTTCCTCTGCAGTCACCGTCGCCGTGAAGCAGTCTGGGAAGAGTGTCCTCTGCAGTCACCGTCGCCGAGTGAAAAAAAAGATTGACATCACAGGAAAACCGTAAGTTCATTGGTTGGTAAGTAACAGCTAGTTTGAACTACCTATTCTAAGTTGATTTCAGATTAAAGGTGACCACTGGGTCCCAGGATCGGAGGCCTAACGCTTCAGCTTCAACTCAGCAGAGAGAGCGAGTTCCAGTTGATTTTAAAAAGTGTATTTTGAATCTCTATTCTAACTTGCTTTCAGATTAAAGGTAAATAGGAGAAATATTTTACAGATTGATAAACTAAAGACCAGTAGGAAATTTAAAAACAAATTGAAAAACTAATTAAATAAAATAGAGATGCAGGGCCAGGCGATGTCTTGTGCATCTTGGCATGATGTGGGAGCTAGTGGACCCCATTGTGGTTCCTAGTGACCATATCTGTAGCAAATGTTGGCTGCTCGAGGAACTCTGGCTCAGAGTTGATGAGCTGGAGTCTGACCTTCGGAAACTGTGACACATCAGGGAGGGGCAGAGTTACCTGGACGCCGTGTTTCAGGAGACAGTCACACCCCTTAGATTAATTACCTTAAATTCGGCCAGTGGCCAGGGACAGGAGGGTGTGACTATGAGTGAGGCAGGCAGAGGGATCCAGGAAGTACCATTACAGGAGCGTCAGCCCTTGCCCTTATCCAACAGGTTCAAGATTCTTGCTCCCCATGTGGATGAGAGTGGGGACTGTAGGGAGGGTAAACAAACTGACCATAGCACCATGGTACAGGGAGCCATTCAAGTGGGGGGAAGAAAAGAGAAATGTAGTTGTAATCGGGGATAGTATAGTTAGGGAAATAGATACTGTTCTCTGCAGCCAGGATCGAGAGTCCCGAAGGCTGTGTTGCCTACCTGGTGCCAGGGTTAAGGATATCCCCCCGGGCTGCAGAGGAACTTGGAGTGGGAGGGGAAAGATCCAGTTGCCGTGGTCCACGTAGGTACCAACGATATAGGTAGAACGAGGAAATAGATTCTGCTGAGGGAATACGAGCAGCTCGGGGCTAAATTAAAAAGCAGAACCAAAAAGGTGGTAATCTCCGGATTACTACCTGAGCCACGAGCTAATTTGCACAGGGTCAATGAGATTAAAGAGGTAAATGTTTGGCTCAAAGATTGGCGTGGGAGAAATGGGTTCGAATTCATGGGATATTGGCACCAGTACAGGGGAAAAAGGGAGCTATTCCATTCGGACGGGCTCCACTTGAATCTGGCTGGGACCAGTGTCCTGGCAAATCACATATCTAAGGTTGTAGATAGAGCTTTAAACTAAATAGTGGGGGGGAAGGGTTCAGTCGCATGGAAATATAAAAAAAATCAAAGTTTAAGGAGAGGGCAAGAGTGCAGGTTAGTGACGAGGCTGATTGCTACCAAAAAATGAAAGGAAGGGACAGAGTGTGTGAACGCCATATTGCACCAAAGAATCACATAAGAGGAGGGAAAATTGACAATAGGGCAAACTTAAAGGCTTTGTATCTGAATGCGCATAGCATTTGGAATAAAACTAATGAGTTAACAGCACAAATAGAGATAAATAGATGATTTGGTGGCGATTACTGAGACGTGGTTACAGGGAGAACAGGTTTGGGAGTTGAATATCCAAGGGTACTCAATGTTTCGGAAGGATAGGCAGGAAGTAAAAGGAGGTGGTGTAGCTTTGTTAGTAAAGGAAGAGATCAGTGTTATAGTGAGGAATGGTATAGGCACTGAAGAGCAAGATGTAGAGTCAGTCTGGATAGAAATAGGAAATAGCAAGGGAAAGAAGTCCCTGGTGGGAGTAATCTATAGGTCTCCAAATAATAGTTCAGCAGTAGGGCACTGTATAAACCAGGAAATACTGGGAGCATGTAAGAAAGGAACGGCAATAATCATGAGAGATTTTAATATGCAAATAGACTGGACTAATCAAATTAGCAAGGGTAGCCTCGAGGACAAGTTCACAGAGTGTATTAGTGATTGTTTCTTGGAGCAATATGTTGTGGAATCAACCAAGGAGCAGGCTATTCTGGATTTGGTTTTGTGTAATGAGATGGGATTAATTAATGATCTCATAGTAAAGGATCCTCTAGGGAAGAGTGATCATAGAATGCTAGAATTTCAAGTTTAGTTTGAGAGCGAGAAACCTGAGTCCCACTCTAGTGTTCTGGAGTTAAACAAAGGTAACTACATAGGCATGAGGGCATATTTGGCCCTAGTGGACAGGGCAGGAAGACTACAAAGTAGGACAGTTGATGAACAGTGGCAGATATTTAAGGAGATATTCAATTCCTCCCAAGTAAAATATATTCCAAAGAGGAAGAAAGATGGTAAGAGGGGGAAAAAGCATCCATGGCTAAGCAAGGAAGTTAAAGATAACATAAAGGCAAAAACTAAGGCATACCAAATTGCAAAGGTCAGTGGCAGGCTGGAAGATTGGGGAACTTTTAAAGATCAACAAAGGGTTACTAAAAAAATAATAAAAAGAACAAAGGTAGATTATGAAAGAAAACTAGCGTAAAATGTAAAAACTGATAGCAAAAGCTTCTACAAGTATATAAAAGGAAAGAGAGTAGCTAAAGTGAATGTTGGTCCCTTGGAGGATGAGACTGGGGAGTTAATAGTGGGGAATGCAGAAATGGCAGAGATGCTTAATCAATATTTTGCCTCAGTTTTCACGGTGAGGACACTAGTACCACCCCAATAGTAACAGGTAGTGCAGAGGGTATAGAGAAGGAGGAACCTAGAACAATCACCATCACTAGAGAAAAATACTGAGCAAACCACTGCGATTAAAGGGTGAGAAGACCCCAGGACCTGATGGCCTGCATCCCAGGGTCTGAAAGGAAGTGGCAGCAGATATAGTAGATGCATTGGCTATAATATTTAAATTCCCTGGATTCTGGAAAGGTTCTGTGGGTTGGAAAAATGCTAATATAACACTCTTATTCAAAAAGTGGGGGAGGCAGCAAGTAGGAAACTGTAGACCAGTTAGTTTAACATCTGTGGTTGGGAAATTGTTGGAATCAATTATTAAGAGAGTAGTAATGGGGCATTTGGAAAGTCAAAATGCAATCCATCAGAGTCAGCATAGTTTTATGAAGAGTAAATCGTGTTCGACTAATTTGCTAGAGTTCTTTGAAGATGTGACAAGCAAAGTGGATAATGGGGATCCTGTAGATGTAGTATATCTGGACTTCCAGAAGGCCTTTGATAGATAAGTTGCTGCACAAAAGATTAATACACAAAATAAGATCACATGGAGTTAGGGGTAACATATTAGCTTGGATAGAGGATTGGCTAACCAACAGAAAGCAGAGTCGGGGTAAATGGGTCCTTTTCTGGATGGCAAGCTGTAACCAGTGGGGTGCCACAGGGTTCGGTCCTTGGGCCCCAACTATTCACCATCTGTATTAATGACATGAATTCAGGGATAGAAGGTACTATAGCTAAATTTGCAGATGACACCAAAATAGATGGGAAAGTAAGTTGCAACGAAGAAATAAGAAATTTACAAATGGATATGGAGAGGTTAGGTGAATGGGCCAAAATTTGGCAGATGGAGTTTAACGTGGATAAGTGTGAGGTTATCCATTTTGGTCGGAAGAATAAAAAGGTGACTTATTATTTAACTGGAGAGAAACTTCAGAATGCTTCAGTGCAGAGGGATCTGGGTGTCCTCGTGCATGAATCTCTGAAAGCTAGTATGCAGGTACAGCAGATATTAAGGAAGGCAAATGGAATTTTGGCATTTATTGCTGAAGGAATAGAGTATAAAAATAGGGAAGTGTTGTTGCAACTGTACAAGGCATTGGTGAGACTGCACCTGGAGTACTGTGTACAGTTTTGGTCCCCTTACTTGAGGAAGGATGTAGTTGCATTGGAGGCGGTTCAGAGGAGGTTCACTAGATTGATTCCAGAGATGCGGGGCTTGTCTTATGAGGAGAGGTTGAGCAGTTTAGGCCTATACTCGCTAGAGTTTAGAAGGATGAGAGGAGATCTAATTGAGGCATAGAAGATGCTAAAGGTGATAAACGAAGTAGACATGGAGCAGATGTTTCTCCTTGTGTGGCATTCTAGAATGAGAGGCCATAGTTTTAGGCTAAGGGGTGGTAGATTTAAATCAGAGATGAGGAGGAATTACTTTTCTCAAAGGGTTGTGAATCTGTGGAATTCACTACCTCAGAGTGCAGTGGATGCCGGGACGCTGAATAAATTTAAGGAGGAGATAGACAGGTTTATAATTAGTAATGGGTTGAAAGGTTATGGGGAGAGGAGGGAAATTGGAGTTGAGGCCGAAATGTGATCAATCATGATCGTAATGAATGGTGGGGCAGGCTTGAGGGGCTGAATTGCCTACCCCTGCTCCTAGTTCTCATGTTCTTATGTTCTAACCCATCCATCATAAAGATCACCTACCTCCACCTCAGTGACCTCACCTACTTGCACCTCTTGCTCAGCCCATCTGCTGCTGACACTTTCATTCATGTCTTTGTCGCCCGCTGTCTGGAAAATTTGAATGCTTTCTTGGCTGGTCTCCTCTCTTAAACTCCCCATAAACTCACCCTCATCGAAACCTCAGTTGCCTGGGTTCCATTCCATACCAAGTCCTGCTCTCCCCTTACCGTGACCTTCATTGGCAATCTTCCAGTGCCTCAGATTTGAAGTCCTCATCCTTGTGTTTAAACCCACCATGGATTCACCTCTCCTTAACTCTGCCATTTTCTCCAGTGCTACAACCACCCCCTCTTAAACTTACCTTTCCTCTGACTCTGTCCTCTATTTCCTCCCTTGCCTCCACCATTGCTGGCCATGTCTTGAGCTGCTTATGCCCTGGAACCTGCAATTCCTATCTTAAACCATTCATTCTTTGAATCTCAAACTCTTCAGTGTGGTTGACTCTTAACTTCCCTCTGTAATGGCCTAGCAAGCCACTCAGTTTGAGGATAGTTAGAGATGGACAACTAATGTTGGCCTTGCCAGCAATGTGCACATCCCATGAAAGAATAAAGGAAAAAAAGGTCTCTGTTAAATCCACATTTTTAGCCCAACTTTTAGTCACCTGATATAACTTCATTCCACCAGCATCAACTATCTCCCTTATGCCTCTTGTGAAGAGCTTTGGGACATTTTCCTACGTTAAAAACGCTATATAAATGCAGGTTATTGCTGCTGTCATCGTGACACGTTCCTTCTTTATTGGATTTGCTGTCGTATTCTGCCCAACCCTGTAATTTGACTGGGAAGTTATCAGCTGCCTGGCTGTACAATGAGTGCATCTGCAAAGGCCAGCCCACGTTGGCTGCAACTGGAAACTTTGCAAAACTCAGCTTGGCAGAAATATCTATGAAATCCACCGTGGTGATTCCATTTAGCCCTGCATGTACTTGGACTGTGAGGCAATCTGGGCAATACAAATGGTGCCAGATATCTGCACTATTGATTCTGACAGCTTGTCTCTGTTTTCAGAGAAAAGTCAAGTGGGTTTGCTTTTGAGAAAAATTTTATTTTGCAGGATCTTGCACATTTTGGATGACCGAAAATTTAACCTGGAGAAGGTCTTCTTAGGTCTTTGAATTCATCCATTTGGAATAGCTGGCACGTGTCCAAACTGTTTTTTTTTAAGACTGCAGAGAGTCATAGATTGCAAAGGAAAATGACCCCATCCTCCAGGTAGAAATGACTGTGCAATCGGATTGCCTACTCCTGGTAAAACGTTATTTAAGATTATTCTGATGCTGACAGAGGTGGGAGAGAATGGAATGCTTTCCCATGGAGAGTTTTTGAGGCACAGTCGACTGCATCTTTAAAGGAAATCAAAGGGGACATTGAAATAGAGGAAGTTGCTGGCTAGTGTATTAGGGTTGGGCAGTGTGTTTAGATTGGGATTGTTCCAGCAAACAGCTGAAAGACACAATAGGCAGAATAGCCTGCTCTCCAGCTGTAAATGTACTTGGATATTGGAACGGAAAGCATTATTTATTTGTCCTTAGTTCTGGAAAAAAAGTACTTGTTTGTAGTTGCTTGGCAGGACAGAACTTGAGTATTGCTGAAAAAGGAGACATCCTGTGGAAGCTTTTCATCTTTCACTCATCAGGACAGACTCAAGAATATCAAATGTCAATGGGAGCGATAATATATACTACATAAGGAAAAGGTTGCTGATTGGATGGAAAGCCCAATCTGATGTTGGCATGGAGAAAGAACCAGGGAACTATTGAACCCCGTGCTTTTGTTTAATTCAAAAAGGGTACAAAGCCTGGACATGTTCCTTTTGCTTGGGAAATTAAACAAAAGCCTGGGGGATAATGGCTCCCTGATGCATTCTTCATGGCAATACCTCAACTAATCAGGATCGTCTTGACAGCCAATCAGCACCCGTTTCTTTTGCAATATAAATTGTTGCTCCCTTTGAAATTTGGTTTTCTTGCCTCTGTCCTGATGAGTACAAGGTGAAAATCTTTGACAGCATATCTTTTCTTTCAGGGATACTCAGATTCTTGCTTGGTGCATCTGGTAATAATTGAAACCTGGTTAGACGTCTGGTAGAGGACTGCTATCAAGGTATGGATTGCAGACATCTGATTTGTTAATATGCTTTTGGTTTAAAGGAGTTTAAAGGGTGAAGCCCCTCCTAAAAATAATGTAAACTGAATAGCAGCACCACGTTCATTGTAAAAAATAATGACATTACTGGGGTATGTGGAAGAAAATAAATCCGCAATAATATTGAAAATCAAATGCTCTGTATTAAAACAAAGTCCAAACTATTCCATACTTAGTTTGTTACAGTACTGAAAGTACACAAACAATTCCACAAGATTACTAAAGACATTACTACAACTCATGGAAATGGCCAATGAAAGTTTGGATGCAAAGACAGGTGTAACTAGGACCAACAGGTACTTGTGTGGAAAATGTCTGTTTTCTGAGAGTGCATCACTGTATGTAGTGATCAGTGCATCCACCTTATCTGACCATTTATCTCATTATTGACCATGGGTTGTTGCTGTGTGCAAATTGGCTGCTGCTCTTGCTACATTACACAGTGCTTGAAAATTACTTAACTGGCTGTAAAAGCCTTTGGGACATTCTGAAATGATGAAAGCAGCTATATAAATGCAAGTTCTTTTTTTTTTAATCTTGGCTTTTGGATGAAATCTCCCTTGCTACCTATCAGTCACTGCACCTATAAGTAATCTGTTGTATCTGAAGTGCATTGGAAAATTTCGGGGACGGTGGGTGGGGGCATATAAATGCAAATCTTTTCTTCAACTGAATTACATCTAATCAAACTCTTTAAGTGGCCTTGTTACTGTCCCCATAAGTAAAACTATTAACAAGATTCAAACTCTGGTGATGAAAATCCATAACTTGCTGGTGGAAGTGTTCTAGAAGGACTGGGAATTAGGTTGGCACCCAAAATTAGCAGGTCCCAGCTTTAATTTAGGGGTTACAAGATGTCTTGCAAGGATCGGAGCCCCTGCTTGCTCCAATTAAGGCCATATTTATGTTGGTTGCAAGATTTCTTTGCCTAAACAGCAACAACATTAGCTTCCAAAAACAGGCAGGAAAATTAAACGTAAGTGCAAAGAATTAAGAATATACTAGAATCTCAAAATGATTCAGATTGCACAGGACAACTTAACAGCATTCCACAAGGCCTTTTAGATAGAATGTACTTTACTCATTTATTTATTTTACACAAGTTGGGTTTAAAACTATTTACATCTAGTATGACACAGTCTCAGCCCAACGTCCACAGGGATGGATACTTACGGAGAATCCAATGTTTCGTCACACATATTTTGAACATGAGTTAAATTACACTGTTATAAATTGAATTTGGTTGACATTTTTTGACGTTGCTGAACAATTAGATTAAAATCAAGGATTGCTGATTATATCTGGTTCTAGTTGGCATGTTTCCTAACTGGGTGATACTTTCCTGTGACCTTTGTTAGATACAATACACACAGTTATGGAAATTATCAGGCAAACAACAATGACAACCACACCAACTATCAGAAGAATTCCTGCAATGTTAACTATTATGGTGCTATTAGGTTGGGTAGGTGGGAAAGTTGGGGGATGTGAACTAGTTGAGGTTGGCGGTCTAGTTGAGATAAGTGGTCTAGTTGAGATAAATGGTCTAGGTGATGTAGGTGCATTCGATGGGGTGACAAACGGCAATATTAAAGCAGCCTGTGCTATATTCGATAACCCAGAAGACTGATTTACTTTATCAAATGCACGAATTGCAAAGTAGATTACTGTCCCGTTTTTCAGTTCGATGTTCTCAGGTACTGTAAACGTTTCCTCTGAACTAGCAGCCTTTGGAGTCAGGCCGTTGGTGTTTACACTTTGAGCACTTGGAAAATCATCTTTCAGTTGTGAAAAGCTTTTGCTCCACCTTATTTCGTAGTAGGAAGCTAAAAGAAGAGAAATGAAAAATGTGAATGCAAATTAGTGTATCATTTAGGCTCTTGAAGTTATAGACTTATAGGCTGTCAGATTTGCTAAGGCAAATTGTAACAAGGAACTGAACTGAGAAACTAAGAAAAGGCAGGAAAAAGAGAAAAGACCATTCAGCCCAACAAACATTATCTCATTAGGATTCTCCCATTGTAACATTTATTCATTATTTGAATACCCACCCGCCACCCCACCAACCCCCACCCCCGGGGTAGTAACCCGGGGAAATAACCAACAGACACCCTTGAGATCTAACTCAATGTCATGGTCTTGATTTGAACACAGAGTGGGGTTGACAGATTGTGCAGGAATGGGACGCATGCTGAGTAACAAGCCCTCAAAATGAGGCCTGGAGAGATTTTAGCTCCTACGCCTTATTTATGTAAGGAAGATCAACCCCCTGACCAAAATGAGCAGGAATTGGGGGGTGATGGTAAAACAATGTTACACAGCCTTCACCATGGATATCAATCAGTTATTTCCAAACTATCTTGAATGTGAACCATCACCCCTCTTCAGATTTATTTTTCTTCCTGATCATTATATGCATAGTTTAAGCTGAGACATTGGGTTCAAGAAAACATGTCAACTGACATTAATTCCATTCCTTCACATGGGGGTTATATTCATACAAGGTGCTTCCTCTGGCTGATTAGCTCACTCACTCTTTTAATATATTTAAGACACAAAAATGATGCTAAAGGGTACAGTCTTCATGAAGTAGTGTTGGTGAAAGCATTTTATTCCTGTTTGAGAAGTGGAAGAGAAAGTCTGACTTTATGTTGTGGATCTATTATTTGATGCCCCAGTGGCTAAGTTTGTCCAGTGAATAGTTGGTCTATACAGACCTTAAGTTTTCAAGTTTGCTCTCTCACCGGTGCTGAGTTGGTTGTTCATAGGCTTGCCGCATCAAGCACATAACAATTGGTCACATCACCCTTTAGACTATGAAGCCTGATTTCCTTATGCTGATCACCATCCAACATTTCCTGAAAGGTTGCATGTGTGGACATCGGAACAGGCTTGGTTATGATGCCTAGCCACCCCTCCTCACTCCTCCACCAACACTCCGTGCCAAGATTTTCACACGTGTGATAGTCACATGGGTAAGGACCCAGCAGTGCCTACTGCATGTTAAAATATGCCTTTAGTAAGGATTTGAAGCCTTATAGGAAGGTACAAGTAGGGGGGCCAAATTAGCAAGAAGGAAAGATTGAAGACACTGGGGCTTCTTTAAAGCTAATACTACATCCTTTTCTTTTAATTCATTTACAAGATGTGGGCATCGCTAGCTAGGCCAGCATATATTGCCTATTCCTACTTGCCCATGAGACGGTGATAGTGAGCTGCCTTCTTGAACCGCTGCAGTCCCTGTGGTGTAGGTACACCAACAGTGCTGTTAGGGAGGGAGTGCCAGGATTTTGACCCAGTGACAGTGAAGAAGCAGTGATATATTTCCAAGTCAGTGTGGTGAGTGACTTGGAGGGGAACTTCCAGGTGGTGGTGTTCCCATCTATCTGCTGCCCCTGTTCTTCTAGATGGTAGTGGTCGTGGGTTTGGAAGGTGCTGCCTAAGGAGCCTTGGTGAGTTCCTGCAGTGCATCTTGTAGATGGTGCACACTGCTGCCACTGTTCGTCGGTGCTGGAGGGAGTGAATGTTTGTGGAAGGGGTGCCAATCATGCAGGCTGCTTTGTCCTGGATGGTGTCAAGCTTCTTGAGTGCTGTGGGAGCTGCACTCATCCAGGCAAGTGGGGAATATTCCATTACACTCCTGACTTATGCCTTGTAGATGGTGGACAGGCTTTGGGGAGTCAGGAAGTGAGTTAATCATTGCAGAATTTCTAGCCTCTGACCCGCTCTTGTAACCACAGTATTCATATGGCTAGTCCAGTTCAGTTTCTGGTCAATGGTCCCCCCAGGATGATGAAAGGATGATGAGGACAGTTAGACAGTCAAGACTCCCAATTAAATTGCTATCATTAACCTATTTAAAATAATAGCTTTTTTGTGAATGCAAAATGAATTCAATGTTACATGACAGCAGATGAAAATGTGCAGGTGAATAAAATATCTCCCAAACTAAGCAAGTGCTTACATGAGATCGACTGAACAAGGCATTGACTCATGATAAAATATTTTATGGGGGCATCCAGTCCTAAAGTGGGCTGAGAGCTCAGTGATGAAATCACTCAATGTATAAGTTGAAATATAATTTACCATTTCCTTGATCAAAGTCATCTCCTGGTGCTGTCCACCTCAGTTGTATTTTATCTTCGGCTATTGTTGCTTTAAGATCCATAATTTTACTAGGGGGATAAACGTCTCGGGGAGGTCCTGGAGGAACATTATTTACAACACATGATCCCCCTGATTTCACTCTGTTGAAGCTTCCCAGCTGTGTCTGAGAATCATCACCACCAACTGGAGGCTTTGCTGGGTTTGGCTGAATAAGGCCTACAAGAAAAGCAAAGCAGAATACATTTCAGAAATGATCAAAACATTGGAAAGGTTTTTTAAAAATTTATCCTCGAACTGGCGTTGCTGTCTCAGCCAGCGTTTGTCACCCATCCCCAATTGCTCGTGAAAAGGTGGTGTTGAGCCGCCTTCTTGAACCGCTGCAGTGCATCTGCTGTAGGTACATCCACAGTGCCGTTAGGGAAGGGTTGTGGTCAGTTTCAGTTGTCTAATGACAGCGAATGCTGACAATTTCAGTGACATTAACACGGCAAAATCTGGGTCAACAAACTTGTCTGCTTGTTCAGGTGAATGGTAAGACTCTAAGGTGATAGGGTTGTTAGCCTTGAAAGGTCAGATCAAACGAGTCAAAGAATCTTCTACAACTGAACTGATCTCATGGAAATGATTGTGCTTGACAAAAAGAATAAAATTGCTTTTGTGTGCTCAAGGGATGTGATCAAAACTGCACTTACTGTTCACTCATAGCTGCCATTGTTTTATAACCTCATTGTCAGATCACTTCAGAGGGCATTTGCATGATGGCATTAATGAACCAGTGTTTTTTTAGTTTTAAATAATAGTTCAACAGTTTTCATGGCCATTTTCCCTGCACTAGCCCACAAATCATAAATTAAATATGATTGCTTAACCATGTATGTAGAATGTAGATGTAGAACTCGAAACATAATCAGATCATCCATTTTCTTATTGAATGGTGGAGCAGGCTCAAGGGGCCGAGTGGCCTACTCCTGCTCTTATTTCCTATGTTCATATGTATGTATACTGGAGAGGTGTAATCCCATTACTTTTGGGTTATTAGTCTAGTGCCATTACCATAACCATTGGTACTATAAGACAAGCATTATATAACAATTTTAACTACAAAAAACTGCTTCACAGAGACATAATCAAGAAATTAATGCCAAGACGAAGGAGGATGGGTGATGACCAAAAATTTGCTCAACAAGTTGGGCTTTAACAAGGATCTTACAGAGGAGAGAACTTGGGGTCTAGGCAGTTGAAGGCACAGCCACCCATGGCAGGCAAAGGGAGGGGGATGTATAAGAGGCCAGTGACAGAAAAATTAAGAGTTCAAGAAAGCTGCTTGAAAGGATCAGAGATTGCAGAGGTAAGGAGGGATGAGGCTAGGAAAGATTTAAAGGAATTTTAAATTTGAGGCAGTGAGCTAATATCAGCCAATGAGGATGGGGCTAATGGGTGAGTGCAACTTAGTGTGGGCTAGGATACAGGTTTTGGTTGAGTTGAGGTTCAAGGATGATGAAGGGTACAGGAGGTTGTCCAAGACAGCATTGGAATTGTCAAGTATGGAGGTGGAAAAGTCATGGATGAAGGTTTCAATACCAAATGGGCTGAAGCAGGCAATATTACACTACCATAACAAGTATCTACATTTGCCCATCAATACATTACCATTTTGTACATATCCTGGGATGTACATAGCACGGCTTTGTTTCCTGGTTGTTAATCTTGCTACTCCATTTTTTCCTTCGACAGACACTTTAATGCCGTATCTGCCACTAACACTAAAGTTAGTAAAGTACCGAGAATAAACACCATCATTTCTAACAGCATCACTGCCTAAAGTTTAAAAAAAACAAACAAATTGTCAGGGACTGGGTTGAATGTACAGAAAAGTAAGATAATGTCTTACTTCAGTCACAATGAAAAGTGACCAATTGTTAAGTGGCTTCCGTGATAATGGATGTACCTACCTGAACCATCATCCAATAGCTCGAGATTTACTGAGAGACCATCAGGCCGCTCTACCGTGACCTTCACTTTTGCACCAACAACAGGCAGAAAGCCATGACTGACTTCTGCAAAAATGACCAGTGGGTTCGGCCAATTTGATGTATCTTGACTGAGGTGCGCATTGACTGTGACTGGCGGAACGTTCTCATCTGCTGCCCTGGATGTTACCGTGATGGTTATGACCTGAGCAGCCGGAGCTTTATTTTGTATCGCGTAGGTCCAGGCTCCTGACTGATGGAAAACAGGTCACTTTAATTCAAAATAAGAAGACCAAAGATAAAACACAGAGAAAATTGAACATATAGTCCAATGAGAACCATACTTGTGCCGTGCCAGGAATTTTAAGCCGAGCTGTAAGCACGGTTTTGTCTGTCTCAAAAGTTTGGATTTGGTAAGTCTTTCCATTGGGGTCATGGACCATGGGTACTGGCATGTCAGTCTGCCATGTGATTACAAAGAACGTGTTTTTCCCAATCGTTTTATCGATGAAAACTGTGCCATTGAACCAATCGTTATTGTTAATTTTCTTTCCAGAGCTTTCAAGCTGTAAGAAAACAGAAGAATTATTTTTAAAGCGCCAAAGAAGTTGTTAGCAGAACGCAAAAATTGACAAGTCATTCTCCGAAGGATAATCAAACCTGGATTGACTGCTGGCTCATGTTGCCATTTCCTGACACTAATCCAGTGAATGCATCAACTAATCCATTTTCATCCAATTTATCAGTAGCTAAATACTGTAAACCTCCTAGAGAATGAAGATTAAAAATTATACAATCAGTGTAGCGCTCACAACAGATTGGAAAGAAAACTTTGCACCAATTTCAATCACAAGATCTAATAAGAAAACTGATAAAAAGGACTGAAAGTAAAGGTATCTGTTGACAAATTTTTGGGGGTGACATTAAGTAGGAGAATACCAGGCGGTGTGAATAGGCAAGGTAGCTTCTGAATTTGATCCTGGCAATTAGGTAGGGGTCAAAACAAAACCTTGAAAAAAAAAATCATAGTGAGTGCTTACAAACAAGCCACAGCCCACCTTGTGCTCAAGCAGCACTAGGCACTGAAGAGACAGTTAACTCTGTATTTACTTGTACCCTAAATAATTCAGCCATTCAGCCCAACTGGCCTTTGCTGGTGTTTATGGTCAGCACAAGCCTTGTCCCACCTTGTTTACTTCACCTCACCCAATCAACATATCCTTCTATTCCTTTCTGCCTCATGTACTTACCTAATTTCCCTTCATTTATGTGAGTTACCACAACCACTTCACATGACAGCGAGTTCCACATTCAAATAGTGACTTTCAAAAGAGAAATCATATTCAAATATAACAATATATTCAAATTTCCAGTGTTCTCAAGCTGTAGTTCGGTAAAGAGAGGGGTCTAGAGTGTAACAATGGGAGGATTCTCCTTACTGCACTACTGTACTTTATTTGTTCATGGGATATGAGCATCACTGACATGGCCAACATATATTGTCCATACCTTTAGTGTGTTCCCTCATGAACTAAATTTACTTTAATAGTGCCATCTTTATGTAAGTCAGTACAAAATCTCTCTTTGGCTTAATAGGCTTAAATTCAAAAGCACGACAGAGCCAATAGCACAATTTGAAGAAGAGCAGGTTTCCTATTGTGTCAATATTTCTCTTTCAATAAATACCACCAAAAAACAAATTAACTAGTCATCTGCATTCTTTGCTATTTGTGGAATCTTACTCTACATAGACTGACTTGTCAATGTAGCAACAGTAACTTAATGGCTGCAAAGCATGCCCTCCCTCCTCTTCGATGTATTAAAACTAAACACTCTAATCATTAACTTTCTTTAATGTTTGCAATGATCAGGGAAAGTTATTTGTGCTGTTTACAGAACGGTTAACTATTCAAATGCACTTCCCTTGCCCCAGTAATTCGCTTTAGCCTTTTAACCGAAGTTGCATTGACTCTGGCCGGTGTACGGTTTCCTCCGGTAATTTACATAAATGGGCGTTCTGCATATTTGAGCCAAAATGGTGAATAATGGGCCAATTATAATTGGCCTAATATTCACCATTTTGGCTCAAATATGAGTCCAGTGCTGTCCTTACCAAATGTCCCCAGATGCACACTTTCCAGCAGCAGTCACAAGCAGAGTGACCAGGAGTGCAAAAACTGATTGATTTCCCTCCAGCCCCTCCATTCTTAACCCAAGGGGCTCAGAAGAGTGAATTTCCTGATGTCATCTAATGTGGCATAGATCCGGTTTCTACATTGCAACAATGGCGGCTCTTCAAAAAACAAAAGCACCCAATTGGCTGGAAATCGCCTTGGGACAGCCTGAGCTTGTGAAAGGTGCTGTATAATTTGGAGTCCTTTACTTACTTTTTTCCAAGCCTGGAACATTGCTGATTTGCAATGCTCAAATGCTCACTGAATCATCAAGGGAGCCCATAAAAATGCACGTCTATCTTAGTACATGAACATGAGGTGTATTCAAGCATATTTCAAATCACCAGTTAAACTAATTCCTGCATTTCATTTACTACTGAGATCAAATTTAATTATTGATCAACATTGATTATCACTTGCCTGTCATAATTGACAACTGGTCCAATTCTTGTACTGCACTTGGTCCTAACGCTATAGTGTGGATAACTGAACCACTTTGTTTCACCTCTGCGAAGCAACTGCTTATTCCACCGTCCTCCCCATCAGTCAGTAAAACGATTTCATCACCGTCTGTAGCACCGTCATCACCACGAAGCACCTACAAAGCAGTTGGTTAATATCAATATGGTGGGGGGGGGGGGGGGGGGGGGGGGGAGCGGGAGGGAAGTGTAATAATTGTGTGGAGAATAATAGATTATTAAAAGACTTACAGGACTTCTGGACTTACCTGAAAACCAGCCCGAACCCCTGCACAGATATCAGTTCCACCACTAGCTACCATAGGTAGAAGATCTGTAAGCTGCTTCCGTACATTGCCATCATCAATTATTCTCAGTTGTGATACAGTAGATGCACCACTGCTAAAAGTAACAATGCCAACTTTTGATTGATCTTCAATGATCTGCAGCAAGAATATCCCAGCCGCCTGTTTGAGCCTTTTAATTCGGTTTTCCTATTTACAAAAAGAACTCAAGTCAGATTCAAAACTCAATCTCCTTAACCAGCAGCCATCCTCATATTTTTATCCTCTGTATTCACCAATTTTTGTTTAATTCATTCACGGGATATGGGCTTCACTGGCTGGGCCAGCATTTATCGCCCATCCCTAGTTTCCCTTGGTGGTGGTGGTGAGCTGCTTTCTTGGACCGCTGCAGTCCATGTGGTGTAGGCACAGCCACAGTGCTGTTAGGGATGGAGTTCCAGGATTTTGAGTACTTTGCCCAAGGTAATCTTACTAAATCACCATCACTTGCTTTGTGGATTGCAGTCCAAGCAGACTGGAGCACATTATCTAGGCTGACACGACAGTGTACAGTATTGAGGGAGAACTGCACTCGCAGGGTTGCTGGAGGAGAGGTCAGAATAAACAACTGCAGGCCAGTCAGTTTAATCTCGGTGTTGGGAAAGCTTTTAGAAATGATAAACTAGAACAAAATTAATTGTCACTTGGAAAGTATGGATTAATTAAGGAAAGCCAAGCAAATATTTTAAAATAAAAACAAAGCGCTGTCAAATCAGCAAATCAGGTAGCACCTGTGGAGAGAAACAGTTAACATTCAGGTCGATGACCTTTGACTCCCTATAGGTGCTGCCTGGCCTGCTGAGTATTGGCAGCATTTTCTGTATTTGAGATAATTGGCATCTGCAGTGTTTTGCCTTTGTATTTGTGTTCAATAGGATTTGTTAAGGGCAAATTGTGTTCAACTAAACTGATTGAAGCTTTGGTAAGTTAAGAGAGAGGGCTGATGAGGGTAATGTGTTTGTTATAGTTTACATGGACTTTCAAAAGACTTTTGATAAAGTGCCACATAATATGCTTGCCAACAGCAAAGCTGAAGCCCATGGCACCCCAGTAGCATGGATACAAAGTTGACAGGAAACAGAAAGTAGTGGTAAATGGGTTTTTTTGACTGGAGGCAGGTATATAGTGGTGTTCCCTGGGATTGGTATTAAGATTACTGCTTTCCTTGATCTATATTAAACTTGAGTATACAATTTCAAAATTTGCAATTGTTACAAAACTCAGAAGTATAATGAACTGTGAAGAGGATAGTGGTAGGTTTCAAGAAGCTTACTGCATTTGCCAACAGAATGCCCATCCTGCAAGCTTATCAATGTATTCTTTTTTACAGTTCTCCTCTCTATTAACTGCATGCCCCGACAAGTTTTGAAATTGTACTTTCAATTCCTGAGCCCAAATCGTGCAAATGTAAATGATGCAAACATACATACGAAAATATGAGTTAGGAGCAAGAGTAGGCCATTCAGCCCTTCGAGCCTGCTCTGCCATTCAATAAGATCGGTCCTGACTGTAACCTCCCACCTACCCCTGCTAACCTTTCACCCCCTTGCTTATCAAGAATCTATTTACCTCTGCCTTGAAAACAGTCAAGGACTCTGCTTCCACCACCTTTTGAGGAAGAGAGTTTTAAAGACTCACTACCCTCTGAGAGAAAAAAAATTCTTCTCATCTCTGTCTTGGGTGGGTGACCCCTTACTTTTAAACAGTGACCCCTAGTTCTAGATTCTCCCACAAGAGGAAACATCCTCTCCACATCCACCCTGTCAAGTCCCCTCAGGATCTTATATGTTTCAATCAAGTCGCCTCTTATTCTTCTAAACTCCAGCGGATATAAGCCTAGCCCATCCAATCTTTAGTCATAAGACAACCCGCTCACTCCTAGTATTAGTTTAGTTAAAGCTTCTCTGAACTGCTTCGAATGCATTTATATCCTTCCTTAAATAAGGAGCCCAATACAGTACACAGTACTCCAGATGTGGTCTCATCAATGACCTGATTCACTGATGCATAACTTCCCAATTTTATATTCAATTCCCCTCACAATAAATGATAACACTCTAATAGCTTTCTTAATTACTTGCAGTGCCTGCATATTAGCCTTTTCTGAGTCATGCATCGGGACACCCAGATCCCTCTGCATCTCAGGGCTCTGCAATCTCTTACCATTTAGATGATATGCTTCTTTTTTATGGTGAATCACTGGGGTCCCAGTGCTAATTCTGGTGGAATGCCGCTTGCACCATTTGCCATACTCGCACTGCCCGTGTACAGGATCATAGACACATGGAAATAATGGCTTGGGTGTGTGGGTCAGAGTTTCAGAATTTCCCTGATGAAAGGTCTTGGCGACCTGGAATATTAATTCTGTTTCTCTCCGCAGATTCTGCCTGACCTGCTGAGCATTTCCAGCATTTTCTTAAATTTCAGAATTGCTGGTTCGTTGCTGATTTGGTATAAGACATAATAGAGCTCTTGCGGCATTTCCCCAGGGCTGGTAAAGAGGGACATCTCCGAGCCTTTCTTTGTTATGGTTCTTGGTTCTAACTGATCTCTGAAGTCATTTGACATGGACATGCCAGTCTAGACCATCCATAAAGCTATACAGAATAAGCAAGTCTTGCATGAAAGGGTTGAATCTTTAACTGCTAATTAAAAGTGAAGTGTTTTTGTATCCCCTACACCCCCTGTATCATTTGATTAACAATGGCCTTCAGTAGCATCAGTGTGAACCAAAACCATTTTTCCTACCGAGCTCATGCTTCCCGAAGTGTCAAGAACTAAACACAGCACTCGGTCTTTGGCATGCAGCATAGTAATCTTTGGTCCAGGGGGAGAGATATTAACTGGAGGGTTGTTTCTGAAATCTTCTGATTTGCTGATCACGTCCCAAGTGCTGCTGTAATTACACATTCTGTTTTGCATGTTTGGCGCTTCAGGATTGTGAGTCTTACTGTCGCAGAATTCAACCACCTGCAAAATGAATACAAGATCAGGTGTAACAAGCGTGAGAGTCTAAAAAAAATTAAACCAGGTAACGCCAGGTGTGAGAAATATGTGTTTTCTGCGTTAAAATGGAAGGTTTGTTATCAGAAATTTCTGGGTTTAATTTATAATTATTGGCTTAGCTCAGTTGGCAGCATCCCTCTCACCTTAGTGTCAGACAGTTATGGGCTCAAGCCCTACTCCAAGCTTTGACCTTTCCTATCTCTGTAACCTTCTACAGCCCTCTGAAACCTTTGCTTCCCAATGAGGTTGATGGCTGATGCTGTGCATGTTGAAGACTGAGAAGTTGAGCCATTAACTATAGCACACACACAATGATTTGAGAGGAAACCGTAACCATGAAAATAACAGCACGGTGAAGAATGTATCTTTTTGTAAACACAAGCTCAGCGAGGTTGGAAATTAGTATTGCTGAAAAGAGACATTTTGTCAAAGCTTTTCATCTTACATTATGCTCTTGAGATAAGTGCAAGAGAAAACAACATATTTATACTGTATGAGAAGGGAATGTTGATTGGTTGGCAAATGGACTCTGATTGGTAAAGGCATTGCCATGGGGAATGCACCAGTTGATGGTGACTGACAGTTAACTGCTAAGCACTGTTTGAAATTTAAACCAGGCAGCTTGATGCTGATTGGTCAAGGCATTGCCCTAAGGAATGAACCAGCAATTGGCTATCACTTATTTTGTTTAGCTGAAGCCTCATTCTTTGTCATAGGCATACTTATGGCACACAATGAAGCTATTCAGCCCATTGTGCCTGCGCTGTCCAAAAAGAGTAATCCAGTCTAATCCCACTTTCCAGCTCTTGGTCTGCAGCCCTGTAGGTTACAGCATATCCCAGTGTTTTTTTAGAATGTTATGAGGATTTCTGTCTCTACCACCAGGCAGTGAGTTTCAGACCCCACCGCGTTCTGTTTGAGAAAAATACCCCTCAACTCTCTAATCCTTCTACCAATTGCTTTAAACCTATGTACCCTGATTTTTGACCTTCCTATAACATAAATAGGTACCTCCTATCCATTCTATCTAGCTGCCTCATAATTTCATACAGCTCAATTAAATCTCCTGTCAGTCTCCTTTGTAACAAAGAAAACAATCCCAGCTTATTCAATATTTCTTCATAGCAAACAACCTCATAAATCTCCTCTGTAGCCTCGCTGGTTGATCACATCTCTCCTGTAATGTGGTGATCAGTACTGTATTCAGTACCCTAGCTGCGGTGTTTGATACAGTTCTAGCATAACTTCCCTGCTTTATACACAAAAAAATGCTACAGTTTTATGTGACTAAAGAAAACAAGTTGTGAGGTCAATTTCAGATTGAATTACAGCCTGTTTTTCTAATATTTTAATATCAAAGCTTCCTGAAATGGAAATATTAGAGCGGGTAACCCAATATGTTGTAGCAAGTGAAGGAAGCTTGAAATCTGCTTCATGCTATACTTGAGTTGTGAATACTGGATACTAAAATTATTGGGTTTTTTTGTTGTAGGCCTACCTGTTTATGTGCAAGGAAAATACCTCTTAATAACTCTACTTACCTCTGGTAGCCCTTGTAGGTACATTATTGAAGCTGATGAAAGTTGATTCTTGTCTGGGAAAAACATACAATCGCTATTCGGAAGCCCTGTGCTGCTATCAATGCTACAAGGGGAACAGGAGCCCCCAGTGCACAAGGCAGTCTTTCCTTTTATTCCTTTTGAACACCTAGCAATGAAAACGAAACATGGTGCGGTATTAATCAATTTGATTTCTGTAGTAGTCATTCGGCAGCTTATCTAAAAATGAAGACCATCTAGGGAATGCTTGTTCATCTGATATTCATAATTCAGAAATGTCCTGTGGTTTGTGATACTCCTCTCATTTTAAAGTTTGGAACTGAGAGATGTCCCATGGTGTCCCTCACAGTTCTGGGTTTTAAGTATGGCTGAAGTGTTTACCTGGCCTGTGCCTTTAAGTAGTTGGAGCTACTTTCACACCATTAAGATTAGAGTGCAGCTGTAACTGCCTGTAAATTTCGGAATGAAGGTCAATGATTGTATTTTTGTTGCTTCTGCTGTTTTGCGTCTGTAATGATGTTAAAAAAAATCCTGAATTTCACCATTAGCCAATATGGCCTTTGCTTGCCATTCCCAGGATCACCTCCTTCACTGTAGGATCTGACTACCTTATTTCCTCTATACCTGAATCATCTAGAAAACATCTGGACGGTGTAATGAAGGATGGTTTCTCTGGATGGCTGTGTTAGGATAGGTCAAACGGCCTTCCTCAGTCATATCCAACTTAAGATCTTGCAAATCTTTCCTGGCCGCTGTGTCAAAAGCTTGGAGTTCCCTACTTAATAGCGATGTGAGAGTTCCTTCATGACATGTTCAAGAAGAAGGCTCATCACCAGTTTCTCAGGGCAAGTAGTGATGGGCAATTAATGCTAAGCTTTCCAGAGATGCCTGCACTACTCAAACTAATTTTCAAGAATCCTATGACTCTTTGGTCATTGCAAATGATTTGGATCTTTGACCAATGGGTTATTTCAAGTGTGATTAAGCGTAAAGCATCACAAGAATTTTCTCCCTACTATAGACTGGAAACCCAAAAGAATTTTTCGATTCAAATAAATCCTGTCACTAGAATTCAAGAATGTCTTACCTTGTTGTTTTGATTTCGTTGTCAGACAAGTAGAAGGGCACAAGCTCATTATATTCATCGAACACTCCCCACCGAAGATGGGCCCATTCATGAACAAATACTTTACCTGTAAAAATGGGAACGTTTTTTAAAATAACCTCTATTTCACTCAAAATTAAATGGTACATTTGGCCTCTAATGATGTTGCAAATGAAAAGTCAAGGCCAAGTACGATGTTCAATGTGAAGCAGGGTTGGAGGAGATGTTTTGTCAAAATGGAGGAGGGGGAAGTGGGGTGAGAGGCAGAAGAAGTAAAGGTAGGAGAAAAAGGAGGGAAGGAAGGAACAGATTGATAGAACATGGTGGCCCTGATTTCTATTTTTAGATTTGTTGCAAACATTTGTGGTTGTTAATACTCCTCTATTTACCTTGATGTGAATCAAACGGGTTTGAAATAAAAGTGAATATTTTGTCGGGTTTAACACTGTGATGGCATCACTTTACAACAATTGCAAAGGCAAACAATAGAATATTTGACTTATTCCTGGGTGTACTTTCTAAGACAAGCTCTGATGCTCGTTTGTTACAATGGCCTTCTCTAGGCTTTTACAGAACATCATCTAAAGTAAAACTTTGCTCAATTTCAACCTTACAAAGCTAACGTGAGTGTATTTCCATTTACAGGGGAAGGAATAATAACTAGCATAATTGAAAGGAATTTCCTGCAAAGTTGTTACCTCTTGGACCATAAACGGGGATCAGGCTATCGTTGAGCATGAAGTTCGAGGTAAAGTGAATATACCGGCCCTTCTCACCACATCTGCCATACTGTAGAGTATATGGGTCATCTCCATAGTTAAGATGCGGGTTAGCAATGATCACATCAGCCTATTAAAACAAAAATGGATGAAATAACACCAGGAAAGCAAATAATCCAACCTGAAACTACGTAAAACATATAAACAGCAAAAGTGTGGACAAAAAGGACAGTGAAGGAGAAAATATAAATAAGAGAAAGTTGGAAGGAGCAAGACTTTCTTCTCTGAGTGTAAAGTAACAAATTACATCTTCATTAAACTCTCCTTTTAAGCCAATATGTGTTGGTGCATGTTGGCAAGGTAAAGCAGAATGTATTTTCCAAACCTTGCAGTGGATTACTTGGATAACTGGAATAAAGAATCGATCACCAGTGGTGCTGGTATTGCAGTTATTCACAAAATTGACCGGGGCTGTTCACCCCAGTGTCACGTTTAAGGATAAGTCTGCGTGGGTGATAGGCTGCCCACAAAATAGAAAAAAAGGAGTGCTCACGATACCATTGTTCCAGCTTTTACCTTTTCGTACGACTGGGTGGTTGGTCTCTGGTAGTTGGGGTTTGAACTCCAGGTGATGGGCAATAGAATTTTCACATCTCGATAATAAGCTCGATGTTTGGTGGCGCTGAACAAGAAGGAAGAAGCTGAATTCACCATTTCCTGTAAGAAACACAGTCATTGCAACGCTTCTAAATCACTTGTATGAAATTGACAATAATTCCTCAAACACGTAGAATGTTATCACTTTATGCTGTGGACTTTAAAATTGGATTCTGTGGGGTGGGAAGGAACGGGCAGACGTATATGACTTTATCGTACTTCTGTCTGATCGACATAAGCTTGCACCTTTATCGAGCTGCTAGCATGGCAAAGTGTCTCAAGGCACGTGACAGGAGCGTTGTACAACAGAATTTGACACCGGACCACATAAGGAGATATTAGGAAATATTCTTAGGTCAGTAAGATAGGTTTTTCATGAGTGCCTTGAAGGAGGAGCGAGAGAGGTAGGGAGAAGAGAAGGTTTAGGGAGGAAATTCCAGAGCTTAGGGCCCAGGCAGCTGAAGGCATGGCCATTAATGCTGTATTGTTGAGATTCAGGTTGTGTCTGATTATTGCGCCTGTCATAAAACTTGGGATGTTTTACTAAAGGAGCCATTATAAAGGAAAATTAATTTGTTGCTTCTCATACTAACAATTGAGGTCCTATTTGTAAGCCCTCAGTGGAGTACATTTAAGCCACTTTAATCAATCCAATTAAAAATACCCGCAGTTCCCTCTCCCCATCACATCACATCACCTCATCTCACTTCACCATCTAACCGATGACGCTTTAACGAAAGTTTTCCTTACAATCCCTTTCGCATACTAACATTGCCTTGCTCTCACTCGAGCCTGTCTTATCAATCTTATGTTTTCATTTCGTATCTTAATGACCTCAATGTATTTCCTTTTAAGTTCACGGCTGAGAAGCTCCCCTTTATCACGGCGCCAACACCTGTGGTTAAAAACTAGGGCCTGAATCTTTCGCTCATCGGGCGCGTGAGCACAGTCGCGGACGGGAAACGGGCCCCCGATGGCGACCGGCCCCCGCCCGCGATTTCACGCTGGCTGGGCCAGCGGGGGCGGGGAAGAGGGCGGGCGTCCAAATTACCGCAGGTGCAGGTGAACGCGTCCAGCGATCTCCCTGAAGGCAGACAGCTGCCCCGGGGAGCTCCAGACCCCCACAGAATAAACGAAACAACAAAAGTGCTGGAAAATATGTCCATGCAGAACAGTCCAGCACCTGAAAGCATCCCTCATAAAAAAAAAATCTGTCCCCGGGTATCTCTTTTTATTCCCTTTCTCCCACGGAGATTTCATCCCGCCCTGGAGCCAGGTTTGAGCTAAAATGTAAAGGCCGCCTGGCCGATTGGGCTGTCCGGTCAACCATAAAAGTGGACGGGCCATGAGAAATCGCTTTCAATTGCCTCCTTAAAGGGCTTAATTGCCCACTTCATTGTCTGCTATGACTGCTACGCGCGCCCGCCTAGCGAAATATTGCGCGAGGTGCATGATAACATCGGGGCACTTGCCCAACATCAACTCGCCCAACATCAATTTCGCGGGTGGACGGGTCGGGTTGCGCGCCCGCCCACGGGATGTAAAATTCTGGCCTAGATTTCTGGGTACTAATGACATCGAGGGATATGGGGATAGCAGGGGGAGAATGGCGTCAAGGTAGATGGCAGCCATGGTCTGTTTGAATGGCGGAGCATTCTCGACAGGCCGACTGGCCTATTCCAGCTCCTATTTCCTATGTTCCTAACCTGCCTAATTGTGGGTAGCTGACGAGGCAGGACCTGTCACTGGGAATTGGCATTCTTCCCGCTCGGTCCCTGATAATTGCTGCCCTGTTCAGTGGAGTGATCCTGGCTGGTCAAACAATGGGAACTCACCAGCTCTCTTTGGGGCGATTTGGGGTTGAGATGGTTAAATTCCAGGCGTATCCCTGTGCATATTTGGGGGAACCACAAATTGTGTTTTTTTTTGCCAATCTGCAGTTAAGCTGCCTGGGACTAAGAGCCCTCTTCCCACATGGGGGAAAGAGTGTGCAATCCATATGGGCTAAACTGAATTCTACTTTTGCTGTTTGGAGAACCTTAAGCAAGGTAGTAGATTTTTCATGTTACGGATGATTTCTTTATCCTTTCATGTGATGTGGGCATCGCTGACAAGGCCAGCATTTGTTGCCCATCCCTAATTGCCCTTGAACTGAGTGGCTTGCTCAGCCATTTCAGAGGGCAATTAAAAGTCAACCACATTGCTGTGGGCCTGGAGTCACATGTAGGCCAGGCCAGGTAAGGGCGGCAGATTTCCTTCCCTGAACGACATTAGTGAACCAGGTGGGTTTTTATAGCAATCAATGACGGTTAATTCCAAATTTTATTGATCGAATTTAAATTCTACCGGCTGCTGTGGTGGGATTTCAACCCATGTCCCCAGAGAATTTGCCTGGGCCTCTGGATTACTAGTCCAGTGGCATTACCGCTATGCCACCGTTTCCCCGTGTTCGACAGGGTAGATGGACAGAAACTGTTTCCTCTGGTGGGAGAGTCCAGAACACGGGGGCTTAAAATTAGAGGCAGACCACTCATGGGTGATGTCAGGATAACACTTCTTCACCAAAAGGGTAACAGAAATCTGGAACACTCTCCCCCCCAAAAAGCCGTTGAGGCTGAGGTTCAACTGAAAATTTCACCACTGAGATTGATAGACTTCTGTTAGGCAAGGGGTATTAAGGATTGCGAAACCAAGGTGGGTAGATGAAATTAAACTTATAGATCAGCCAAGATCATAATTGAATTGCATAACGGGATCGAGAAAGCTGAATGGTGGACTCCTCTGTGCCTACAAACTCTTGGCTGGCCGCAAAAGAAAACTTGTGGAATTCCAAATTGCTAAAGAGTTCACGTTAACTGACAACTTCCAGTAACATTTACACAAATAATGAAAAGCAGTTAGCAGTTCAGTTAACTTTCCTACCTCAATTTTTGTGATGAGGTTTGGATCCTCTGGAAGGTCAGGGTTAATAGCAATGACAACATTGTCGTAACCATTATTCACCAACTGCACCTTAGAACATCTTGCAACATAGACAGAGATAAGGCACTCCAGAGTTAGGAGAAATACCTCTAAGGATTTCATGATTAGAGTCCAACTGAAGTCTCTTCTGCTCCCAAATGATGACGCTTGTCAAGCTAAACTAATTTATACTGAACCGTATCAAGGTGTTTGAGGTCAGTTTTGAATTTTATAACTCAAATTTGATTGCATAATAAGGAAATCGCCTTCAACGTTTCCTTAATATGTTACCCATTTGTAAGATAGGTGCTCTAAGATTTTACTTATTGGTGGATGGTGAAATAGATAGTCAAAACAGATTTTCGCTCCCGAGGTGGACGTGCAGAGTTTGGAAGTTTCCTGTCTCGCCGCACCCGTCTCAGGAAAAAGTGTCCTGAATGGCAGATCCCCACGCCGGGGGCAGGGGTGGGATGGAGTTGGGTCCACCACCCCTGGATGCAGAATGCAGATTGGAGGCGGCCACAATGGCTGCTGAGCGCCGAGATGACCTGGTTCAAAGGTCAGCTTCAGATCCCCGGGGCTTTGGCCAAGATATTTTGTTCAATATTAGGCCCTCTAGGCTTCACCTGCAACCCCCACACCTGTACCAACTCCCCATAGCCCGTACATTCTAACCCATGCCCCCACCCACATCCATGTCTGCTCAGGGCTGAAGAGAAACTTACAGTGGGAAGGGGAGGATTCAGTGGTTCTGGCCCATGTAGGTAAGAACGACGTAGGTAAAATTAGAAAAGAGGTTTTGCATAGAGAGTATGAGGAGCTAGGCACTAAATTAAAATGCAGGACCTCTGCATTATTACCTAAGCCATACAAACTGGTGTAGAGATGAATGCATGGCTCAAAGATTGGTGTGGGAAAAATGGGTTTCGATTCATGAGGCATTGGCACCAGTACGGGGGAAAGTGAAAGCTGTACTATTGGAACAGTCTACACTTGAACCGTGTTGGGGCCAGTGTTCTAGAGAGTCGTATAAATAGGGAAGTAGAGGGGACTTTAAACTAACTAGAGGAAGGGATCATGTAGGGGAAGATTGGGTAAATTAAGGCAATCGATCAAAGTAACAATAAAGCTAATGATAAACAGGGTTTGGCAGGAAGGAACAGTGATTGCAAACTTAAGAGTGCGTCAGCAGACAGGGCCAGAGTTTACAAAGACAGTAAAACAAACTGAATTAAGGGCCCTGTATCCAAATGCCCGTAGCATTCAGCATAAAACAGATAAATTGTCAGCTCAAATAGAAATTCATATGTATAACCTGATAGCCATTACAGAGATGTGGCTACACACGGAAACTGGAGCTGGGATCTGAATATCCAAGGGTATGTGGCATTCAGGAAGGACAGGAATCTGGGAAAAGGTCATGGGGTGGCTCTGTTAATTTTTAAAATTCGTTCATGTGATGTGGGTGTCGCTGGCTAGGCAAGCATTTATTACCCATCCCCAGTTGCCCTTTTCCAGAGGGCATTTAAGAGTCAACCATATTGCTGTGGGTCTGTTATTGAACCAGATGGGTTTTTATGACAATCAGCAATGGTTTCATGGTTATCATGAGACTTTTAATTCCAGATTTTTATTGAATTCAAATTTCACTATCTGCCATGGTGGGATTCAAACCCGGGTCCCAGAACATTACCCTGGGTCTCTGGAATACCAGTCCAGTGAAAATACCACTATGTCACAGCATCCCCCCAGTGGGGAGGGCATTAGTACTGTCATGAGAGATCAAGATGTAGAATCAGTTTGGGTACAATTAAGAAACAGCAAGGGGCAGAAAACATTGGTGAGTGCTGTTTATGGGTTGTTTATAGGCCACCAAACACTGTATAAATCACAGTAAAGGTCAGGAAATTAAAGGTGCATTTAACAAGGATAATATAGTATTCATGGGGGATTTCAATCTACATATAGACTGAATAAACCTAATTCGTACTAATGTTGTGGAGGGCAAATTCTTGGAATGTATGCAAGATGATTTTCTGGAGCGTTACGTTGAGGAACCAACTAGGGAACAGGCTATTTTAGATCTAGTATTGTGCAATGAAAAAGGGCTAATTAATAATCTTGTTGTAAAGGAGCCTTCAGGAAAGAGTGACCATAATATGATGGAATTTGACATTAAGTTTGAAAGTGATATGGTTCAATCAGAGACTAAGGTCTTATATCTAAACAAAGGAGACTATGAAAGTATGAGGGGCAAATTGGTTATGGTAGTTTGAAACTATGTTAACAGGTATGTTGGTAGGCAGGCAATGGCTAACATTTAGAGAACTAATACATAGATTACAACAAAATATATTCTTTTAATGGACAAAAACCCAGCAAGGAAAGTGTTCCAACTGTGGCTAACAAAATAAGTAAAGAATTGCATTTGTTCAAAGGAAGAGGCCTACAAGGTTGCCAAAAAAAATGGTAAGCCTGAGAATTGGGATTATTTTAGAATTCCACAAAGGAAGACTAAGAAAAGGATTAAGAAAGGGAAACAGCACATGAGAGTAAACTAGTGAGAAATATAAAAACGGAGTGTAAAAGTTTCCGTAGACACATAAAAAGGAAAAGATTAGCAAAAGCAAATGTGGGTCCATTACAATCGGAGTTGGGAGAACTTAAAATGGGAAATAAGGAAATGACGGAGAAATTATACAAATACTTTGTGTCTGTTGTGTCTTGTGTCTGTGAAAAAGATTAAAAACCTCTGAGAAATAATGGAGAATCAAGGAACAAGTATAAAGGAGGAACTGCAAGATATTAATATTAGTTTAAAAAAAAGTACTGGAGAAATTTATGGGACTTAAAGCAGATAAATCCCTCGGACCTGATGATCTACACCCCAGAGTGTTGAAGGAGGTGGCTGTAGAGATTGTGGATGCATTGATGGTCATCTTTCAAAATCCTAAAGACCCTGGAATGGTTCCTGCAGATCGGAAGGTGGAAAATGTAACCCCACTATTTAAGAAAGGAGGGAGAGAGAAAACTGGGAACTACAGACCTGTTAGCCTGGCATCTGTAGTAGGGAAAATGCTAGAACCTATATTAAAGGATGTGATAATAGGTGCGATAACTGTCACTTTAAGATCAGTCCAACTGAGTAGGGGTTCACGTGATTTGTCCAACCAATGTGTGGCTAGTGCGGGGGGGGAATAAATCCTAGGGAGGGGTTTCCTAGGAAAAGATGGCTGAATGAGGGGCTGCCTGGATATGAGCAGCCACGGGAACTCCCATGTAAATAAAGTTTGTTTTGTTTGACTAAGGAGCCTCCCAGAGTGTGTTTCTACAATAGGACGCTTAGAAAAAATGGTAGGATTGGGCAGAGTCAAAATGGATTTATGAAAGGGAAATCATGTTCAACAGATCTGTTGGAGTTTTTTGAGGATTTAACCAGCAGGATAGATAAGGGAGAAATGGTAGATGTGGTATATTTAGATTTTTCAGAAAGCGTTTGATAAGGTCCCACATAAGACGTTAGTAATCAAAATTAGAGCACTTGGGATTGCGGGCAATATACTGGCATGGATTGAGGACTGGTTAATGGTCAGGAAACAAAGAGTAGGAATAAATAGGTCACTTTCAGGTTAGCAGGCTGTGTCTAATGGTGTACCGCAAGGATCAGTGCTTGGGGCCCCAGCTATTCACAATCTATATCTGTGGGCAGAATTTTCCCGTTAGTGTGCGGGAGTGGGCCCCGCACGTCCACATGTAAAATGACATGCTGTGACGTTGGGCGAGCGTCCGATGTCACTGCGCGCCATCATGATATTTCGTTGGGCGGGCGCGCGATGATGTCCGATGCCCACCCACCATTAATTAACGGGCCACTTAAGGCCATTGACTCACCAATCAATGCTGATTTTTTGGCATCCGTGCAATTTTCGGGTCAGCGCACGGGCGCAATGGGCAGGTGGGTAGGAGACATTTGTATAAACCTCATCCACGGCGGGAAAGGAGGGATGAGTGGGGTCACGGGCGTGCACTGTCAAGTATTTATTTTTCAAAGTTATTGACACTTGCCTGTGTGATCTGCAGTACTTCAAAATGCATACCAGCTGCTTTGTCTGGACTCTTAACCTTCAGGTCAGCACTCTGCAGTGAGTAATCTTTTCTGGGCCTGCTGATTTCAGGAAGCCTTCCCTTAGCCTGGGAATAGGAGTTGAACTGTCCACTGGAGGGAGCTCCTCTGAGGCGGAAGGGAGGGCTAGAAGGGGGAGGAGGCCAGGAGTGCACATTCAGCCTCCAGGGGAGCCACCTTTGGGAGGACAGGTGTAGGCACAAGGGGCGCAGGGCCAAGAGGAAGTCCAAGGTAGAAAGAAAATGCCACTATCCTGCTACCAGGGTATACAGGCGGCGAAGCAGCTACCTCAATATGACTGAGATGCAGTGCCGAAGGAGGCTCCGTCTCTCAAGGGAGACAGTCAACTATATCTGTCAGATTATTGGGCCTGAGATCTCCGCTAACTGTGTAGGTGGACACCCCATGCCAGCGGCTCTGAAGGTCACAGCTGCCCTCAACTTCTATGCCTCTGGCTCCTCCCAGGGCTCGGTGGGTGATCTTTGCGGTGTCTCCCAATCAGCTGTGCACACTTGTGTCAAGCAGGTCACAGACACTCTGTTCAGCCATGCATTGACCTTCATCCACCTCCGTTGGGACCAGGCAAGTCAGACACAGCGAGCCAGAGGCTTCGCAGTGATTGCTGGCTTCCCCCACGTCCAGGGCGCAATAGGCTGTACACATGTGGCCATCAAGGCGCCAGCAGGTGAGCCTGGAGCACGGGATACTGATTCTTCAGCTCTGTGCAAGGTACCCAGGCAGCTCCCATGACACCTACATCCTCAGATACTCCCAGGTGCCGGGGCTCTTCAGTGCTCCAGCCCAGCTTGATAGATGGCTGCTGGGTGACAAGGGCTATCCCCTCAGAAAGTGGCTCATGACGCCTCTCCGCCATCCAAGAACAGAAGCTGAGCAGCGGTACAATAGGAGCCACGTCTCCACAAGGGTTGTGGTGGAGAGAACCATCGGTCTTCTCAAGATGCGCTTCCGATGGTTGGACCGCTCAGGGGGCGCAGTCCAGTACCCCCTAGATCGCGTCTCAGTGATAGTGGTTGCATGCTGCGCTCTCCACAATCTTGCACTGGAAAGGGGGGGACGCAGTGGACGATGAAGACGTCGACGCAGTGGCTGCGGCTGCACATGATGAGTCCAGCTGTGAGTCCGAGGCTGAGGGGGTAGACGCTGACCCGGGCATACTCCAGGGAGGCAGGGACACCCGGGAGGCTTTAATCCAACGAACCTTCAGCTAGCACACCAGAGATGGACCTCCAGGACAAGCCTGGGCTGTAAGCTCCATACTCAACACCTAAGTGCAAAATGTGCCAGGTTAGGAACAGTAACTCAGGCCCTTGTTGATAAAGCTGAATACCCAACAAAGCACTTATTACATTTTTGGAAACCATCAACATGCAGAAGAAAAGAGGCACCCTCAACCATGGTGACATATCTGAATTTAATATGTCAAGCAAACAAAGTTATGCAAATAAAAAGACAATAGTGTTACAAATCAAAACAAATCATAAGGACCTCATCTCAGACCAACACAAAAGCACCAGTGAGAAACCCGTGGTGTGCCTAAGGTGCCTTATGTTTTTGTTTCTGGGTGCTGCGTCTTGGTGCTGTCCCATCGCTCGGAGTGGCATCTGATCCAGCCTGCTGACTCTGCTGTCCTTGGCAGGCGTCCTCTGGCCCATGGAGCCTGTACTGGCCCTGCCTGGGAGGGAGCTGCCAGTTCCACAGCTGGCACCTCCCCAGTCTTCACAGGCTCACCAGATGCTATGGTCACTGGGAGAGGGGCGGAGGAGCTGCCACCCTCATCCGGAGTGCCCTGAGAGGTGCCCGCAGAGATGACAGGTCACTTCGGACCTCCCTGCTCACCGTGGATGAATGGGTACCGAGCTGGGAAACTTGATGCCCAGACCATCTCTGACACTGGCAGTGACCAGCTGAGGTCAATGCCGATGTGAGGGCTTGCCGGTCAGAGGGCATCCCCAGGAAGCCCTGTTGGGTCACCTGAAGTAGCCTCTCCACGAGAGTCGCCACTCTCTTCATGGAGGACGCATGGCGCTCGGACATGTGGCCCATTGCTTCGGTGATCGTCCACATAGACTCTTCCACCACAGAGACCAAGCCAAACAAAGCCTCATGTATCTCCCCCAGATGCTCCCACACACCCAGCCGCATCTCCTGCACCTGCTGCATCGTGGACGACTCCAGAGGCACATCATCAGGCACCGACTGAGCATGTGCCTGGTCCTCTGCAGTCCTCCGACTGCTGGTGCCATGGGCATTCTCTGTCTCTGCCAGCTCCACCAGTGACTGTGAAGTGCCCTCACCACTGTGCCCCAGGATACTAGCTGATGTTTTAATCCCATTGAGGTCCTAGTATCTGCGCTGGTGCCTGCCTCGCAGAGATAGGGTGACGCTGGTGAGACTTCAGGTCCCTCAGGTGTGTGAGGGGGTCCTCTGCTGCTCCTCCTCCCGTCCCTGCTCTGGTGATGCTGAAAGGAAGAACAAGGACAGTAGATCAATTACCGTGGAGACAATGTCAATGTGCATCCCTGTGCCCCGAATCATTATGCGCTCATCCTACCATAAGCAATGGTCAGGCCATGTTGCAAACTTCAATCACTGAACATTCAGCACTGCCATAGCTGTTGAGAGAACAATGGAGTCCTCACTGCTGGGCAAACACACCTGCCCGTGGCACCCCAGCCTCACCAACACTGGTGGACCTAGGCGCATGGCACCTCTCCAAATCCAGGGAATCCTGCCCGAACCGGCTCAGAATGGCAATTTGCGCCTGGCCACCACCAGTCCTCATATGCTTTGCCGTGTTATGAGCATTCTTATCCTGAAAATGAGAGACGAGCATTGATTAGAGAAAATTGCACATGAACTCGCTTCACGCACTGCGCACCCCAACCAGAGTGGGACATTTCAGGGCACCAGAACCTCCTCACCCCGCTGCTGCCGAACACTCACACAAAGATGCTCCACACCTCCCAGCCCCCCACCTTGGACACATGCTGCCTACATCACATTAGGCACTACACAGTATATCCTTCCATAGTAAGGAGGCGCAAGCACGTGGGGCGCAGAGGGCAGCAGATGGTTCGTTGCCACGCCACCTTGAAGCTCCCCTCCCAGCATCTCAGCACCCTGACTTGGACATGTCCTGGGGTTCAAACAGAGCACCCAGGTGCAGCTCCTCCAGGTTGCCCCCAAAACCAGTCATGTGGAACTCAGAGTAACACATGCTGCGGGGGCAAAACACATCTCTTCACCACCCTCTCAGGCTGACCTCAGCATGGGCAATATCTGCTTTCCCACCCAACAAAGGACACATGGTCAATGATTCAGACTTGGGGAGGGGCACCAGGGGGGTAAGCCGATCTGCTGGGTTAAGTGACCAATGCCAACATGGTACTCACCCTGCCAGAGTGTAACAAGTCATTGAAGCGCTTGCG
This sequence comes from Cetorhinus maximus, assembly GCF_964194155.1. NCBI lineage: Eukaryota > Metazoa > Chordata > Chondrichthyes > Lamniformes > Cetorhinidae > Cetorhinus > Cetorhinus maximus. The sequence continues at coordinate 13,377,185 of NC_135895.1, read as the reverse complement.
ACACTGGATCCAGGGGCACCGCCCCATGTCGTGGGAGCTCACCACCTCCGCCACCTCCTCCCAGGCACGTTTCGTCATATGGGCGGGGGGGGGGCCTCCTCCTCCCATCCTGGGGAACCAGCACCTCTCGCCGTGCTGCCACCTCCTCAAGGAGGGCAGGAAGGCAGTCATCCAAAAAACAAGGGGAACACAAGCCCCCCCGCCCTACCCTCCGGCCTGGCCTGCCCCGATAGCCTACCCTCTGGACCTCATTGCCCCTCTGTACAGCTCTTCGCCCAGACATTGCAAACAGCCTTTCCGAGGCTACTAGGGCTTCCCTTAATACAGGCCGCCAGGTGGTCATTGGACCCTCACGGGAGTCCTGAAGTACACTGAGTGGGCCTTAATTGGCCTGCCTGCGTAAAATGGCGGCCGCTCCCGCTCCACACTCTCCCCGCTCCCGCCAACCAGAAAATTCAGCCCTACGAGTTGGATGTCAGGATTAAATGTAATATTTCCAAATTTGCAGATGACACAAAGCTAGGTGGAAGTGTGAGTTGTGAGGAGGATGCAAAGATACTTCAAGAGGATTTGGAGAGGCTAAGCGAGTGGGTAAAAAATTGACAGAAGGAATAGAATATGGAGAACGGTGACTTATCTACTTTGGTAGGAAAAGCAGAAATACAGAGTATTTCTTAAGTGGTGAGAGGCTGGGAATTGTTGAATTTCAAAGGGACTTGGATGTTCATATTCATGAGTCACCGACAGCTAACATACAGGTACAGCCAGCAATGAAGGAGGCAAATGGTATGTCTTCTATTACAAGAGGATTTGAGTATAGGAGTAAAGATGTCCTATTAAAATTAGATAGAGCCTTGGTGAGGCCGCATCTGGAATAGTGTGTGCAGTTTTGGTCTCCTTACCTGAGGAAAGATATACATGCCATAGAAGGAATGCAAGATGAGTTCACTAAATTAATTCCTGGGATAGAGGGATTGTCCTATGAGGAGAGATGAAATAGACTGGGCTTTTATTCTCTGGAGTTTAGAAGAATGAGAGGTGATCATACAAAATTCTTACAGGGCTCGACAGGGTAGATGCAGGAAGGATGTTTCCTCTGGCTGGGAGGTCTAGAACCAGGGGCCATAGCCTCTGAATAATGGGCAGGCCAGTTAGGACTGAGATGAGGAGGTATTTTTTCACTCACCTTTGGAACCTTTGGAATTCTCTGCCCCAGAGGACTGGGGAGGCTCAACCTTTGATTATGTTCAAGACTGAGATTGATAGATTTCTACATATTAAAAATGTCAAGGGATACCAGGATACTGCAGAAAAATGATGTTGAAGTATATCAGTCATGATCTCATTGAATGGCGGAGCAGGCTTGAATGGCCTACTCCTGATCCTGGTTCTTATTCTTACAAACTGCACTGATGAGTGCAAGATGAAATGCTTCAACAGCATGTCTCTTTTTTCAGCAATACTAAAATAAAATTCTAAATATCTTTTACAGATTTCACGATATAAAAAAAACTCCTCATTCATGAAAGCCCATTCAATATATTTAAATCCCCTCCAGTACTTAATTCCTTATAAAAGCAAACATTTGTATTCATAATCGCATGTTAAAGACAGCTAATCCTTTAATAACTTCTCTGAGCTGTCAATCAAACTGTGAACTTACAGCCTCCTCATTGTGATAGATAGGTTGTGGAAAGCAGTCAATCATTAATAAAACTAGAATGATAAATCTTAGGGTTATGTCAACAAAACATTATCGAAACTGCAAGCGCAATTTTTTTTCAACTCATGGACACAGGCAGGCAGTTTTTTTTTAATGTATTTTTTTTAAAGGGGCCAGTTTTTAAAATACATTAAATGCTTGATAGTTCTACAGAACTTATTGGCCTTTCAACAAGCATTTGCAACTACTCTAAAAATTTGTATCTCCCACACTGTGGGCTAAGGCCCTCACTCCAGTGAAAGTTTGGTCTGTATGATCTCTGCCCTGCGTTTAAATGGCTCTACTGAGTTCAGGTTTCCCCATATGTGAGTCACACCCTGCCCCCTTTCCCCTATCGGCAAGAATAGGGCCTGTCGGAAATGGGATGGGACTTCCGGATCCAGGTCCCACCCGCCATTCTTAAAGGTTCCTGGAGTCTCCACGACTGTGCGAAAGTCTGGGCCAAGAAGGCAAAGCAGAGAAAGATCCCATATGACAGATGTCAAAATGCATAATTGAAGTGAGAACCAGGCTACATATAGAAAGTTCAGAGAGGAAGTGACAAAACAAATAAGAGCAGCAAAGACAGAGTATGAGAGGAGACTTGCAGTCAACAGAAAAGGGAATCCAAAAGTATCCAATAGGCAGAGATGAACAATAAAAGGGTGGTAAAAGGAGGAGTAGGTCTGATTAGGGACTAAAAGGGGGTTTGATCCATGGAGGTAGATGGCATGGCTGATTACTTGCACATGTCTTTACTATGGAAGAAGGTGCCGCCAAAGTCATAGTGAAAGAGGAGGTAACTGAGGCACTGGATGGGCTAAAAATTGGTAAAGAGAAGGCATCAGATAGTCTAGCTGAACTTATTGTTGACAAGCTGATCACCAGGACTGGATCAAGTGCTTGCTTGGGTACCTAGGGATGTAAGGAAGAAATTTGCAGAAGCACTGACCATAATCTTCCAATCCTTCTTAGATAGAGGAGTGGTGCCAGGGGACTGGTGAAATATGAATTTACACTCTTGCTCAACAAAAGGTGTCAGGATAAGTCCAGCAACTAGAGGCTGGTCAGTTTAACCATGGCGATGGAAAAGCTTTGGAGAGGGTGTGGAAAAGGTCAATGAGAATGGCTCCAGGGATGAGGGATTTCAGTCACAAGAATAGATTTGAGAATGTGGGGCTGTTCTCCTTGGGGAAGAGGAGGCTAGGAGGAGATTTGTTAGAGATGTTCAAAATCTGTAGGAGTCTGGGCAGATTATTTATGGGGTAATTGTTCCCATTGATGGAAGGGTCCATAAGGCCATAAGACCATAAGACATAGGAGCAGAAATTAGGCCATTCGGCCCATCGACTCTGCTCCGCCATTCAATCGTGGGTGATAAGTTTCTCAACCCCATTCTCCCGCCTTCTCCCCGTAACCTTTGATCCCCTTACCAATCAAGAACCTATCTATCTCACTCTAAGTACACTCAATGACCTGGCCTCCACAGCCTTCTGTGGCAATGAATTCCATAGATTCACCACTCTCTGGCTAAAGAAGTTTCTCCTCAACTCTGTTCGAAAAGGTCTTCCCTTTACTCTGAGGCTGTGCCCTCGGGTCCTAGTCTCTCCTACTAATGGAAACATCTTCCCCACGTCCACTCTATCCAGGCCTTTCAGTATTCTGTAAGTTTCAATCAGATCCCCCCTCATCCTTCTAAACGCCATCGAGTATAGACCCAGAGTCCTCAAACGTTCCTCATATGTTACGCCTTTCATTCCTGGGATCGTTCTCATGAACCTCCTCTGGACCCTCTCCAGGGCCAGAACATCCTTCCTGAGATACGGGGCCCAAAATTGCTCACAATATTCTAAATGTGGTCTGACCAGAGCCTTATAAAGCCTCAGCAGCACATCCCTGCTTTTATATTCTAGTCCTCTCGAAATAAATGCCAACATTGCATTTGCCTTCCTAACTACCGACTCAACCTGCAAGTTAACCTTAAGGGAATCCTGGACAAGGACTCCCAAGTCCCTTTGCACTCCAGATTTCTGAATTCTCTCCCCATTTAGAAAATAGTTTATGCCTCTATTCTTCCTACCAAAGTGCATGACCTCACACTTCCCCATGTTGTATTCCATCTGCCACTTCTTTGCCCATTCTCCTAACCTGTCCAAATCTTTCTGCAGCCTCCCCGCCTCCTCAATGCAACCTGTCCCTCCACCTATCTTTGTATCATCTGCAAATGTAGCCAGGATGCCCTCAGTTCCTTCATCTAGATCATTAATGTATAAAGTGAAAGGTTGTGGTCCCTACACTGACCCCTGCGGAACTCCACTAGTCACCGGCCGCCATCCCTTATCCCCACTCTCTGCCTCCTGCCAGACAGCCAATCTTCTATCCATGCTAATACCTTGCCTCTAACTCCATGGGCTCTTATCTTACTGAGCAGCCTCCTGTGCGGCACCTTGTCAAAGGCCTTCTGGAAGTCCAAGTAGATAACATCCATTGGTTCTCCTTTGTCTAACCTACTCGTTACCTTCTCAAAGAATTCGAACAGATTTGTCAGGCATGACCTCCCTTTGATGAAACCATGCTGACTTTTCCCGATTTTACCATGCTCTTCTAAGTATTCTGAAATCTCATACTTAATAATGGACTCTAAAATCTTACCAATGACCGAGGTCAGGCTAATCGGCCTGTAATTTCCCGTCTTTTGCCTCACTCCCTTCTTAAACAGGGGGGTTACATTAGCAATTTTCCAGTCCTCTGGGACCCTCCCTGACTCCAGTGATTCCTGAAAGATCACCACTAACGCCTCCACTATCTCTTCAGTTATCTCCTTCAGAACTCTGGGATGTAATCCGTCTGGTCCAGGTGACTTATCCACCTTCAGACCTTTCAGTTTTCCTAGCACCTTCTCCTTGGTAATGGCCACCATACTCACCTCTGCCCCCCCGACTCTCTTGAACTTTGGGGATGTTACTCATGTCTTCCACCGTGAAGATTGAAGCAAAGTACCTATTCAGTTCCTCCGCCATTTCTTTGTTCCCCACTACTACTTCTCCAGCGTCATTTTCCAGCGGCCTAATGTCCACTTTTGCCTCTCTCTTACCCTTTATATATCTAAAAAAACTCTTGCAATCTTCTTTTATATTACTGGCTAGTTTACCCTCATATTTAATCTTCTCCCTCCTTATTTCTTTTTTAGTTGTCCTCTGTTGGTCTTTGTAGGCATCCCAATCCCCTGGTTTCTCTCTGCTCTTCGCCGCATTGTATACTTTCTCTTTAGCTTTTATGCTGTCCCTGACTTCCCTTGTCAGCCATGGTTGCCTCATCCTCCCTTTAGTACGCTTCTTCTTCCTAGGGATGAACTTTTGCTGTGTCTCCCAAATTGCTCCCAGAAACTCCTGCCATTGCTGTTCCACTGTCTTTCCTGCTAGGCTCATCTCCCAGTCAATTCTGGCCAGCTCCTCCCTCATGCCTCTGTAGTTGCCTTTATTCAACTGTAATACCGTTACATCTGAATGCAGCTTTTTCCTCTCAAATTGCAGGGTGAATTCTATCATATTATGGTCACTTCCTCCTAAGGGTTCCTTCACCTTAAGCTCCCTTATCAAATCTGCCTCATTACACATCACTAAATCTAGAATTGCCTGTTCCCTAGTGGGCTCCACCACAAGCTGCTCCAAAAAGCCATCTCTTAGACATTCCACAAATTCCTTTTCTTGGGATCCACTACCAACCTGATTTTCCCAGTCTACCTGCATATTGAAATCCCCCATGATCACTGTAACCTTGCCTTTCTTACACGCCTTTTCTATCTCCTGGTGTATCTTGTGCCCCACATCCTGACTACTGTTCGGAGGCCCGTACATAACTCCCATTATGGTTTTTTACCTTTGCGGTTCCTCAACTCTACCCACACTGATTCTATACCATCTGACCCTACATCATTTCTTGAGTCAAGAAACAGAAGACAGTGATTTAAAGTGATTGGCAAAACATCCAAAGGGGACATGTGGAAAAGCTGTTATGGTCTGGAATACACTGCCCAAGAGTGTGGTGGAGGGAGGTTCAATCATGACCTTCAACAGGGAGCTCGATACTAGTCTGAAGTGAAAAGAGTGGCAGGGCTTTGGGGAAAAGACCGGGGATTGGGACTAGGTGAGTTGTTCTAAATACATTCCTTAAAACTCACCTCTTTGATCAAGCAGTTGGTCATCTGACCTAATATTGCCTTATGAGGCTTGGTGTCAAAGTTTGTTTTAAAACATTCCTCTGAAGCCCTTTAAGTTGTTTTATAACATTAAGAACGCTATGTTATAAGTTCTTGTTATTGGTATGCGGCCCCCCACCTATGTAAATTCCGTGCCCCATGGGGAGCACCAACTTCTTGCTCATCTGTAGGCATTATTCCTGTTTTCCTTCCAACATGCAGTTTGCCGTGATGCATGTGGTAGTTTATGTTACAAGAATGGAACCTTCATCCCCAATTGTTTCACAACTTTAGCCAAAAATTGGATCACCCTCTTATTTTCCAGCTGTGTTTTTGAGCTTATGAGTATTTTCATTCAGCTCAGCAACTACTCTGGTAAGTTCAGTTGTCTTTGTTTCATAGTTATCTGTGGAACTCTTACATAAGTCTAACACCTTCGCCTGATCATTCAGCTCTTTATGGATTGTTTCTTCCATGGTTACTGACTGCTCCTTACACTCTTTCAATTTATTGGTTAGATCTTCAATCTGTTTCTTAGAATTTTCCTTATCTGCTTGCAAAGTCTGGATTTGTTCTTCCATACTGCACACCTCATTCTGCATGTTGTTCAGGTTAGATTAATGTTCAAGCATTTCATCGGTTTTGGTTGTTAATTCTGCATTCAAGCAACTGTTCCGATGCATCAGCAATTCTTTCCCCTGTTCCAGGCACTTTCCACAATGATTACTGGAGACTTATGATGCTCGAAGTTTATCAAGGGCAGAAATTTTCGCACAGCAGGCGGGCGCGCGCCCGATCCGCTCGAGCGTGAAATGATGCGCGTTGACGTCGGCCGAGCGTGCTGACTTCGACCCGCAATTGCGCGATAGTTCGGTTGGGCGGGCAGGCGAAAAGGCGAAGCGGCCTTTGCGTTTTTTTGGAAACCTCATCCATGGGTGGGACGAGGTTTCCAAAAGCAAATAAAAATTAAAGTTTCCCAATTGAATTAATAACACGTCCCTGCTCATGTGACAGAGTCACATGAGGGGACACATTTTATTATGTTATTTTTTTAAACAACACTCCATCTCCCTGGGGCAGCTCTGTGCACTCACACGCACACACGCGTGAAGTTCGGGCTCGGCCCTCTCACCCTCCTTCCCCCCGCCCCCGCACAGGCAGTGCTCAGCAATGCCGCTTGCCTTTCATGCTGGGCGGACCTTAATTGGCCGGCCAGCGTGAAATCGCGGTCCGGTGCCGATGGTGGGTGGTGGGGGGGGGGCGGGGGGGGGGCAGCTTCCCGCCTGCCAAGGGCATTAATTGAAGATCAGCCTTTTGTTGAATTTCTTTCCACAAGATTATTCATTAGATGTTTCAAGTCCTCTTTCAACTGTTTTACTTCCTGTGAGCGACACTTCCGTATTCTCAATAGTTCTCGTTTTTCCTTTCCAAACTCATCCTTTGTACATAAAAGTTGGTTCTTTGCACCAATTTCTTAACAGAGTATAATTCCTCTGCTCTATCCCTCAACTCACATTCTGTAATTCCATTTCTGCCGATTGTTTCTGAGACCCTTCACACTCTTTTGAGAGAGCTTCTACTTTCTCTTGCCATTCTAGGTTCTTTTATTTTCATTTCAGCCAATTTGTTTTTCAATGGCTCAACTGTTCTCAATACGTTTGAGGCATCTGGTGTTTTTCCTTTTTGTTCCTTGGCCTTTACCTCCAAATTTACATTTTCTGATCTTGCTTCTGTCTTTTCTTTATCCACCTGCAGTTTGGAGCACTCTATCACTTTGCCCTCAATCATAGTCAAGTGACACAGCACTGCCACCTGCTATTTCAGTTTGGGTAATGTGGCCAGATTTTCAAAAAGATGTATTTTTAAGACTTCCAGAATATCCTCTGCCTCTCTGAGGCCATCAAGTGGTTTGCTTGGGAATTGTCTTTTCCCTTTCGTAGCTTTACTGAGGGTTTTCTATCACTCTTTTTAAGCTCTGTGCGCTCCACAACTTGAAGGTTAAAGTATTTGTCAGAGGCTTTTAATATTGCATTAAAGCCGGTTGAGGATTCATCAATGCACTGCATTAGGATTACTTCATCAGCAAGTTCAACAAACCAGTATATAAATATATTAATCTGGGCTTCCTCTGATTCTCTGCTTCTAGCTCACATACCCATGCAATTTGAAAGTTTTCTTCTCCAAGTCACCCAATTTTGCATTAGGTTTGGCCCTTGCATGAATCTAGTCTGGTAAGGTAGATTTTTGATCCATGGTCATTTAAAATTAAAAAAAGTGTACAGATTTAACTGCTGCAAGGAAATCCAAGCTGGTGCTGCCATATGCTTCCTCCCAAGAGGTTTATCCTGTTTGCCAGTTTTGGCAGGCTCCTGCAGTAAGGGTGTTTGCGATTTCTGTGTTTTTAATTTTTCAGCAGCGACTCCCTGGTTTGACTATTTTGAGTCTTCCCTGCCGTATCCAAGTATTTTCAGATCTTGAAACCATTGATTCGCTAGATTTTGCTAGGTCTTTTAATCGTTGACTATTTATTTATTTATTTCAATCAGAGTGAGCTTGGCCGCCATGGGGTTCAGGCGCTGATGCAGGATTTGGGCTTTCATGGTGCGTTTTAAAATGGCATTGCTGATTATTGCTGACTTAAAGGCTTTTTAAAAATGCGTTTTGTCCAAGGGCTCACCCGAGAGGTCTTCTGCCTCTGCGCTCTCTTGGTATTGAAGCTGGACTTTCACTGGATTCAATGGAGTCTTCTGCTGCAGTCATAGTTTTATTTCTGCCTTCTGCTTCCAGTTGTGCTTTGGTGCTTTTCTCTGGCGATCTCCTTCCGCCCCTTCACTTCTGGAATTTTCCATCAGGTCAAAACGCTGCTTTTTCAATCTTCCAGGTTTTAGATTTCTTCTCCAGCTTCCGGGAGATTCTGGGTTGTTCCGATAGCTGCAACTATGTTGTGAAGGTTGTTTAGTGTCTGACAGAGATATCTGGAGTCATATAGTTTGGGTAATTTTCACCAACGGATTATAAAAATTAATGCCAAGGTATTTCATGCCACGTGTCATGGAGCCAAGAGAATTAAGGTGCCGAGTATGAGCTTGTCATGAAAGTATATTAATTCTCATAGTATTATTGTGACTTATTGTAAGAGTAGGTTAATAGTGGAGTTTGGAAAGTTTAATTGAATTGGAGACAGCTGGTCTGGAGGCTTTGACTCATCAAAAGAAGCTAGGTTTGAAACGCTAAATGTGTAAACATGGCTGAAGTTTTCAGATAAATCAGGGTAGTTTGAATTTCCAAGAGATGGCGGGATGTTACATCTAGCAAGAGAAGCTAGGCCAAGCAGTGTATTTATTTGTACAAAGGTTACTTATAAAACTAGCACCATGAAATGATTTATATGATGAGAAAGGTAAAGTTCCAAAGACATCTGGGAACAATGGAATCTACATCAAAAGGGAGAAACATGTATACAGGAGATTGAGGCTACGTGTCAGGGAAGGCATTATAAGAACTTCTAGAAAGATGAAAAGCCTCCATTATTTGTGCATTAAGCCTGCTGTCTACAGAAACCAAAGCTGAGAAAAGCCACTTTGAATTCTACTTTCCAGGGTATTGTGTTGACTTGCCTGGATCTGTTTTAATCTAGTTTTTTTACTGTTGCCTTAATGGGGATGTTACTGGAAGCTAGATTAACTAGGGGTTATTATAGTGGTATTTTGTACACCTATGTATGTGCTTGAAATCTTTTCTTCTGTTAATAAATGTTTAATTTAGTTTTCTAAAAAATCCCAAAAGTCTTGGTGGACTTAGTACTACTGAATTCAGGGCACGCATCTCGAAATAAAATACAAATTGCAAAACCGTGGTGACCGTGTGGTTGAATTTCCCTCATGGATTCGATGCGCCTGGCACACATCTGCCACGTCATAAGAATTACCAATATTTCCCTCAGCCCCCTCCAACAATTTAAGTCCTCTTCTAACTCAGTGTCAACATAGCGCTGATGTCTTCCCTGTCTTTCTGGTAGCTGGGGCCCATCTACAACAACTATTAAAGTTCCCTCAGCCTCCAACAGGTTGGCCTTGTCTATCGTATTACCTCCCACCGGTCCTACAGCATCAGTTCACAAAACCTAGCTGACTCACCAACGTCCTTTAGTGAAGGAAATCTGCCACCTTTACCCGGTCTGGACTGAATGTGACTCCAGAGCCACAGCAATGTGGTTGACTCTTAACTGCTCTCTGCAATGGCCTGAAGGACAAAACTTGAAATGTGTTACTGCATAATGCAACCAGAATGTATACAATCATGTAACATTTTTAAAGAGGTACCCATCTGCAGTGTAATGTACTGTGATAAAGAAATCATGTGAACTTTGTACAAAAAGCCTTCCCTCTCTTTCAGGAAAAGTCCACTAGTCCCTAGACTATGCAAATATCTTTGAGAAAGATCACTCAGCCTCAAGTCAGATTCTCTAAAAAAAATGTCAGCGGAATTTCCTGTGTTGCACCAGGCACAGAATTGGAAATAAGATGAAGATCTATTGCATCAGTCTTCACCCCCAACAATACTGCCCCATGATGATCAAAGGGATCACAAAATAACATTAGCTGGGCCTGGATTACGGGCTTCCCTAAATAATGCATTCAGATGAACATATGGGGCAAAAAGAGACAATCCACACTCCTTGATCCCACAAAAGCAAAGTACTGGCAGCATCGGGGGTAGAAAGAACGGTTAACATTTCAGGTCTGTGACTTAACATCAGACTTTTCACCCCTGATCGCATTGTCTTCTCTCAGTAGACTACCTCAAAAAAAAACCCAGCCATTGGGCTCATATCAGGACCCACCCTTAGTACAGATGTCCTGTAGGTATCTTCAAAACACCCAGTGAGCATGCAATTATATGTAATGTGGATACCCTGCACACGTCTGACTTCACTAAAATGACCTAGATCATAAAGGAACACAATTGTGAAAAGTGCACTTGCTTGTAAGTATATTAAAAATTAAAATCTAATTTTTAGAAACATATTCTTACAGTTGCTTGGTAGTATAGAACTTAAATATTGCTGAAAAGAGAGACATGATGCTGAAGCTTTTCATCTTGCACTCATCAGGACAAAAGCAAGAATGCCAAATTTCAAACAACCACAATAATTTATACTACAGGAGAAAAGGGTGCTGATTAGTTAGCAAGTCAACTCTAATTGGTTGAGGTGTTGCCATGGAGAAAGCAAAAGTGAACCAGGGCTCCTGACGATCCTGGGTAATTTTAAAAAGGTGCAAAGACTGAACAGATTTCTTTTGTTTACAGAGAATCAGTCCCTGTGTATGAATGTATGTTACTTCTAGCAGGTATAAGTGAGTCATGTTACAAGCTTAACTGTCATTACAACAACCAAATTGGTTGTTAGTGTAGCTATTAACACACTCAGGATTGTTCAGCAAGTGCTGCCCAATTGTGGAATCTAACAGCAGATGTTTTGTTTTGGGTTTTGCAAGTGTGGGCCGTTGAGTCAGTACTATGCCTATCATGAACGGACATGCTGTTTGATTCGCCCAGCCAATTGCTGGGAGGTGTAACCTTTGCACCTGGCATCACACCAACACTGAAATTCATACTTGACATTGCTCAATTGTATGGCAGGCAGAATGTCTTTTTGGACTGATGACAGCATCCTGTTAGTGGAAAATTGCCCTTGAAAGACAAAGTATGTAAAAAAATATGAACAACAGGTTAAGGAAGCCGTTTCATGCTGGTACCATGCAGTGGCTATGTGTGTGGCAATTTCCACTAACAGGATGCTGCCGTCAGTCCAAAAAGTAACATCCATGCCACATTTCAGGCCAAGCCTGAATGTTGTTCAGGTCATGCTGCATCTAGGCACAGACTGCTGGAGTTGCAAATGTTACTGAGCGCATCAGCGAGGATCCTATTTCCAACATTATGATGGAAGGAACGTTATTGACGAAGCAACTGAAGGCAGTTGGGCATACCTAGAGACTTATTATAGGACATAAGCAACTGGACCACAGTGCACATGTGTTTTAGATAGCTTATTTGCCATATGAAAATGTATCTTTGAATAGATTTGTACTAGTTTATGTACATGTACTGAAAACTAAAAAGGTAGTTAAGGAAGGCTGGATTAATATGCAAAGCGCATTGCTGCTTGAGCAAAACAGGTAGTTCATAATCATTCAACCTTCAGCTGTGTGATATATAGTTCAAGGCAGTTTTGTGTGATGTAGCTAGTATTACACTCGCCTCCCTCCCTTTGCCAATCATTGACCAGGACAGATGAAATCCTATGAAGGACAATTGATAAGGAGCAACAGAAAATTTGTATATTACTGCATAAGCATGGATAGATAATATGATCACATTACAGTTCCATTCAGTGTAATCAGCAGCGGTTTCAATAGAAAACAACTCTATGATTCAGGCTTCCTGGAACAAGTTTAAGAAATACCACATTTCCTCAGGGTTGAGTTCAGGGACAAGAAACAAATTAAGCCATATCTCAAAGTTATTAAAATAATCCAATATTACCATTAACACTAATTGCATATCTTTGCCTAGGCTTGTCAGTGGCTCTAGGGCAGACAAAGCTGGCAGAACCCTTGGTACTATGCTCCACCTTGTCTGGCAGTTTATAATTGTAGTTGAGTTGTGCTATTAATGATAGAGTTGATCAGCAGACATTTCTTGGGTGGAAACTTTATTTACAATACACTCAGCAGCAACTACATGTGTGCTTTCAACTCCAACTCTATTTCTCTATACTGACTGCTGAGGTAGCCCGCGCTACTCTCCTGTTGATTACTACAGGTCGTGTGATCTTCCCTAACAAGTATTAGTCTTAAAAGGTACATTACAAACTAAATAAAACCAGAGCTACTACAAATAATGCGCTCATCCATACGCGTGGGCGTGTGTGTAAATCAAAATTAAAACACGTGAAGAAAGGATGCCACAGAAAGCCTCCTATTTAGTGCAATACTCTGCCAAGGACTGGGCAGCCCACTTCTGACCTGAAAGTGAGTTTGGGGACAAAGATATGGTCAGAGGCAGGAGGTTCGTCTGAGAACTCCTATCCTGCCAGAGATATTCCCACCAAATTGGAAAGTCTATTTGTCTGAACTAGTGCACTTGCATTCTAAAATACATTCTAGCGATGCATTTCAGTTGATAATATCACTGTGGATTATCATGGGAACCATTGAAAATTCTTCATCCTCGTTAAAGATCGGACAAAAGGCGGGAAACACCGGTGCTTTGATGGTACAATAGAACGTGTACAAACACTGCACGGAATCTGCATCACAAAACGCAAGAATGCCACTGTCACAATCCAGGTAGACTCCAATGTTCTCCAGTCGCTTTTCATAGCGGAAAGACATCACTTCCATGTGATGTTGAGCACAGCAAAGACCCTTTTCCGTGCAGGAAAACGCCCAGGAATTTTCTTCGGCTCCTAGCCTGCTTCCCGGTGGCGTGCGTGGGATGCTCTGGTAGGCTATCCCCACAGCCCATGAAGGAATATTTTTCACGCTGACCTCCCAGTAGTGAAGGCCAATAGTGTAGCCTGTTTTGGCAAGTACATTGAAAGAGGTGCTGAAGCGTTCTGTATTGCACTGTTCACTTTGCTTCGCCTCAACGGCTTCAACTGCTGTGCCTTCCCTACTTATCTTCAGCCGCGCATGAGCACTGCTTGTATCCAATTGGATAGCTTGACCTAGAAGGGAAGAAAAAACAGATCTGTTAAACTCAACCAAAACTTGAATAGGTGGAAGTGTAGCAGATCAGCAAGTCTCTGAGATTTCAGCCACAGACCCTTCGTCAGAATGGGAAGAAATTACAGGGACACAATATTTTTGTCTTAAAGGAACAGAACAAAGAAAAGGCGGAGAACAATAAACAGACAGAAAAATTGAATTAGGATTACCTGCAAAATGGAAAAAAACACGAGAGAAATAGTTAACATCACTTCAGCAGTTTGTGGAGGAGATAAAAATGAGCAATAATGAAAGGTCAGAGATATTTACAGAGGCAGACTGGCTTCCAAAAAAGGTGTGGGATTCCTCCGGTTTTTGTTAAGGGAACAAATGGGGGCATGAGGGTGATGGTGTTGGTAAGACAGAAACGTGGAATCATTCACCAGAGCACCTGCAAAATCTAACAAATGGCTAGTCTACTCCATGACATTGACCGCACACAGACTAGCTGAGGCGGTAGAGAAAGGGGGCTGAACGGGTAAGGCCAGGTAGATATGGAAGCAGGAAAAAACTGGCAAAGCAGAGCAGAGCAGTCTTTAGAACCAGGAAGAAGAAGAAAAGAAAACAGATTAACACCAAAGAATCATAATGCTCTACCAGCACTGGGTCCTGAGAGGTTGATGCTTGGGGGACAGGAAAGAGTAATCTTTGACAGCGACCGAGTATGGCATTCAGCTTTAGTACCAATGTGCTGTGAAGGATTCTGGAGCAAGTGATGCTGGCAAAACCCAAACTGAAGTACCTGAATTATTAATGAGTAGGTGTTACTCGATGGCACAACTGACAAATCCTTTCATCGCTTTACTAATGTTGAAACAGGCTCTTGAATAACATGGGGACAAGAGAGGTAATTAATTGAGCAAAAAGAGTTTCACAATTGGAAATTATGGAGGCTAGTAAGGTTAACACAATGGGTGCAACAGTTTTATAAATAATGTGGGGCTAGAAAAATAGAGATAAGTTAAACTAATGCATGCAGGAACCAAATGCTGCATTCAAAATTTTAATATAGCATAAGTAGATTTGTTTTAATTACATTTAATTAAATGTAATTAAATGTGTCATTACCTACGCTGTAAATTATGTTTACGACAGCCAGATTGAAATGGAAAATGGCATGTGCAAGTCACTTTTAGACGCATGACATTTTTAATTGATCTGCTTTTTTAAAAAAGATGTTAATTTTCTAGCTCTAGAGTGGATAGTGATGTAAAAACCTGTCAAGCATACTTGGCACAAAGTGCCCTCTAACTTTGTTTGGGCCTAGCACATGTAGCATGTTCAGTTTTAATGACACTGGTGTATATTTTATATGGCGTAGTGCATTTAACACAGACTTACTTGTAAATAATTCACCCAAAGCTGTTAAAATTCTGGGAACATTTCTGATCTTGGTAAAATGTGGCTCTTTATTTTTTAAGTCGTTTGTCACATCCTGGAGCTCTTTTAAACCAAGGTCCTGTTCCTTAACTTCAGCACTGTGAATGCATAAATATATGTAAAAATAAAAACATGCACTGTATTTTTTGTTTTTAAGTAGGTTGGTTATAAAAGGTTGTGAATTGAAAAGACAGCTTTTTAAGTTTGAACAAATGTTCATTTTTAAAAAAAAAACAAAATCACTACAAAAGTCCAGTCCCTTTTAATGCTCTAGACAGAAAGAAAAATTTCACTAGCCGACGTGCAATTGATATTTCTATTCGTTAGAAAAAGAGAAGGTATTGTGCTTATGTCTAAGCTAATTCTGGTCTGAGTTATATACCTGTCATTCTATTAGATTTAACAGTAAACAGAACTGGTGAGGAGAGCTGGTTAAATTAACTTTTACTTGTTTCCTACATTTATGCCACTGACTAAACGTCAAATGTACTTCACTGGCTATAAACTACTTTGGGATGTTCTAAGGTCCTGAAAAAAAGTGTTAGGTAAATGCAAATCTTCCAAAAAAGATGAAAATGGTCTCATACTTCTTTGAATGAAAATTACTTAATGTTAGATAGTTCTGAAAGAGCGTACCAAAAGTAGTGCAATTTAGGAGTTGGCGTTTCTGAAATCGAGTTTATCAGCCAACATACCTAACAGGTAGCCCAATGAAGCCTCCTGATCTAAAGAGCAATGTTTAGTGAATGTCTAAGGGTCACTACATGTGGGAACCCTCCAAATATCATCAATCAAACCCCATAATAAGAGCTCCCCAGGCTGCATGCATAGAATGGGTAGAGTACAGTTTAACCTGCTCTCAGTTCCCGATCTGTAAGACGAGAACATGAAATGCACTCAACCATCTACTTAGCTGGCCTCTCCTCTTTATTCACTGGTTTAACGTGATCTTGTTTTGGACCAAAGAAAATCAATGGTTGTCAGGATTATCAAATCAACTTCACACATTTAATGCAAAATTGTCTGCTAACATCTGTAAAATGACATGCGCTCTAATTTTAACTGATGTGGTGCTGTATGAATTTAACAAGACAACAATCTCTTCACCCAAGTGAAACTGGGCAAGAATTGCTAGATTAGGGCTATACAATTGGGATGTCAAGTCAATTAAGTTTGAACCTGCAATTCACTGACTTGAGTAAAATCAAGGTCACAAGTAATGCATTATCCAACAGCCAAAAAGGAATTCTCTTAGTTGAAGCACAATAACTACTTAAAAAGATAAGCTTACCTTCTAACACTGCTCAGAACCTATAAAGAAAAGAACAGTTACTATTGTTAGCAAGAAGTTCCTTTTTCAAGGTACTAAAGCAAGATTTAGGAACTCACTATTTCATACAACCACAAGGCTTTCTGACTTAATTTTAATGAAATGCAGATAAGTCCCCAGTGGTACACGTTGTCCACCTACTGGTTGATAAAGGCAGTACAAGCCATCAGAGTCATCACTTTTATTTAGCTGAACAATTCACATGAGTACAAGCAGACTCTAATATTGGAATACCACACACAACTGCCAACAGCAATGAATAAATGTCAATGCATTCTAATTATTTTACACTTTACTGGTCAATAACCATATCATGAATGTACTAATTTTCCTCAGGCCTACAACCAAGGCTAAATTTTATTGATCATTCACACCATACATTTTTAAAAACTTACCTGCAGCAATAGCATGGGGTTTTCCATACTAAATGCAATCTGCAAAGTGCCTTTGGCTTGTTGCAGCTTTGCCTGTGACTGCTTCAGCTTTGCTACCTTACAATCAACCATCAGATTCAACTGGGCAGTTGTAACAGAAAATCTTTTTTTCCATGCTCGCTCCTCAATGTCAAGAAAAAGCTGAACTTTCCTGAAGAAATCCAAGTGTGTCTGTTGCTGTTTTTTTAACTTGTCCTATTAAAAAGAAGCACAACACCTTTCATGGGGTATTTTCCTCTTTAAAAACCAAGAATTCCTTTTGCATTATGTATTTTCTTAAGTTTGATTAGGCTCAATTCCAACTGACACAGAAGTCACATCCCTGTTAAAAAAAAAAGGCTCCAGCATTTTCAAAAGGATGTCAAATCACTTTAACAAATCCTGGGCATGTCACAAGCTACTGCATGAATACAAGCTTATTTGTTCTCACGATACCCGAATTCAATCAGTAGTAGGCAGAAATGCTGAAATTTTCATGTTTAGATTAAATTAGCAGAGATTTCCAATGCAATAGTGTCTGTGCTTGTATTTTCCATAAAATCAGGCCATAAATTCAGATTGTGGTCAACAAGTGAAACTTTCAAGGATTCCTGTTAATCTTTTTTTATTCATTCATGGGATGTGGGCTTCGCTGGCTGGGCCAGCATTTATTGTCCATCCTTAATTTCCCTTGAGAAGGTGGTGATGCGCTGCCTTCTTGCAGTCTATGTGGTGTAGGTACACCCACAGTGCTGCTAGGGAGTTCCAGGATTTGGACCCAGCGACAGTGAAGGAACGGCGATATGTTTCCAAGTCAGGATGGTGAGTGACTTGGAGGGGAACTTCCAGGTGGTGGTGTTCCCATCTATCTGCTGCCCTTGTCCTTCTAGATGGTAGAGGTCGTGGATTTGGTAGGTGTTGTCTAAGGAGCCTTGGTGAATTCCTGCAGTGCATCTTGCAGATGATACACACTGCTGCTACTGTTTGTCGGTGGTGGAGGGATTGAATGTTCGTGGATGTGGTGCCAGTCAACTGGGCTGCTTTGTCCTGGACGGTGTCAAGTAACATGAGTGTTGTGGGAGCTGCACTCATCCAGGCAAGTGGGGAGTATTCCATCACACTCCTGACTTTTGCCTTGTAGATGGTGGACAGGCTTTGGGGAGTCAGGTGAGTTACTAGAACAAACTCAGCCCAAGAGCATCCAACAAGTTGTCTTTCACCACTTAAATATTTCAGTCACTATAGAACAAATATTTCACAAAATTAATTGCAGGGCTCCAATACTGCACTGAAAATTAAATTTGGGCATGTTACAGGTAGGACAGGGGACCTCGTGTTAACCCATAGCTGCATGGTGAAGATGCTATCTGCTAATGCCACTGAATGACCTACAGTTATTCTACTGCATTATGTTGGTGGACACAGGACAGTGAAAATCCTGGTGACCTTATGTAATAGAGTACCACAGAATGCAAGTACACAGGTGGGATTCCTTGGTCCACGCTATGTGATCTTGGCTGCACTGGGGCTTTGGGAGGCAGCACAATCGCAGACCACACATCCTACCCGTAGTAGTATAAAGTCAGGTGGGAAACTTCCACCAAGTTGCTCCCCCATGCCCCCTAAAGCAGGGCTAAAATCTCAGCTTACAGGAGCTGTGCGCCTTTAGGGCCTGTAGGAGCAAGACTCAAGTGGAATGAAGAAACTCAGTACACACAATAATAACTTTACAAAGAGAAATGTGACAAGTATCCTCCAAATAGAGAAGCACGTAGCTAAAAAGTAACAACTTCTAATTGCCTTCCACCAAGAGTTGCAAAATTGTTAACCCTGTCCCTCCAGTTCCAGCCATACCTTCTGAGCAGCTGCAGTTTCCTCCAAATTACAAAGTCCACTTTCCACAGCAGCCAGATTTTTGGCAACTTTGGTGAGTTCATGTTTGCACTCGTTCTGGAGAATAGGAAACATTTAAAGTGCATGGTCTCCAAATGAAAGCAGAATCCACAATTTACAAGATAAGAAACTGCATTGTCATAGCAAAAATTTGCATCGAAAAACAAAACAAATAAAAACATTACATTTTACGTTATCTTTGTATTTAAAAACAAAACATTGGTCAAAAGGACTTACGGAATCAACTTTTAGTTGGCTAAAATGTGAAAAAGCGACTTAACTAAAATTATTGTGTTTTCATTCAAAAATGTCTTGAACAGAGATGTCTGTCTACTTTGAACACACTAAGCATGTTTTAACTAGAGCTCCCATCAGATTTAAGGAAATTGCTGGTGCGCTTTTAATCCACTCTCACACTGCAGCTATACTCCAACTGGTGTCAAACTTGGGCGTCGTGGGACTGCCTCCTTAAAACAGGGCCTCGATCTAGATTTATACCTTCAGGTTAGCATTTCAGCAAAGCACACTGAGGTGGTTGTGCGCAATGATCCTACATCATGGGATCACGAAGCACAGGAGGCCATTTGGCCCATCATGCCTGTGCTGCCACTTCGGATGAGTTATCCGATTAGTTTAACAGCCCTGCCCTTACCCATAGCCTGGCATTTGTTTTTCCTTTTCAAGTATCTGTGAAGCGAGAACATAATCTAGGCTAACGTGAGGGAGTGCAGCACTGTCAGGAGTGTCGTCCTTCTGATGAGACATTAAACCGAGGTGGGCATAAAAGGTCACACAATGCTATTTTGAAGAGCAGGGGAGTTCTCCTCAATGTCTTGACGGCCCTCAAATATCACCATAAAAACAGATTTTCTGCTCATTATCACATTGCTGATGCCTGCAGTGCACAAATTTCCCTCTTTGTTTTTGAACTTTAAGACAATGACTATACTTCAAAAAATACTTTATAAAGCCCTTTGGGGTATCGTGAGGTAATCAACAGTGCTGTATTAATACAAGACTCTCTTTGAAACCCCAGTGTTAGTTCTCATCCAATGCAGTAAAACTTAAGCTTTTGAGGGCTGGCAAAACGTTGAGTAAAACTTCAATCGGAAAGTTGTTCATCTTTTCGAAGCGGATGGATTTCAGACACACATGGTTCAGAGACAAAAGGCCAGGGCGGGGGGGGTTAATTGCAAAAGGTAGCTGGCAAAAGGGACAGAGGTGAAATGAGCCATGACCTGGAATCTGAAATAAAAACAAGATGCTGGAAAATCCCAGCAGGTCTGTCAGCATCTGTGGAGAGAGAAACAGAGTTAACGTTTGGTAGGGATTCATATTGGATTTGAAATGTTAACTCGGTTTCTCTCTCCACAGACGCTGCTGCCAGACTTGCTGGGATTTTCCAGCTTTTGTTTTTACTTCAGATTTCCAGGATCTGCAGTATTTTACTTTTAGCTTCATGATCTGCCTGAGAAAGGATGACAGAACCAGATTCGACAGACATTTTCAAATGGGAACTGCATAAATAGCTGAGGTGGTGTGGAGTAGGACTAATTGGATAGTCCTACCAAATAGCCTGCACAGACACGACGGGCCAAATGATAGAATCGTCATGGCACAGGAGAAGGCCATTTGGCCCATCAACTCCATGCTGACGCTCCTAAAAGAGCAATTCAGGTACTGCCACCACCCCAGCCCTCTCCTCACTTTGCTCCTTTTCAGATGTTTAGAAAAACGTAGCAACAGTTACAGCACAGAATAAGACCACTCTGCCCATCATGTCTGTGTCAGCCTAATCCCATTTTCCAACAGTGTCCCATGGCCCTACATCTTACGAATGGTCTCCATCAAAGCTGCACAAACGGAAAAAAAAAGCTAAATACCTTGATTATGGCAACAGCGTCAGTCAGTTTAAGGACCTGGTGGTGGTGGTGAGAGCTCTCGGCGGGTAACATACAATAGGCACAGAGAGGGCATTGGTCAGTCTGGCAGTAAAGCTCCAGCTCTTTGCCATGTTGCTTACACAGGCGGCTGATGTGGGCGGTTGGCCTCACCAGGACGTGGTCCTGGAAAGCCGGGTTCTCCAGGTGTGGCATGAGGTGCAGGGCACAGAAAGATTCCCCGCAGTTCACGCAGCTCTTGTCGGCCGGCGCTCTCTGCAGCCCTTTGCACAGGTCACAGCTCAGAGAGCCCGGGCCGGCCTCCCCCCTCTGCCAGTACCTCTCGATGATGTTGTGCAAAGCCACATTCCTCTTCAGCTCCAGGCTCATGGGGCACCTGGAGAGGCAGAGGGGGCAGCTGTAGCAGGGCACCGCCCGGGAGGAGGTGGGGGTGGCACTGCCATCATCTACATCATCCGTGACCGGGTCCGAGCTCCCGACCCAGCGCTTGAGTTGCGCCACGCAGCCGCTGCAGAAGTTGTGCCCGCATGGCAGGGTGACAGGATCTACAAAGATATCCCGGCAAATAACACAAACCAGCTCCTCATCCAGAATGTCCATGATTAGAGACCGGCTCAGGTCCCTGATACTAAATATCCCAGCAAAGTGTATCAAATTATCCCAGGAAATAAAGTGTCAAAATATCCCAGAAAACTGGATCAACTCTTAAGAAATTGATACTTTGCGACAACTATAAAATATTATCCCTCAATCCTCTCCGCAATGTGTTCATTCAGCGCTCGCGGGCGTCGCCAATTTGGTGAGAATTCCGACTGCGCGTAACCCAGATCCGCTCCGACTGCGCCCGTTCCGACCCGGATCCGGATCCCGCTCCGACTGCGCCCGTTCCGGCCCGGATCCGGATCCCGCTCCGACTGCGCCCGCTCCGATCCGGATCCCACTCCGACTGCGCCCGCTCCGGCCCGGATCCCGCTCCGACTGCGCCCGTGCCGCTCCGGATCCGCTCCCACTGCGCCCGTTCCGACCCGGATCCGCTCCCACTGCGCCCGTTCCAGCCCGGATCCCGCTCCGACTGCGCCCGTTCCGGCCCGGATCCCGCTCCGACTGCGCCTGCTCTGGACCTGCTTACGTCTGCTCCGGATCCGGTCCCACTGCGCCTGTTTCTCAAGCCACTCTCTGGAGGAAAAACCCAGCTCCCCCAAAATTTAAAGGCAGCCAATCAGCAACGGGAGCTGGCGTCTTAGCAACAGCTGCTAGAGACGCGCGTGGCTGACCCGAGAGGCAGGAGAGCCGCGTCTGCTGAGGGAGCCCAGGCGCTTGGTGACTGGAGCAGCCTGGGGTGGGTGGAGGGAAGAGGCACTGAACGTCTAATGTGAGCGGGGTAGGGCCGGGACAGGCCAAGCGGGAAGCTCCACCGGTTCCCCCCTTCTTCATATCCATGTATGCATTTATCTACATCCTTCAGAGTTGTGTCAAGTCCAGCGGGCGTTTGTTAAAAGTGGCAGCTTAACAGAACCATCGGCCAAGTTATGGAGTAAACTCAGAGGCGAGGCTGGCGCAGTGACAGCAAACAAGAGTAATTCGGTCAACGGTTGTTTTGCGGACTGGAGGAAGGTATATAATGGGTCCCCCCGTGGGGGGCGGGGGGGGGTGTCGGTGCTGTAAGACCAAATATTTACCATTTATAAAAGCAAAATGCTGTGGATGCTGGAAACCTGAAACAAAAATTGCTGGGAAAAACTCAGCAAGTCTGGCAGTGTCTGTGGAGAGAGTTAACATTTCGAATCCAACTTTAACTTTTTCTCTCCACAGATGCTGTCAGACCGGCTGAGTTTTTCCTCCAGCAGTTTTTGTTTCAATATTTATTTTATATATATATATAGGGGGAGATGATACTCTTTCGAGTTATCAACAGTCACAGATTGCAACTCTTTCCGAGTACGATCACAGTTCTTGGTTTCCGGGAGTGGGACATGAACCCACAACCCTCTGATTCAAAGGCGAGGGTGCTATGAACTGAGCCACAGCTGACACGGTGTAGTGTTAATGTCTCTGGATTAATAATCTAGAGGCCCAGGCTAATGTTCTGGGGACACTCCCACCACAGCAGCTGGTGCAATTTAAATTCAATTAGTCTCAGTAAGGGTGACCATCGATTGTCATAAAAACCCGTCTGGATCACTAATGTCCTTGAGGGAAGGAAATCAGTCACCCTTACCTGGTCTGGCCTACATGCAACTCCAGACCCACAGCAATGTGGTTGACCCTTAATTGCCCTCTGAATGGTCGAGCAAGCCACTCAGTTCTATGGCACTTAGGGATAGGCAACAAATGCTGGTCTTGCCAGTGATGCCCACATCCCATGAAAAAATTTTAAAAAAATGACCTTGACTTGGGAGTACAGGGTAAACTTTCAAAATCAATTTTCGTTATTTTCCTAATGCAAATTTGCTGTGGGTACATTGCTTTCTTTAAAAAATCATTCATGGAAAGGCTAGGCCAGCATTTATTGCCCATCCCTAATTACCCTCAAGAAGCTTATGCATAACCAAAATAACAAAGCAATGATTACTTCAGCAATGCCACAACCAGCGTCGCTACATTGTAACGCCAACATCACAGTTAAAAAATAGAATTAAGAGAGGGGAAAATAGAGAATGAGTCTTGGGTCTTCACACTCCGTCCCCTGGACTGATACGACCAATGGATATGAACGTGACTGTCCTCCAAAACATCTCCTCAGGCACAGGTGGTGAATTGGAAATAGAGATGAGGCAAAATGCAGATTTCTGGGAAGCTCCCTGAATCTGGATTTGTAGGCCGGTTCGATTATCCAACCCTGAAATCCTGCTGTTCCCCTGCTCCGGAAAGTTCCAAGCCGAGGAGACTACAGGGGAAAAACAGGAGAACGGGACCAGCTGAGTAGCTCTTGCAGAGAGCCGGCACGGACACGACGGGCCGAATGGTCTCCCTTGCTGAAACCATTCAATTTTGCTATATCTAGTTCATGAGTGTAACTGTGAGACTCATTTCCTTTTGGAAGGCAAGATCAAAAATAAGGCAGCAACTTGGCTTAAGTTCGAATGTTTGTTTGGCAGTGGATGAGAATCCCAATAATTCTAAAGTTTAATGCCTCCACATAAAGGAAGACTTGCATTTATATAGCACCCTCCATGACTGCTGGACATCTCAAAGTACTTTCCAGCCAATTAAATACTTTTTCAAGTGTAGTCACTGTTGTAACGTGGGAAATGTGGCAACCAATTTGGGCCTATAATTGTGATATGATTGTGGGTCAGGAAACCTGGGTAACGCCCCTGCAGTGCTGTGGGATTTTTTTTATGGCTATGTCAGAGGGTAGATTTGGTTTAATATCTCATCCAAAAGATGGCACTTTCAACAGTGCAGCTGGAGTGTCAGCTTTTAGTTTTGTGCTCAGGTCCAGGATTGGGACTTCAACCTACTAACTTCTGATTCTGGCGTGAGTGCTACCAACTAAGCCACAGCTGACACCCAGCATCTTAAATCACAGGTATGATTAATATCATCAAAGCTGAACTTTACAAGACCACTAAGGTTTGAAATATACCTTCAACTCAAAGTAAAATGGAGAATTCTGGAGAAATATCTCAGCTCATAGACAAGCCCATGTGATTGGGTTGCCAAGGGAGGAGAAGCTCCATCAGAAACCCATTGAAGTGTGATGGCCTTTGACTCAGAAGCAGTAACAATAAGGATAATTTGTGCTTTCTCTAAAATGTTTGGGGAATGTGTAATTGTTGCAAAATAAATTTAGAAAGGATTTTTAAGAGTAACAATTGTAAAGGGATGGATTATAATTTTTGGACAATAAATACTGGTGCATGTAATCTGGCAACTCTTGACCTGGAAGTAGTACCACAGGAAGGAAGTTAAGATATGGAGATCATGTGGCAAAGAGAAAAGGGAGGAGCTGGAGAGGTGATCAGGCCGAGTGGGTAGAACTAGATTCCGTCTCCACAAGGAGCTTGCGGTGGTCACTCCTACTGATATTGTCATGGACAGATGCATCTGCAGCAGGCAGGTTGATGAGGGCAAATACAAGTGTGTTTTTCCCTCTTGTTGGTTCCCTCACCACCTGCTGCATGCCCAGTCGAGCAGCTATGTCCTTTAGGACATGGCCAGCTCGGTCTGTTGTGGTGCTACTGAGCCACTCTTGGTGATGGACAGTGAAGTCCCCCATCCAGAGTACATTCTGCGCCCTTGCCGCCCACAGTGCTTCCTCCAAGTGGTGTTCAACATGGAGATGGGGGGATGGTACGTGGTAATCAGCAGGAGGCTTCCTTGCCCATGTTTGACCTGATGGCATAAGACTTCATGGAGTCCAGAGTCGATGTTGAGGACTCCCAGGGTAACGCTCCCAACTGTATGCCACTATGCCACCACCTTTGCTGTGTGTGTCCTGCCGGTGGGACAGGAACATACCCAGGGATGGTGATGGTGGAGTCTGGGATGTTATCTGTAAGGTATAATTCTGAGAGTATGGCCATGTCAGGCTGTTGCTTGATTTGACTAGTCTGTGAGACAGCTCTCCCAATTTTGGCACACGCCACCAGATGTTAGTAAGGAGGACTTTGTCAGGGACAGGGCAGGGAGGCAGGTCCCAAGTCAACCTCAGCCAGGCACAGGAATTTAAACTGTGCTATTGACCTTATTCTGATGCTATTATTACGCTAACCATCTAGCCAACTGAGCTAATGGGTCCCTTACTGATTCAATAGTAGCTTTCAAAAGGGAATTGGATAAGTACTTGAAGAAGAAAAAAATACAGGGGTAATAGGAAAGCGTTTGAGAGAGGCAGGGGAAACTGGGGCAGACTCGATGGGACAAATGGCTGCCTCCTGTGCTGCACTAGTCTATTTCTCTATAATGTGCAGTTTCTGCAATTTCCCATTAAAATAAATGGAAGAATTTTTCTTTCAAAAATGAAAATTTTCGTTGTTGATTTTTTTTCTCTTAGAATGAAGTCGAGATCATCTTCGCCTCCAATCCTTGTTCATGCTAATGAATCTACACCTGTTCGTGTTCATATTCAAAAGCCCAAGTTATTGCCTTCTGTTGTGGAAGTAGGTATAAATGGTGAAAATTGCTCAATAAAAATAATTGAAAGCAAGAAGTTGTTGACAAAAGAATCAGAGGTGACATGAGGAAACCTTTTTTTAAACCTGGCAAGTTGGTTATCTGGCAATCACTGCCTAAAAGGGTAGTGGAAGCAGATTCAACGGTAAAATGTGAAAGAAAATTGGATAAATACTTGAAGCTTGGAAGAAAAAATTGCAGGACTGTAAAGAAGGGCGTGGGGTTAATTGGAAACCTCTAGCAAAGACCCAATGCAGACACAATGAGCTGCATAGCCTCCCTCTGTACTATGTTATTTTATGATTCTAATTAATATGATAGTTTGGGAAAAATAATGTGGATATGGTGTGCCTAGACTTTAGAAAGCCATTAACAGAGTACCACACAGGGAATGATTTAGGGGCATAGAATTAGGGCAGAAGTAGCAAATTGGATTCAAAGTTTGTAACAAGGGAGGATTTAAGGGCAGTTTCTGAGAATGATTGGAGGTGCGTAGCAGGGTTGACAGAGTTCTTTTCTAGGACTGCTCCTGTACATCAATGGCTTGGGTATAAGGCTAGAGGGAGTGATGCTCAAATTGAACAGGAAACTTTGTAAATGATTCTGATTAAAGAAAGCTGAAGGTGGATATTCGTAAGCTGGTGGAATGAGCAAAATGGTGATGGATGGCATTTGATATCAGTAAGTGTGAGATATATTTTGACTTTTAACAAGTAATAATACTTTGAAGGGGGGAAGATTGAGTTATATAGAAGAGCAGAGGGATTTGGGGGTTCATGTTTAAGAGACATTGCAAGAGGCACCCCTAACCCTCAAATGAATGAAGCCATACTAATAGAATACTCTGTTTTATGGCAAGTTATATAGGATATAAAATTGAATTGTGAATCAATGAAAAACACAATTATAATACAACGCACAGGTTTGGGTTCCTCATGATTGGAGGCATGTTGATGTATTAAAGAGAATATGAAAAATACAAAGAAAAAGATTTGAGAAGTTGAGGCTGTTTTGATTAGGACTGAAGAGATTAAGAGGTTATTTGATTGAGTTATTTGAAATTATGAAAGGATGGGCAAAGCAGACAGAAACTGCATAACACAGCGCTGATGGATTTCGAATCAGGGAAGATTAAATGTAAGAGATTTGGGATAGACAAGAAGCACTTGCACACAGGTTGTGAAGCAATGGAATGCATTACGAGGGTGAGTGACTGAACAGAGACCATGCCAATATTCAAGAATAGGTGACATGTCAACATTTAAGAATAAGTGAAATAGGTGGTTGAGGAAAGGGGAATGAATGAAACATGGGATTGGTAGCGCAGATGTGTTGAAGGCATAGATTAAAGTTTTAGCGATGAAGAAATGGAAGTGGGGGCTGTACCAGGCAATATTATGGAGGATGTTGGCAGTCTTTGTGATGGAGAGGATATGGAATCTGAAATTCACCTTAGTTTCAAACAGGGCTGCAAAAAGTTTGGTTTTGCCTTAACTGGGTAGTTCCAGGGAAGAGATTGGAATTAGCAGTACAGGAGATAGTAATTAAAGACAATGGCCACGGTCTTCCCAATTCTGAGCTGGAGGAAGAGTCAACCCATGCAAAATAGGATCTTGAGCAATCTCCTTGATAGCACAGAGTAAGGGCTGGTGAGAGGTGCATATCACCAGTATATAATCTGAAAGATGACAAAAGGTGCAGTGGGCCTATACTCTCTGGAGCTTAGAA
This sequence comes from Cetorhinus maximus, assembly GCF_964194155.1. NCBI lineage: Eukaryota > Metazoa > Chordata > Chondrichthyes > Lamniformes > Cetorhinidae > Cetorhinus > Cetorhinus maximus. The sequence continues at coordinate 13,349,747 of NC_135895.1, read as the reverse complement.
AGGCGATCTCATTGAAACCTATAAGATCGAGATTCCGAGGGAGCTTGATAGGGTCGACACTGAGAGATTGTTTCCACAGGACTGGGAATCTAAAACACAGGGACACGGTGTCAGGATAAAAGGTCAAGTGTTTGATGAGATGAGAAGAAATTGCTTCGCTCAAAGGATTGTGAATCTTTGGAATTCTCTACCTAGAGGGTTGTGGCTGTTGCATCGTTGAATACATTTAAGGCTGAGACAAATTTTTGGTCTCAGGGAATCCAGGGATATGGGGAACAGGCAGGAACATAGAGTTGAAGCCCAGGGTCAGCCATGACTGTATAGAATAGAATAGCAGTGCAGGCTAGATGAGCCATGTGGCCTGCTCCTGTTTCTTGGGTGTGTAGATGAGGAAGGGAAGAAGATCAAAGATAACACCCCTCTGGTGTCCGACAACAAGTTGATGCAGGAGTGTGAAACCATTGTTAAAAATGCTAAGCTAGGTTCCAGTATATCAGATATATTCAGATAAGTAAGAGTGGAACCATTTAGGGGAAGTCCCACATTGGGGGAGAGGTATTGAAATAGTGTAGGTGATGCAATCTTGTTAACAATCTTTTAAAGTATTTGTTGATATATTGTGTTTGTCAACTTGAGCACCAAAGTTTTGGAGGTGGTAAATTATATTAACTGATGCCATTTTACTTGAAAAAATTGAGAAGGGAGTGTTGCACATTTTTTCATTCCCAGGTTGCTAGGTTATAGAATATATGAACAAAGGCTTTCGCGGTTACCACATTTTTAGACGTGGCCACCTCACAGCTTACGGGATTGCAGACGGAGGGGGAATGGGTGACCATCAGTCAGAAGAAACCTGTCTGGCAGATAGTCAGGAAATCGCCAGGGTGCATCTCGCTCGAGAACCGTTTTTCTGCGTTGGAAAGCGGTGAGAGTGATGGTTCATCTGGGGAGTGCAGCCATGCTCATAGCACTGTGAGTGGCTAGGCTGCACAGTGGGGGAGGAAAAAGAGGGGAAGAGCAATAGTGGTAGGAGACTCGATAATAAGGGGAACAGACAGGCATTTCTGCGGCCGTAGATGTGACTCCAGGATGGTATATTGCCTCCCTGGTGCCAGGTTCAAGGTGGGGGGGGGCAAACAGACAGAGATTGTGGTACATATTGGTAATAACGACATAGGGAGAAAGAGGGATAAGATTCTGCAAGCAGAATTTAGGGAGCTAGGAAACAGATAAAAAAACAAGACCCCAAAAGTAGTAATCTCTGGATTACTTCCGGTGCCACGCGCTAGTGAGTATAGAAATAGGAGAATAGTCCAGATGAATGAATGGCTGGAGAGATGGTGCAGGAGGGAGGGCTTTAGATTTCTGGGACATTGGGACCATTTCTGGGGGCTGTGGGACCTGCACCAGGCGGACGGGTTGCACCTGAACAGGAATGGGACCAACACCCTTGCGGGGAGGTTTGCTATGGCTGTTGGGGAGCATTTAAACTAACTTGGCAGGGGGATGGGATCCCGAGAGGAGGTTCAGCAGGGGGAGATGCACAGCCAAAATTAGAAGAGAGAGCAAGTGAGTCTGGAAGGCATAGAAATTATAGGCCAGTTAAGGCACAAGGGAGTTTGGCAAGGTTGGATGGTATTTATTTTAATGCAAGAAGTCTGATGAATAAGGCAGATGAGTTGAGGGCACAAATTAACACATGGAAGTATGATGTAATTGATGTTACAGAGACATGGTTGAGGGAAGGGCAGGATTGGCAGCTCAATATTCCAGGATATAGGGTCTTCAGGCGAGACAGGGAAAGAGGTAAAAGAGGAGGGGGTATCACAATATTGATCAAGGAATCAATTACAGCAGTAAGGAGGGATGACATCTTAGAAGGCTCCTCAAATGAAGCCACGTGGGTAGAACTGAAAAACAAAAAAGGAGCAATCACATTGCTGGGAGTGTACTAAAGGCCCCCAAACAGTCAGAGAGAAATAGAAGAGCAGATATGTAGGCAAATTTCAGAGAAGTGTAAAAATAATAGGGTAGTAATAGTAGGGGATTTCAACTTCCCCAACATTAACTGGGCTAGTCATAGTGTGATAGGTTTAGAGGGAGCGGAATTCTTAAATGCATCCAGGAGAGCTTTTCAAGCCAGTACGTAGAAGGTCCTACAAGAAAGGGGGTGGTCTTGGACTTTATTTTAGGGAATGAAGCCGGGCAAGTGGTAGCGGTATCAGTGGGGGAGCATTTTGCAGATAGTGATCATAACTCTGTTAGATTCAAGGTTGTTATGGAAAAGGACAAGAATGGGCCAGAATCAGAGTTCTAAATTAGGGGAAGGCCGATTTTAATAAGATCAGATGTGATTTGGCCAGAGTGGACTGGGAGCAGCTACTTCAGATAAATCTGCATCAGAGTAGTGGGACTCATTCAAGAAGGAAATGGGGAGAGTACAGGGCCAACATATTCCAGTAAAGACAAAGGGTGGGAGCAACAAATCCAGGGAACCCTGGATGTCAAGGGATATACAGGATTGGACAAAGAGAAAAAGGGAGGCATATGGCAGATACCGAGGGCTCAAAACAGCAGAATCCTTAGAGGAATATAAAATGCGTAGGGGGGAACTTAAAAAGGAAATTAGGAGAGCAAAAAGGGGGCATGAAAAACATTGGCAGGTAAAATAAAGGAAAATCCAAAGTTGTTTACAAGTACGTCAAGAGTAAGAGGATAACTAGGGAAAGGGTAGGGTCCATTAAGGACCATAGTGGTAATGTGTGTGTGGAGCCGGAAGATGTAGGTAGGGTTCTCAATGAATACTTTGTGTCGGTGTTCACAAGAGAGAGGGATGGCTTGGGTTTAGAAATCAGGCAGAAGGGCTGTGATATAATTAAAGAAATGAGCATAGAAAGGGAGGTGGCCTGGCAGGCTTAAAGGTAGATAAATCTCTAGGCCCGGATGAAATGTATCCCAGGCTGTTGACTGAGGCAACGGAGGAGATAGCAGGGGCGCTGGCAATAATTTTCAATACCTCTCTGGTCACAGGAGAGGTGCCAGAGGGCTGGAGGACAGCCAATGTGGGACCATTATTCAAGAAGGGAGGAAGGGTTGAACCAGGGAACCACAGGCCAGTCAGTCTAACCTCAGCGGTGGGGAAACTATTGGAAGCAATTCTGAGGGACAGAATTAATCTACATTGGAGAGGCAGGGATTAATCAAGGACAGTCAGCATGGTTTTGTTAAGGGGAGGTCATGTCTGATCAATTTGATTGAATTTTTCGAAGAGGTGACCAGGTGTGTAGATGAGGGAAATGCATTTGACGTAGTCTACTTGGACTTCCGCAAGGCTTTTGATAAGGTCCCGCACGGGAGATTGATAACGAAGATAAGAGCACATGGGATCCAAGGCAATTTGGCAAATTGGATCCAGAATTGGCTGAGTGGCAGGAAGCAGAGGGTGATGGTCAAGGGGTGTTTTTGTGACTGGAGGCCTGTGTCCAGTGGGGGCAAACAGGGATCGGTGTTGGGTCCCTTGCTGTTTGTGATATATATAAACAATTTAGACTTGAATGTAGGAGAGTTGATCAGTAAGTTCACGGATGACATGAAAATTGGTGGGGTGGTAAATAGTGAGGAGGATAGCCTTAGATTACAGGAGGATATACGGGCTGGTCAGATGGGCTGATCAGTGGCAAATGGAATTTAATCTGGATAAGTGTGAAGTGATGCACTTGGGCAGGACAAACAAGGCACGGAAATACATGATGAATGGTAGGACCCTGGGAAGTCCCGAGGATCAGAGGGATCTTGGTGTGCATGTCCACTGGTCCCTTAAGGTAGCGGGACAGGTAGATAAGGTGGTTAAGAAGGCATATGGGATTCTTACCTGTATTCGCCGAGGCATAAAATATAAGAGCAGGGAGGTTGTGCTGGAACTGTATAAAACGCTGGTTAGGCCACAGCTTGAGTATTGCGTGCAGTTCTGGAATCCGCATTATAGGAAGGATGTGATTGCACTAGAGAGAGTGCAGAGGAGATTTACCAGGATGTTTTCTGGGCTGGAGAGTTTTAGCTATGAGGAGAGATTGGATAGACTGGGGTTATTTTCCCTGGAGCTGAGGAGATTGAAGGGGGAGTTAAGGTAAGGGGCAGGAGGTTTAGAGGGGATGTGAGGAAGAATTTTTTCACCCAGAGGGTGGTGGGAATCTGGAACTCTGCCTGAAAGGGTGGTAGAGGCAGAAACCCTCATAATATTTAAGAAGTATTTGGACGTGCACTTGCCATGCCATGGCATACAAGGCTATCGGACTCGTGCTGGAAGATGGGATTAGAATATTTAGGTTCTCGTTTGACTGGCGCAGACTCGATGGGCCGAATGGCCTTTTTCTGTGCTGTAGACCTCTATGACTGACGCTAAAGTGATGGAACAATTTTGAGTTCGTTTGTTTAGGAAGTCACCAAGTAGACTCCCTTCACCACTGGTCATTGCACCATTTCCCCACACCCCCAAATTCTATGCACTCCCTGACGGTTAATTAGAAAGTAGCATCTGTGGAAGATATCTGGGGTGGGTCACTTGTGTTGGGGAAGGAAACAGTGAACTCACAAGGAGTTCAATTGCTGATCATCAGTTCACAACCGCAGCACCCATTTGGATGGAAAAAAGGGAAAACGGGTGAGGCAAGTTCTCTCTGAAAGCTTTATGCACCAAAAATAAAACTCTGTTTGAAGAAGCCAGTCTTGGTCTCGGTCTTTATTGCCAAACAGCTGTCGGAGCTTAACAACTGTTGCGCTCTCATCTGAAAAGCTGTGTGGGAGGTGGGATGGTGAAAATATAATTTCTGGAACTGGTTTTTAATTCAAAGGGAGAACAATGACTTGTATTTATATAACACCTTTTTAAATGAAATAAAATGTCCCAGGGTCCTTCACGGGAGCTTTGTAAAGCAAAATGTAACACCAAGCCACGTAAGTTATTGGTGCAGATGGCCAAAAGCCTGGTCAAAGAAAGAGGGTTTAAGAAGATTCTACAATGAGATAAATGGTACAGGCAGGCGGGGCGGTTTAGAGAGGGAATTCCAGAGCTTAGAGCTGAAGCAATGGTAGAGTGATTAAAATTGAAGATGCTCGAGAGGCCAGAAATGGAGAAGCACAGATGTCCCAGAGGGTTGTGGGGCTGGAGGAGACCACGGAGATGGGGAGGGCTATTGAGGAATTTAAAAACGAATGAAAATTTTAAAATTGATTCCTGGTTAAGCAACATCTCAATGTAGATAAGCGAGCACTTTCATAGTTTCATATTTGAACTGCAAAACAGTATATGTTTGGTAAATCTGTTGTACGTAGACCATAATTTTCAGATCATTACCCTCAAGGGTATGTTTTCTTCAATTATCTTGTGTGCACAAAAAAAAAGCGTTCAACTGATTCAACGAAAACAAATAGACCTGTGAAGCGGAAAACTAAACGTTACAGGAAACCTCATACTTCTGTGTATAGCCAGAATTACAAACAGGAGGTAGGCATAGCAAATCTGATTATAGCGTTCTGATAAGCAAAATTACTAATTTGCATGCCTGTAAAGCAAAATGGGAACTTATTTTTAAAAATTCATGGTTGACAATGTTAGTCTAATTGGGCTAATTGTTTTTCTGTTGAACAAAATAAAATTGTAGATGCAATAGAGAATTTAGTTTCCAAAAACCTATTTGCAGTGGGCCATGTTCACTTCTCTATGGAGCTCTTTGCTGCTGTTATGGAACTTTATACCATATGCGAGCAATCTCGCTGTTGCTTCTCTTGAATATTAACATCCACGTATGTTTAGATGCGCTAGGTTCTGCTTAATGTGGCACAACTTTTTGTCAGACAGCCAACTTCTGTGAGAGCTTGCATAAAGATGAGGGGACATAACAGGGACCGAAGAAATGTAAGGAAGGAGTTATGGAAAAACAAGATATGTACACAAACAATCTTCTTGTAATTCTTAAGCTATCTACTGGATTAGGGCAAATATGAATAAAAGATTTATTGTGATGAGCACTGACTAACATTTTTATTTGTCTCCATGTTTATGTTTATGTTTCTGATGTATCTGATACGTTAAACAATTGAGCCTTCCCTTTGCACATCTGATCTAATATCTAATATACATTCAGTATAAATGTTTTGTATTGAAAATTCTAAATAAATTTATTGTATGCTTAGTATTAAATTGACGCCTTAGGGAGTTTAGAATAAGCATAAGGCAGAACTATTTTTTTTGTGCGCTAGCAAAATGACTGATGATTCCATTGAGAGGTTAACTCAGGAAAGATTGAACAGACTGGGCCTCTTTTCTTTTAGAACGGAGAAGGCTGAGGAACGACCTAATAGATTATGAAAGGGTTTTGACAGGGCAGATGTAAAGATGATGTTTCCACTTGCGGACAAAATAAGAACTAGGGGCCATAAATATAAAAGCATCACGAATAAATCCAATAGGGAATTCAAGCAAAACCACTTTGCCCAGAGTGTGGGTTGAATGTTATCTGCTCTAACATCTTGTGCGGCTCAGTGTCGTATTTTGTTTCATAGCATTCCTGCGAAGCACCTTGGGGGATGCTTTATTACATTAAAGGCACTATATAAATGCAAATTGTAGTTACTGAATCTGAATATGTAAGGAAAAGTATGTTGTATTTTAATTTGGATATTGTGCAAAACTGTTTGAATGTCCTTTTGAAAGGGTGCCTAACTCACTATCGACCCACAATTGTCTGAAGTATAAAGGTTTTAAAAATGAATATATTTCTTGTTCCTTTATGTTAGAAGGGACCAACACGCAGGGTCTCTATCACCCTAGGTGGGACAGAAAATAACTCCTCCGTAATCCATTCCAGTGATGTTAGCTTTGATGAGGAATCCAACATTAATAAACAAGTGTACCGGTGTGGACTTCAGATTGACAGCTTAATGGAAGATTTAGAGAGTTTGAAAAATGAAGTAAGTTTTGATAAGTTTTAATTAAAGATGTTGGTGTTAGATGATGAGATCTTTGTATAATGTTGACCCCAGTACTTCCAGTTGATGAATTGCCCTTTCTACTTGGGTCTGTTACAAGAGGGTTGAATCAGAAGATGTGATTAGCAAAGAGGCACCTGAATATTTGCATCCTAAAGACATGGGACATATTCAAGATCATTTTGTCCATTTAATTGTTGATTGTACTCTTTGGTTATTTGTTTTTCTCGCTGTCATACAAATTGCTAACAGGAATTGTTCAGCTTTCAGGGCACGTAACAAATGAACAGCTTGAGGATGGACTGAGTGCATCAAATTGGATAACTGAAGAATGTGGAGCTGAAGCACAAGAGCTCAGTCGAACAACTGATAAAATTAGGACTTTTAAGGAGAGTTTTGAAAAGTTACAGAAAGAGCTGGACCTGAGAGGGTAACTAATTAACTATGTTTGTCTGCCTTTGTGAGATATTACAATATTAATGTAAATGTTTCAAGGCATTAATATGAAATTATGTTGCCTGCTATTTTAACTAGTGTTACTGATTTAAATAACGTGATAATATCTTAATTTCAAACCATTTTGGTGTTTTGCTTCTTCAGCTGTATTACTTTTATTTAAATTAGATTATTTAAATTAGATGAGTGCAATACAGAAACAATTAACCTCATTGGTGGCAGTCTATATTAGAAAAAATACTAATTATCCTTACATACATGAGTAGATAAAAATATGCAATGATGCAACTTGCAGTTAAACTCAAAGGGCCGAATGGCCTACTGCTGATCCAGGCTGACATTTATCCCTTTGTCCAGGCTGACATTTATCCCTCATCCAATACCACCAAGGCAGTTTAATTGGTCATCCATCTCGTAGCTGTTTGTTGTGGGTGATTGATGTGTCCAGAATTGGTTGTGACTCACAGACGTTTACAGCACAGAAGGAGGCCATTCGGCCCATCGTGTCTGCACCGATCAACAAAGATCTGACTGCACCAATCCCATTTTCCAGTGCTTGGCCCATAACCCTGGAGGCTATGGTAACACAAGTGCATATCTAAATACTTCTTAATTGTTACGAGAGTTTCTGACTCAATCACCCTTTCAGGCAGTGAGTTCCAGACTCCCACCACCCTCTGGGTGAAAACATTTCTCCTCACCTCTCCTCTTATCCTTCTACCTCTTACCTTAAATCTATGGTCACTGGTTATTGACCCCTTACTAATGGAAAAAGTGCCTTCCTATCTATGCCCCTCATAATCTTATACACATTGATCAGGTCCCCTCTCAACCTTCGCTGCTCCAAGGAAAACAACCCCAGCCTATCCAATCTTTCCTCGTAGATCAGACCCTCCAGCCCAGGCAGCATCCGGGTATATCTCCTCTGCATCCTCTCCAGTGCAATCACATCCTTCCTATAATGTGGTGATCAGAACTGCACACAGTACTCCAGCTGTGGCCAAACCAGCATTTTTATACAGTTCCAACATAACCTCCCACTCTTGCCTTTATTAACCAAGGCATAGGATACAAGTATCCCATATGTCTTAACCACCTTATCTACCTGCCTTACTACCTTCAGGGAATCTGTGGATATGCACACCAAGGTCCCTCTGATCTTCAGTACTTTCCAGGGTCCTACCATTCATAGTGTAATCCCTTGCCTTGTTAGCCTTCGCCAAGTGCATTACCCCAGTTTTCCGGATTGAATTCCATTGCCATTGCTCTGTCCACCTGACCAGTCCATTGATATCCTCTTGCAGTTTACAGCTATCCTCCTCACTATTTACCACCCTACCAATTTTCGTGTTATCCGCGAACTTCTTGATCGTACTCTCTACATTTAAGTCCAAATCATTTATGCACACCACAAACGGCAAGGGCCCCAGCACCGAGCCCTGCAGAACCCCACAGGAAACAGACTTCCAGTCACAGAAACATCTTTCTACCATCACCCTCTGCTTCCTGCCTCTCAGCCAATTTTGGATCCAGTGTGTCACTTTGTCTTGGATCCCATGGGCTCTTACTTTCTTGACCAGTCTGCTGTGAGGGACCTTATCAAAAGCCTTGCTAAAGTCCATGTAGGCCCCATCAAATGCATTACCCTCATCAACACTCCTAGTTACCTCCTCAGAAACTTCGATCAAATTTGTCAAACACAACCTTCCCTGAACAAATCCATGCTGACGATCCCTGATTAATCCAAGTCTCTCCAAGTGCAGATATGTTCTATCCCTCAGAATTCTTTCTAGTAAATTCCCCACCACTGAGGTTAGACTGACTGGCCTGTAATTTCCTGGTCTGTCCCTTCCTCCCTTTTTTAATAATGGGCCAGAGAGGAGAGGCCACAAGTGACGTGGCAGTGGACTGGAGGACTGCTAACGTTGTCCCATTGTGAAAAAAGGGAGGAAGGGATAGACCAGGAAATGATGTGACATTTCCCTACATTGCAACAGTGGCAGTGCTACAAAAGTAATTAACTGGCTGTGAAGAGCTTTGCGATGTCCTGAGGATGTAAATGGCTCCACATGAGTGGAAGGTCTTACTCTTATTCAGTTACAATTTTTTTTCATTCATTTCATTGGATGTGGGCATCACTGGCCAGGCCAGCATTTATTGCCCATTCCTAATTGTCCTTGAGAAGGCGATGATGAGCCACCTTCCTTGAACTGTTACAGTCCATGTAGTGTAGGCATACCCAGATTATCGTCAGAAATGGAGATCCAGGATTTTGACCCAGTGACTGTGAAGGCATGGCGATACAGTTCCAAGTCAGGATAGTGTGTAGCCTGGAGGCTAAGTTGCAAGTGGTGGTTTCCAATGCATCTGCTGCCCTTCTTCTAGGTGGCTGAGGCCACAGGTTTGCAAGATGCTGTTGTAGTAGCCTTGGTAAGTTGCTGCAGTACATCTTGTAGAGGGTATACTATGCTGGCACTATGCGTCCGTGGTGGAGGAAATGAATGTTTAAGGATGGAGTGCCCATACAGAATGCTTCATTGTCCTGGATGGTGTTGAGCTTCTTGAATGTTATTGGAGCTGCAGTCATCAAGCTAAGTGGAGAGTATCCATCACACTCCTGACTTTTGCCATATAGATGGTGCATAGACTTTGTGGAGTCAGGAGGTGAGTTATTCACTGCAGAATTCCCAGGTTCTGACCTGCTCTTGTAGCCACAGTATTTATATGGCTGGTCCCGGTCAGTTTCTGGTCAGTGGTAATCCTCAGGATGTTTATAGTGGGGGATTCAGCAATGGTAATGCCATTAAATGTCAAGGGAGATGGTTAGATTCTCTTTTTTTTGGAGATGGTCATTGCCTGACACTTGTGTGGCACAAATGTTATTTGCCACTTTTCAGCCCAAGCCTGGATATTGTCCAGGTCTTGCTGCATATGGGCACAGACTGCTTCAGTAGCTGAGGAGTCGTGAATGGTGCTGAACACTACGCAATTATCACCAAACATCCCCACTTCTGATCTTATGATGGAGGGAAGGTCATTGATGAAGCTTCTGAAGATGGTTGAAACTAGGACACTACCCTGAGGAACTCCTGCAGTGATGTCCTGGGACTGTCATGATTGAACTTCAACAACAGCCACCTTCTTTGGTGCTAGGTATGACTCCAACCAGCAGAGAGTTTTCCCCCTGATTCCCATTGACTCCACTTTTGCTAGGGCTCCTTGATGCCACACTCAGTCACTCTCACCTCACCTCTGGAGTTCAGCTCTTTTGTCCATGTTTCGACCAATGCTGTAACGAGGTCAGGAACTGAGTGGCTGTGGCAGAACCCAAACTGAGCATCATAAGACCAGGATTGGGCCACTTGGCCCTTCGAGCCTGCTCTACCATTCAATAAGATCATGGCTGATCTGATTGTAACCTCAACTCCACATTCCCGCCTACCCCGATAACCTTTCACCCCCTTGCTTATCAAAAATCTATCTACTTCTGCCTTAAAAATACTCAGACTCTGCTTCCATTGCCTTTTAAGGAAGAGAGATCCAAAGATTCACGACCCCCTGAGAGAAAAAAATTCTCCTCATTTCAGCATTAAATTTATTTTTAAATAGTGACCCCTAGTTCTAGATTCTCCCACAAGAGGAAACATCCTTTCTATATCCACCCTGTCAAGACCCCTCAGGATCTTAAATGTTTCAATAAAGTCCCTATTGCTGTTCTAAACTCCATTGGATACAAGCCTAGCCTATCTAACTTTTCCTCATAAGACAACCTGCTGAGTAAGTGCCATTTGATAACACTATCAATGACTCATTCCATCACTTGCTGATGATTGAGAGTAGACTGATGGGATAGTAATTGGCCAGGTTAGATTTGGCCATTTTGTGGACAGGACATACTTGGGCAATTTTCCACATTGCTGGGTAGATGCCATTGTTGTAGCTGTAACAGCTTGGCTAGGGTCGCTTCTGGAGCACAAGTCTTCGCTATTATTGCTGGAATTTGTCAGGGTCCATAGCTCTTGCAGTATTCAGTGCCTTCAGCTGTTTCCTGATATCACGTGGAGTGAATCAAATTGGCTGAAGACTGGCAGGGATCTCAGGAGGAAGCTGAGATGGATCATCCACTTGGCAGTTCTGTTTGAACATGGTTTCTAATGCTTCTGCCTTGCCTTTTGCATTGACGTACTGGGCTCCCCCATCATTGAGGATGGAGATATTTGTGGTTCCGCCTCCTCCAGTTAGTTGCTTAATTGTCCACCAACATTGACATACGAACATACGAATTAGGAGCAGGCGTAGGCCTTTCGAGCCTACTCCACCATTCAATAAGAGTATGGCTGGCCTGATTGTAATCTGAACCCCACATAACTACCCCTAATAACCTTTCACTCCCTTGTTAACCAAGAATCTATCTAGCTCTGCCTTAAAAATATTCAAAGAATCTTCTTCCACCGCTGTTTGAGAAAGAGAGTTCCAATGACTCTTGACGATCTGAGAGAAAATTTCTCATCTCTGTCTTAAATGAGCGACCCATTATTTTTAAAACAGTGGCTCCTAGTTCTAGATTCTCCCACAAGAGGAAACATCCTCTCCACATCCACCCTGTCAAGACCCCTCAGGATCTTAGAGGTATCAATCATGTTGCCTCTTATTCTTCTGAACTCCAGTGGATACAAGCCTAACTTATCCAACCTTTCCTCCATAAGACAACCCGCCCATTCCTGGTATTAGTCTAACAAGCCTTCTCTGAAATGCTTCTAACACATTTACATCTTTCCTTGAATAAGGATACTGTACACGTTACTCCAGATGTGGTCTCACCAGTGCCCTGTGCAACTGAAGCATAACCTCTCCACTTTTGTAATCAATTCCCCTCACATTAAACAATAATATTCTATTAGCTTTTCTAATTATTTGCTCTACCTGCATACTAGATTCATGCACCAGATCCCTCTGAATCTCGGAGCTCTGCAGTCTCCTCACCATTTAGATAATTTTGTTTTTATTCTTCCTGCCAAAATGGACCATTTCACATTCGCCCACATTATACTCCATTTGCCAGATCTTTGTCCACTCACTTAACCTATGTCCCTTTGTAGCCTCCTTATGTCCTCTTCACAATTTACTTTCCTATCTATCTTTGTGTTGTTAGCAAATTTTGTAACCATACCTTCGGTCCCTTCATCCAAGTCATTTATATAAATTGTAAAAAGTTGAGGCCCCAGCACTGATCCCTGTGGCCTATCACTTGTCACATCCTGCTGACCAGAAAAAGCTCCAGTTGGGCCTGGAGTTCCTCTTAGTGAGCCAATCTTCTATCCATGCCAGTATGTTACCCCCTACACTATGAACTTTTATTTTCCGCAATAACCTTTGATGTGGCACTGTTGACTCTGCCTGATTGCCTTGAATTTTTCTAAGTGCCCTGCTATAACATCTTTAATAATAGCTTCTAATATTTTCCTGTGACAGATTTTAGGCTAGGCTAACTAGGCTGTAGTTTCCTGCTTTCTGTCTCCCTCCCTTTTTGGATAAAAGACTTGCATTTGCTATTTTCCTATCTAATGGAACCTTCCCCGAATGCATCAACTATCTTGCTCGCCACTTCTTCCAAGGCCCGAGAATGAAGATCATCTGGACCCGGGGATTTGTCAGCCCGCAGCCCCAGCAACTTGCTCAATACCACTTCCCTGGTGATTGTAATTTTTCTGAGTCCCTCCCTTCCATTTCCTAATTTATAGCTATTTCTGGGATGTTATGTATCAACTATAGTGAAGACCGATGCAAAATACCTGTTCAATTCAGCTGCCATCTCCCTACTTTGCGTTATCCATTCCCTAGACACACTTTCTATAGGACCAACGCTCACTTTAACTTTTTCTTATTTAAATATCTATAGAAACTCCTACTATCCATCTTTATATTACCAACTAGCTTTCTCACATACTCTGATTTTTCCCTCCTTATTAATCTTTTTGTCATTCTTTGCTCTTCTTTGTATTCTGTCTAATCTTCTGATCTGCCACCTGTCTTTGTGCACTTATATGCTTTTCTTTAAGTTTGATACTGTCTTTAATTTCTTTGGTTAACCACGGATGGTGAATCCTCCCCTTGGAATTTTTCTTTCTCATTGGGAGATATCTATTCTGTGTATTTTGAAATATCTATTTAAATGTCTGCCATTGCCTCTCTATTAACACAACCTTGTTTGCCAGTACACTTTAGCTAGCTTAGCTTTCATGCCCTTATAATTGCCCTTATTTAAGTTTAAAATTCTAGTCTTCGACCCACTCTTCTGTCCCTCAAACTGAATGTAAAATTCAATCATATTATGGTTGCTGCTACCTTGGGGTGCCTTCACTATGAGGTTATCAATTAGTCCTATCTTGTTGCACAATACCAGGTCTAGTATAGCCTGATCTCTGGTTAGCTCCAGAACATGCTGTTATTTAGAAACTATCCCGAAAACATTCTATGAACTCCTCATCTACGCTACCTTTGCCCATCTGATTTTTCCAGTCTATATGTAGATTAAAATCCCCCATGATTATAGCTGTACCTTTCTGACAAGCTCCCATTATTTCTTTCTTTATGCTCTGTCCTACCATGTAGTCACAGTTAGGGGGCCTGTGCACCTCTCCCATAAGTGACTTCTTGCCTTGATCATTTCTCATCTCAACCCAAAGCGTTTCTACATCCTGGTTTGCTGAACTTAGGTCACCCCTTTGTAATGTGCTAGTACCATCATTATATAACAGAGTCACCCTCCACCTTTTCCTAACTTCCTGTCCTTCCTAAATGTCACCCTACCCCTCAATATTTAGGTCCCAATCTCTGTCACCCTGTATCCATGTCTCTGTAATGGCTATAAGATCGTACTTATTTATTTCTATTTGCGCTATCAATTCATCTGTTCTCTTTTGAATGCTACGTGCTTTTAGATACAGAGCCTTTAGCCTTGTCCTTTTATTATTTTGGTGGTGTCTAGCCTTATCTGTTGGTTTACTCCTAGGTTTGTCCTCTGTATGTCCCTTCCTGTCCGTCTGCTTATCATTTCCCATATTAGTACCTATCTCTCTGACCTTGTCTCTACCCTTTGGTTTACCACATCTTCCCAAATTTGATCCCTTGCACCCACTATTTAGTTTAAAACCCTCTCTACTTCCCTAGTTATGTGGCTTGCTAGAACACCAGCCCCAGCATGGTTCAGGTGTAGAAAGTCCCAACAGTTCAGATCCCACTTTCCCCAGTATTGGTGGCAGTGCCTGACAAACCGGAACCCACTTCTCCCACACCAGTCTTTGGGCCATGCATTAATTTCTCTAATCATCTTTTGTCCTATGCCAGTTTGCACATGGCTCAGGTAATAATCCAGAAATTATCACCTTTGAGATTGTGCTGCTTAATTTGGTGCCTAGCTCCTCATACTGACTCTGCAGAACCTCCTTCATCATCCTGTCTATGTCATTGGTACCTACATGGACCACGGCCACTGATCCTCCCCCTCCCACTATAAGTTCCTTTCCAGCTTGAGCAGATGACCCAAACCCTGGCACCGGGCAGGCAACAAGGCCGCCTGGATTCTTTCACTTTGCGGCAGAGAACAGTGTCATCCCCCCTTACTATACTGTTCCCTATTACCACTACATTCCTTTGTGCTTCCCCCCCACCAGTTGAATGGCTTCCTGTTCCACAGTGCCATGGCCAGCTCATCCACCCTGCAGCCCCCACCCTCATTCAAACAAGCTGGAAAAAAACCTCAAACCTGTTGGACAATTGCAGAGGCTGACACTCCTGCACTCCTGCCCTCTGGGTCCCCTAACTTGCCTCAGCTGCAGTCACACCCTCCTGCCACTGACCACCTTCTAAATCAGAAGACCCCCACAAAGGGGTGCGACCGCCTCCTGGTACAAAGTGTCCAGGTAACTTTCTCTCCCCCTGATGTGTCGCAGTGTCTGCAGCTCAGCCTCCAGCTCATTGACTCTGAGCCGAAGCTGCTCAAGCCGCAAACACTTACTGCAGACGTGCTTGCCCTGGTTAACATTGGTATCCAAGAGCTCCCACATGCTGCAGCCATGACACATCACCTGTCCTGCCCATACTTAGGTGCTTTAATTAATTACTTAAATATTTTATTCAATTATTTATTTTTTTAATGTATTTATTAATCTTATCACAAATTCCTGTACTATTTCAAACCTTAGGAATAGACCTTGACCATTTACCGGATAATCACCAGATACTCGCCAAACATGTCGCTTCTACCCCTGTAGTAGAGCAAGAACCACATTTCTACAGGGTGAAGAAGTTAGGAAAAAGCAAAGGAGTACTTCCCTCCCCTCCTCTCCGAACTCCCTCCTCTCCGAACTCCCTCCTCTCCGAACTCCCTCCTTTCCGAACTCCCTCCTCTCCGAACTCCCTCCTCTCCGAACTCCCTCCTCTCCGAACTCCCTCAGCTTACCAAACTCTCTCACCCTGTTGAGGTCACACTCCAGTGCTAGTCGTACTGAGAATGTTTGAATTTATATGTTCTGATCAAATGAACTAGCTAAGCCCAGGTGCAGCAAAGACCAGTTCAAGCTAATTTCCTTAATTAACTATGTTGGCTGCTGCGAGTAAATAGCTTATATTTCCCTGCTCAGGGCCTTGGGTGAGACTTAGAATTTAAACAGTACTTGCAGTTAAATGTTAAGTACAAACAGTATTAGATTTTTAAAAGATATTTAAGTTTCTTTCAGCTCACCAAACTCTTCACTCCATTGAGGTCGCACTTCATGATTGGATGTGGCAGGATTGCAGAGTTTAGATCTGATCCGTTGGTTGTGAGATCCCTTTGCTCTTTACTAAACATGGTTATTCCACATATAACCACTTCAGGTGTTGCTTTGGATATGGCAGGGTATCCATATATAACTGGTGAGCCCGCATATCCTATTTCTGTTGAGACGCAACAGATTTCCGTTACTACTTGACTATTTCCAGTACTTCTTTATAATTAGCCACTGGAGGGGTACCTGAAGAAGGAGGAAGATTATTTTACTGCCCCTGAATCCTGGTATCATTTGAAGCTCGTCTGAGCATTATTAAACTGATATTGCTTGTTTTAACTGTAGCTGTTGCAGAATTTTAAAATTCTGCAACCATCTGGTAGTAATTGTCAGCCAGGCATAATGCTTCATTTCATATGATCATGTATTGAGTGATTAGTTTCACCTAAATCTCTGGTTTAGATCAATCTCAAGTAAGTTTGAGATTATAACTCAATCTTTAGATGTTTGTTTAGCTATAAGAGGTATGGTAGTTCAGTGGTAATCCAGCCAAGTAATCCAGAAGTTTAGACTAATGGCATAACAAACATGAGTTCACATCACACCCTGGTTGTTTAGGGATTTGGATTCTGTATTTTTTTTAAAAAAGTAATGTAAATGGAAGAAACTTACATTCTCTGTGCTTTTGTATGGGGTCAGGGCTATGCTAATGAGTTATGTGACATTTCGGTGGAATGACTTGGGATGTCTTGGCGTAAAATAGGCATTAATCAGTTAAGCATCTTTCCTGGCTGGGGGAGGGTGGTGGGGAATGGTGTTAATTCACTCTTGTGCCATAGCTGCTGAAAATTTCCAGGAAGTTACGGGTCATTATTTCCATTAATTGGTGTATATCTCGATTGCAGATAACAATGATAGATCTTGCCATTCTGATGTAATATTTATCCAGTGATAAGATAGGCCTTTCCAAACCTGCACAGAGTCACAGAATTGTTACAGTGCAGGAGGAGGCCATTTGGCTCAACATGTCTGCATTGGCTCTCTGACTGAGCAATTCACCTAGTGCCATTCTCCTGCCTACTCTCCATAGCCCTGCACATTCTTCCTTTTCAAAAAACAGTCTAATTCTGTTTTGGATGCTTTGATTGAACCTGCCTCCACCACACTCAGGCAGTGCATTCCAGACCCTAACTACCTGCTGCGTAAAAGTGTTTTTCATATCGCTTTTGCTAATTACTTTAAATTTGTGCCTCTCGTCCTTGATCCTTTCATGAGGGGGAGCAGTTTCTCCCTATCTACTCTGCCCAGGCCCCTCGTGATTTTGAATACCTCTATCAAATCTCCTCTCAGCCTTCTCTTCTCCAAGGAAAACAGTCCCAACTTCTCCAGCCTATCATTAGAACTGAACTTCCTCATCCCTAGAACTACTCACGTGAATCTTTTCTGCACTCTACGTCCTTCCTAAAGTGTGGTGCCCATAACTGGATGTAGTACTGCAGCTGAGGCCATAATAGAGTCTTATACAAGTTCAACATAACCTTCTTGCTCTGCCCCTATTAATAAAGCATAGGACACTGTATGCTTTATTAACTGCACTCTTAACCTATCCTGCCACCACCTATGGCACATATACACACAGTTCCCTCTGTTCCTGCACCACCTTTAGAATTGTACCCTTTATTTCATATTGTCTCTGCATGTTCTTCCTATCAAAATGAATCACCTCGCATTTCTCTGCATTGAACTTCACCTACCACTGCCCCACCAACCTGTCTATGTCCCATTGAAGTTCTACACTATCCTCCTGACAGTTTAGTGTTTCTAGGTTTTCGTAATTTTGCCATTCTTGAAATTGTGCCTTGTACACCAAGGTCCAGGCCATTAATATATATATCGGGAAAAGCCAAGCGTCCAACATTGAGCCCTGCAAACCTTCCTCCCACCTGATAAACACCCATTAACCACTATTCTGTGTTTCCTGTCACTCAGCCAATTCTGTATCCATGTTGCTACTGCCCTTTATATTCCATGACCTATGACTTTGCTCACAAGTGTGTTGTGCGGCACTGTATCAAAGGTCTTTTGGAAGTCCATGTACACCATTGCCCTCACCTATTACCTCTTCAAAAAACTTCAAGTTAGTCGATCATGATTTTCCATTAAGAAATCTATGCTGGCTTTCCCTAAATAACCCGCAAGTGACTATTAATTTTGTCCCGAATTATTGTTTCTAAAGGTTTCCCCACAGCTGAAGTTAAATTGACTGGCCTGTAGTTGCTGGGCTTATCTTGACACCCTTGTTTGAACAAGGGTGTAACGTTTGCAATTCTCCAGTCCTCTGACATCACCCCTGAGTCTAAAAACGACCAAAAAATTATGGCTAGTGCTCTGCAATTTCTACTCTCACTTCCCTCTGTATCCTTGGATACATCTTATCCAGTCTTGGTGCCTTATCCACTTTAAGTACAGACAGTCTATCCACTCTCTCCTACTTATTAATTGTAAACCCTTCTAGTGTCTGAATTAGTCCTCTTTCACCATGGTATGGATAGTAGCATCTTCCTTGGTAAAGACAGATGCAAAGTATTCTTTGAATACCTCAGTTGTGTCCCCTGCCTCCACCTGTAATTCCCTTGCGATCCTTAATTGGCCCTACTCCTCCTTTTAACATCCTTTTTCTATTTATTTGCCTGTAAAACACTTTGGGATTCCCTTTTATGTTAGTTGCCAAACCCTCTTCATACTCCCTATTTGCTTCTTATATTTGCTTTTTCAGCTCCCCACTGAACCTTCTGTATTCAACTTGGTTTTCAGTTGTAATTTCTACCTGACACTCGGCATAAGCACACTTTTTCTTCTTTATCTTAATTTCTAACTCATTTGTCATTCAGGGAGCTCTGGATTTGTTTGCCCTTACTTTCACCCTGACTGTGCATGACCTATCTCTTCTTTGAAGGTAGCCCATGGCTACCTAGCCATGGATGTTCAGTGACCATTTTTCCTGTCAAGCTTTGGCTCAATTTATTTGATCCAGATCTGTTCTTACCCCACTGAAGTTGGCTTTCCCCTAGCTAATTATGTTTACTCTGGATTGTTCTTTGTCCTTTTCCATAGTCAGCCTAAACCTTATGATACAATGATCACTCTCACCTAAATGTTCTCCTACTGACACTTGATCCAAGAACCAGGTCTAGCAGTGCCTCCTTTCTCGTTGGACTAGACACATACTGCTGAGGAAAAATTTCCTGAATATACTCGAGGAACTTTTGCCTCCCCTCTCTCTGCCCTTTACACTACTACTATCCAAGTCTATATTTGGATAATTCAAGTCCCCAAATTTAACTATATAATTACAATAATTTTTGCACCTCTCAGTAATTTTATTGCAAATTCAAACAAGACAACCTAGCAAGTAAGGGATATAAATACAAATTGAATGGAATTAATCTGACTCTGGTCCAAATTGCAATGGCCTCTAGTTTGTAGTTTGGATATTGCTAATGCATAGATTGAAATGTGTTAAATGGCAGTACTTGAAGTCATTTCTGCCCTGATATGAGTTGCATTTTGAATCGCAGATAATTGTGCAGCAATAGATCAATTCTAATGCAGCTTTTGCCATTACTTAGGTTGGAAAAGGAAAACCTTGGCGAAGAGAACATGCTGTTGACTGCACTTAAAGAAGCTGAAATGGCATCAATATCTACAGCAGAACAAGTGGCAGCACTTAAGAATTCTATTGTTGAGTTAATACAGGTACATACAAAGCATGTCAGTTTAAAAAGTGAAATCCTTCAGTTATCTTAATGTGTAGCAATCCAACAATGCCGCAGTTGATCCCTTGTGGTAATGTATATGCGGAGTCAAGACCAAGGTGACTTTACAGTTCAAACTGGGCTTAGAGGGCTGGGAGATAATTGAACCAAGGTGAGGTGAGGGAGGAGGGAATAAGGGAGACTGGGTAGAAGGGAGAGCAGAGAGGGAGAGAATGAGTGAGGGATGAAGTCAGGGGAAGGGGGCTTTACGAGGTGGTGTAGAGATGAGGGAGGTGAGAGAAGTGATGAAACAGGAAGTGGAGGAAATGAGTGGGGCAGAGATGGGGAGAAAGACAAAGTGGGGAAGGAATGTTTTCAGGCAACATTTGTCACAGTTGGCAGTATTTCTGTAGGGTTTTTATGTGTGACTGGAGAGTCACATTCAGTCGATTCACAATCATCTGTAGGGATTGGTGATTGAATGGTGACATTTCCTTGAGTGGGAGGGTAATTCTACACTCAAGCACATGCTTACAATTTACCCTATCAATTGGTTTTGAGTGGCTCTGAAGAAGGGTCATACAGACTCGAAACGTAAACCCTGTTTCTCTCCATAGTTGCTGTCAGACCTGCTGAGTTTTACCAGCATTTTCTGTTTTTATTTCAGATTTCCAACATCTGCAGTATTTTGCTTTTATCTTCGTAATAATTTAGTAGCTAATCTAGCTACTAAAAGAGTCTGTCTAACATTATCCAATGTTTTTCTAATGTTACATAAAGTAACAGCAAGTGTGTAATTTTTTTTAGTACCCAAATTACTCATAAATTTGATATAAGTATATCTTTAAATATAACAAGGGTAATAAAATTATTGAGAGTGAAATGTATTTGTGTTGTTTGTGCGATTGCTATATTCCTTTTCTGTAAGAGTATTAAGGGTTAGGGAACCAAAGCGAATAGATGGAATTAAGATACAGACCAGCGATGATCTAATTGAATGGCATAACAGGCTCAAGGTACTGATGGCCTTCTCCTGTTCTTAACAGTTTGATGACAATCGCTCTCCCTTATTCTCCTAATCTAGGATGTGAGAAGGGGTAGACCGGAAGTGGAAGATCAGAAGTTAGAGTATGGATGTAGGAATCAGGTTGCAGAGGTGAAGAGGAACGTGGGGTTTGTAGACGAGAGAAAACATTTTGAAGTCAACACACTGAAGTATAGGAAGCAAAATGGAGTTTGTCAAGAATGGGAAATAAGTGAGTGGGATAAGATACAGATGGTGGAGTTGTAGAGAAGTTGCAATGTATTTACAATGGAGCTCAGGAGTCTAGTGAGGAGGATGTTAGGAGAAAAAAATCAAGTCTTGAGGTGACCAAAGATATGAATCATGAGGATTTCTGTGATGTTGGGGTATGGAGGTGAAGACATTTGGAATTTGCAATTATATAGACCCAGTTCTTGCTGTCTCTGGATAGTCAGAGACTGGATGTACCCCGGAAAATGCGCTATGGGAGCCCTCTGAAGTCCAAATGCAAGGACTCCATGGGAATTGCCTGGGAAGGCAATTGAACTTTGATGGGCAATTCCCCTGCTCCCCAGGACCCTCCGATAAAGTCCCCAACACTTTGGACAGTTCCGACTTACTTATCTGGATAATTACCCAGGAAATTTTAGACAGAAATCCTAGTCTAACTCCTGGGTAACTGTAAAACTGATCTCCCCCGCACCCCCTAATCATTTGCACTGACAGCCTCCTGACTACCCTCCCTGACCCCCAACTACTCCCTGACACCATCGACACCCCTCCCAACCTGACTTGGCAAGCCCCCAATTCAACCTGACTAGCTCCCATCACCCGTTTCTCTTCCACTCCCTCCAACCCTACCTGACTATGCCCCGAACCACTTCATCCAACCTAATGACTTGCCACCCTACTCACCAGCCTCCCTACCACATCATCAAACACCATCCACCCTGCCACTCTACCCCCTCGCCACTCTACCCTCACCCACTTACCTCACTCACCCTACCCCATCACCCACCCTATAACTCCCTTACCCACCTAACCCCTCACTCACCTTACCCACCCTACCCTCTTACCTATTTGCCTTCTCTCCGTAGATTTTCAAAGAAGTATTGGGACATTTAAACTCTTTACTTACCAGAAAACGGCAGCAAGGGCTGTGTCTTGTCTCCCCCTAATGATCCAGTGTTACGAAGAAGCAGCTCTGTTTCAGGTATGCTCTGCATTTCTGGAGAAGCCAGGATTGGAAGTCCCGGTCAGAAATGCAGAGCTCTGGTGTGGGGGAAGAAAAGTAGTAGCAGGGTAGTAATCCGACAGTAATTGCCACTCCTTGGAATATTCGGGCCTCTGTGTCTTACTTCGTTCTCTGGCTGTCTCCCAGTCACACTAGGAGAACTCTGGCGCTCTTCAAAGGAGTTGTGGGATCTTTTATATACACCTGAACAGATAGACAGGGCCTCTGGTAATGTAGTACTTCCTTGGTGCTGTGCTGAATATCAGCCTAGATGGTAGGTTCAAGTTACACTTTAGGGTGTGAACCTATGACCTACTTGCTCATGCGAGAGTCCAAACCAGAACCAAAGCTGACGTTTCTTTAAAATACGGTAAAAATTTCTGTTATCCAACCAGAATTCCCTGTTAACCAGAATTCTGGGGTCGGGCCTGTAGGGTCCATTTTTTGATTGGATGTGTCAAACTCAACGGTAATAGTTATTGGTGGCTTGTCCTCTCTCTGATCTCAACCTCCCATTGCTCTGCAGCACATTCTCCACTTGATGCCACTTGATTCAAACACTCCCAAACCTCTCATGAGACCTCAATACCTGCATAATCATCTTGGAGCTTCCTTATCGATGAAAACACAGAACTTGCCTTACATCTCAGTTAACTGATTAACCAAAACCTCCCAATCCTGGAACATGCTGCATACCAAAGGCTTTCTTGTAGCTTAATTTGAATTTTGAAAGCATATTAGTTGAGTAAATGTGAAGGGAAATTCAATATTACTTTATAAGTTTTCTGTGTGTGAGACATCACTGGTGTTATTTTACCTGTTGTAGACAACTGGCAAATAAAAATCATTTAAAGATTATTCACTGCTGAACAAAAAAAAAATTGAATTATATTCAGCAAAGCCAAGATAAATTTAGGATGGGGAAGAAATCTTAAAATTATGTTATCATTGAGGAAAATCTGGCACCTTAAATGGTTTTAAAGTTCAACTGTTCACGGATGCAGCATTTGCCATAATAGGGGATACAATTTGGTAAATGAGCACACTTCAAGCATTTCGAACAGGGAGGTTAAAATCAGTACTACAAACCTAACCAATTTGAAGAGTTATGGTTAATAGGGGTTGGATAATTGAGCATCCTGCCAATTGGTTAAGTGTGCGAAGTGAGGGTTTGTGTTGGGATTAATGAGCTGCAAGTTAATGGAAATTGGAAGATTGAAATTTTGAATAGTAAATGTTTGTTGTGGTGTAATCACAATGGGGAAAACTGTTCAGCAGAAAGAGATAAAAATGACTGGGGTGAAATGTCGCAGTGGGAGAGAAATTCCATTGTGGATTCTGTGGTTGCAGAAGGGGGTCTTGACTTGTGTTGCTCAGTGGAAAATATTGTTGAATGCACTTTGTGCAATGGGCTGCAACATTGTCCCTTTAATTGCTGATATCTAGTTTCAAACATGCCCTAGATTGACAGGATGATGGTTTCTTCCTTCGAGGTTCCAGTTGAGCTTTGTATCATGTTTCTTCCATCATCAATCTTCACCATAAAACTGCCCGTACGTTTGGTATTGAATTGGTAGACTCATTGAGAAAGATCACGGGGATCCTGTGACATGAGAAATGGAGATGTGGCATTGGTAACAGTAGGAAGCTCTTTCTTGAAATTGGGCCTAGATCTGTTGTTGGGGTAGAATACAGGGAGTCTGCATGAATCATGTTTTAGTGGATCTGAAATATATGCTCACTCAAGTGGAGAAATGTTCTAGTTTTTGGCAACAGCACCATTCTTACCCATGATCAAAATATTCAAGTCACTTTTTTATATAAAAGAGAGCTTCTTTTCATAATGCATCACATTTATTTGGATTGTACTTGGTTGCTATCAGATGATCGCGTAAGAAAATGACAATTCACAATGGCTGTGATCTTTCTAATTTGAAGGCACAGGAGTAGAACAAAGATTACATTTCTCACTGGGTTCACCAAATACAGATAAAACCTTGAGATTTTTTCCCATTTTTGAAGTGATTCCAGTGTTCTCTTGCAGAAAATACTGATCATTTTTGATTGTGATAATTTATTACAATTTGGATTATAAGTGTGACCCTGAATGTCCAGCTGTGACATCTCAAATCATTCTGTATTAGTTGGTTAGTTGTTTATCATTGTTGCCCTGAACTCCAGTAATCTATATAATATGTGCATTAGCTATAAATTAATGTCGTGTCCGGGGCACATCCTCAACATTTAATTTTAATTTGAATCTGATTTAATTTGAACCAGAACTAAGGTTATTCCTAATGGGAGATTCCATAGGCTTGGGCTCCTTTCTTCAAAAAGAAAGGCTGAAGGGTAGCTAATAGAGTTTTTAAGATTATAAAAGTGTTTGATAGGGTAGACATAGAGAAGATGTTTTCCTTTAGGCAGAATACCAAAACTAGGGCCATAAATGTAAGTTGATCATTAATAAACCCAATAGGGAATTCAGGAGAAATTTCTTTACCCAGAGACTATTTAGAATGTGGAATTAGCTAGCACAATGAGTAAGTGAGGTGAATAGCATAGATGCATTGAAGATTTATTTCAAGGGGGATGGAGTATATCAGTAGGGAAGCCTTGCTATAGCTGTACACGTCATTGGCGTGACTGCACCTTGAGTATTGTCTATAGTTTTGGTCGTCTTACTTAAGGAGGGACATACTTGCATTGGAAGCAGCTCAGAGAAGGTTCACTAGGCTGATTCCTGGGATGAAGAGGTTGTCTTATGAGGAAAAGTTGAGCAGGTTGGGCCTATACTCATTGGAGTTTAGTAGAATGAGAGATTACCTTATTGAAACATGGAAGATTCTGAGGGGGCTTGACCTGGTAGATGCTGAGAGGATGTCTCAAGTGGAGAAATGTAGGGGAATCTAGAACTAGGGGGGACAGTTTAAAAATAATTTAAGACTGAGATGAGGTGGATTTTTTTCACTCAAAGGGTCATTAGTCTTTGGAATTATTTTCCAGAGAGCAGTGGAGGCTAGGTCATTAAATATATTCAAGACTGAGTTAGACATACTTTTTATTGATGAGGGAGTCAAGGGTTATGGAGGGCAGACAAGAAAGTGAAGTTGAGGCCACATTCAGATCTGCCATGATCTTAATGAATAAACCAAATGGCCTGCTCCTATTTCTCATGACCTTAAGCTAGATAACTAAACAAGGGAAAAAGGAGTAGCAGAATATGTTAATACGGTTAGATGAAAAAGAATAGGAGGTGGCTTCTGTGGAGCATCAACACTGGCATGGCTCAGTTGGGCGGAATGGCCTGTTTCTTTGCTGTAAGTTCTATATAATTATCTGAGTCCATTTAGCCCAGTGTACCTTTCCATCTTTCTAGGTGAATCAACTTTCAGCTTCAGGGGTTGGCAGATTTGCTGGAGTAAACGACTTGCTTTTGGAGAAGCTGGAGAATTTCAAGATTGCTAACCAAAAGTTACAGTATCTCTTACGGGACTTATGGAATCCAGAGGTAACAGAAACATCATTCCCACAAAAACATCAGCAGAATGACTTCTAATAAAGTTTGGATCCTTGAATTTGCAAAATACCAGTGATGAGACTGATTAAGAACACAGCAAAGTGACGCTACGCGGAGCACCTTAATTCAGTCATGAGGGAAGTTCCTGGGATTGTTACATAAATTGCTGGTTGTTGGTCAAGAGGCAGGCAAGGAAAACATGATGGAAGGGCAGCCTGACATCAGCACATAACGTACAGATCAGGAAAAACAGGTTAGGGTGGCTATCAAGAGCAATTAAGTAAATATGGGCCCGTTTGACAACTATAAACCCCAAGCTAAATTTTACTTGTGTTACTGGATCCACCCTTAAGCCATTTCCTAGATTAGAAAGTGACTGCACTTCAAAAGTATTTAATTGGCTCTAAAGGGCTTTGGGACATTTGGTGGTCATGGAGGGTGCATTGTAAATGCAAGTTTTTCTTTCTTCCTTTTGATCATGCTGTGGAAATGGGATTGGTTTATAATTCAAAAATTACTGAATCCCTGGCTGGTTAACTGATTGGAGTATACATGGTAGCCAGGGAAGAAGCCCAATACAGAGGAATGAACAGATAGCATGTCTCCTGACTATGGAGCACACTATGCCTTTACTGGGCATTACCTTCAATGTCATAGTCACGCTCAGGAACTCTGTGTGAGAAATGCTGGGGACAGGACAGAACTGTCTTCTACCAACCACTCCATGTAGTTTTAGCACATGTGCCTCATTCTTTAGAACCTAAGAGCATAAGAAATAGGAACAGGAGTAGACAATTCAGCCCCTCGACCCTGCTTCGCCATTCAATAAGATCATGGCTGATCTTGTGTTACGATTTCCACATTCCCATCTAACCCCACTAACCTTTGATTCCCTTGCCTAACAAGAACCTATCTACCTCTTCCTTAAAAAGGTTCAATTGACTCCACCTCCACCACCTTCTGAGGCAGAGTTCCTAAGCCGCACAACCCCCAGAGAAAAAATTCTTCTCATCTCTGTCCTAAAAGGGCGACCCCTAACTTTAAAATAGTGACCCTTGGTTCTGGACTCACCCACAAGAGGAAACATCCTTTCGATGTCTACCTTGTCACGGCCGTTCAGGATCTTGTATACTTCAATCAAGTCACCCCCCCACTCTTCTAAACTCCAGTGGAAACAATCCCAGCCTGTCCAACCTATCCTCATAAGACAACCCACTCATTCCAGGTATCAATCTAGTAAACCTCTTTTGAACCGCCTCCAATGCATTTACATCCTCTCTTAAATAAGGAGACTAAATCTGCACAGTATTCAAGTTGCGGTCCCACCAATGTAACTGAAGTATAACATCCTTACTTTTATGTTCAGTCCCTCTCGTAATAAAGGATAACATTCCATTAGCCTTCTTAATTACTTTTTCACTCTTTTATTCTGTCCTCTGTCTTTCTCCTTGTCTCAGTGGAATATTTTCTAGATGCTGTTAATAATTTGAAAATGCTTTACTTGTTCTTGAATATGCTAAAATGAGGCAGGAAGCCAATTAGGCCCATTGAGAGCCTTGTTAACTGTTGCTAAAGGAAGCTAACGGGCATTTTCCAGTTCCAGTTTCCTAACATGATCGGAGTGGGAGGGGGCAAATTAACTACCTGGAGGCACCCATTGGAAGGCTGGGGGGTTGCAGTGTTTCCAGTCAGGACTACAAGGGTGCAGCTAAAGGCAACTGTTGAGAGAGCCTCCCAACCGAGGTGGACTAGCTGCTTTTTAAAAATTGTTTCATTAATTGTTTTTTTTTTAAAGAAGCATTTGAGAGGGCACCTTCTTGATGAAGTGCCCTCTCTGTTCCTTACCTTTTATTTCTCTGAAGTTGGAAGGCCTCTGGTCTTCAATCTTCGAGAACCCACCCTCCAACCTTAATTGGACAGGGAAACTGTCTCCGTGACAATTAAGTGGTCGCGCAGTCAAAAATCACGGTGAGTGACTGTTTCACTTGGAGATGGGCTCGGGCCCCAGATCTTGTTTCCCGCCCCCAAAATGGAAATTCAGCCCCAAGTATTTCAGACAACTAATTACTTTTGGATTGCAGTGACTACTTCTGTAGGCAAATTCAGCAGCCATTCTGCACGGGTAAAGTTTTATTCAGTGCGTTGGTTGTACCATTTGGGGATTCTGATGTTTTTACTAATGACACGCTTTGGTTTGTAAGTTAAATATGATGAAAATGTCTTTCTCTCCCGCGCACATCGAGTTATTTTCTTGAGAGGTGGAGTTGCCGCACCTCACAGGAAGGGAAATAGTTCACAAAGCAAAGATGTTTTGAGTAGGCTTTCCAAAGATTGTAGGTATGTGGATAAGTTGCACACATGATGGAATTTTTAGGCAGTTGCAGTCAGTATCTCTACTCCTTTGGAAATGTGGGGCCTCATGCTAATCATAGCTTATCTTTCTAGCCTTGTGTGAATTGTACCAACAGACAGATGGGAGTGTTGACACAGAAGCTGACAAGAAGTGAAACTGAAAATATTGCAAGTATTTTACATTCATCATTCCTAAATATAAACAAATTGACCTAAATTACATTAAATGCGCAAAGAAGAGTGGTTTCATATTAATGACCGGTTTCGCACAAAATAGTTTGTGACTTTTTTCAAAAATATTTTACAGCATTTAAAAAGAAAACTCCTAGACGTTGAGAGAAACGCTAAAGAATTTTCGGAGCAGTATCAGACGGAAAAAGTATGAGGATATCAGAATTCTTTTTATTTAATCAGATTAAATTAATAATTATTCACTAATAGTTAATTAATACTCTAACCAAATCACACTTTGCTTGCAGGATAATTCTTGCTTTGTAAAGCAGCTTTCAAAGTCTGTTGAAGCAACCCAAGTTCGTCTACAGGAGCAGCTCAAAAACAAAGAGGCCAAGAACAACAGAATGTCAGTTCAGATACAAGTAAGTTGCTTTTCAAAATATGGCAAATTTGTAAAAGAAACGCAGGAACCTAAAAGATTACAGAATAGTATCTTCCTTTGTTGTTAGACAGTTAATGTGCACAATAGAAAAATTGAGGCAGCTTTTGGGAAATAGACTGGCTATAACTTTTTCACTTTCAAAAACACTCTGGGGTAGTTAATGCAATTCCATCAACAACCCAGGTGATGTTAAAGGTGCTGTATATATGTGCTTTGTTGATGTGAATAATTATACCTTTCATCACAAACTGGACAACTTAATCGTTCTTGATTCAAGGCACTTGTACATTGATGTCTTTAATGTGCAGGTTGCTTCAATTCTAAGGACTGAAATTTCACGCAAGTAAAGACAGGGAGAAAATTTCTCCCAGAATTTCTTTTCCTGATTCCCTATTACTTGCCAGTGCAAGATTTCGTCGGCAGTCCCTTGGAATTAAGAATGATGTCTGTCAGGCTTGGTGAGACGTCAGGTGACTGAGGACCTCAATTCTGGATCCACATGTTCTTCCGTAGTAGGGGCATGTTGTTGCGCAGGGGCGTGTAAATTGCAGCCCCGGGTTGGCTGCTTCTCCTTCCTCTGCCGCTGTTGTTCCGCCTTGCTGAGCCTCAAAGTGGCATGCGCCTTGATGGAACAGGCGATGCCATGCTGAACAATCAGCAGCATTCTCCCGCCAGTCAGTGGTGCTAATGCCTCTGTGCTTTAGGGCGACATTGAGCATATCCTTTCCCTTTTCCTTTGGCCGCCCTCTGAGCATTGGCCAACAGGAGAACTGTGAGGAGAGAACCTGCCGAGGGAGGTGGTTTTACCGGCATCCTGACACAATGGCCCGTCTATCGGAGTTGGCTCTTGCCGCAGAAGCAGGGTTTCAATGCTGATAGACGCAGATTCATGGAGGACGCTTGTGTTAGTCTGGCGGTCTTCCCATTTGATCCCCAGGATTCAACGCAAGCACCGCTGATGGAAGCTCTCAAGGATCTTAATGTGGCGTCAGTAGACAGTCCACGTTTCGCAGCAGTAAAAGAGGGTGGTCAACACAACGGCCTTATAAACCAGAACCGTTGACTTGCAAAGGTCCCTGTTGTCAAAGACACGTTGGCGCAGCTTGAAGAAGGTAGTTGACTCAGCGTTGGACTTCCTCATCGATGGTAGTCCCTTGGGAGAAGCGGCTGCCAAGGTAAAGGAAGTGCTGCACGTACTCCAGAGCCACCCCATCTATGTGGATGTTCAACTGGCCCGGGGGAAGGTTGGTGAAGAGACCTTTGTCTTGGCGATGTTTAAGTTCTTATCTGAGGTGCTGAAGAGGTCGAGCGTCCTTTGCATGTCCTGTACAGAGTGAGCCAGAGTGCAAGAGTTACATAGCAACTGTCATTCAGGAGATACTTTAACATGCATTCCGAAGCTCCTGGTGGGAAGCCAATTCTTTCCGTTAGAACAGATAGCTTGTATGGTGCCTGTGACGTTCACTACAAGTGGCACTTCAGAAACCTGTCAACTGAATTTGTGACCTCCAACCAGGTTCAGTTGAAAATTAGAAATGTCAAGCCTGGTACAATGGTAGAAACTATGAAAGTATGATTCAGACTATATAGCAAACCATCAGGGTGGGATAGACATGGGCTGTGCTATGAAATTATGATTCAGCTGCAAACTGTTTTTGATTTGTGTTTGTAATATATGTAGTTTAGACATCATTGCCTGACAATAAATTTTCTCCCTGTGAGAATAGCTATATTAATTTAGGTTACTGAAACAATCTTTGATCCTGCGCTAATTGGACAAGCTAGGAATCTCACACTAAATATAAACACAGACATATTATAATATTTAATCTTTTGTCTTAATTACCTGAGGGGCTTTTATGAAACTGAACACTGCTTGAATGAGTATATTACAAAAGCAATAAAATGCATACAGATACAAATTACTGTTTCATTTCGTTTGTGTTTTCACCTTTCTCATATAATGTGCTTTATTAACATCTGGAAGAGCAGATGGTCAAACAATACTGGATCATTCACCAGGGTTCTAGCTGAGATGAAGGGAATTACTTATGATGGGAGACTGGTTTACAGTGGGATTGACTGAGTGGGTAGGATAGAAATTAACTCATTTTTCTCTTGGGCAAGTCTAGGACAAGGTGTCAGGCCTTTGCAATTAGAAC
Source organism: Cetorhinus maximus (assembly GCF_964194155.1). NCBI lineage: Eukaryota > Metazoa > Chordata > Chondrichthyes > Lamniformes > Cetorhinidae > Cetorhinus > Cetorhinus maximus. The sequence goes on along the minus strand of NC_135895.1, from coordinate 13,318,876 downwards.
TAAGCTGGTTGAAAGCTAGGGAGGCACTGCCCTGGGATGCCAGAGATGATGTATATAGGACAACCACTTGTATTTATACAGCGCCTTTCACATAATAAAACCTCACAAAGTGTTTCGCAGGAGCATTGTAAAGCAAAATATTACTCAAAAGTCGCCATAAGACATTAGGGCGGATGACCAAAAACTTGGTTGCAGTAGTAGGTTATAAGGGGCTTCTTAACGGAGGAAAGAGAGGGAGAGGTTTAGGGAAGTAATTCCAGATCGCGGGGCCTTGGCCGTTGAAGGCACAACCACCAGTGCTGGAACGATTAAAATTAGGAATGCAATAGGCAGCCACCATTACTTGCATGTATAATATTTTAAAACATATACAAAACTAATTAGGTCACAATAGGTAGAATTAAGTTTCTTGTTTATTGCACCTATAGCTATTGCAGCTGCAATAACTCAGCCTTTCATTGATTCTCATCAGAAACTATTGGACATATTTATTATAAAACCTTCTTTGTTATTTATTCTCCTGCCGTGCTTTTAATTTGGCCCAACTATTTTGATAGCTAGCCGCTCCCTTTTATGGCTGGAATGTTACGGCCCTGTCGCGGCGGGACGGGGGCTGTAAGGTATGGCGAGCCCTTCTAAACCTCATTGACTTTGGCGGGTACTTAAAATCCTGCTTCGGTAAAATGCCGCCCCCCCCTCCCCCCCCATATGTTTTCGATTTGCATGAGCCTGAGGACACCTTGTGGATATTGGGCAAAAGGTCAACCTATCTTTTGACATTTCAGAAATTTGAGAAGACTGTAATCGATCGAAAGTTGCAAATTGCGCACCTCAGGTCACAGTTACCAGCTCTGAAAGGAAAGGCCGAGGTAGACGAAGAGGTTCTGAAGAAGGCTGCACGAGCTCAAAAAAGGAGAGCGGAGAGATTTGAAGCTGCTGTGGAAAACCTTAACTCCCAGATCAAAGACAAGGTATCTTGAACTGACAATTTCCGGAAAAGCATTTCTTTGTTCCTTTTTAATGTTGAAAAGGTGAAAATCTTTGTGTTCAGTCAGCATCTCAACCGAGTGTCTGCACCACATAGTTCAAAAGGGACTTTGGTTTGATCGCCAGTCTGTTCTGAATTAGAATCTTAGCTGGCGAGGGGTTGCTAAAACTAATTGGCCTTTGAGTTGCAATCTTGGACACCGCCCCCCACCCCTCACCATCTCCAGCTCAGGGGCATTAAGCACCTGCAGCACCACAACAGCTGCCCTACCATAAGCCAGGAAGCTCAGCACATACTGAGCATCAAACCTTGGTGCCTTCTCATCACTGTTAGTGTCCTGACAAAATTACTCAGCTTCCTTTTGTATGCTGTGAAACATTTTCAGGATCTGAAGCTATCAGAAACCCGTCTGACCGTTGACACCTGGAAGAAGCAACACGATTTGGCTGTTGAGGAAAAAGCCCAATTGGAAACTGAAATTATTTCTCTTTCCAAGTGAGTAGAGCTGATTTGTTAGAATTTAGTAAACGTGATGAATTGTGATAAATTCAGTCTTTGCACTACTATCTTTCACCTTTCCATAAGGAATTAATTATACTCGGATTTTTTTTGTGCTTTATTGTCTACAAAGCATAGATAAGCTAGGTCACCCACCTGTGAAAATGCGCAAGAGTATAATTAGTCATTTGGTTGTACAGAACTTGAGAATTGTTTAAAAAAAAAGAGACATGTCTAAGCTTTTCATCTTGCACTCATCAGGACATTCGCAAGAATACCAATATAAGGGGAAAACAACAATTTATACTGTATATGAAAAGAGTACTGATTGGTTGGCAATTGGTGTTGCCATGGAGATCTGATCACCGTAGCCATAATCCTGCAGGATGCCTTTGAAACACCCTATTTCAGCATCAAGCTTGCATGGTGAGCAAATGGCTCGGGCCCTATTTACAAGGTTGCTGATAAGACCAATCTTATAGCACGTGGAACTGTGTATATTGACCAGTGAATGTAGGCTTGCGGTAGACCATGGTAGAAAATCGCCTGGCAGATTTCTCAACTAGTACGTCAGGGAAGGGGGAATTCATTTAACTGCTCCATTTCATAGGTGAATTTGAGCGCAGGATGGAGCCCATTAAGACATGCAAGAAAATTGTTATATGCAGTTTCAGATTTAAATATAGCAAACCTATCATCCACATGGAACTAATGGGAAATATGCGAGGGGTAGGAGGTTAGGCGTCATTCCATCGAAGAGACATTTCTCATGGAACACAGCAAAGATTTTGCAAGAGCTGGGCTTAAAGGGGATCCCATGGCAACGCCATCTTTTTGAGCATACATGATGTCATTAAACTGAACTCAACTGTGCGAGTTGCTGAGTTCATAAACTCAATGAATACTGATTCATGCAATGGTGGTGGGTCTAGATTGCCATGATATAGTACTGCAGCGCAAATATCTATGCTTCCTTAAGTGGGACATTGGTAAACAGGCTAGCAATGTCAAATGAGCACATGGACACAGCATTGCTATTGATATGTAAGTCCTGTATGGCCTTCGCAAATGTGAAGGAATCCTTCACAACGTATGTGCAAAACTTGTTCAAAACTGGTTATAACAATTCGCCCAGATTTGGCCAATTCATATTGTGCAGAACCGGTCATAGATAAGAGCTCACATAAAGGGATATCACTTTTGTGTGTCTTGGGCAGCCCATACATATGCAGACGTAGTGAACCATGAGGCTGAGCCCTGTCATATATATCATGTGGTAGCTCATTGCTCTTACAAAAGTCCAGCAAGCGTTTTTTTTTAGCTTACTTTCAAGCAAGGCTGTCCGGTCATGTTGAGCGGCAGGTCCAATGGATACAGATTTGGACCGGCCATTAAGAATGACGTGCATTTTGTTGATATAGTCATGCTTGTTAAGGATGACTATTCCCGTCCCTTTGCCAGGTTTATTGATATGTATGTCCGGGTTGATCTTAAAGCCTCGCAACACTGTAAGACATTTGCAGTGCATGTGAAAGTCAGACAGTTTGTTTGGAATCACGCAACATGCGTGCGCTAGATCAGCTAGGCGCACTTTCAAAGATTTGGCGTCTTCAGTGGACACCAGCTCGTTGCGGGATAGTTGGGAGTAGAGGAGTTCAAGCTCAGCAAATACCTCTTCCCATTTGGGATGAAGGCACATCAAAATTGAAACCATGTACAAGAACAAACTGCTCGTTTTCTGAGAGTACTTGATCAGAGAGATTTGTTACATGTTTAGTGGTGTCATTAGTTGCGTTGCCAATCCGCTTCCACTTAAGTGAGTTTTTGATGCGGATGTGTTTCAAATGGGTACTGTTAGACATGTCTCTTTTCATCAATACTCAAGAATATAATTCATATAATTGTCATTCCTTTCATTAGAATCATATGGCAGGTGAAAGGGGAGCAGACCCATGGGAGCACCCAACGGCTGCAAGTTCCCCATCAAGGCACACCATTCCGACTTGTAACTATCACTGTCGCTGGATCAAAATCCCGGACCTCCCTCCCTAACAGCACTGTGGGTGTACCTGCAATGGTTCAAGAAGGCGGCTCACCACCACCTTCTCAAGGGCAGTTGGGGATGGGCAACAAATATTGCCCTTGCCAGCGATGCTCACATCCCCGTGAACCAATATTTTAAAAAATAGGCCATTCAGCTCATTGTGTGTGTGCTGGCTCTTTCTAAGAGCAGGTCAAATTGTGCCCACTCCTCCCCCCTTTCCCCATCACCCTGAAATTTTTTCCTTTTCATGCATATATCCGATTCCCTTTTGAAAGTTACTGATGAAAGGGCTTCCACCACCTTTTTAGACAATACGTCCCAGATCATCATAACCTACTGGTTTAAAAAGATGGTTCCTCATCTCCCTCCTGATTCTCTTGCTAATTGTCTGCAATCTGTGTCCCCAGGTTACTGACCTCCTGCCTGTGGAAACAGTTCCTCCCTATCTACTCTTATCAGAACTCTCTGTACACTCTTCATTTACCTTATTTTTTGGGAAAAAAAACCTAGGTTTTTTAGTCACCATCTTTTGAAAGGGGCATTCATTTGATGCCCCAATCAGTTCCAAAATGTTGCGACCCTCCCAAAACAAAACATTTGGTATGCAGTGGATATGAAAAGTGTACTTATGCCCTGCATTGGAGAGGGAGATGAGGAGTCCCAGTGCTCTCGATTTTCCACCCACTGACAATATGATGGAAAATCCAGAGAAGACCTCCAAAGCCACTCCTGCCATGATATCAGTGAGAAGGCTGAACACATTTAAAACCTATGGCTAAGCCGCATCAGTTTTCATCCAGGCCACTGGCCAGGTCAGGGAAGCAAAAACTAGCAGAGTCAACAATACTACTTCTTTACTGAACAGAAAACAGGACAAAGCAGCCCAGCTGATTGGCATCCCATTCACCACCTTAAACATTCACTCCCTCCACCACTGACACAGTGGCAGCAGCATGTACCATCTACAAGGTACACTGCAGCAACTCACCAAGGCTCCTTCAACAGCACCTTCAAAACCCACGACCTCTGTCACCTAGAAGGACGAGGGCAGTAGATGCATGGGAACACCACTTTCAAATTCCTCTCCAAGCCACACACCATCCTGACTTGAAAATATGTCGCCATTTCTTTGCTGTTGCTGGGTCAAAATCCTGGAACTCCCTCCCTAATAGCAACGTGGGTATACCACAGGGACTGCAGCAGCTCAAGAAGGCGGCTCACCACCACCTTCTCAAGGGCAATTAGGGATGGGCAACAAATGCTGGCCTAGCCAGCGACGCCCACATCCTATGAAAGAATATTTAAAAACTGATGACTGTACCAAAGGTGGTGAAAGTACATTAACTTCCATTCTGAGATGCAAATATAAAAAGAAAAATTACAATCAAGTCAACACAGGAAATATTTGCGGCTCATAATACCAGTCGGCTTCATTACAGGTATACTACATTGCTCCAAATTGTAAACATAAAACAAGAGCTGTGTATGTTTTTAAAAAAAAAATCTTCTTCCAAAGGGATGCTCATCTCATGGGTTATATTGCAAATCTTAATCTTAAAAGATCGACACTGGGCTAACGCATCTAACCATTTCAACAAACAGCAGGGTGGCTGGCCTTAAGGAGCAGCTTCAGAGCTCTGCAGAAAGGAGCAGATCAACAAGCCATGACCTTCTCGGCAAGTTACACAACAGCAACTTGGAAAACTCTAATCTCAGACTGGAGAATGCACAATTAAGGGTTGAGTACTATGCTTAAACTTCTACCATCTGTCGGAGTTATCAACCATTTGAAATTCCATTGTTGTTTAATTGCCTTGGGATGCTGTGTAAATGCAAATTGTTGTCATCTTCTTGATGCTTATGCGCCACTACAAATTTCTGAGATGTCTCGCAGTGCCTACTGCTTCTTTGAGAACTTCTGCCCCATATGTTCAACATTTGATCTCCCTTTCCTGGACCCCTCTGTCTCTCCAGACTCCCTGTAAAACTCCATATTTCTGAGATTCATGCCAGGTGTTCCATGCTTCCAAGAGACCTTCTGCCTCTTTGTGATGTTTTCCTCTTTTGAATTGCACATATGAGACAAGAATCGAGCACATTCCAGAACTCCAAATCTTAGAAACACTCTGTAGGTCAGTCAACGCCTGTGGAGAGTACATGTTAGCATTTTGGGTGTGAATTATTAATCAGACACCATTGTCCCTTCAACCTGCCTTCCAGCCAGAATGATGCAATCTCCATAACATCATTTTGGAAAAACTCTTTCCGTGGCACATAGCTACTCTGATAATTCCTCATTTAGAGTGCACAAGTTTGGATAATGTGTCTGTTTCAGATTATCGGCTGATGAAAAACAAATCGCAGAGCTCTAACTGAATTCCAGACTCTATTTTGAAGTTCACAGTTGGGGAAAATAAATGGAAAGTGGTATAAAAGCCAAGCCAGAAGTAGAGCAAATGGTGACGCATCGCTCTTGAGTGGAAGGAAAGAAATAGGGTTTAAAATAACGTGAGACGAAGCGAGGAGTTGGGCGTTGCCTCACAAGGGAGAAAAACATTTGGAGGCAGAAGAAGAAAGTTGGGAGAGAGCTTAGAGCTCCACTTCTGACCTTGACTCCCTGAGCACCAGGAGGAATGGGAAGAAACAAGAACTCAATCCGTAGAAATAGACGAACAATGTCAAAGGAATTTTCATTTAAAATTTTAATAAAATGAACTTTATATAAACGGAAAACTACATGGAAGGTTGTCGAAGGAAAATTTAGTTTCCTGAGTGAAGTGGGCCTATATAACTTAATTTCAGTTCTATTCATTGATGGAATCATTTTTGTTCAGCCCTCCTGCTTTATAGAGTCATAGGGGTCTACATCACAGAAAAAGGCCCTACGGCCCATCGAGTCTGCACCGGTCAAACAAGTACCTAACTATTCTAATCCCATTTTCCAGCACTAGGCCCATAGCCTTGTATGCCATGGCATCGCAAGTGCACATCCAAATACTTCTCAAATGTTATGAGGGCTTCTGCCTCTACCACCCTTTCAGGCAGTGAGTTCCAGATTCCCACCACCCTCTGGGTGAAAAAATTCTTCCTCACATCCCCTCTAAATCTCCTGCCCCTTACCTTAACTCTATACCCCCTGGTTATTGATCCTTCCTATATTGCAGATTCCAGAACTGCACGCAATTCTCAAGCTGTGGCCTAACCAGCGTTTTATACTGCTCCAGTACAATCTCCCTGCTCTTATAATCTATGCCTCGGCTGATAAAGACAAGTATCCTATGCCTTCTTAACCACCTTATCTACCTGTCCCGCTACCTTAAGGGTCCGGTGGACATGCACACCAAGGTCCCTCGATCCTCGGTACTTCCCAGGGTCCTACCATTCTTCATGCATTCCCGTGCCTTGTTTGTCCTGCCCAAGTGCGTCACCTCACTCTTATCCAGATTAAATTCCATTTGCCACTGATCAACCCATCTGACCAGCCCGTCTATATCCTCCTGTAATCTAAGGCTATCTTCCTCACTATTTACTACCCCACCAATTTTCATGTCATCCGCGACTTACTGATCAACTCTCCTACATTCAAGTCTAAATTGTTTATATATATCACAAACAGCAAGGGACCCAACACCGATCCCTGTGGGACCCCACTGAACACAGGTATCCAGTCACAAAAACACCCCTTGACCATCACCTTCTGCTTCCTGCCACTCAGCCAATTCTGGATCCAATTTGCCAAATTGCCTTGGATCCCATGGCCTCTTACCTTCGTTATCAGTCTCCCATTCGGGACCTTATCAAAAGCCTTGCTGAAGTCCAAGTAGACTACTTCAATTGCATTGCCCTCATCTACATACCTGGTCACCTCTTCGAAAAATTCAATCAAATTGGTCAGACATGACCTCCCCTTAACAAAACCATGCTGACTGTCCTTGATTAATCCCTGCCTCTCCAAGTGTAGATTAATTCTGTCCCTCAGAATTGCTTCCAATAGTTTCCCTACCACTGAGGTTAGACTGACTGGGCTGTAGTCCCCTGGTTTATCCCTTATATAATGGTGCCACATTGGCTGTCCTCCAGTCCTCTGGCACCTCTCCTGTGGCCAGAGAGGTACTGAAAATTATTGCCAGCGCCCCTGCTATCTCCTCCCTTGCCTCACTCAACAGCCTGGGATACATTTCATCTGAGCTTGGAGATTTATCTACTTTTAAGCCTGCCAGACCACTTAGAACCTCCTCCCTTTCTATGCTAATTTCTTTACTTATACCACAGTCCTTCTGCCTGATTTCCATACCCATGTCGTCCCTCTCACTTGTGAACACCGACACAAAGTATTCATTTCGAACCCTACCTAAGTCTTCTGGCTCCACACACAAATTACCACTATGGTCCTTAATGGGCCTTACTCTTTCCCTAGTTATCCTCTTACTCTTAACGTACTTGTAAAATAACTTTAGATTTTCCTTTATTTTACCTGCCAATGTTTTTTCATGCCCACTTTTTGCTCTCCTAATTTCTTTTTTAAGTTTTCCCCCCCTACACATTTTATATTCCTCTAGGGCTTCCGCTGTTTTGAGCCCTCGGTATCTGCCATAAGCCTCCCTTTTTCTCTTTGTCTAATCCTGTATATCCCTCGACATCCAGGGTCCCCTGGATTTGTTGCTCCCACCCTTTGTCTTTACTGGAATATGTTGGCCCTGTACTCTCCCTATTTCCTTCTTGAATGAGTCCCACTGCTCTGAAGTAGATTTACCTAATCCTGAAAGCCACATTCCTTGCTGGGATTGGTTTGGCATATGGGCATTGGAGAATTGCAGAATCATAGCTAGGTTGTCATTTTGTGTGAACTCTTGTTTTGGTGAGTGTTGGCATATTACTAAATCATGTAAAGCATCAGATACTTGCATAAATATTCCAATAGGGATCACTGGATAATGATGAGGAGGAGGAAACAGGCTGATTAGTCATTTATACTATTATTATCCCTCTTTGCAAGGTGGCCGGTTTGTGCTGCGTGATATCTAGCCGTTGAGCCTCATGAGGCGCTCAATCATTCAGCAAATGGCAACTGAATGTGTGTCCTGTTGTACTGGCCATAAATTGAATGATGGAGACAGTGTATTGCTGTTCACAGGTTTCATTAACAGCTTTGGAAGAAAAGGCGTCAACGACAACAGCAGAACTTGAGCAGCTAAAAGCCGAAGCCAAACAACAAAAGGAAGTTGTTCTACAATATGAAACTCAGGTAATGAAAATTTAGTAAGCTTTCTTAAGTGGTTTTTTAATTTGTTCATGGGGTGTTGGGGTGTGGGCAATCGCTGGCTAGGCCAGCATTTATTTCTCATCTCTAATTGCCCTTGAGAAGGTGGCAGTCAGCTGACTTCTTGACCCGCTGCAGTCCATGTGGTGTAGGTACACCCACAGTGCTGTTAGGGAGGGCGTTCTAGGAGTCTGACCCAGCGACAGTGAAGGAACGGAGATATATTTCCAAGTCAGGATGGTGTGTGGCTTTGAGGGGAACCTCCAGGTGGTGGTGTTCCCATGTGTCTGCTGCCCTTGTCCTTATAGATGGTAGTGGTTGTAAGTTTGGAAGGTGCTGCCTAAGGAGGCTTGGTGAGGTCTTGCATTGCATCTTGTAGATGGTACACACTGCTGCTACTGTGTGTTGGTGGTGGAGGGAGTGAATGTTTGTGGACGGGGTACCAATCAAATGGACTGCTTTGTCCTGGTTGGTGTCCGCTGAAAGTAGCAATGTGTTTGGGACACTGTCCAGACTCTTAGGTTTCAGATGATATGTTGGTTTGCAATTTGTGAACCCCAAGATGATGACATTTGTAAAAGCAGTGCAACTCAAGGACTCGATTTGGATATCCAGTTGAATTGAATGAAGGTTGCTTTTATCTTGTCTACCTTTTGAGGTCTGTAAGGTGTTACCCTGGATCTTTTAATAATGGTAAGGTCACAAGAATGGATTAACATCAATCCCCACCTTCAGGAGTGCTGGAAGATGGGATTAGAATAGTTAGGTTCTTGTTTGACTGGCACCGACTCGATGGGCCGAATGGCCTTTTTCTGTGCTGTAGACCTCTATGACTATGACTGACAGGAGGGAATAAGAGGTGAGAAACTTCAGGGAGGGGAGAAAAAATTTCCAAAGATATGAATTTTGATATTCAATCCAGCCTCTGGTAGATGTGAACCTATATTGCATCACCAGCAAAACGGATTTCACTGATTGGTCAATTGTACTCAATGACTATAATGCTGGATAGAATCCAGAATGAAAATCTCAATCTCCTGCAAAGGAGATGTCTTTTGAACCCACATGATTGATGCTTTATGTAGGAACCTCTATATTACATTCGACCATTGTTTTACCTGATAATGGTTGTGTTAGATATGATGCCACTGTGTGGCAGCAAATGTGCATCTTTTTCAAAGAAAAGAAGCCATGGCTGCTTTTAAACTAAAGTCTGTGGGATGTGATATGCAGTTGGTTAAGGAAAAAAGTCACAATGGAAGAGAATAATTATATGGCGCAGTTACTTTTGAAGTAGTTTGTAGATAATTGGAGTGAAAAGGCAGATTTGAATGGGGAACACTGCTTTCTGCTGCTTCTGTTGAAGTTAAGAAATGGGGGGAAATGCACAACTTTGTTACTTGTGGAAAATTAGGTTAGCACATCACAGGATATAAATTGTGTCCCTTAGGGTCACCACTTTCTCGAAATTGCTCATATTCATTCTGGTAAACGAGCAGAATTATTCTGCCTGGAACTGCAGCATGAAAGAAATGTATTGTTTGAAAGTTGCAGTTGTCACTCAGTATTCTTATGTTGAGGAGACTACTGCACAATTAAATCTGTCACTCCTAAGAATAGGTCCAGTTATTGCAGACAGCAGCTGATGAGCTGAAGGCTAGTCTCGGGAAAATTGCAGGAGAAGATAACCAGATAAGATATATGAGAGGTACAGAAACAGAGAAGGCGTATTCATCAATTGTTTCTTCTGTGGCATTTTGTTATTGTTAATTTAATAACGAAGGCATTGTATTGGTGACCTTTCCCTTATAGCCTGGTGGGCTATAAGATACAGGAGCCTTCTTGAGAACGATGTTTTAAGTGATCCAAAATAACATTTTCACTAAGTGGCATAGTGCGTCAGTAAAATGACCAACAAAATAACTCGTATAAGTTTTACTCAGCAAGTTCTTGTGATCTGCCTGAGGGTTATTTTCAAAATGGAATTAAATCTCTACTTAAAAATAAAACACATTTGCAGCGATGTGGGGAAAGAGCAGGAGGGTGTGACTAATTGATGGCTCTTTGTTGATTTGTGCAGGAACCAGTATTTATTTTCTTTATTTTTGTGAACTTAAGTGTTGCAAAGTCAGTAAATTAAAGGGGGTAAGGCTTTAAGTTTAAGAATCAAATGATATAATATTTCATGTTTTTGTTTTCAAGAAATCTTAACGACAGTTGATTCTTTGATTCAATGAGTCAAAGGATTCACTGTTTGGTAACAACAATGGTATTCGTAATCCAGAGGCCCCGGCTAATGCGCTGGGGGCATGGGTTCAAATCCCACCATGCCAGCTGGTAGAATCTAAATTCAATTAATAAAATCTGAAATTGAAAGCCAGTCTTGGTAATGGTGACCATGAAACTATCATCAATTGTCGTTAAAAACCCACCTGGATTACTTAATGCCCTTTATGAAAGGAAACCTGCCATATTTACCTGCTTTGGCCTACATGTGACTCCAGAACCGCTGTATTGTGGTTGATTCTTAACTGAATCTGAAATGGCTGAACAAGCCACTCAGTTCAAGGACAGTTGGGGATGCACAACACATGCTGGCCTTTCCAGCGACACCCACATCCCAAAACATAATTTAAAAAAATTAATAGAGAGGAGGTTCTTAACATCCCGATAGCCCTTTCCTAAAGGGAAACTGTGTAAAAGCTAACCTGCCCCTTCTTAAAGTAGTGAGTTCTGAGGCACAGTTTGATCTTTCTTAGTAACTCACTATGGGGAAATGCTCAGAATAGGCACATCCTGACATCAATTAAAGGCAAGTTGCTAATGTTGACCGTAGTTTGCCCGTTTAAAAATAACGGTTAAAACAACAATGCTGTACCTCTACTAGAGACATGCGAACATAATAGGAGACGGTGTAGATGGCCCTTTGAGCCTGCTGCACCATTTAGTAAGGTCATGGTAGCATATCTACATCAACTCCACTTTCCTGCCCTAATTCCATATCCTTCAATTATCTTATGTTCACAATCTATTGTTTTCAATATACTCATCGACAGAGCATCCAAAGATTCAGAAGCCTGCAAGAGAGAATGATTTATTGGTCTCCAGATACTTGTAGACTAGGAGCTCCTTGTAAATCCTGTCTCCTCCTCTTGGGAGCCACATAATACTAAGGTCACCAGAAAGCAACAGGAAATAATGACTCTTTTTCTTAAGATTTGGCATTGGCATTTACTAATGTCTGCTTCTTCAATGGACAATAATATTTCAGCAGTACCCTATGAAGTGTTGCATAGTGGTGACCTGATTAGAGTTGCCAGCAGAGTTTCACCAGTTTAACTGGTTATCTTTCATCTACTTTTTGCCTTCTACCCATTCCTTCCCCTCCTCCCGCTGAGTTACTATCATGTTGTGGATGAAAAATCAAGCGGAACTGCACATGAAGGAATTGGAAGTCTTTGCTGAGCTGCTGAAAGTAGGATGTAAATGAATATGAGGAAAAGCTCCTGTGTCACAAGAGGTTATTCGATCTATATTAAAAAAAACATTGATTGAGATGCGGGTGAAGGTGCAGGGATGTTAAGACAAACACCGTTAACTGTGGGAGTCTGGTATTAGCACATGGTGACCAGTTGAATGCACCTCTGGTGTGTCCTGTGCCCCAGCCTTTCCAATCTACAACCTTATATATGAGAATCTCATTGGAAGCTTGGAGAAGGCACCTTTCCATATTGCTGTGTATTGTAATTTTAGCAGTCTGCAAAGTTCTGAAACCAATATGCTAAGCACTGTGTATGGATTTCTAATAATCCTTGGACTTTTCAAGGTACACCTATTCTTTTGAATCCTTTCACACTGTATGGCTGTTTCCCTTGTGCAGCGGTATAATACTCAGCTTTCCAGTTCTGATCATTTTTGCTGTATTTGTCCTCGGTTGGCCTTGATTATGAACATTATTTACTATCCTGTCGATCCCCTTCATTTACTGGTCATGTTGACAGCAGCTAGCGTACTCCACCAAAATGGATTTTGTGCGAGTGATATAATTAGTTAATAATTAATGTTTCAGGCTGGCGACCAGAGCTTCCAATTGAAATCCTCTTCCGAAAAAGTGGAATCTTTGCGTGAGGAGAAACAAAAATTACAGATGGCGTTAGAAGCTCTTTCTCGGTAACTAATTATAATTATTCGGATAATTTTGTTTTGTCATCTACCAGTTCGTTTCCAGCACCCATATAGTGTTGGTCATCAATGCTGTCTTTGCTACAGCCCATACTCTGGCAGTGTGTACACATGTCCCATGTGACTCTGGAGTGAGTAGATTGAACTAAAGTTATTGAGTTTGCGGATGATACAAAATTTGTCAAAGCGTTGGATCATGATAAGGAAGTTATAAACACGCTTCATGTCGGTGAAATGGCAGACAGAGATCAGTGCTGAGAAGTGTGAAGAATTGCACTTTGAAAGGGCAATATATTATAAATGGCACAATTTTGTAAACTGTAAATGATAAGGGAGATCCTGGTGTCCATATATCCAAATCCTTAAAGGTATCAAGACAAGTTGATAAGGTGGTTCAAAAAGCTAATGGGCTACTTGGGTTTATAAAGAGAAGAATAGAATGTAAAACCAAAGAGATCCTGCTAGAACTTTATAAATCACTGGCTAGGCCTCAGCTGGAGTAGCTGGTCAGTTCTGGGCACCAGACTTCATGAAAGACTTTAGAAAGAGTATAGAAAAGTTTTACTAGGAATTAACCAAGGATGGGGAACTTCAGTTATGAGGAGAGATTGGAAAGTTAGGACTGTTCCTTGGATCAGAAATGGTTAAAAGGTGACCTAATAGTGTTTTCAAGAGGACATGAGATTGTGATAGAGTAGATAGGGAAAGACATTCTCTCCGGCATCTGTTTCAGTAACTAGAAGTCAAGGATTCAACATCATTGGAAAAAGATCTAGAGGGGAGATGAGAATTTTTTTCACTCAGTTGTATGCATCTAGAGCACTCCATCTGAATAGTTAGCAAATGCTAATTCCAAAAACAATTTTAAAAAGGATTTGGACAGGGTTATGAAGAAAAAGGGGAGATGTGGGACTAAGCGCAAACTACTGTTTGAGAGTTAGCGCACACATGACAAGCCAAATGGCTTCCTCTGTTGTAAGATTGTGTGATTCTATCACCTCCCCTGGTTGGGGCTGGGGAAGGTATTGCCTCACTCTTTCATTTGATACCCATGCAGTATAAATCCAGTGCGCTGTGAAATCTGGTTTACAAAGTGCTCAGGGACTCTGTTCGATCTGGGACACTGAATATAACCCCCTGTCAATTTAAATATGAGGATTGTCTCCTCCCCACCACCTAAACATTTTTAATATGTTGATAGAGGCCTCCCCTCATCTCAGTATCCAGGCGCACACACACACACACACAGCTCTCTCTTGGACATGACTGTTACAGTCCCAGACAAGCAAGGGCTAGACAATGTATGGATGATTCTGACTGGAGTCTAAGCTGCAGCTATTAATTTCAGACTGCAGTGCAAATGAATCCGTGTAATGTTCCTAACACTCCTTTTTCGCAGTTCACCCTACCTCTCCTTCACCTGCTGTTGGGAGGTTTGACATAACAGCTGTCGCCAGCATCTCTATTGTTAGCCACTTAAATCAGCTGAGAGGAAGTGGATAAAGAGATGTTGGGCACTCCCAGGTGTCGTCAGTTAGAAAATCATTGTTATATTCATTAGTAAATACAGACCCATAATTTTAAAGCAGTTGCCTTAATTATTACATTGTCAAATCACATAAAGATTATTGGACTGAATTTAAACACTTCTATTTCGCTATCTTGCCTTCTTCTAATGGAAAAATAAAATACACATTAATTCGCATGTATTTCTGAACCTATATTTAAGATATGCCAAATTATGCGCACAAGGTGCGTTGCTCTGCTTTCAGACTCATTTTTTTTTACAACTTATCCTGCCCTCCACTTTCATCTCCTGAAAGCATTGACTGCTTGAGCTGGATTTTGTTTTGGGGCCCCAACATCAGGCCTAAATGGGGATCCTAGGCCTGCATTTGCCAGCAGCGAGACTGGCGTATCAGTCTTTCTGGAGGTGGACCCCTCATTGGTCGTCTCCGTGCTTGACGTCCTATTAAGGACGTTTGAAATGGAGGAAATCTCTGAGGATTGCAAAGCTGCCACAAAATGGAGGCACCCTCGTTGGACTGCAGTTTAATCATCAAATAACCAGCATCCAGATGGAGGGTAGAGGGGAAACCTATCCACTGAATCGGCCTTTTCATAATTCACCCTTGCTCTTTGCGCGCCGCAGGGAAGACCACCTTCATTTAGTTGGTAGCCTCTGTACGCAGTGGGGACCATTCTGCCACTGGCAAAATGACAGTGTGGAAGCAAAATCGCCCCCCTTGGGGCCTCAGAATGTAAATTGGCCAATCTGCTTCCCAGCCAGCCCTGGGAAAGTTCCTCAGCAGCGGGAATGTACTGGGGAGCCATCCCAACATGGCTCCCCCATATTTTCCTGGACCTCCCCCCTCCAAGCCCCCCCCCACCACAGGGATGGGAAAGTGTGTAGATGGTTCCCAAGATGCAATGCAATACTGATAGTGATCAGAATGGAAATGGTGGCTCATTTTCCCCTTTCTAACCCAGGATCAAAATAACCAAATGTAGTCTCTACAGTTTCCCTGGGTGAGATTGACCAACTCAACACAGACTTGGGAGTCAAACCCCAGGGCTTTCTTGAGTCTATGGTTACTCATCAACCTAACCCGCTGAGCTGTGAGAGGGGGAGTCCCTGTCTAATCCTTGCTATTACTAAAAATTTTCAAGGTGACATTAGGCAATAAAAGTCTTTTATAAGTAAAATTCCATCAGCTTGCCCTCAGTAAAAAATAAAACAGCCTATTTCCCTGAATTCTTAGCTGAGTGAAGATTTGTGATGAATTGTTGTCAATTCTGTTCATAGACCTGTGGTTACTAAGAATTGGATTAACACTTGGACCAATATGACCAAATGTAGTATCTTTACATTGTCCCACTTAACTTAGATCAGCTAAGTCAACACACAGTGGGTGTTGAACCCAGGAACTTCTTGTCTCTCCGGCTCAGCTACTACATGCATTTTGCATTGGACCCTTTATTGTCAGCAGAAGGATTTCATTCCATCAGTCTAGGCTGGATCAAAACCCGCCCATGGAAGAAACAAAGGGCAGCCAGCTAACCCAGCTCAGAATGCTAACTTTAAATAAGTGTCGTTTCAAGAACGCAAGAGACAGGAGCAGGAGTCAAACCATATGACTCCTCTACCATTCAATACGCTCATGACTGATCTTGGACACCAGCTCCACTTTTCCGCCCGCTCACCGCATCCCTTGATTCCCTGAGAGACCGGATTATTAATTTATAATGAGCTTTCCTTGGACTGGAGCTTAGTATGCTTTTTTTTTTAATAATGAGAAGTGGCCTCTTTTCTTGTTTGAGTTTACTTAAGGCTTTCAATTATTATTAATTTAAGGAGACTAAAGGAGGTTGATTTACAAAACCAAGAGTTAACCGAGACGATGGCAAAGCAAGAAGAAGCTCTTTTGCACAGCAGATGTCAGCTGGAAGAGAGGTCAAGGGAATCTGCAGCATTAAGTCGGCAGCTGGAGGCTGCGATACACGATGTTAGTGAAAAGGTACGAACTCATCGCTGCCCTGCAAAATTATTTTTCCACCGGTCTGCAGCTTTCCTTATTTACAACAAATATCTACCATTTACTATGAACAGACTAAGTGCTGCATCTGTGGCTTGGTTGTTAGCGCTCTCTCGCCTTTTGAATCACAAGGTTCCGGGTTCAAGTCCCACTCCACTTGAGTGCAAAAATCAAAACTGCCAGTCTAGAGTGGGATTGAGGAATGGATTTGAGGCCTGTCAGCTCCTCATAACAAAAAGTGTTTTGTGGGGTCACAGGAAGCAGGCCTTCGAAACTAAAAAGTGAAGTCTTTGTGTATTCAACATGCCTCCAAGTTGTGTGCAAAAGTCACTACGAGGTGATCCACTTGATAGTAACAATGGGATAAACTGACGATTCCTATTTTTAAGAAGTTGAACTGTGTAACACTGAATACATTTTACCTCATGCTTTCTAGTGATTGAATATTTTCTGCAAAATCAATCACTAGGCTGATTAGAAAATAATCATTGTATTTTTCCACTGCTTTTTATTAGGTTCAGACAACGGCATTACAATTCAACTAGGTGAACTGAAAGCCTTCTGGGTGTTTTGATTCTAGCTATGAATCAGTGTGCTCCTCCCATTCTGGCCTCTTGTGCATCTCTGATTTTTATTGCCATGCTTTCAGTTGCTTAGGCCCTAATATCTGGCATTCCCTCATTAAATCTCAAAACCTCTTTACCCCTCCCTCCCCCTTCAACCTGCACCTTTAAAACTTACCTTTTTTTTTTGCAATCAAGTTTTTGATCACCGGTCCTTATAGCTCCTTGCATGGCTCAATGTCAGATTTTGTGTTGTTGTGTTCGGTGGCAAGTTACTTGACCAATCCAACTCTCGCCAGTATGGCTGTCCTACTATTGAGAGTATTAGCCCGCGTGTGGGTGTAAATGTGAGAACTGACACACAAAGAAGCCTTTCTTCTTCAAGCTGATCACAGTAATGCTATCCAGACTTGAATGTCATGACACTCAATATTCTTTGCCACCATAGGTCCTGGTATAGAGACGTATTGATAGTCATTCACACTTTCAGTATGACAGGGTTGTCGTAGCGAACTGGATGATTGCCTTTGCATGAAGATTCAGTGCAACTCCACATTAAATGTATCTGCTAAGTCCCTGATCAAGGAACCCAGCCTTGGGAAGGGGGGCTGGCTGAAAATTATCCCCTGTCCTTTCCTATAAACCACCCCCCACCCGCCGCACCACCCCTGTGCTCCCAAGCCGGTGACCTTCACCTTGAGCCTAAAGAAGGCTCTGAAGAAGAGTCATAAGGACTCAAAACGTTAACTCTGTTTTTTTTTCCTATCCACAGATGCTGTTAGACCTGCTGAATTTTTCCAGCATTTTCTGTTTTTGTTTCACTCGCCTGTAGCCTGGGTCCCTCGGCAATCCCAAACCTTTCCCAAGCTGTTTTAACAGCAGCAGTCGCTGCCATTGGTGCTTCCGGCAATGGAGAGTTGCTGGCCTCTGATCAGCGAGTGGGATTTCTACTCCCAGGGTCCTAAATTCTGGGAAAGGCCTGATGCTGGCCAGTTACCTGCCTGACGATCACCTAATTCCATCGGGCATCTCTCCCCACCCCTCACGGTGGTGAAACAGGACTCCCACTGGTTCTCCAACCAGCAGGGGAGACCCCTGTCACCAGGGTTAAATTCCTTCCTGTAAGTGCAGCAGGCTTCAGATTGGAGAAGAAGAAAGCTGCTCAGTGCAACAGTTTTCTCTGAATGAAACACATCTTTGTTAGAAGGCGCAAACCTCTTTTTGTGACCTTACTGTACATGGGGACGAATGGCATTTTAAGTCAGAGTAGATTCACTGGCCCGGATCTTCTGAGGAGTGGCAATTATCGTTGGATCACCGCACCATTCAAATTCCCCCAGCTTGATGCTGCTCCACGTTTCTTCCAGAACTTTCCGAGCCCAGCTTTTCCAGAAATGCGGAGCAAAGCGTTCCTCAGAGAACTGTGCTGAAGCAGAGTAGAGTTGGGAGGAAAGCAGCACATGCCTCCCTCTTTATAGCACTAGTTGTCGTTATGGTAAGCTTAAATTACAGTTTGAATGTTAGTGAATGGGGGGTGGGTAAGTGGATAGGGTGGGGCGAGGTGGTAGTCAGCAGTTTGGGGGTGGGGGATCGAGTCGGTCCAGGGGGCTAAGGATTGAGTCAAGTAGTTGGGTCAGATCAGGGAGTGGTCGGGTCTCGTCGGGGTTGGGGGTTAGTCCTGTCTAGTCAGAGGGGTGGATGAGGGGTGTAGTTTAATTCACAGCTTCAATAGAGATGCGAAGTTAATTGGAATTGTTGCCTGAAAGATAACAATGAGGATTTGTAATGAGCTGTTTCTAGATCAGGACAGTGTTAACCATCAGAGAGAAATTATCACCTTCACACAAATCTCCATGTTTAGTAAACATTGGACGATATTTTCTCTCCGATGGTTAATACTGTCCTGATCTATAAACAACTCATTACAAATTCTCACGTGATTCTGATTAGAAGGCAGTAGAGTTGGGGAGTTAGTTGGGTCGGGGTAGTCAAGAGGTTAATGTGAGTGACTGGGGCTGTCAGGTGTGTAGTTACCCAGATGCTAGACTAGGTTTTAATCTGTCTAACATTTCCTGGATAACTATAGGTAAGTAGCCCGGAATTGCTTGAAATCTCTGACTGAGTCAGAGACATTCGTGGAGGGTCCCAGGGAGCAGGGGAATTGTCCATTGGAAGTTGAAACCTCCTGGGCAATTCACACTTAGGTCAGCGCATCAGCGTCAGGACTTCCACGAGGTCTCGATGACCATCTCCGCTGTACATCTGGTCTCTGACGATCTGGAGGCCAGAAGATTTGGGCCGTTCTTTAAGGATATATGATAACTTATCATTGTCTTAACACAAAGCCTTCTCAAGAGTAGATCAATGAAGACTTTATATAGGGCCATTCAGTGCCTCAGGATAACTAAAGTACTTTACAGACACTGAAGGAAGTACTTTTGATGTCTAGCCATTTTATGCATTTTAGGTCCTACAAACAGTGATATGATAATGAGCAGCTAATATCTTTTTTTTTAAAGTGATGTTGGTTAAGAGAATATTGGCCAAGACACTGGCGAGAACTCTCTTGCTCTATTTAGAGATGGTGCCATGAGACTTTTTTTAACGTCCAGCTGAGAGGGCAGACTGTTTACTGTCTCATCTGAAAGATGACACCTCTGGCAGTGAAGCATTCCCCTAGTTCCTCACTGAGGTGTTGGTTTGAATTTTGCGTTCATATCTCTTTAGTGACACTTGAACTCTCAAGCGTAAACAGGATCATCCTCTTGGAATGGTGCGCAAGAACTGAAGGACCCCGGAGTCCCTCATAATTTCCAGGAAATGCGTGTGTAGGTAGATAAAACCAGAATTTTGAGTTTTATATTTAGCATACAGTACAAGAATAAAAAAGTGGTGAACTTCTATATAAAAATTTTTAAAAAATAATTAGGTCACGGGTAGAGTACCGTCTGCAGTTTTGGGCGTCCCATTGTAGAAAGGACATTGAAGCAGTAGAGAGCATACAGTGTAGACTGTAAAATTGTTAAGTAGAGAGATTTGGGATGCGGCACTATTTCCACTGAAAGCTAGGGGGGAATTTTAATAGAGGTTCCTAAAATGGAGAGTTTCGACTAAAATGAATAGAAAACAACTGTTTCCTCCAGGATGAGAGTTCATCAATTTAAAGCTACTAACACAAATATGACCTAATTTTCTTCAGGTCAGGTTGGGTTATGGCAGGCAGTGGGGGGACTGGCATTCATGAGCTGCACAATGAGACAATGTTTCACAGAATGTGTCTTCAAAAATCTGGTGGATAGTTAGCAAGGCGAATGATTAATGTTTGGATAATAGTAATTCCATTGACCCCCTAGTCGTGCCTTCATTCACATGACTACTATTCCACAGAACACAGGCTGTATTGTCCCATTGTGCATTGTCATTCTTTTTGACCTCTCCCCATTGCATTCACAGGTCAGCGAGGTGAAGGATCAAGCGGTAGCTCAAGAATGTGCACTTCAGAGCAAAGTGCATAGCCTTGAATCAGAATTAAACAGGAAGACTAAAGAACTAAAGCAGCTTCAACGGAACAAGAATAACGTGAGTTTCCTGTCTACCTGTGGGAGGGCGGAATGGATCTTTTTGTTGAGTCACAAGACAATTTAAAGATGAGTTGGAAGCAAAAGTGACACAAGGTAAAATTGTACAAAAACAAAAATGAAGAAAGGGCTATACAAAAACCTGTACCACAAGTGAGAGAGAACGACTTAACTTTGGCAAAGACATTCCGCTTGTGATTTGAAGCCAGGGGTAAACCCAACTCTTTGTTTTTCTCCCCCACCACTTTTTCTTTCCTCCTTTCAACTATACGCTGCCTAAGCATGCTGAACCATTCGAGGAACTTGGCTCTGTGTTACTAGCATTCTGCATCATTGAAGGCAAACGAAGAAGGTGATAAATTAAAGAAGACTTGCATTTATGTAATGCCATTTACAACCTCGGGGTGCCCCAAAACGCTAGCCAGTGAAGTTTTTATGAAATGCAGCCGCTGTTGTAATCAGCCAATTTGCGACTAAGTAGTTCTCTCAAACAGCAATGTGATAATGACCAGATTTTTTGTTGGTTGAGGGCTCAATGTTGGAGATAACTCCCCCGAGCTCCTCTTTGAAATAGCGTCATGGAATCTTTTGACCTTTACCTGAGAGAGCAGATGCAGCCTTGGTTTAATCCTGCATCCGAAAGATGGCATCTCCAGCAGTGCCGCACTCCCTCGGTGTTGCACTGAGTACCAACCAAGATTTCTGTGTTCAGATATCTGGAGTGGAATTCCAAATCACCAGTGGCCCACGCTCTGTGAGATGTGCACTAATGCAGAGACATTGGATCAGCACATTGGACAAATATTGAGATAAAAAAATGTTGGAAATACTCAGTAGATCAAGCAGCATCTGTGGGAGAATATGTGATGCAACTTCATCTCCTGCCAATAGTTGACTGTAAACAAAATAGCTTGTGCTTTTAACGCAAGGAGTTAACAGCATGATTCAAGTATTTTATCAAAACTTATAAAGAGCTTTTATGTGCCTATGTTTGCCCCTTGGTTTATTAGGTCTGACAAAACAAGTAAAGGTTTATTTTTAATGAACTACTAATTGCAAATGAGGAAATACCCGGGGGAAAGGCATTTTAATATTCTTCTTCATGAGTGTTCATCTGTTCAAAACACACACACTATTTAATTTAAAAAGGCATAAACTCACTATGTGGTGGCTGGCCTCCAGATTAGAGCCACCATCTGTGCCACTTAAGAGTTTGAGTATGGAAACTGAAGGTTCTGTTACCTAGTCCAATATATATCAGTTTGACTTGGGTGCTCGAATTCTTGCCCCTGTGTCAGGAGGCTGTAGGTTCAAACCCCACATCAGTACCTGAGTAAATAATCTAGACTTGATGTTCCATTGCAGTGCTGATGGGGTCTTGCATTGTCAGAGATAAAATTTCTAGATAAAGGCAAGATACTGCAGATGCTGGAAATCAAAACAAAACAAAACAAAAACAAAAAATACTAGAAACACTCAAGTCTGACAGTATCTGTGGAAAGGCAGAGTTAACGTTTCGAGTCAGTATGATGCTTCTTCAGAAAAAGAGTCAGACTACCTGAGTTTTTCCAGCATTTTTTGTTTTTGTAAGAAATATCATCTGTCTGCTTAGGTGAATGTTTAAAAAAGCATTGCACTACACAAAGAGCTTGAGTTTTCCCAGTGGTCTGGTCAACAATTTTCTCTTGGTTAACACTGCCTGTTTTTTTTTTAAATGGCAAACTGTTAATTTATCTTATTGCTGTTTATGGTTTGGGGCAAGTGCTGAATGCCTATTGCATTTTCTTACATAACAACAGTTGCTACAATTTGCAAGTTTTGACTTCAATATAATGCAAAAATATTATTGAGTAGCCTTAGTAAGGTTGGGGTGTGGCGAGCAAAGATCAACAGTTTTTCTTAGAGTCCTGGAAATATAGCTCCTGACTAAGAGAAGTGAGTTTTGAACTTTTGGGGAATGGCTGTTCCCTTTTACTTTTTCCACAGTTCAATGCATCAGCTTAGGAGAATAAACTTGTTTGTATCTGCTAAAGCATCACAGCGCCAGCCTTCAGGAATTGCATCAATGGGGTGAGGATGCTTCTGTCTCTAATTTTCTTCCAATGTTTTCTTTTCTCTTCCATTAAGTGGAGGTGCCTGACCTCTGTCTGATACGCCCCCACACTTGAACAAAATGGGAACAGTTCTGCACAAGGATTGAATTGGTGACTGATTACCACATGTACTGCACTGCTTCCATTGCAAAAAAGTACAATATATATATATGTGTGTACTATTTAACACTCTGGAATTCACTGCCTGGGAGCAGTGGTGGAGGCAGATTGAATCAAAGCCTTCAGAAAAGAATTGGATCATTTATCTGAAGGGAAAAATTTACAGGGCTGGGGAAAAGGAAAGGGGAGGGGAGCTAGATGGGTTACACTTGCAGAGAGTCGGCACAGATATGATGAGCCAAATGGTCCCTCTGCTGTAACCAATCTATGATTCTATGAATTTGCTTATTATTAAAAGAAGTATCTTGCATCAATATACTTTCATTGTTTCTCAATCACTTCTTGTATAGTGATGTAAATTTTAAACTTTTAGGACGTTATTGTCATAACGTTTCGAGAAAATTATGCGCCATTTTGCTTGGCAGGCGATAGTGAACCCTTAAGTCTCCGAGATGCGCATTTATTTTGTATCTGACTTATGTATAATGTACTTATGAGCTTTGGGTAGACAAGTTAACTTGTATCAGCTATGGCTCAGCTTCTTGCCTCTGAGTCAGAAGTTTGTGGGTTCAAGTCCCACTCCAGAACTTGAGGCCTTGCTGTGCGCAAATTAGCTGCTGCGTTTCCTACATTACAACAGTGACTACACTTCAAAAATACTTGATTGGCTGTCAAGCGCTTTGGGATGCCCTTATGCGGTGAAAGGTGTTTTAGAAGTTCAAGTCTTTCTTTTTAGTCATCTAGTCATTTTTACCTGCTTAATAGCTACTTCAAAAGTAATAATCTATTATTTTGTAAAGCACTTTAAACACCCCAAAGACATGACAGGGCACCGTGTAAAACGTTGCTAATGCAAATGTACAAAACACCTGGTCTGTTACTGATTTGAGAAAAACGTACATTGCCTCTTTCTTCATTAGCGTTTACATTGTGCAGGTAAGGGGGTGTAACAAGGTAGAAGAATCCAGGCAATACCAGTGCCTCCTGAGAATTTTTACCAGAGACTGCAGACACTTCCTCTTCTGTTCCCTATTGTAGGGTCCCAACTGGTAACCATCCCACCATGGCAGACGTTTATAAACATGTTTTCTCTCCTAAATTGATGCACAGAACTGGGAGAAAGTAAAGGGATGTCGCAATCTCCCAAAAAGTTTAAAAATTCACCTCTGTTAATCAGGAGCTATACAACTGATGCATTTTCAGGACTCAATTACAAATCCCACCTGAACAATCCTTTTGCAATACAGCGATGTTGCACATGTTTTGACCCCAAGAGCCAAAGAAATATTATGCAGATATAAACAGTGTGTTCCAGTTGCAGATTTTGCATCGAGTGTTTTTTGATCTTGTGCGAGTTTAGTTATCAGCTATGGTAAAATGGTAAAACTCCTCTTTTGAGATCCAGGCTGAGATGATGGAATGGTGAAGACTTGTGAAAAACAGCACGTCACCGAACAGCCCAACCAAGGGCTGTCCCATTTCTTCCCACAAATAATTCTTTCTTTAAGCATGCTGAGAAAGAAACATCGAAGGCCACAGAATCTTTTCCTTACAGTCATGAAGCATTTTTCAGTGGCCCCAGGTGAAATTAGTTATGCAAATCCTTTCACCCTAAAATGTAACTCAAGACAACAGCTCAAATGTCCCTTTATTGATCCATGAATTGGGAGGGAATAGTCAGTAATAATCCATGGTGACTTGAGGTACCGGACAATGCAGCAGTTGTGTTTTTGTAAGCCTGTTGATATAGCCCACAGAAGACTTGATCTTGGCAGCGAAAACTGGTGTACACAGTGAAGAGCAGAGTCATCAACACCTCTGATCCATGTTGGTTGAGTCTTATCCTGCTCGCCAAGCCACCACCAGTGATTGCTGACAAGTCCCTCATGTGAATGGAAGCTGGAGAATTAGAAACTTTGGGTCATGGTTCCAAATCTTGATGAACTGGCTTACTCCTCTAATGGCTTTGGGACCCAGATACAGAACAAAACAGGTCATGTATGGAAGTATAAAATGCATTATTTTCATTGTTCCAATTGAGTGCAACCCCAGACAATCCCCACAGTTTCACTGGAATCTACTGGATTTGCTCAGGGTATGAGGGCCCTGGTTTGATGCACCTCATCTTGGCACAGGCTGAAGCAGTGATGTGATATCACAAGTTAGTTACCAGTTGCAGTTCTCTAATAACACATGTAAGAGGGAGAGTGTGCCTTTGGGGGAGGGAGACGAGGGGTGTTGGACAATCTCTAAGGGATTGGGGTAGGGTGAATTTTTCAACCTTGTATTACATCAGAATTATATTACTTGGTAAGAACCCTTTTAATACTTTCAGTGCCCAAGTCTGAGCACAGAGGAAAAGCTAGATTATGTGTATTGTTTAAGCTGAATTTCATTTTCCAAATTTCCTTTCAGACAAATGCACCATATGGGTCCCAAGAATTTATGCATTAATCTCTAGTTGGAGAAACTCTGTTGAATTCAGTGACACCAAGTAATGAACAAGTGAAAACATAGTGTAATGCCTGGATCAGTCACAGATTGAAATACCTGTTCCAAGTCTTGCTGTTAAACCTATTATTTACAGAAAAAGGAGCTGAATAATAGTGGTTACAGAGTTTGTTCTAAGCTTGTGGTGAGAATGCGGATCAGATACTGAACAAATATTACATATGGATTAACCTTTATAACATTGTGCAAGCCAATTTGAGATGATAACTTAGATTGCTTTTAAGCTACAGTTCTTACATTATTATTTTCTAATGAGTGAGATTATTTTTTTGCTGTGCTATGAATTGTCGCCACATTTTCTGTCATGGTCTTTATTTTCTTTCCAAAGATGTGAGATACAAAATGGCTTTGAAATCCCTAATTGCTTTCAAACCATTGAATCAGTCTTCACTGCATGTGCTTAAATCTTTCTACCAACACGATATAACAAATGCTTCCTAATTTTGTGTAACTACTGCCTTCAAATTCTGCATTGCAGGAGGCCTAAGTGAAAGATCCCTGTAACGTTTGTAGAATTGAGTTTGGGGTGAATTTAGGTTGAATAAAGCAACAGAGCTCAGGAGCAAAGAAACCCAAATCAACAGAAAATAACTAAATTAGACAGTGTAGTACTTGGGGAAAGAAAAGTAGTCCAGTTCACATGGAATAAATATTGAAAAGCACTTAACTGGCAAAATAACTAGAGTGGAAATTAGGAGAAATTTCTTCTCTCTGGTCTTTTTTAAGATCTGGAATATACTAGGTGCAAGATTCCATCATAACTTTCAAAAAGGCAATTGGTCATGTACTTGAAAACTATATTATAGGGTTATGGGGAAAAATTTGGGGTGTGGTACTAAATTGGACAGCTCTTTCACAGAGCCAAGACAGGTCAAACAGTCTCCTCCTATGCTGTAAGATTCCCTGCTTGTATTAGCAGAGATGATGAAATACTAACTCTTAAACTGATAGGAATTGGAGAAATTTACATTAAAGTTTAAGGATGAGTGGCTTATTGAAGATGTCCTGTTGAAGCTCATGGAATTGATCTTGCTTTTTCAGGCTGAGATGAGTCATAAAACGCATCTGCAGGAGTTGAAGCTCAGTCTCGAGCAATCTGAGAGTGGGAATCAGAACATCCAGAATTACGTGCAGTTTCTCAAAATGTCCTATGCAGTTATGTTTGGAGACAGCACCTTAACAGAATTTCAGGTTGAACCATCATTGAGATGAGTAACTTAACCTCTGTAGGATTTGTTGGAGTATTGCAGTGGTCATACCCTCAACATTTGATGTAATTGTTTTATAGTTAATTGTGGAAAACTTTTTTTTTAAAGTTTGACTTCGTAATAAACTTCAGTGAAGATCATGGAAATTGCTTGATCAGGACAGATTACCTGAGATTATAAGCAAATACTGCACAATATAAAGATAGTACTACTGTAGTCAATGCTTATAAATTAATATGCTTGAATATTGTATTTTTCAATATTAGTTTGAAATTGTGCTGGTGTGTAAATGAATAATTTTATTTTTGTTACGACAAAATTGTTAATCTTGTTTTTTTTTTAATCATTATTTTTGTATCTGCAATTTGTTTTTGACATTGTCCCTTTATGAAATGTTCACATATTCATCCTCAGTTGGTCAATTTCCACACAAAAAAGATTAAAGCCACTGTGAAAATAAGTGGGGAAACTACCAGGATACTATTCCTTCCGTGGGTTTTTATGTCATGTGTGAACAGAAGACCACTTGGCTTCTCGAGCCTGTTCCACCATTCAATGAGATCATGGCTAGCTTGTATCCTAACTCCACCCACCCACCTTCGCTCCATACTTCCTTATTACCATTGGCCAACAAAAACCTATGGATCTCAGGTTTGAATGTATTAATTGAGCTAGCATTTAATTCTTTTCCTGGGAGGGAGTTCCATTCTACCACCATTTATATGAAGAGGTGTTTGCTCTTAATAGCATGGCTCTGATTTTAAGGTTATGTTCTCTTGCCCTAAAATACCCTAGCAGCTGAAAAATGTTTTGGTTCACATCTGCCCCAGAACTCTGGCCAGGACTTTTCAGTCGGGTTGTGGGGGCAGGCCCGACACACCGGCCTGTAAAACGATGCGTGACGACGTGAGGTGTACATCCTGACGTCATCGCGCTGTCTCGCAATGTTTCCTTCGGCAGGCGCCGATAATTGATAGGCCTGTTAAGGCCATTAATGAAGTAATTAATGTCAAGTTTACGCTGCCCGTCCAACCTCACAGTTGGCGGGCAGGCAAAAAGGCCAAGTGGCCTTGACGTTTTTTTAGGAAGCCTCATCCACGAGCGGGATGAGATTTCCTAAAGCTTGTACAACTTAAATAAAAAGTTTATATGAAAAATAAAAACAAGTCCCATCTTGTGTAACTATGTCACACGAAGGCACATGTCTCATTCAATTTTTAATGTCTGAATAAATGTTTTTAAAAACCGTTTCAATTTCCCTGAGGCAGCTCCGTGCATCAGGGAGATTGAAGCGCTCCCTCGCGCGCATGCGAGAAAGAGCGCTGGCCCCGACTCTCCCTCTGCCCCCCGCCCGCACAGGTTGTGCTGCGTTACCGCTCGCGTGTTACGCTGGGTGGGCCTTAAATGGCCCGCCCGTGTAAAATGACGGCGCAGACCCGATCGCAGGCGGCGGTCGGCTTGGCGGCCACTCCCGACACGGGAAAAATTCAGGCCTCTAGGTCTGAATCCCTCCAATCAGGTCTCCACCAATGCCTCGTTTCCAAAACAGTTCTTAATAAAGTCACAAATTACATCCTATGTGACTGTGACAAAGAGAAACTTGCCTTCCACTTTTTTGACCTGTCTGCAGCCTTTGACACGTTGACCACACCATCCTCCTCCAACACCTCTCCGCTGTCGTCCAGTTGGGTGAGTTTGCTCTCACCTGTTTCCATTCTTATCTAAATGCAGTCAGAAAATTACATGCAATGGCTTCTCGTTCCACTCCTGCAATATTACCTCTGGTGTCCTCAAAGATCTATCCTTGGGCCCTCCTGTGTCTCATGTACATGCTGCCCCTTGGTGACATCATCCAAAGACAGAACGTTATTTTTCGCGTCTACACTGACCAGATCTACCTCACCACCACCACCTCTCCCGCCTCCTCCACTGTGGCTAAATTATCTGACTGCTTATCCAACATCCAGTACTAGACGAGCAGAAATTTCTTACAATTAAATATTGGGAAGACTGAAACAATTGTTTTCGGTTCCACCTCCAAACTCCCATTCCTTAACTACCGGCCCCAACCCCCTCCATAGCAGCAGTCTGAGATTAAGCCAGCCTGTTCACAACCCTGGTGCCACATTTGACCCCCGAGATGAGCTTCTGACCTCATTAGCGTCATCACTAAGACCACCTGTTTCCACCCCTGTAAAATCGCCTGACTTTGCCCCTGTATCTCATCATCTGCAATTTGGGTTTTTGACATTGTTCCTTTTATAAACATGTTCAAATGAAACCCCCATTCATGCCTTTCTTACTTCTAGATTTGACTGTTCCAATGCACTTCTGACTGGTATCCCACATTCTGCCCTCCATAAACTTGAGGTAATCCAAAACTCTGTCCGTCTAAACTCACACCAGGTCCTGTTTCCCTCTCATCCCTGTGCTCAGTGACCTACATTGGCTCCCAGTCAAGCAACTTGTTAATTTTAAAATTTATCTCTAACTACCCATCATTTTCTTTCAAAATGCTAAAAATCCCAAATAAATCCAATAGAGAATTTAGGAAAAACTTCTTCACTGTGGAACTTGCTACCACAAGGAGTAATTGAGGCGAATAGCATAGATGTATTTAAGGGGAAACTAGATGAGCAGTAAGGGAGAAAGGCATAGAAGGATATTCTGATGGAGATGAAGTATCACAGAATCGTTGCTGCACAGAAGGAGGCCATTCGGCCCATTGTGTCTTCACCAACTCTCCAACTAAGCATTATGACTTAGTGCCTGCCTTTTCCTGTACCCTTGCACATTGTTCCTGTTCAAGTAATGATCTAATGTCCTTTTGAATGCCTCAAATGAACCTGTCTCCACCCCACTTCCAGGCAGTGCATTCCAGACTCAAACCACTCGATGTGTGAACAGTTTTTTTCTCACATCACATTTGCTTTTTTTGCAAATCACTTTAAATCCGTGCCCTCTTGTTCTCGATCCTTTTACGAGCGGAAAGTTTCTCCCTATCTATCCAACCCCTTCATGATCTTGAATACCTCTATCAAATCCCCTCTTAGCCTTCTCTTCTCCAAGGAGAACAGTCCCAACCTCTCCAATCTATCATAACTGAAGTTTCTCATCCCTGGAACCATTCTTGTAAACCTCTTCTACACTCTCTCCAATGCGTTCACATCCTTCCTAGACCTATACACAATACTCCAGCCAAGGTCAAACTAGTGTCTTACATAAGTTCAGTATAACCTCCATGTTCTTGTACACTACACCCCTATTAATAAAGCCCAGGATACTATATGCTTTATTAAATGCTCTCTCTACCTGTTCTGACACATTCAATGATCTATGCACATATACACCCAGGTCCCTCTGTACCCCCTTAAGAATTGTACCCCTTATTTTATATTGTCTCTCCTAATTCCTCCTACCAAAATGCATCACCTCACACTTTTCCGCATTGAACCTCACCTGCCACCTACCTGTCCAAGGGCGGGAGAAGGCTTGTGTGGAGCATGGAACACTGGCATAGCACAGCTGGGTCAAATAGCCTATTTTAAACTAAGTACTATGTAAATCACCCTTAACCTTCTACACATAGGAACAGTCTTGATCAATCCCAGTCACTAGTTCAAAATCCTGGAACTCCCTCCCCAACAGCATTGTGTGTGTGAATACACCATGGACCTTCAGCAGTTTTATTTTCTTTACTCTTTCATAGGATATGGCATCACTAGGCAAGACCAGCATTTGTTGCCCATGCCTATTTGCTCTTGAACTGAGTGACTTGTTAGGCCATTTCAGAGGATGGGTAAGAGTCAACCATATTGCTGTGGGCCTGCAGTCGCATGCAGAGTTCCTCCCCTAAAGGGCATTAGGCAACAAGATGGTTCTTTACGACAACCGATGATAGCTTCATGCTCACGGTCACCATTACTGACACCAGCTTTACGCTCCAAATTTTATTAATTGAATTTAAATTCCACCAGCTGCGGTGGGATTCGAACCCAGATCCCAGAGCATTAGCCTGTGTCTCTAGTTTACTAATCCAGTGATATAACCACTATGCTACCATCACCTTCTCAGAGAGGTAGTTTGGGATGGGGAATACATACTGGCCTTTCCAGTAATGTCCACATCCCAGGAACAAATATTTTTTTAAAAAAAAAGGTTTTGCAAATAGCTGCATTCTGGGGTTCACCTTGTGACGTCATCTGTTGCCAGCAAATCATTTGATTGTCAGCACATTAGAAAATATTTAGAAACGTAGAACGATTGCGGAACAGAAGGAAGCGATTCAGACCATCAAGCCCAAGCCAGCTCTCTGCAAGAGCAATTTAGCTAGTCCCATTTCTCCGCCCTTTCCCCATAGCCCTGCAATTTTCTTTCCCTTCAGATGTCGATTCAATTCTCTTTTGAAAACCACGAGTGAATCCGCCTTCGCCATTCTCTCAGCCGAACAGGAACCGCTCGCTGCATAAGGAAAGCTGTCCCTCATGTTGCCTGTGGCTATTTTGGCAATTGGCATAAACCTGTGTCCTCTGGTTCTCGACTTTTCTGCGAATGGGAACAGTTTCTCCCTATCTACTCCATCTAGACTCCCCTCTATCAAATCTCCTCTCACCCATCTGCAATCTAACCAAGTTTCTGTTTTAAAATTAGGGGGGCACCCTTTTAGGGCAGAGATGAGAAGTTTTTACTCTGATGGTTGTGCGACTTTGGAACTGTCTGCCTCAGAAGGAGGTGGAGGCGGGTAGATAGACTCTTGTTAGGCAAGGGAACCAAAGGTTATCAGTGTTAGACGGGAATGTGGAAATCAAAACAAGATTAGCCATGATCTTATTGAATGGCAGAGCAGGCTCGAGGGGCCAAATGGCTTACTCCTGTTCCTATTTCTTAGGTTCTCATCCCTGAAACCATTCTCACAATCATTTCTGCACCATCTCCAATGCCTTCACAAAGTGTGCTGCCCACAGTACTCCATTTGAGGTTGTTTTATAAATATTCGTGCCATCTCTAAGACTGCCTCTTTCCACTTCCATAATATTACTCGACTTCGCCCTTACCTCAGCCCATTTGTTGCTGAAACCCTCGTCCTTGCCTTCATTACCTCTAGACTTGACTATTCCAATACGTTCCTGCCTGGTCTCCCACATTCTACACTCCGTAAACTCAAGTCAGCTCTGCTGCTGTGCCTTTACTTGCAGCAAGTCCCCATCCCTCTCACCCCTGTGCTCGCTGACCTGCATTGGTTCCTGGCCAAGCAACATCTTGATTCTAAAATTCTCATCCGTGTTTTCAAATCCCTCCACGGCCTTGCCCTATCTTTCTCTGTAATCTCTAACCCCACAATCCTCTGAGATATCAGGGCCCCTCTGATTCTGGTCTCCCATATATTCCCAATCAAAATTGCTCTACCATTTGTGGCCTTACCTTCAGCTGCTTAGACCACAAGCTCTGGAATTCCCTCCCTATACCCCTCCGCCTCTCTACTTCGCTTCCCTCATTAAAGACATTTCCTTTAAAAACTACCTTTTTGACAAAGTTTTTGGTCATGTGATTTAGTACTTTGTGAGTCAGCATAATTTGTTTTATATTGCTCCTGTGATGTGCCAGGGGGATGTTTCATTACATTAAAGGTGCTATGTAAATAGACGTTGTCATTGTTGGTTCATCGTAACATCCTTGCTTTTGTAATCTCTTGCCTCTATTCATGAAGCCCAGGATTCTGTATGCCTTTTAATTATTTTTTTTTACCCTGCCAGATCAATGATTTGTGCATATGTACCCCTAGGTGTCTCTGTTTCTATACCCCCTTTAGAATTGTATCACTTCACACGTCTCTGCATTGGATTTCACCTGCCACCAGTCCACCCATTCCACTAGTCTGCCCATATCCTTTCGAAGTTTATCACTGTTCAAAGCTCAATATATTTATCTTCATTAAAATGTTCCTGGCTCACTCATGAACTTTGGGAAGGTGGCGTTGAAGTGAAATATATAAGCTACGATTATATTGAATGGGGAAGCAGTTTTGCGGGGCCTATGCATCTCTTATGTTCCTATTCAAGTAATGTTTGCAAAACCCTCAAATTTTAACAGAAAGAGAAAGAGAAATGAAACTTGAGCTTCTGGCTCTGGCTTCCTAGTTTTGCATTGCATTTTACTGTCTTTTTGCGTTCACCTTGGCCTGTGTCAATTCTGTCATCGCATTGGTTGATCATTAAAGCAAATGATTCACCCTTCACTTCAGTCAATGCCAGCCCATTGCTTCAGGATTTGGATGCTTCCCTGTAATAAAATGTTTGCAGTCTTTTGCTCCTGTCTTCCAAATTCTCCAACTACATGGCTCCTTCCAAACTAAACAGTAGGGTTTTGGCCTGAATTTGCAGTTCACTGGAAAATGAAATTATAGATTTGGATGGTTTCACCTGACACATAAATAGGCTCTAGAAGCCAGCTTAACAAGGCCAAAAGTACTGTCCTTGGTGGGGTGGGGTTTGAGGGGGGGTGGGGGAATGGAGAAAGCCAGTACACCGATGAGAGGGAGAAAGTGGTCTTCCTGGCCCTTGTTCCTGATGGCCGTGCATGTATGGGTGTCCCTCGCAAAACTCTGCTGGTATCTTAAAATCTGACAGCAGGTGGCTTGTCAGATACAAAGTCCAACTGCACTAGTTCACTATGTTGTGGAGATATATGATAATCTGATACGTAGGCCTTGAGGAGATGGTTTCCTGGCAACCTTTCAGAATGAATGGCTGCCAAACATCTACTGAGGAAGCTGTTTTCAGTTGAGCCAGTTTGTGTTTAC
This sequence comes from Cetorhinus maximus, assembly GCF_964194155.1. Classification (NCBI taxonomy): domain Eukaryota; kingdom Metazoa; phylum Chordata; class Chondrichthyes; order Lamniformes; family Cetorhinidae; genus Cetorhinus; species Cetorhinus maximus. The sequence goes on along the minus strand of NC_135895.1, from coordinate 13,285,496 downwards.
ACCTTCCGGTTGTTTTCTGCATTCAGATTATTCACAGGATGTAAGCGTAAGGGGCAACAATAATTCTGATGATTTTTTTAGATGCAGTTGCCTTTGAATCTAGTAGTGCACTAGTATTTAGAAGATGGGAAGTTGAGTAGAAGATTTATACCTTGATGCAAGTTGAAAAATGGAGATGTATGTGACACTTTCAGAAACGCTTCATAACTTGAATCGTTTAGAAGAAATTCAGTCATATTTGGCTTTTTTTAAAACAAAAAGCCATTGCCAAGACCAACTATTTCCATGTGCAGATATTGCTCATCTTTGCACAGAACCTCAACCCCACTACTCCACCAGATGTGATTTGCTTATTGTTCTTTATTGGTTTCCCAATCCAGCTTTGGTAATTTCCCTTATTATCTCTGTCCTCGTTCTCTTCAAATACATTCAATTCAAAACTTGTGTTTACAGTCCCTTCATAACGTTACACTATCTACCAATGCAACCTTCACAAACCCTGGATATCAATATGTGCACTTGTCCCAATTTTTCCCATGTTTCCATTCTAACCACCACACCCTGCCTCCTCCATTGGTGGCAGAGTCTTCATCTCTTTTGGATTCCTAGAATGATACAGCGCAGAGAAGGTGACCATTCAGCCCATCGTGCCTGTGCTAGCTCTTTGGTTAAACTATCCAATTAATCCCACCGCCTGCTCTTTTTTCCTTTCAAGTATTTATTCAATTCTGTCTTGTCTTATTTAGGGACTGCATCCCAGATCATGACAACTTGTGTTTAAAAAAAAAAAATCAGATCTGAAGCAGCCCATGTTCACATGCAGCAAGACCTGGACAGCATTCAGGCTTGGGTTAGTAAGTAGCAAGTGACATTCTTCCCAAGGACAATCCCACAATGGAACAAACTGCCAAAGAAAATAGTCACAGCCTCCATCACTTGAAATCTTCAAGACCCATCTCTAGATTATTTTCATATAAATGTTTTCATTATCAGGGCTACCATCTCAGCAGGGCATGCCTGGTTTAATTCGCACCATCCATATAAATGTTGGCAGAATAGGGATATTAGCCTGTGATGCCAACACAACTAAAGCAGAAGCTAAAGGCGATGACCATCTCCATTCAATGCCATTGCCATCATTGAATTCCCCACCATCAATGTTCTGGGGGTTACCATTGACCAGAACCTATCTGGACTGGCCATATAAAAACTGTGACCATATCAGCAGGTCAGAGGTTAGGACTTTGCAGCCAGTAACTCACCTCCTGAGTCACAGAATCACAGTGCAGAAGAGGCCCTTCAGCCCATCGAGTCTGCATCGACATGTGAGAAACACCTGACCTACATACCTAATCCCATTTGCCAGCACTTGGCCCATAGCCTGGAATGTTATGATGTGCCAAGTGCTCATCCAGGTACTTTTTAAAGGATGTGAGGCAACCCGCCTCCACCACCCTCCCAGGCAGCGCATTCCAGACCGTCACCACCCTCTGGGTAAAAAAGTTTTTCCTCACATCCCCCCTAAACCTCCTGCCCCTCACCTTGAACTTATGCCCCCTTGTGACTGACCCTTCAACTAAGGGGAACAGCTGCTCCCTATCCACCCTGTCCATGCCCCTCATAATCTTGTACACCTCGATCAGGTCGCCCCTCAGTCTTCTCTGCTCCAACGAAAACAATCTATCCAACCTCTCTTTATAACTTAAATGTTTCATCCCAGGCAATATCCTGGTGAATCTCCTCTGCACCCCCCCAGTGCAATCACATCCTTCCTATAGTGTGGCGACCAGAACTGCACACAATACTCCAGCTGTGGCCTCACCAAGGTTCTATACAACTCCAACATGACCTCCCTACTTTTGTAATCTATGCCTCGATTGATAAAGGCAAGTGTCCCATACGCCTTTTTCACCACCCCACTTTTAAGCCTGCCAACACCTCCAATACCTTGTCACTCCCTATATCAATTTGCTTAAGAACCTCGCAGTCTCCCCAAGTTTGATACTTTTATCCTCATTCTCTTGGGTGAAGATGGTTGTGAAGTATTCATTCAACACTCTAGCAATGTCCTCTGGCTTCGCCCATAGATTGCCCCGTTATGGGCCCTACTCTTTCCCTGGTTATCCTCTTCCCATTGATACACTTATAGAATATTTTGGGATTTTCCCTACTTTTACCAGCCAAAGCTTTCTAATATCCCCTCTTTGCTCTCCTAATTACTTTCTTAAGCTCCACCCTGCACTGTCTGTACTCCACTAATGCCTCTGCCGTTTTGCTTCCTTTGTACCTGCTAAAAGCCTCTCTTTTCCTTCTCATCGTAACCTGAATATCTCTGGTCATCCATTGTTCTCTGGGCTTGTTACTCCTTCCTATCACCCTTGCGGGAACATGTTGAGCCTGTACCCTCCCTGTTTCCTTTTTGAATCCCCAACACCTGATTCTTTTTTTATTCATAATGGAATGTAAGCATCGCTGGCTAGGCCAGCATTCATTTCCCATCCCTAATCGCGCTTATTCAGAGGGCAGGCAAGAGTCAACTACATTGCTGTGGGTCTGGAGTTACATGTAGGCCAGACCAGGTAAGGATGGCAGGTTTCCTTCCCTAACGGACATCTACAAGGCAAAGGCTAGGAGTGCAATGGAATACTCCCCAGTTGTCTGGATGAGTGCAGCTCCAACAACACTCAAGAAACTCGCCTTCCGTTAGAAAGCAGTCTGCTTGATTGGCACACCATCCACCACCTTGAACATTCACCCCCTCCACCACTGGGGCATGTTCCTTTGGTGGCGGCAATGTTCACCATCTACATGATGCACTACAGCACTTCACTACAGCTCCTTTGACAACACCTTCTTAATCAGTGACCACTACCACCTAGAAGAACAAAGGCAGCAGACACATGAAATTCCCCTCCAACTCATACCCCATCTTTACTTGGAACTATATCGCCGTTCTTTTACGGTCGCTAGGGTCAAAATCCTGGAACTCCATCCCTAACAGCACTGTGGGTGTACCCACACTATATAAACTGCAGTGTTTCAAGAAGGTGGCTCACCACCACCTTCTCAAGGGCAATTAGGGATGGGCAATAAATGTTCGTCTCACCAGTGCTGCGCACATTCCATGAATGAATATAAAATGTTTCCTCATGTTGCCTCTAGTTCTATTGCCAAACACCTTAAATTTCTGGCCCCGGGTTACCAATCCTTCTGCTGTTGGAAAACGTTTTATGATTTTGAATACCTCTATCAAATCTCCTCTTAACCTCCTCAAAGGACAGAAACCTCAGCTTCTCTCATCGCTCCTCATAAATGAAGCCCCTCATTCCTGGTGCCATTCTAGTATATCTCCTCTGCTCCCTCTCCAAGGCCTTGACACCCTTCCTAAAGTTTGGTGCCCACTACTCCAGCTGAGAACTAACTAGTGTTTTATAAAGGTACGGTAGAGGCAATGGCGTAGTGGTATTGTCACTGGACTAGTAATCCAGAGATCCAGGGTAATGCTCTGGGATTGAATCCCACCATGGCATTCCCACCGTGGAATTTGAATTCAATAAAAATCAATTAAAAGTTTCATGATGACCATTGTCGATTGTTGTAAAAACCCATCTGGTTCACTAATGCCCTTTAGGGAAGGAAATCTGGCCTACACATGATTCCAGACCCATAACAATGTGGTTGACTCTTAAATGCCCTCTGAAATGGCCTAGCAAGCTACTCAGTTGTAACAAAGTGCTACAAACTCACAAAAAAGGAATGAAACCCGACAAACCACCTGGCACAGACCTAGGCACCGGAAGTGACATTGGCAATCTCAGTCCTGTTGACCTTGCAAAGTCCTCCTCCCTAACATCTGGAGGCTAAGTGCCAAAATTGGGAGAGCTGCCTCACAGACTAGTCAAGCAACAGCTTGACGTAGTCATCCTCACGGAATCATGCCTGACAGATAATGTTCCATCCCTGGGTATGTCCTGTCCCACCGGCAGGACAGACCCAGCAGAGGTGGCGGCACAGCGGTATACAGTCGGGAGGAAGTTGCCCTGCGAGTCCTCAACATCAACTCTGGACCTCATGGCATCAGGTCAAGCATGGGCAAGGAAACCTCCTACTGATTGCCACAAACCACCCTCCCTCAGCTGATGAATCAGTGCTCCTCCACGAGGGTGGAAAGGGTGCAGAATGTGAGGGACTTCAATGTCCATCACCAAGAGTGGCTCAGTAGCACCACTACCAGCTGAGCTTGCCAAGTCCTAAATGACATAGCTGCTAGACTGGGTCTGCAGCAGTTGGTGAGGGAACAAACAAGAGGGAAAAACACACTTGACCTCATCCTCACCAACCTGCCTGCCACAGATGCATCTGTCCATGACAGTATCGGTAGGAGTGACCACTGCACAGTCATCGTGGAGACGAAGTTCTGCCTTCACATTGAGGATACCCCCCATTGTGTTGTGTGACACTACCACTGTGCTAAATGGGATAGATTTTGAACAGATCTAGCAACTCAAGACTGGCCATCCATGAGGTGCTGTGGGCCATCAGCAGCGGCAGAGTTATACCCGAACACAATCTGTAACCTCATGGCCCGGTATAACCCCCACTCTACCATTACCATCAAGCCAGGGGATCAGCCCTGGTTGTATAAAGAGTGCAGGAGGGCATGCCAGGAGCAGCACCAGGTATACCTAAAAATGAGGTGTCAACCTGGTGAAGCTACAACACAGGACTACTTGCGTGCCAAACAGCATAAGCAGCAAGTGATAGAAAAAGCTAAGCGATCCCACAACCAATGGTCAGATCTAAGTTCTGCAGCCCTGCCACATCTAATTGTGAATGGTAGAGGACAATTGAACAAGTCACTGGAGGAGGAGGTTCCACAAATATCCCCATCCTCAATGATGGAGGAGCCCAGCACATCAGTGAAAAAGATAAGGCTGAAGCATTTGCTACAATCTTCAGCCAGAAGTGCAGAGTGGATGATCCATCTCAGCCTCTTCTGGAGGTCCCCAGCATCACAGATGCCAGTATTCAGCCAATTTAATTCACTCCACATGATATCAAGAAATGGCTGAAGGCACTGGATAGTGCAAAGGTTATGGGCCCTGACAATATTCCGGCAATACTACTGAAGATTTGTGCTCCAGAACTTGCTGTGCTCCTAGCCAAACAATTCCAGTACAGCTACAATACTGGCATCTACCTGGCTATGTTGCCCAGGTATGTCCTGTACACAAAAAAAGCAGGACAAATCCAAACTGGCCAACTACTCCCCATCAGTCTACTCTCGATCATCAGTAACATAATGTGAGGGGTCATCAACAGTGCTTTCAAGTGGCACTTGCTTAGCAATAACCCGCTCACTGACACCCTGTTTGGGTTCCGCCAGGGCCACTCAGCTCCTGACCTCATTACAGCCTTGGTTCAAACATAGACAAAAGAGCTGAACTCCCAAGGTGAGATGAGAGTGACTGCCCTTGACACCAAGGCAGCATTTGACCCAGTGTGGTATCAAGAAGCCCTAGTAAAACTGGAATCAATGGGAATCAGGGGGAAAACTCTCCACTGGTTGGAGTCATGCCTAGCACAAAGGAAGATGGTTGTGGTTGTTGGAGGTCAGTCATCTCAGCTCCATGACATCCCTGCAGGAGTTCCTCAGGGTATTGTACTCGGCCCAACCATCTTCAGCTGCTTTATCAATGAACTTCCTTCCATCATAAGGTCAGAAGTGGGGATGTTCACTGATGATTGCACAATGTTAAGCACCATTCACGACTCCTCAGATATTGAAGCAGTCCATGTCCAAATGCAGCAAGACCTCGACAATATCCAGGCTTGGGCTGACAAGTGGCAAGTAACATTCGCGCCAAGAAGTGTCAGGCAAGACCATCTCCAACAAGAGAGAATCAAAACACCAACCCTTGATGTTCAATGGCATTACCATCACTGAATTCCTCCACTATCAACTTCCTGAGGGTTACCATTGACCAGAAGCTGAACTGGACTAGCCATATAAATACTGTGGCTACAAGAGCAGGTCGGAGCCTAAGAACTTTGCGATGAGCTCACCTTCTGTCACCCCAAAGCCTGTCTACCATCTACAAGGCATGTCAGGAATATGATGGACTCCCCACTTGCCTGGATGAGTGCAGCTCCCACAACACTCAAGAAGCTTGATACCATCCAGGACAAAGCAGCCCGCTTGATTGGCACCCCTTCCACAAACATTCACTCCCTCCACCACCGGCGCACAGTAGCAGCAGTGTGTACCATCTACAAGATGCACTGATTTCATCAAGGCTCCTTCGCCAGCCCCTTCCAAACCCAAAAAAAAAAAAAAAAAAAAAAAAAGGACAAGGGCAGCAGATAGATGGGAACACCACCAACTGGAAGTTCCCCTCCAAGTCACTCAGCATCCTGACTTGGAAATATATCGCCATTCCTTCACTGTCACTGGGTCAAAATCCTGGAACTCCCTTCCCAGCAGCACTGTGGGTGTACCTACACCACACGGACTGCAGCGGTTCAAGAAGGCAGCTCACCTCCACCTTCTCAAGGGCAACTAGGGATGGGCAATAAATGCTGGACCAGCCAGCAAAGAGCATACCCTGTGAATGAATAAAAGAGAAGTATAATTTCCTTGTTTTTGTACTGAGGCAGAATTTAATGGTCATGGCAGTGGGGCCATCCACCAACTGGAGAGCTGGTGGCAACTCCACCATAGCCATCAGCCCCTTCGTTACTTTACCAAAGAACCCAATTAAGTTTGACAAACACAACTTTCCTTTAACGAATCCACCTGGCTTTCGATTATTATCTGATCATTCATCTCAGTGCCATTTCTGTGATTTTCTTGTGTACAAATTGACTCCTGCTTTGGCCATAAAACAAATGGCAAGTCCAGAACCATAGAAGTAAGTGATTGGTAGTAAAATGCTTTGGGATAATCCTGAGAATGTGAAAGTTGCTTTATAAATGCAAGTTCTGCAAACGAGCAAACATGCTGACAAAAACTTTATTGTATTTCTGTGAAGACTTGGGAAATTAGGAAATGTAGAATTGTTTCCCGGCCCGTTCATTGTCCCTCTGCTAAAAGAATAGTTGATCCAATTCCTTACTTATATGCAGCCAGTGTTTAATGTAATAAAAACAAAAAGTACTGGAAATACTCAGCAGGTCCGACAGTATCTGTGGAGAGAGGAAAAACATTAACATTTCAGGTCTCTGACCTTTCATTATTTAATGCACTAGATGGCAGCCTAAGACTAGGACTTCAAGCAAAGAACTTATTCCCGATCCAAAAGTTTAGCTTTGGTGATCATGTTCTCTAATTGTACTTTTCACTTTGATTTGTTGATACTGATGATTAAGTTGCTTTTAATATTTTCTCTTAGTCTTTGACTGACTAGGCTGTAATCATTTACATAATAAAGAACAATCAATAAAAAAACAAAAAACTGCAAGTGCAGATGCTGGAAATGTAAAACAAAACCTCAAAAATCAAATAGTAGGCAGTATCTATGGACAGGCAAGTTAACATTTCAGGTAGGGACACTTTGTCAGAACCAGAAATCGTTACCAACAAACTTCAAAGATGTCAACATATGAAGACGTGGGACAGGAAAAGACAAACGACTCCAACCAGCCTGTTCCTTTCAGTCCGATGATGCATGTATCATGACGTAGTCAATCCCTACCCACCTGGAGTCATCTAATCTGCCGAGAGACATGTGAAAAACCAGGTTGAAAAAGACTACAACATTTAGGGAGAAAGTATGAAAAATTCCTTCTGACCCCTTTAAGCAATTAAAACTAGCCCAGGAGACCAACTTGACCTTCATTTACGTTATAGGGAGCTACCTCTTGTACAAGATGATCTCCGCCTCGATCTGGAAACAGAGCCAGTGGTTTCTTGAAGGAATATGAAACTCTGGTTAGACCACGTCTGGAGCACTGTGTTCGGTCCTAGACATGGTAAGGGGTGCCTCCTGGTGCCCACCTCCTGGCATCTAAACTGGCCCCTGCCGACTAGTGGTCCTCCAGTTGGCCTCATTTATGCTCTTAACAGGTCTGATCGGTACCTAAATCAAGTGGGTGGGAAGCCCTGTCAATCCCTGAATCGGCTTCCAGAAAAGTGCCCCAGGTTGGGATGGAGTTGGGGAACTGACACATCAGTCGGCCAGGCTGTTTTTAACTCCCGCCCGCCTCTGATCCCAGCCCCAGCAGCAACGGAAAATCCAGCCCCTGAAGTCTGTTACTATCCTCATCATTTCCAAATCTTATATCATCTGCATACTTTGAAATTATACCTATATTCCCAAGCCCATTGACATATATCAGAAAGAAAAGTGCTCCTAATGCCAATTCCTTGGGGATGTTACTACACACCTCCCTCTTGTCTGAAAACAACCATTCATTTCCGTTTTGCATTTGTTCAATATTTTATCCTTAATGCCACTGTCCCTTTAATCCCAGGGACTTCAGTTTTGTTTTCAAGTATGTGGTGCTTTAATCATATGCCTTATCAAAACACATATGCACATCATCAAACGCACTATCTTGATACATGTGGTTCACCCATCAGAGCTAAAGGTGTACCTGTATCCAGTCATATCACTAAAGCTCAGGGTAAGAAGCTTTTCCACCAAATGAATGAAAGTACCACCCCTCCCCCAAAACCCCCACCCCTCCCCTCCCCTTACCCCCAGCAGAGTTTGAAACCAGCAAAAGATGGTTAATAAGATTCAGGAACATTTCACAAGTTACTGTAAGAGAAGTACGATGATCCAGCCTCAACACCATTTTCCACTGAACTAAAGAAGGCTATGCACAAAGGAAGATAGACTGAAGAATAAGTCCACGACTGTGATTAGATGGCCCCGTATTACAAAGCGGAGACACCAGCGACAAGATGTGATACCATCAAAATATCCAGATTTAAGCAGATAAAGATAAGACTGGCAACAAGCCTCCGTTGCTGCAACGAAGCTGGTGTCGACAAAGCTGACTCTGTTAGTCATCGGAAAACTTCATCTAACCACACTGCTTCCATCGTCTAAACCAAAAAGCACCATGCCAATTCTCAATGCCAAAGCTGGGGCAACCTCATCAATTTCAGAAACCTGGTTCATTCACGAATTAGTGTCAAACGTCTGAAAACATCTCAGACAGGACAAACTGCTGAAGAAGGCCATCTGGCTGCTTGATAACTGCCCTGTACACCCACCCAGAAAAGGGGGAACACCAGGTTGGAAGAGCAAATGTGTCAATCTGTCAGAAAACGCAACCTCAAAAATCCAACCCCTTGACCAAGGCGTCACATTGGCCTTCAAATGTGACGACAGGAGAGAACTGGTCAAGAGAATGTTGAACAGTTAAGGCAATCTGAAGAAACTCAGCGTTAAAGAGAGAACCAACATAGGCGGCCGTGCCTGGCGAGGAAGGATAATCAACTATATCAAATACTCTTAGGAAGACATCCTGGGTGCGCCGTTTGAGATAGAAAACAACAGTAACAACATGGAAGATTTCAGAGGCTTCACTGAAGATGAAATACTTGGAGGCGAGAAGCAAGTTGTGGACTACGATAGATTCATTCTACACCCAGCAAAGGCAGAGTCAAGGAATAAATGTGAACAATTAAAAATGGCTGATTTCTTCAAAACACACTAAAGACTGTGGATTTGAATTTTCTAATTGTACACGTATTCACACGTTTCTGTTACCAGAAGAAATAACATTTAATTTATTTGAATTGATTATCTTAATTTTGTTTGTTTACATCAGATCAGGTGGTTTGACCCTTTATGTGGCTGTTTTAACCAATACATCTGCAGTTCTGTGTTATTCTGGCTATTAGCTTGGCACTTTTTAAAGTATAACACAGCCTCGAGATAGGGACCATATTATAATGGGGTCCCAGCGTAATTCTTGCACCTTTCTGAAATTTGCTCCTCCATTTCCTTCCCAATATTTAGCAGCCTATAGTATATCCCAGCAGTGTGATGGTTCCTCTAATGATCCTTAATTCTAACCAAACAGATTCTATCTTTGAATCCTTGTTTTATTTTCCACACTCTGTGCTTTTGAGCACATACATTCCAAACTCAATCTTGTCTGTATTGGACTTCCCCTACTATTTCTGAACTAGTCTTTATTCCAGTGACATTTGTCCCTTCCAGTCCTTTGTGCAGCTTGTTTCTCCTCTCTGATGTTTGATCCCAGTGCTGTGGATGTTCATGCCAAATAAGTTTAAACGCTCTCGACATACCTTTATTTATGTCCCTCTGCTGGTATATCTCTGTATCACTGTACTCACTCTCACCTCTATGTGTCTCCCTTGATTTGAAGGTGAGAAGGAAAGTAAGTGGGAAAAGGGCTGAGGGAGCAGGAGGCAGACTTGCTGAGTTCGGAGGGCATGAGACGAAGCTAGAGAAAGATGCAAGTTCAGGGCTACAACAGGAGACAATTCTTTAATGAACTTGGTTGCGTGGGCTAGGGCAAGGGAGAGAAGTGGCAGAGGCTGTAATCAGATGGTCTCAGAGGTTATCGGGAGGCAGAGGTGTGAGGGTGGATGGGAATGTGGAATTCGAAATACAAACAAATCAGCCATGACCTTAATGAATGGCAGAGCAGGCTCAAGGGGCCAAATGGCCTACGCCTGCTCCTATTTCGTATGTTCATATCTTAGTGGCAAAGAAGTCCATGAGCTCCTTGTACGTGTTGGTGGAGGTGAGGGTGAAAGAGATGAGGAGAGTGCTTTAAGATAGTTCGCATTAGAGATGAAAAGCCAGGGTTATCTTAGGGCCTTGGTAGCTGAAAGAATAGCCCTCATTGGCGGGGCAATTAAAAGTGGGGATGGTCAAGGACAGAACTAGATGAGTACAGACATCTCGGACAGTTATGGGGCTGAAGGAAATAACAGAGATAGGGAGGAGTGAGGCTATAGACGCTTTAGTAAACAAGGATGAATTTTAAAATACAGGCAGCAGAATTTTGGATGACCTTGAGTTGATGGGGAATAGAATATGGGAGATTGGCCTTGAATGCATTGGAATAGCCAAGCCTAGAGGTGACAAGTGTATGAATGAGGGTTTCAGTGGCAAATGAGCTGAAGCAAGGACAGAATCTGGTGATGTTATGGAGGTGGAAATAGGCAGTCTTAGTGATGGTGCAGATATGTGATCTGAAGAGCATCTTGGGGTTAAAAATAACACCAAGGTTGTGAATGGTCTGGTTCAGCCTCAGGTCAGTTGCCAGAGAGAGGGATGGAATTAATAGCTAGGGAATGAAGATGTATAGGTACCGAAACCAATGGCTGCAATGATTTATCTTCCCGCTGCCACACTGTTACCTCTGGGGTCCCTTAAAGATCTATTCTTGGCCCCTCCTATTTCTCACGTACATGTTGTTGCTCGATGACATCACCATGTTCCACATGTATGCTGATGGCACCCGGCTGTACCTCATCACTACCTCTCACAATCTCACCACTGGCTCTGATTCCCCGACATCCAATACTGTGCAGAAATTTCCTCCAGTTGAGCATTGGGAAGGCTGACACCATGGTTTTCAGTCCCTGCCACAAACTCTGTTCCCTGTAGACTCCATTCCTTACCCTGGCCATCATATGAAGCTGAAGCAAACTACTCCTTAACTTGCCAACTTATTTGACTCAACCGAACATCCGATCGCACCTCCGCTCCATCAACACGACCGTTGACTTCCACCTCCATAACATCAGTCGTCTCAGTTCATCTGCTCCTGCCTCTGTTACCTTTCGACTTAACTCTTCCGACACACTCCTGGCTGCTCCTGCAAAGCGCATGTGGGGGCTTTATTCCATGAAAGATGCTACGAGAGGCCACAGAGGGATTTGAACACAAGGATGCTAAATTATAAAATGTGAGGTTTGGCTAGACGGGGAGGCAGTGTAGATTGACAAAATCAACAGGAGGTTGGGGAACAGCAGGTGAAGGGTGTCAGAATGGTCAGATCATCAGACAACGTTGCTGCATTTGTCCCGTGGCTGGACCTGGTCTGTCCTGAGATTCCCAGGGTCTGGAGAGGACTGAACACCAGCCTGGATTTTCATCCTCGAGGCGTGCAGGGGAAGTTGGGAAAATCCTAGGCTCAGCCTGCCTGCCTCGGGAGAAAGTTTGCACAAAGGTGGGATCTTTATTGCCAGGGACTGGGTGCGGACTGGAGTCAGGCCTGGGAAGAAGTGCAGAGGCAGCCACAGGAGCTGCCGGGTGCCAAGGTGGGCTGTGGAAAAGGCTCGCCTCGGTGCTGTGGGACTTTGTCCCAGTGAGAAAAAAACACAGAAGCCCTCCAGCCCTCACACCTCACACCACTTCACCCTCCGAACAGTCCCCATTCCCCATCCATGCTATCCCATGCCCCTCACTCACCCCCATGTCCCCTCATGCCCCCATTGCCAAATTCTGCCCTTCCACCCACCCTCTATGCCCTTCAAGAGTACCCGATCCCCAGAGGAAATGTTGTGTGAGTGACAGCTCAGAGTCTCAGATCTTTGTGGTCAATTTCATAATGTTTGTTGACATAGGTTAAGCAGTTTAAAGGGTTTGTTGTTTTTTTAACTTCAAAGGGCCTGGAAGATTAATACTTTTATTAGCTTGCTCCAACCTTTTGTTCCATTGGAGAAATTTATCAATGGATTACATTTTTTCAAAACATTTTTTTATGGATCCCATTATATATCATGGTTTTCATTGGTTACACAAAGTGTACAGGGGTCAATGGGCATGGAAGTGCCAGAGCTTGGCATAGGGACACCACAGGGACTGCAGCGGTTCGCCACCACCTTCTCGAGGGCAATTAGGGATGGACAATAAATGCTGGCCTAGCCAACGATGCCCTCACCCCATAAATGAATTTTAAAAAATGAAGGGACGTGGCGATGGGTGGAAGGGCAGAGCTTGGCATAGGGGGCATGAGGGGACATAGGGGGTGGGTGTAAGGGCAGAGCTTGGCATAAAGGAAATGAGGGTACATAGGGGGTAGGTGAAAGGTCAGAGGTTGACATAGGGGGCATGATGGGGCATAGGGGGTCGAAGGCGGGGGGCGTAGCTTGGCATAGGGGCCATGAGGGGTAACTTTTGAACTTACCTTTTAAAAGGTCCCTTCATGTAGACTAGGGTTCATGACTCCTCTGAGGGGCCGTGAACTACAACCCTTTAAAACCCTGGCCCGATTCCATGCAAATTGTGGAGGAGTAGGACAGGCCTAACTCCCGCAATGGAGCCGGCCAGGTCGGGTGTGCTGGATGTGGGCTTCCGAAGGGAACCAGCCCACGCCCTGTAAAGGCAATCCCGAAAATTAGACAGCCTGGAAATGGGGTGGGGAATCCTGAAGCCGGGACCAGCCCCACCGTTTTCAAAAGGCTCCCGAGTCATCCCGGCTCGGTGAAAATCCAGGCTACCCCGCGTGAGGCAGGTGAAGAAAATTTTAAAAAGGGAGGCGATAATAATAATGAGGCATCAGACGGGAGTTAATGTGTTGGGGCCTCGGTAGAAAACTGAGCCTGTGGGTCCGTGGAGCAACTTGTGAGTCATGTGATCGGAGACGGTATTTAATCTGGCTCCCAGCCAGTAAGAGGAGGGGAAAAAGCCAACTGTGCATGGGAAGGAAAAAAAAAACTAACATGAGTAACGGATTTCATCTGTGTAGTCTCTCCAGTTGTTCCTGCTGGACTAGCAACAGCAACAGCAGCAGCAGTAAGCTTTCTACAGACCTTGTGAGCTCTTGGCTGAAAACACACTGGAACTGTATCTGTTAAAAAGGGGGGGAAAAAATATCCTTCTCCCTAGTGCTGTGCATAAGAAGAGAAGAAATGTCCTGTCTTGGCAAGGTAAACCATCTGTCTGTGAATGAACCGGTTACACTGGAGAAAGAGGGATTCGTTTTCTTTCCTCTTCTGCAAGGCAGGCAAATTAAAGCTGCTTCATTTCACACTCGCCCTAACTTGGCGACTGATTACGCATCGATTCTGCTCTGATGTTGTTCCCCTCTCTGCCTTTCTTTGGCTGTCTGACACACCAGCTGTGAGAGATCAGAAAGGGGTGTAGCCTTGCTGAGTCCTGCAAGGTAGGAGGCCCCAGATGCCGATCTACTTTGCTGGGGATTGAATTCTTTCAAAGGGATTGTCTGTGTCTGTGTCTGTGTCTGTGTGTGTGTGAGCGTGTGTGTCTGTGTCTGTGAGTGTGTGTGTGTCACGGGGGAAGGGAGAGACAAGAAATCAGCGTCGTAGTGTTTACTTGAGAGTTTGACTGCCTGCGTCTGGCTTTAGTTAACTTTGACAAAAACTTCAAACAGATGGTTGCTGACTTTTCTCAGCCTTCCTTCGAACGAAGTTAAAAGTTTGAAGCCCCGGTGCTATTTCAGTCGCTATGTTAATGTATTCCCCGTTTGTCGCCGTCACTCTGTTAATGGCCCCAATCTTTTCTTCTTAGCCAGTCTCCCGGGATTGAGGGTGATTTCCATACACTCCAGTTCAATGGCTGCTGAGATGGCTGATAGGTTCAGTGCCTGTTCTGCAGACTCGGCTACATGTGGGGTGGGTGGTGCTCGAAGGGTCGGGTAGTTGGGTTGTTCGGAGGTTTGTGCGCTCAACCTGCCCTCCGCGTGTCCCTAATGAAGTCTCTCGATGTGTTTGGTGCCTTCCCGAATGACCCCCCCCATTCATTTTCATCAGCCACAAGCCAGGGACTCCCATGAGCCTGCGGCTATGTTTGACCTCTTCAGCGACGCTTTTAAGACATCCCGAAAGCATTTCCGCTGTCCTCCTGGGAGTAGCTGCTGTGACAGAGCCCTGAGTAAAGCTTCAGGAATCTGGTGTCAGACATACGGACAGTGTGTGCCGCCCAGCGGAGCTGGTTTTGAGTGATTAGTGCTCCGATGCTGGGCAGCTTGGCCTGGGAGAGGACGCTGCTGCTGGACCATCTTTCTTAATTGTGAAGGCACTGTTGGTGGTCCTTCTCCAGTGCTTTGAGGTGCCTGCTGTGGGTCCAAGTCTCTAAAGCAGAGGAGAGCGGGGAGCATTGCTGCCCGGTAAACCAGGACCTCAGTCTCAGGTTTGAGATCCCGATCCTCAAATACTCTCTTCCTCAGTCCACCAAAGGCTGAGCTGCTACAATGGAGGCGATGACCAATTTCATCGTCTTTTTGTCTGTCTTTGACAAGAGGAGGCTCCCAAGATACGGAAAATAGTCCACGTTTTCCAGGATTCCACCATTAATCGACGGGGAGTGGTGGGAGGTGTTGTGCTATGTGAGCTGGTTAGAAAGGACCTTAGTTTACCAGGTGTTTAGCGAAAGGAGTATTTTCTCACATTCTTCAGAGAATATTAACTCGGGGGCGGAGAGTGGGTGTGCGGTTTAGCGGGTCAGGTTCTGCCGAAATCATCAACGGGACCTGATTAGCATTTTTGTAATTTGTTCCCTAGCTGCAGCCCAATTGAGAGGCTGACTTGGTTGTCGGGCAGGTAGGCACCAGGCCACTACTGAGGAGCAAAGAGGAAAGGAGACATAGGGGGAAAGGAGGTGGGGACTGGTGGGAAGGCGTCAATAGGAGGGGCCAGAGAGATTGGAGGAGGAGAGGACAAAATATGGCGGGGGTAGCCTGTTGAGGTGAGAAGTGATCGCATGATGTGGAGGACAGCAGGAGGGCATCAGCTCACAGAGTGGAGGCAGGGTCTGAGCACTGGGGATGTTAATAGGTTTATTTGGAGGGGACAGAGGGCAAGCACTCCTGCTCCTCTTGGCTCACAAGCAGTGCTGGAAAAGCACTTACCTGTACCATGCAGCAGCCCTCGACACCTTTTAGCTGCCGGGTTTCACTCAGTAAGCCAGTGCTGAAGCTGAAACAGAGAAACTATCTGAGGCTCACAGCCTCATTAAAATATTAAACTGAAGGACCCGCCACTGCCTGGTAGCGGGTTGGTTTTCTGTCCCTGTTAAAACCGGATGTGGGCGGGTTCAAAGTAAACGGATTCAGGTTTGAAATCTCCCATCTGACCCAAAGCCCACCTGCTTTTGGGGGTGGGGGGGGGTTAAAATTACCCCCAAGGTGTCTCTGTTTATCACAGCACTGCTGATTTACGTAGCCACAGACATGTTGAGAACCAAAAGCCATTTAAAATGTCTGAGAATAAATTTTTAAAGGGCTGGGGTTAGAAAAAGTGATTGTGGGTCATCATTAAAAACTCAACTGATTCATAAATGCCCTTTAGTGAAGGAAATGTGCTGTCTACTCACCTGTGGGTCCAGACTCTTGTGAGCGTGATTGATCCTTAACTGCTGTCTGAAGTGATCTAGTAAGTTGTATTCAAGAAAGTGATGATTCACCACGGCCTTCGCAAGGACAATTAGGGATGAGCAATAAATGCTGGCCTAGCCAGCAATGCTCACATTCCAAGAATTTTTTTTTTTGGAGAAAAAGGTCAGGCTCACCAATATATAAAGAATTTTAAAAATGAAGACCAGGTTGTTTTTAAAGAAGTGGAAAATGAGAGCAAATACCTCTGGTGAATGAAAGTGGACTGCCACTCACTTCAACATGTGTTACATGACTGGAAGTGACTTACTTCAAATTAACGAGCGTTGATTTGCTGCCCTGTTTACATGCCAAGGAATTCACAAGAGAGCAAGTATCCAAATTGACGCTGAGTTTTGATTTCATGCTCGGGTAGTTTGCACAAAGGCTTTTCTTAGCACTCGTCAACTGCTAAAGGCTTCAGATGAGTACAAGGAAGGCATTTTGGTGGGCGGGTAGATGGGTTGAGGATTGGCATCTGAAACCTTCTCCATAAGGATTGAAATGAAAGACATTCGTAGAGGCAAGTCTCGAGGGGCATGGGGATTGGGCAGGCAAGTGGCGCTGAGGTCAAAGGTCAAACCATGATCTTAATGAATGGTGGAGCAGCCTCAAGGGGCAGAATGACCTACTCCTGCTCCTTTTTCTTGTGTTCTTTTAAGACTGATTCCGATGATGTATAGCACAGGCCTCAATTCCAAACTTGCTGTCATCTGTTGTGAGCTTGTATGTCGTCAATGTTCCTCAGAATCACAGTGTTGTTACAGCGCAAACAGAAGCCATTTGGTCCACCATGTCTGCACCAGCTCTCCGAATGAGCAACTCACCTAGTACCATTCCCCTGCCTTCTCCCCGTAACCCTGCGTATTCTCCCTTTTCAGATCACACTCTAATTCCCTTTTGAATGCTTCAATTGAACATGCCTCCACCACACTCTCAAGGCAGTGAATTCCAGCCCTTAACCACTCGCTGCGTGAAAAAGTTTCTCCTCTTATCACTTTTGCTTCTTTTGCTAATTACTTTAAACCTGCGCCCTCTTGTTTTCAATCCTTTCAGGAGTGGGAACAGTTTCTCCCTATCTACTCTGTCCACACCTCTCATGACTTTGCTTTGGGATGGGGGTATCTCTGTGGCCTGAAGGTAAAGGAAACCCGGATGGAATGAATAAAAAGCAAAATGCTGAGGCTGCTGGAAATGTAAAAGGGAAACAGGAAGCGCTCAGTCAGGCAACCTCTGTAGAGAGAGAAACAGAGCTAAGCCTGGAGTGGGGGATTGGAGGCTAGTGGACAGGCAGGGAATTGGAAGCCTCAAGGGGAATGGTTTGTTGGGGGGAGTAGGGAGCCCCCGATCATGGGGGTTGCTCAGGCCCGCTGTCGGATCCAGGAGGTCGGGGTAAAGACACTTGCCTTCTAGACCTGCCAAGAAAGGTGACCAACTCTCCCATATTTTAAGGGATTGTCCCTTATTTTGACCATTTGTCCCATGACCTTTTGTCCGGTATTTCTAAGACAGCCTGTGGGGGGCTGAAATAAAAACAAGAAGTGCTGGAAATGCTCAGCAGGTCTGGCAGCATCTGTGGAGCGTGAAGCAGAGTTAATGTTTTGAGTCCAATATGCCTCTTCTTTGGAGCAGAAGAGAGGTAGGAATGTGATGGGTTTTGTATTGTTGAAAAAGGAGGGGGGGCAGTTGGGGCAAAAAGGGACGGTCAGGGATATGTTAGAGGGCAGGGGAGGTTAACTTACAAAGATGTCATGGAACAAAAGGAAAGAGAGTGGGAATGGTAGTAGTAAAGGAACAAAGCATTGGTCGAGAGTAGGAGTTAATAGCAGAATAAAGGTCAGTGCTGTCTGAAAGCAAAATAAGGGAACAAGATACAGGCTGGCACTAGGGGGAAAAAAATACGAAATGGAGGACAGAGTTCATGGTCTGAAGTTCATGGTTTTTGAACTCAATGTTGAGCCCAGAAGACCATAAAGCGCTAATCAGAAGATGATTTTCCTCAAACCTGCGTTGGGCTTCACTGGAATTGTGGGAGCCTGAGCCTGCGAGTCTCAGTTGAATGATTTGAGCTGGACTGTAAGACTGTGAGTTGGCCAGGAGAGAGAGAGACGATAATGTTGTGACTCCACAAAATAAGTAAAAGTTTTCTCTTATTACACCAGAAACCACCTCCGACCAACCCCCTCCCCGCCTTCATGCTCACCAGGAACCCCCTTCATTCAATTGGTCACCAGCACACCCCTCCTTCCACTCTCAGTCCCAGGGTCAAATGTCCCTTATTTTACTTCATAAGAGTTGGTCATCCTGCTGCCAAGTCCTTGCCTGATGTAGCTGCCAGACTTCCCGAGGTTCGGCAAACTTGGCCGACAACAGTTAAATGTAAAAAGCTGAATGATGATAAGGTTCAAAGCCTTAGATAAAGCAGGAAGTGGGTGGGCTTAGATTGAAAATCTGATTTTTAAGACTTTAACCTTACCTCCCCACCACCCCCCAACACACCCATCATCCCCCCCCAATCTGACCCAAACCGGCCTTTCATTCTGGTTAAAGTTCACGCCAGTGTTTCAGTTTGATGACCTTTCTTCAGAACTGGAAAATGTTAGGGGGTTTTAAGCAAAGGCAGGGCCAGGCCAAAGAGGGATGGTAGGAAAAGAAAAAAAAAACGGAGAGACGGGTGGAGGACAGGAGTGATTAAACGACAGAAGGGATGATGGTGTAAAGCAAAGAAAGGGAGTGATAATGGGACATTAGAAGAAACAGAATGGCTTCAGAAGAGATGTAAATGATTATAGAATTCCTAAGGGAAGATGAAAGCAAGGGTTAAAACCTAAAGTTGTTGAACGAGTGAAAGAAATGCTTGATTTTGCCTGAACTCCTTGTTGACCTGATGAGACTGAAAAGAGGTGTAAATCAATGTCTGCAGCAGCTGTACTGGTGCTAATCACAAAATACTTCAGCTACTCTGCAGAGTAGGGATTGAGTCTGCCCCAGGTGGAGGGTGATGAGATGGGCACAGTATATGATCACATTCTGGCTATCTTTCCTTTTAAATTGCACTCATAACTGATGATCTAATTACTAACTTCAAGTTGCAAACTGGTGATTTGTTATGAAGTGGGTTTTGCAGTTTGAATTGCTGCCAATGCTGTTTATGAAGTTCTAAACTCTTCTTGCAAACAGCAACAGCCATAACTTATTGAGACTGGAATTTGATAGCTCCACTTGCCGAGCAGCAAGGGCAGGCTAGACCTCGGGTTTAAAATCACATTCCCCCCAACAGTGCTGCCCTCCACCTGTACTGTACTGAAAGTGTCAACCTAGAGTTTGAACTCTGGTCTCTATGTTAGGACCTGAACTACCAACCTTCTGGTTCAGAGGTAAGAGTGCTACCCACTGAGCTACAGATGACAAACACGTAATGCAAATAGATTCTGAACTCCCAGATTTGCGTTGAGCATCGTGAGGTAGTAACACTAGGATGCAATAATGGTGGGCGTGGATCTGTCACTGGTATTGGTAAAAATGGGAGCAAGTTAAGTGGATAAATTAAGACTGTGCATTAGCACATCATTAAAATTAATTGGTTTAAGTGTGATTATTCCATTAGAATGTCAAAGAGAAAGGAATTACAGTGCTGTGCGTAAAGAACAGAGGAGTGGGATTAATTTGATAACTGAAAGAGCCACCACAGCCATGATGGGCAGAATGGCCGCTTTCTATGCTGTGTTATCCTATGTTTCTATTATCTTTAATTTGCTTATTCAATGCACAGATGGCTTAGGGCAAGCTGTCAACAGCAGGTGCTATACAAAAGTGATGGATCAACGCTCTGGGGAAGCTGTTTAGAAGTGATTTTTGTTGAGGTGCTTTTTGCTTACTGTTTGCCTATCTTTTTCACTTCTATCAAGTTCAGGGCAACACTGCTTTTTTATTACCTTCAAGCTGGAAAATAGTGGGATTGAGTCCAACTCCAGGGTTTGACTTGTGTAATTTAAACCGACCTAGAATGCTTGAATGGAATTTTAACACGTCTTCGTAACTCTTTGCAATGACTGTTAGAAGGAGCCGGAAGGGAACGTGAGACAAATTCTCAACCTTAAAAATTAGTAAAACCTCAAAAGAATGTGCCCTTGAAACATCTGATCGAAATACTCCTCTTAAAATTGATCTTCTATTTTGACTGATCTTCATGATGTGAAGCCAGAGGCCTAACAATAGTGGTGCTTTGCTGTACCCAAGCATCTAACTCTTCAGGCGTATTTATTAACATCTTCATAATTGGCATGTTTAGCACTGTGAAAACCTTGACTTTAAGCTTGATTAAGGTCAGAAGAGTGATTACCACCTTCATCTTTTGCTCTCAGAAGCTTGGCCTGCAGATAGGCAAGGTTTCCCCCTGCAGTAGAACGATAAGGCAGATGTTGCTAACTCCCTCAGATGCAGCTGTCATGGTTAAAACTACGTGCAAAACATGAGCACAGAAAACCTTCTTTGATTTTTTTTTTAGACAGCATAAATGCCAGCAGCTCCCTGAAGCAGGGATTTAAAAAGCTGAGATGTTAATGGATGTGCTTAAAAACACATACAATTGTGATCCGCTTTAAATAAAAATGCTGAGATTAACGTACAGGGGATCAGACATTCATTTACCTTCAGTTGAACCAGTTTGAGTTGATGAGCACCTTGTGATGGCTCTATATTTTCAGAACATAATTCTGGGAGGAGAGAGGTGCATCTGAAGAGAAAGAGATTAGTGTAGAAGATTATGTGCTATTGTGTTTAAAATGTGGAAAATGTTTGACAGGCTAGATAGAGGAACCATTTCCTCAGAGACGGGAAAATGTTGTTTTCCTTAGAGCACTGAAGGCTAGAGGAGGTTTGATATAATTTGTGACGCGTTTGGGTGAAGTAAATAAAGATAAACTGGCTGAATCTTCGATGACTAGAGGTGATTTTTTTTAAGGCAATTGGCAAAAGGAAAAAGGCAACATGCTGAGGAAAAGCTGTGGTTAGGATTTGGAATGCGCTGTCTGATAGTGGAAACAAATTCAGTCGTGGCTTAAAAAGGGGATTGGATAATTCAGAATGAAAAAAGCAGTAAAAACTGGGAAATAAGAATACTGGTCCGATCTGGTCTTGTATACCTTAAAATGGAACACCAGTAAAAACTGGGAAATAAGAATACTGTCTTTTTTTTTGTTTCTGGGAAATACTTAAAAGGGGAAAAAATTGCAGGGATATGGAAAAAGAGAAGGGGAGTGGATCTCACCGGATTACTCTTCAAAAGAGCCAACGCAGCCTTGATGGGCCAAATGCCCACCTCCTGTGCTGTGTTATTCCATGATTGCCTGGTGTTTTTCTACATTCCTTAACATGTGCTTCTTGTTTTAAATGGAGTAAAGGGTCAGGTAAATGGCTGGAGAAATGGAAACTCCTGAATGTGACTGGCAAAGACCCCAGAGAGTAAGAGGGAGAAAGAGAGAGAGAGAGAAGAAATAAATTGTCAGCATCTGAAGGTCGACAGGAAGTACCTGAGGCTGTAGGGTCCTCAGTCACTCAGGAACTACGCAATTATAGTTAAAAGTGTCTGTACTGCCCGAAGGCTCAATGCAAGTCTGGAAAGGCAGTGTCTGTGATTTATGAAATGTATTCCCTTCACTAATTGACAGCCAGCCACTCTTAAAATGATTTATAATTCATGTTTTACATATGCTTGAGTAAAACATGAATTGTTCGTATTTTAAACACGGGAAAGAAAGAAGCATTTCTTGCATTTACCGACAAATCTAATACAGCAGAGGAGATCAGTGAATGTAAAGTCATGTCATTTCCTCATTCTGAATGTTAAGCGTAAATACAAGGGAAATCCTTAAAGACACTTTCACAGGACTAGGTCAACTCGGAAAAGGGATAAATGGTTCAGTCCTAGTTGCAGTCGATTAGTCTAAGTTCCCCATGTCTGCCTATCTTAAAACCAGGTCGTCTGATAGACACAATCCTGCTTGGCAGTCACTCACTGTGATTTCCTTGTGATGGATTGAATTTTTTCTGGCCATTTGAAGAAAGGTTTTTTTTAAAAATAGAAATGAACACCATGTAGATTAAGACAGAGACTACGCACATCAAAATAACAAGCGCATTTAAAATCTGGACAATTAGTAATCTCCCCACTCCACCGCCATTATGGATAAACAATGCAATCTATCACTGTCCACCATGTGACTGTTCAGCCGTATACCATAGTTCGACCTGCAATGGGGACTCCCCTGTTCTTCGTCAAAATCGTGCTGTGGGATCTTTTACATCCACCTGAAAGGGTTGAGGGTTTTTTTTTGTCTCATCCAAAAGACAGCATCTCCTGCACTGCAGCACTCCCTCTGTGTTAGGGTGAGTGTTTCACTCGAGTCTCTTGAGTGAAGTTGAACCCACAACCTCCTGATTCTGAGGTGAGAGTGCTAAAACTGAGCAAGGTTGACATGACCTTCTGACTTGCTGGCAGGCCGTCCATCTAAAAGGTTAGGGGTGGGTGGGACGAGGGATGGGGGGTGGTGGGGAGGGTGGAAAGGTACTAATCTACTTAAACTGTAACGCGCAAGTAACAATGAAATCTTGACAAGTAGATGAATTGAAGCTACATCGTCAACTGTCCACAGGATGCATTTCACTGAGCTGGGAATACTTGCTGAAGTAAATGCTCTCCTGCTTCTTCTGATGGATGAGACCATCAATCCCAGTGGTTAAAAAGCTCAGAAATCAAGACTGATGAAAGGCAAAAATGACCACTGGTGTTCTGAAAATAGCTCATCGTCAAAGTAGAACATCAACAAATAGGCAGTGGGGCACCAGGCTGTCAAGGAGGACAAAGGCAGATTGAGTCATCGTCCTCTGGACAACATTGTACCAGCTGGAAAAGAATTCCAGCTTGGCTAAAGCTCCTCCTCCACTAAAAGAGGCACAATCTTCTGACAAAGGAAAATATTCATAGGTTGAATGTGCAATTCTCTGTTAGAAGATCATAGGAAGGCCGCCATTCAATTAATTCCTGGGTGATCTGTGGCCTAACTCCTTTGTCCCATACCCCTTAATATCTTCAGTTCGCAAAAATCTATCAATTTCAGATTTAAAATGAAGAACTGACCTGGCATCAATTGCTATTTGTGGAAGAGAGTTTCAAACTTCTAATACCTTTTGTAGAAGCGTTTCCTAATTTCACTCCTGAAACGTCTGGCTCTAATTTTTAGACTCTGTCCCCTGGTCCTAGACTCCCCAAGCAGCGGAAATAGCTTCTCCCCATCTACTCTATCTGTTCCCCTTATTATCTTGAAAACGTCGATCAGATCATTCCATAGCCATCTAAATTCCAGGAAACACCTCCCGATTTTGAGCCATCTTGCTTTGTAATTTAACCCTTGGAGTCCAGGTATCATTTTAGAATGTTTACACTACACTCCCTCCAAGGCCAATATATCCATCCTAAGCTGTGTTGTGCAAAATTTCTCACAGTGCTTCAGGTGTGGTCTAACAGGGCTTTGTACAGCTGAAGCATGACTTGTACCCCCTTATGTTCTAGTCCTCTAGATATAAAGACCAGCATTCCATTAGCCTTTTTGATTATTGCCTGAATCTGTTCACGACATTTTAATGATCTGTGTACCTGGATCTCCAAATCTCTTTGGACTGCCAACGCTTCTAGTTTCTCACCATTTGGAAAGCACCCTCTCCTATCCTTTTTTAAGTCTGAAGTGGGTGGCCTCCCATTTTCCTACATTGGAATCCACGTGCCATAGTTTTACCCATTCACTTAATTTCTTTGTAATGTTATGCTTTCATCTGCACTGCTTACGATGTCTCCTATCTTTGTGTCATTAGCAAATTTGGATACATGGATTTCTATCCCATAATACAAGTCATTAATAAAAGCAGCAAATGGTTGATTGACCCTTGTGACACACTAGTCATGTCCTGCTATTATCCCTAATCTTTAGCTCCTGCCACTCAGGCCATTTTCTAAGCAAGTCAATAATCCACCTTCAATTCCATGAGCTTTAACTTTAGCTAACATCTCTTATGAGGGACTTTATCAAATGCCATCTGGAAGTCCATATAAATAACAGCCATTGACATTCCCCTGTTCACTAATTTGGGCACTGCTTCAAGAATTTCAATCAGGTTTATCAGCCATGAACTATCCTTTACAAAGCTATGTAGCTCCCTCTGATCAGCAGTCAATTTTCAAGATGTTCAGTATAGAGCCAGCAATTTCACAACAGATGTTTGGCTGACAGATCTACAATTCTCTGGTTTCCCTCCATCACCTTTCTTAAATAGCGAAATGACATGCATGATTTTCCAATCTAAAGGAACGGTTCCCAAGTTGAGAGAAGTTTGGAAGATTATAGTTCAGGCATCTGCAATGTTCCCACTGTTATGATCCCAGGTGATGTTACTACTGGACAAGTTAGATCCCGGGGTGGAACTGGCTTGATAGACCCTAACTTTTATTTTTTGTTCAGAAGCATGGAGGGTGGCTACTGAACAGAGTCGCAGAGTCCAATGATGAATGTTTATCAAAAGAATAAAACATTTATTAAACAAGAAAAAGATGAACTATATTACACTACTCCTTCACCCACAGCTATACCTTTACAGATATATACAGATTCATAAGGATAATGCAATTTACAAAATCTATCTTAAACTCTAATATTCAAAATAAGTATACAGTCCATGTAAACCAATAGGTGACCTGTGGTTGGACACCCCACACTCTGAAACCAAGTGACAGATGCCGCCCAAAGCAGATGCTATGACTCTCTCAACAACTCCCCCCAGATGCTTGTCGTACCATGAGCCAACCGGTCTGACTGGACTCTGTCTTTCTCCCGAGGATTTCCAATCTCAACCCTTGAAGAACACACCTTGGAATTTTCTCCCAAGCTACGCTTTCGCTTGGACATCTTCAACAAGGATCCATCTCCAGGGTTTCAACCTCTCCTTCTGATGTTCCTCTCCCCTGGAACACCACGTGCATTCAAACTTCACCTCCCATGCACTCTCTCAGATACTCAGCCATGCCACAGAACACCACTGCTTCTCAGGCCCGTAGTAAGGAGTCACCAACTTTTGGCTGTCTTCTCAGATCTCCTGGCTTCTCGCAAGCCCACTTTGCTTTGACTCTGTTCCCTGCAGCTTTCACTCTTTAATTCAAAGCTTTTTTGTCTTCTCCTTACTTTAACTTCACTAGACAGGATCTTTTTTAAGATTCCTGTCCTTGTCCTTTGCCTTAACTTCTTGGGATCTTTCTCCTTTTCCTTTAGGACCTGCTCCCTGCAGTTCCCTCTCCCAGTAGACTGCTAACAAATTTGCATCTCCCTTGAGACCCAGAACTCACTGGACATTCACTGTTACTTTAACTTTAGATCAACTCATCTAAGATTCTTAAACTTTTTTTTCTCAGCAATCTGCTGGCATGTCCAACTAGAGAGAGACTTAAGCTGCTCCCTTCACCTTAGAGCATAATTACCAACTGAACTCAAACTGCTTCCTGTTTCTCTGGCTGGGATTTTTTTGTGCCTGCCAGCGTCGGGCATGTTCGGTGGCATGAGTGGACAATATGGCATGATCGGTTTCGCGACGGCGTGAAACCTGTTTACGATCATCCACTCAGCCCACCAATGGCAGGCCGCGTTCTCCGCCATCAGACATCGGGAGCCTCATTACGATACATCAGCATATCATTATTAAGCCTGCCTGCCGGAATCGTCCCCTCCCCACTGGATCATCTGCCCATGTCAGCGGCAAAACACACCAGTGTAGAACACGTCTTGACAACTGTGATGTGCAAAAGTCAAGATTACCGCCAGGGCCTTGCTCGCATTACAGACATCTGAGGAGCAGAAGGTGCTGGAGCCCAACACCAAAGGCTAATGAGGTAGTCAATGTGCTGCTGTTAATTTTCCAAAATTTGCTAGATCCTGGAAAGGTTCCATCAAACTGGAAAGTAGCAAATATGACCCCTCTATTCAAGAAGGGAGGGAGGCAGAAAATGGGAAACTGTAGGCCAGTTAGTTTGACGTCTCTCGTGGGGAAGTTATTAGAATCGATCATTAAGGAAGTTATAGCTGGGCACTTAGAAGAGCTCAAGGCAATTGGGAAGAATCAGGACGGTTTTGTGAAAAGAAAATCATGTTTAACCAACTTATTGGAGTTTTTGAAGGAGTAACATGCTCAGTGGATAATAAGGGGAGCCTGTAGACGTGCTGTACTTGGATTTCCAGAAGGCATTTGATAAGGTATCACATCAAAGGTTATTACAGAAAATAAAAGCACATGGTATAGGGGGTAACATATTAGCACGGATAGAAAATTGGCTGGTTGGCGGAAAGCAGAAAGTATGCATAAATGGGTCTTTTTTGGATTGGCAGGATGTGACAAGTGGGGTCCCACAGGGGTCTGTACTAGGGCCTCAACTTTTTACGATTTACATCAATGACTTAGATGAGGGGAGTGAAGATATGGTGGCTAAATTTGCAGATGACACAAAGATAGGTAGGAAAGTATGTTGCGAGGAGGACATGAGGTTGCAGATGGATATAGATAGGTTGAGTGAGTGGGCAAAGACCTGGCAAAGGGAGTTTAATGTGAGAAAAAAGTTGTTCACTTTGGCAGGAAGAACAAAAAAGCAGAGTATTGCTTAAATGGAGAACGGCTGCATAATTCCGAGGTGCAGAGGGATCTAGGTGTTTCTAGTACTGAGTCACAAAAGGTTAGTATGCAGATACAGCAATTAATTAAGAAGGCTAATGAAATGCTATCCTTTATTACGAGAGGGATTGAACATAAAAGTAAGGATGTTATGCTTCAGTTATACAGGGCATTGGTGAGACTGCACCTTGAATACTGTGTGCAGTTTTGATACCCTTATTTAAAGAAGGATGTAAATGCATTGGAGGTGGTTCAAAGGAGGTTTACTAGATTGATACCTAGAATGAGTGGATCGTCTTATGAGGAAAGATTGGACAGACTGGGTTTGTTTCCACTGGAGTTTAGAAGAGTGAGGGGTGATTTGATTGAAGTATACAAGATCCTGAATGGCCTTGACAAGGTGGACATCGAAAGGATGTTTCCTCTTGTGGGTGAGTCCAGAACTAGGGGGCACTGTTTTAAAATTAGGGGTCACCCTTTTAGGACAGAGATGAGGAGAATTTTTCTCTCTCAGAGGATTGTGCGACTTTGGATTTCTCTGCCTCAGAAGGTAGTGGAGGCGGGGTCACTGAATATTTTTAAGGCAGAGGTAGATAGATTCTTGTCAGGCAAGGGAATCAAAGGTTATCGGGGTTAGACTGGAATGTGGAAATTGAAACACAAAAAGATCAGCCATCATCTTATTTAATTGTGGAGCAGACTGGAGGGGCCGAATGGACTACTCCTATCCCTGTTTCTTATGTTCTTATAGTACACTGGAGGAATGTCCACAGCATGCTGGGTGGATTCTCATGGACATGGATCTACTGCAAAGCAGCTCACAGAAGTTGGATAGTTACTGTTGATGCTCACAAGGGGTGATGGTCAATGGGGTGGGAGAGGAAGGGCTAGGATAGGCTGGGAGAGGATCAGGTGTCGGGGGGGTGAGGTTGGGTGGGGGAAAATGAAGGTGTCAGAATGGGGTGAGGTTGGGAGGGGGGAATGAAGATGTCAGGATGGGGTGAGGTGGGGGGATATTAAGGTGTCAGGATGGGGTGAGGTTGGGAGGGGGGAATGAAGATGTCAGGATGGGGTGAGGTGGGGGGATATTAAGGTGTCAGGATGGGGTGAGGTTCGGAGGAGGAATGAAGATGTCGGGGGGGAGGTTGGGGGTGGAGGGAGAATGGTGGGGAGGAAGGGGTAACAAGGATAAGAAGGCAACTGGGGAGGTAGGTGTAAGGGGGGCGGGTGAAAGGTTCAAGGGGAGGAGTGCAAAGAGGGGACGGTGTCCAGAGGGAGGAAGGTGGAAAGGGGAGGGTGTTCAGGGGGAGGAAGAGTGTGGAGAGGGGAGGGTGTTCATGGGGAGGAAGAGTGTGGAGGGTGGAAGGGGTGTGGAGTGGGGGGATGTGCAGGTGAACGTGCAAAGGAGGGGTCAGATAGGTCCATGTCTGCCTCCTGGGGAGTGAACTGAGGGTGGGGCTGGTAGGTAATGGAGGGGAGGTGGAATGTGATGCTGGTGAGAGGGGGTCATCTGTGATGGGGGAAAGGAAATGGGTGACTGGAGGAGGGTAAAGGATGGGGGAAAACCGAATCAGCATGATGCTGTCCAAATCGAGAGTCGTGGTGATCGAGATCATGTGTTGCATGGGAGTGTGAGCAGTGGGTGGGCGGCGATGCAGGTGGACAACTGAAAGCAAATTCCAGCAAACAGCATTCAAAACGCTTAGGACATCGAGATGAGTGTGACATGGGAAGGATCTGTGTGTGTGGGAGAGTGCTTGCACGAGGCCACACACACACACTTTTCCCTCTAGAATCACTCATGGGCCAGCTGCTCCCTCTACAGTGGTGGGTCTTCTAGGCTGCTTATTTCCACCTCTTCACTGGAGGAGGAGTCCTCTTGGCTGCAGATGAGGACGTGGATGGAGCTGAGGGACTGGCTGGCTGAGGGTGTCGGTCCCTTGGCAGAGCTCCCTGTGAACCAAAGTAGAGATAAGTAGTGCATGGCAGCAGAGTCACATGCAGGAGAGAGAGGGCACTCACAGTTGGGTTGAGAGAGGGATGATGTGATGCAGGATCCTCACGAGGGTGTTCGCCGCTGACCTCACCGTCATCACAGGCATGGTCCATGTCCTCACAATGGCACACTCCTCAAAGTGAGTGAGGGGCCTAATGTGGGCCACTTCACCCCTGATCCGGGACCTGGCCCAGCTATGTGAGCAGGCTTCTCCTGCAAGAAAACAGATGGCGAGAGTGTGAGCAGGATACATGGCACTGCGTGGAATGTTTATGTTGTGATCGGAGCCATGGACGGCCTGAGGATGTGAGCTCGAGAGGATATGAGCCTCATGGAGATGTGAGGGCGTGTGTGAGAGTTAGTGGTGTTGTCCCTTGATGTGTGAGAGCCCTGTGGACGTGTGATGGGTTTGTGAGTGTGAGAGTTGAGAGTGATGAGAAGAGTGAGTTACCCTGGCGGAACGGATGAGACCATTCATTCTGCAGCGGCACTGGGTGGCTGTCCTCTGTTGCAGGGCGCTGACCACCACTGTCACCGCCTCCCAAGCTTGGCTGGTAACGCCACTGTCCATCCTGCAGCCAGAGTGAGGGTAGAGGACATCCCGGCGGACCTCAACGGCATCCAAAAGGCGCTCCAGTGATGCGTCGCCAAACCTGGGGGCTGTAGTCTTCTTGCCTTTCGTCCACACCTTCCCTGCAGTAGTCATGGGCTGGAAGCACTGAGATGTGTGCCGCACCTGGACTTTAAATATGGCACCTGGTCACCACCACCTTCTCAAGGGCAACTAGGGATGGGCAATAAATGTTGTTCAAGCCAGCGAAGCCCACATCCCATGAATGAATTAAAAAAGACACAACTACACATATAACTTACTTAAAACTATGTCTAGTTCCTAACACCCACCTATTTCTTTTGAAACACTGGGATGGGAACCCCAACTGATCCTGGGGATTGGTGCGTCTTTAGTGTCACTGTTTTCTCAGTTACCGTGATTTTGCTTATTTTTGGTGAGTCTATGTCCTTGATTCAATATTAGTTTCCTTGGGATATCTGGCATGCTGACTTTCTATATCTACAGTAAATTATGATTTTTAAAAATTCTTGGGTGTTGCTGTCTGGGCCAGCATTTATTCCCCATCCCTAGTTGCCGTTGAGAAGGTGGTGGTGAGCTGCCTTCTTGACCCGCTGCAGTCCATGTGGTGTAGGTACATCCACAGTGCTGTTAGGGAGGGAAGCCTAGGATTTTGGCCCAGTGACAGTGAAGGAGTGGTGGCGATACAGTTCCAAATTGAAATGCAAAATAATTATTCGGCATGCCCGCAATTTCCTTATTTTCAATGACAAGGTCAGCAATATCAGTTATTAAGGGGTCCCGCTCTTAACCACTCTTTTCTCATTATATAATTGAAGTTTTTTAATTTTGATATCCCTTGTGAATTTTTTCAAACTCCCTTCTTGTAGCTCTTACTATCTGTTTTGCCACCCATTTGCTGTTCTTTGCATCTTCCCCATTCACCAGGACCTGTGCATTTTGTGTGTGTTTTTGTATGCTTTTTATTTTAGTTTTAAGTTGTCCCTTATCTCTCTTAGTCAGCCACTTCTGTTTTTTTTTGGCAAGTACTGCTCTTGCCTTTTAGGGGTATAAACTGGTTCTGTATCACATTACATTACATTCTTTGTTGAAAACCTCCTGCTGATCTTCCGTTATATTATCCATTAGCAGATTTTCTCAGCTTACCATGGATGATGTCTCATCCCATTGAAGTCAGCCTGAACTAAATCTAGAATCTTGCTGAAAAAAGTGACGCGCTGTCTAAGCTTTTCATCTTGCACGCATCAGGACAGATCATAAGATTACCAAAAGTAACGGGAACAAATTTTATACCGCATGAGAGGAGAGTTCTGATTGGTTGGCAAGTGGACTCTGATTGGTAGAGGCGTTGCCATTGAGAATGCAGCAGGGGACTGTCAACTTCCAAGCTTCATTCAAATTCAAAGCAGGCAGGTCGATTCTAATTGGTCGAGGCATTGCCATGGGCAACGAACCAGGGAATGGCTGTTCCCCAAGCTTGCAGCCCATCCCAACATTACAGTTCCTTCCTGTCCTGCTACTGGTGCTAGTGCCCTATGAAATGAAGCTTCTCTATCCCACATCACTGCTTCAGCTCCTTGTTCACCTCCCTAAACTGTTTATCCCTACATCAATTTGAACGTGGCTCAATTAATAATCCAGGATTATAACCCTTAAGGTCCTGTCCTTTAATTTGGCTCTTAGTTCCTGGCACTCTCCAAACAGATCTCTTGCCGACTTTTCTCAATATTTGTGGTCCTTACATGGACCACAATGACTGGATCCTTCCCCTCCTTTTCCAATATCATTTTCAGGCTGATTTGAGATGCCCCTCACCCTAGCACCAGGCAGGCAATATACCATGTGGAACTCTCGATCCTACATTCAAGGGATGCTATCTGCCCTGCTAATTATTGAATTCCCCACAAGTAGAACATTAGGTGAAAAGAGAGACATGTTGCTGAAGCTTTTCATCTTGCACTCATCAGGACAAATGCAAGAATACCAAATTTCAAATGATCACAACAATTTATACTACAGGAGAAAAAGGATGCTGATTGGTTGGCAAGTTGACTCTGATTGGCTGAGGCATTGCCATTGTGAAACAAACAGGAAACTATAGGCTTCCAAAGCTCCCGGATAATTCAAAAAAGACACAGGGTTTGAATGTATCCCTTGAGCATTCTATGTTAGGTGTGATTCTGCGATTGTGCAGCATTTGCTGAACAACTCTAAGTGTGCTAACAGCCGCACTAACAATCAACTTAGATAATCAGTTGAGCTCATAAAGTGGCTCATTTACACTTGCTAGAAGCAACATTTGTCATATATTACAGTGACCCATTCTCTGCAAACAAGAGGAATATATTCAAGTTCCCCATTACTTTCTCCATTCTTGCGTTTGTCCTGATGAGTGCAAGATGAAAAGCATCGGCAACACGTCTCTCCTTTCAGCAATATTCAAGTTTCATACAACATGAAGCTTCCCAGTTCCTCCTCCTCCTCCCCGTCTCCTCTTTGGCAAGCTTCCTGCTCCAAGGCGCCACGGTCAACATTCTGGTTTGCCTTCCGACAGCCTTTATCCTTCTCCTCATCAGTAGCAAATACGTTGTACCTTTTGCTTACTCATTCATGGGATGTGGGTGTCACTGGCTAGGCCAGTTGTTGTAACAGGATCAGTTTCTGTGGATCCTCACTCTCTATCTTACCCGGGTTCCCCTTACTCTGCACATTATGGGTCCCATCAACTTCATTCTGAACCCGTACCTCGCTACAAGGTCGAACTGAAGCCTAAAGCAAACTTTCCAGAAACTCTGCACCTGCCTTTATGTGTTGGGGTGTCGCCAACTCACACCCCAGCTCAATGATTGAGCCAGAGATTGAGATGGGAACATCTGCAAATTCCCTGAGGGCAGTCTCGCTGTCTGCACACTCGTGCGCATGCACACACACACACACTCACACACACAAACACACAAAATCTGCTCTGCCATATCCTAGTGTGTAATATTTTTATTATTCTTTTATTAAAATTTTTGGTGTGATGTAAGTTTTTTATTTGCTTTTCTACACCTTACTTGCACTAAGCACTAAACAATGCTTTTTTTTTATTCTCACATAAGATGTGGGCATTACTGGCAAGGTCAGCATTTGTTGCCCATCCTTAATTTCCCTTGACTGATTGGCTTGCTAGGGCATTCAAGAGTCAACCACATTGCCGTGAGACTGGAGTTGCATGTAGGCCTGCAGATTTCCTACCTTAAAGGACATTAGTGAACTGATGGATTTTTTTTAATAACAATCCATTATAGTTTCATGGTCACCATTACTGAGACTACCTTTTAATTCCAGATTATTAATTAAATTTAAACTGCACCCGCTGCTGTGGTGGGATTTGAACCCATGGCCCCAGAGCATTACTCTTGGCCTCTGGGTCACTAGCCCAGTGACATTACCACTACATTACTGACTCCCTGTTAGTTAGCTGCTTGAGTAGGAGGAAGGATGTGAAGTTGGGTGCTGTGTTTTACCACTGAAAAGAATTTGGATCAGGAGTTAATTTAAATGTTGGGGGGATAGGGGAATGGTGAAATTGAGATTGAGTGATAAAGGGTGAGAGGAAATTGCCAGCACCTTTTATACAGGAGGCCAACAATTTGCTGCCCCCATCTCATCATCTTCCTAATCCTCTCTTCTTTCTTTTTCCCTACCCCAAGTACATCTCATCCCCCACCAGTTATCCCATCCTACATCACTATCCCACTCCAATTTCAATCCCTATTCCATTGCCTATCTCACCACCCCTACCCCACCTCTTCACCCAATCCTACCTCATCCCACCCTCTATCACACAGTCCTTTCCCATCCCCTATCTTATTACTTCATCTGCGTTTGAGTCTGGCAACAGATCCTTTGTCTCTTCAAATGGATGCCTCGCCCATCTGACAGTGTTCATTTTCGCTTACGCTGAAATGTAATAATGGAGAATAATGTTATTGATGACAGCGTTCAGGGTGGGGGGTTGAAGAAAGAAATAAGAGGACAGGATGATACATCTTGCAGGACTTGGTAAATACCCTCTCCAAGACTTCATAAGCTTCCACTCGAATTGCACTGACCCTAATCGTGAGAGATGGATTGTAGCTAAACAGCACATCCCATGGTTAATGAAACAGAATGTAGGACATTAAGTAAAGTGAAGAATTCCTCTTCTGTTGTTCTGTTTTCATTACCGCTCTTGCTCATGGAATCTTAGGGTGCTGACGGAAACCATTTGGTGAAATGAGTCTGTGCTGGCTCTTTGAAAGGGCTGTCCAATTAGTCCCACTCTCCCTGTCCTTCCGCCATAGCCCTGCATATCCTTCATTTTCTGATCGATTTCTTTTAGTAAACCCTTTACTGTATTTATTTTCTCTCCTCGTTTCGGAGTACGGTGCCTTCTGTAACTTCAAAAGCTTTCGCGATTTGCAGTCAAATCCTGAACGTGTTCCTTTGTGAGCGCTGATTCCCCGGTTGAACAGCCGGTGCAGCGTTGCCTTTCAGTCTGGTGGGACCGCTGAGGTTACCCCACCCGTTCTCTCCCGTATGAGCGCCTACTTGCTGTCACCACAGCAATGTGAACACGAGCACGAGAATTTTAGGAGCAGGAGTAGGCCATTTGGTAACATCCGTGGCTGATCTAGTTGTGAGCTCAAATCCATTTTCCTGTCTGAGCACCCCGCCCCCCCCACCCCACTCACCCCCAGCCTCCAGACTCCCTTGTCGATCAAAAATCTATTTCATTCAGCCTTGAACATGTTCAATGACCCAGCCTCCACTGCTCTCTGTGAAAGAGAATTCCAAAGACTCATGACTCTCTGAGAGAAAACATTCCTTCTCATCTCCATATTAAATGGGAGATCCCTAATTTTTAAAATGAGTCCCCGAGTTCCAGACTCCCCAACAGAGGGAAACATCCTCCCAACATCCAACCAGTCAAGTCCCTCAGGATCTTATATGGAGCACAGCCTCACGATTGCTGTTGTGATTTTGGGAAAGGCAGTAGCCAATTCATGCACAACAAGATCCCACAAACAGTAAAGAGATCATGTCAGGGTAATCTGATTTCTAGCGATGTTTATTGAGGGCTAAATGTTGTTCAGGGAGAGGTCACCTGCTGTTTTTCAAAATAGTGACATGGGA
The DNA here is from genome assembly GCF_964194155.1 of Cetorhinus maximus. Lineage (NCBI taxonomy): Eukaryota > Metazoa > Chordata > Chondrichthyes > Lamniformes > Cetorhinidae > Cetorhinus > Cetorhinus maximus. The sequence continues at coordinate 13,250,715 of NC_135895.1, read as the reverse complement.
ACTTTTGCAACCACTTGAGTGGGCAGATGGATTTGACGTGTACCCAAAAGATGTGTCTCCAACAGTGCAGCATTCCCTTAGTGGTGCAATGAAGCATCAGCCTGGACTGTGTGCTTAAGCCTCTGGAGTGGGACTTGAATCCACAACACTGACTCAGAGACGGCAGTGCTACCAGTTAAACGAAGGCTGACACACTAAAGAACAGAGCACTGGATGAAGAAGCTATGCTTCACCAAGGGCGAAATGATAGGCTTGTGCCACTTGCTCTAGGATACCCTGCAGGCATCCTGCCAGGCTAGTACAGCACTGCCCCTTTCAATAAAGCTCACTGCAACTCTGATCTTTCTTTTGCCTCTGGCTGTCACAGGGAACGTCAGTAACATTAGTCAATCTTTTGAGTTTCCTGTGTGAACATTGGTCAGGGAAAGGTTGCAAGAGTACAAAGGTGTTATCATCAAGAGAGACAGCAATGACACCAGACCTTGCCTGTTGGGTATGTGTTTCTGTAATGCAGAAGGACTATAGTCCTATTCTATTGCTAGAATTTAGGACACAGTAAATATTCGATCCAACCATGCCTGTGTTTTTACTCCACACAAGCCTCCTCCCACTCTATTTACTTCAACTCACCCTATCAGCATGTCCTTCTGTTTCTTTCTACCTCATACACTTAGCATTTCACTTTGCAGCTGCAACTTTGTAGATTCAGCTGAGGCTCAGTGGTGAGTTTCTTACTTGAAGGCTATGGTCCCCAGAAACATGAACACATAATCTAGACCTATACTTGAGCACTCCTTGGGTACAGCACTGCTGCAGGTGTTCCCTTTCCTACATTAGAGCAGCGCCTATACTTCAAAAGACTTATATAAAATACTTCATTAGCTGTAAAGTGCTTTGGGACATCTTGTAGACTGTATAAAACTGCTTGTTTCATAAGGCCCAGAGTGCACTGAAAAACCTCAGAGCAGCAATCACTATCAGTAACTGTTATTTCATTGTGTGGGTGGAGTCTAGACAGACATTTTGGGGATTGTCTATTCTCCCAAAGCATGCTGCTCAAGTCTGTAGTTTCTCAAAACCATTCCTCCTTACTTACAGTAAATATTTACATTTGGACCTCTACACGAGGTTGGTGCTTCTCCTCCTTTCAGATCTCTTCTATTTCTCCGTATTATGACACCATTATTACATCAGCATCATATATGCTTCTGATGTTAACCCTTTGCTCTACATCTCCCCCTCCGCCGTTTTTAATCTCATTGTATTTACACCCTCCTACATCTCCCCCTAAAGTCTTAGACTTTACCAATCCCCCTGATCTCATTCTGATCTTTTTTTGAGGTCGAGGATATTCCTCACTCTCCCTTCTGTCAGTGTGTGATCTTCTCCTGGGTGGCTGTAGAGCTTGTCATAAGCCTTTCTCCTTCTTTAGGATCTGAGTAATAAGCCCAAGTTTCGATTGGCTTTCTCTCCAAGGATAGTAAGGTGCTGCTGTTTCTCCTTATGATACCCTGGTCTGTCTCAACCCTGTATGAGCTTGGTCGTGGAGTTTTTTTTTCAATCATTGTGCAATCTTTCTGTTAGTCTCAGACCTATATTCTCTCCTCAGACTTCAGCATAGGTAACTTTTGTGCTTTGTTGCCTGTGATTAAAGTTCCGAGCCTGGTTGCTTCTCTGTTGGTCATCACATCATTTTACTGTCTTGTGGTTGTTCATAGTAATATTGGGATTAAGTCTTTTTGCCAGAGATGGAAGCTGAGTTCTCAATCTCCTACCCATTAGTAACTCTGATGGTGAGAAACCATTTTGTAGTGGGGAGATTCGATAACTCAGAAGAGCTAGATTAAGGTCTTTGTTTTTCTTCAATAAATCTTTGACAGTTCATATCCCTCTCTCAGCTTCTCCACTCGCTTGAGGATAGTGAGGTGAGCTGGTTACATGAATGAGGCCATATTCTTTTGCAAAATTGTGGAATAACTCATTAACAAATTGCGGCTCATTGTCAGACATTACGGTGTCCGGGATTCCATGCGTTACATAAATTCTCCTGAGGGATTGGATGATCGCTTCTGCTTTGATACTATGCAATCTGTTTACTTCAACACATCGTGAGTTGTAATCAATGACAATAAGGAACGTTTCCCCTCTGAGTTCAAATAAGTCCATTCCTGTGCACTCCCACGGCCTTGATGGAAAAGTAAAAGGTAATAATGTTTTTCTTTTGTTCTTGGCTGTTTACAGTATGAGTGAGACAGGGAGTGAGACGTGAGTAAGACAGGGAGGTGGTGGTATTGTCACTGGGCTAGCATTCCAGAGACCCAGGGGAATGCTCTGGGGACCCAGGTTCAAATCCTACCACGGCAGCTGGTGAAATTTGAATTCAGTAAAAATCTGGAATTAAAAGTTTGATGATGACCACAAAGCCATTGTTAAAAAACCCACCTGGTTCACTAATGTCCTTTAAGGAAGAGAATCTGCTGTCCTTACCTGATCCGGTTTACATGTGACTCCAGACCCACAGCAATATGGCTGACTCTTAATTGCCCTTGTTCAGAGGGTATTTAGTGAATAAATGCTGGCCTAGCCAGTGACGCCCACATTCAATGAATTTTAAAAAATCATTTTTTCTACAGAGTGAGTAGTGAACAACCACCTGACTGATTGCTATGCATTCGCCCAACATTTTGCTATTTCTAGATGGCCTTGGTGAAGTCTTTGAAGAATATCAAGCCAACGTGTTCTCGGTATTACTATTCTCTTGTTGCAGACTAGTAAGTCGTCAATGACAGTGAGGTGCTTGAGCTGTTCAAAGTACTGCCAGAGTATCAGATTGCTGGGGATATAGTCTGGCCATCCTTCCCGACATCATTCTTGGACTTGGGGACATTCTTCATCTTGTTCCTGGGCTTGTTTTATTTCCTGAAACTTCTTTACAGTAGCTGGTAAGTGCTGAGTGATTAAGGATGTTTATGCTTCAACCCCCTCGATGAAGTGTAAAACTTCTTGTTTGGTTCCTTCTGATGGTATTTATGACAGTGTGTCTGTCATTGTTTGTCACTTCCCTTGCACATACTCTGTGATGGAGTCATATCCCATCAGTCTTAATCTGAACTGCTGGATTCTGGGCAGCATCTTTGCAATTTCTTTCATGTTCAGAAGGGTGACTATTGGCTTATGGTCTGTTTTAATTTTGAAACTCAATCCCATAACGTAGTCTGAAAATTTTTTGCATGCCAATGTTTCTGCCAATGCCTCTTTTTCTATCATGGCGTATCGTTGTTCTGTTTCTATGCTTGCCATTCTTCTGCACTTGAGGAAAAACTGCCCCCAGGCCTGTAGATGATGCATCTGCTGCTATTATAGTCGGTAATTCTGGATCGTAATGTGACAAGATTTGGAAAAGATTAAAGGTTGTTTAATCCTTTTGAAAGCATTTTGTTGGTCCACATTCCAGCACCACTGTTGACCCTGTCTCAACAGCCCATTGGGCTCATTGACCTCTATTATGATTGGTTGGAACTTGCCCACTTTGTTGACCATCCCAAGGAATCTTTGAAGCACAGTTATGTTCCTGGGTTGTGGAAACTCTCTGATTTCTTTTGTTTTTTGTGGATTAACTGTAATTCCAGTGATTTGTACCCTGTGACCTAGAAACTCAATCATAGGTTTGGCGAGCTCACGTTTTTCATTCAGTGTTAGGCCTGCCTCCTGTAAGACTCTCAGGACTGCAGTGACTCTGTAATCATACTCTTCTCTCATGGACCCATCTATATGTATGTCACCCATATGGCATATTACTCCTTCCATGCCTTCTAGAGTGGAGCAGACACTATTCCACAGGGTAATCTATCGAAACAATAACGATCCAATGGAATTATAAATGTGATCAGTAACCTGGATTCTTTGTCCGGAGGCAACTGCCAAAATCCACTATTCCCATCCCGTTCAGTAACTAAAGTACCCTTGGCCAGTTTGGCAAGGCTCTCATCCACTGAGGTCATCGGGTGGATCTACATTCGAATGCTTTGTTTAGTTGAGTTAAATCCTCGCAGATTCTTAAGGAGCCGTTTGGCTTTGGGACGGTAACCATTCCTGAAGACCTTTTTTTTTGGCCTTGGTGATCAGTGAGATAACCCCTTGCTGCTGCTGCATCTTTTCAATTTCGCCCTTGACTTTGTCCAAGAGTGGATGAGGGGCTTTCCTCAGTTTAAGGAGGCAAATTGGTTCAGCAGCAGCTCGTAGGGTGAGATGCTACTCGGTCTTTAATTTCACTAGGCCTGTAATCAATTTTGGAAATTCATTTCCAAATGCACTGTTGGAGTTCTCGTCAGCAACTTCATCCACTTTATAGGTTAATTTCAGTTTTCAGCAGGCCTTTCTGATTAGTAGACAGCACTCTTGATTTTGAATGACATAGTGGGATTCAAGGATTTCTCGGTCTTTATATTTCAGCTTTGCCAAGTGTTGAACTTTGACTTCTGAATTTGTCCCATTAGGACCTTGTAATTTGATCGATGAGGGTTACAAAGTAATCTGTTTGAGTCATTTGACTTCATCTGATAAAACAGAAACCCCTGCTCCTGTATCTAGTTTAAACTCTTGTGGGGTTTCCATCCATTTTGAGTTTAATACTCCAATACTTGTTTTCAGTACCTCCCCCAGAAGGGTTAGTTCCTTTGCTTGTGGTTCTTCCACTTCTTGTATATGGCTCTGTTTTAAAATTCTCTCCCTCTTTTTACAGCTTTTCTGAGCGACAAGCAGCTTAGAAGTGGCCTATTTTTCCACAGCCGTGGCACTCTGCACCCCCCACCCCCTCCCCCCACTAGACATTCTTCTCACTTGTGCGGGTTGTTCCTGCCACACCGAAGACATTTCAAAACGGGGGTTGACGTGCTTTTCCCCATTTTGGTAGGCTTAGGCTTTGGTGTGCTTTCTCTGTTATGGCCTACAAACCGAATGGTCTCACTCAAACTTCTCCATGTGGCCTCTCCTTCCCCGCGAACAAACGCCCAATTCTGCTTCCTGGGTTCCGCTTATCTCACAAGCTGCACCTCTTTCACTAGTGTTAAATCCTCTTTTGTCTGTAAGAGATCTGATAATGCTTCATCTAGGACCCTGACTATGATTCTGTCATGAATCAGCTCACCCTTTAAGGTTCCATAATCACAGTTCCCTGAAAGCCTACAGGGATTGTTGATAAACGAATCCATGCTTTCGCCTGGTCTTTGTCTTGCTTTCCTTTATTAAATTTAGCCCTCTCTATTACTAAATTACAATGGATGCTGAACTAAGAGTTGGAACCTTGTAGGACTTCTTTATAAAATGTTGAAGACTCATCAAACCCCTACCTTGCTATCATGTCATCAGCGCTAGATCCTACTGCATAAAGTGGTGTACTGACCTGGTCTTTTTGATTTTTTTTGTGTAATCCTGAAGCAGTTCTGTACCCTATGAACCTTTTACTCCATCTTCCCCAGTTGTGAGCCTGTTGCGAGTCTTCTGCACTCTGAAATGGTTCTGGGAGTGGTAGTACGGATTCCATGCTTCTGCTGAACCCTGGAATCGTTTCTGCTCCTGTGCTGCTGTTTGCTGCTTCAGGCCTGTACTCACTGCTGTCCGGTCTCCAGATCTGTGTCTCAGCTTGTATCTGTTGCTCCCGCGAAGTTCTGACATCTTAGCGAGTTTTAAATTTTTTTTAATTTGCTTTTGTCCTTCCTTCAAGGATCTCTTTTCTTGCCAACCCTGAAGCTTCTTTTTAAGGTCTGCTTGGTCTTCTACTCGCTACCACCACATTTTGTTGTGTAGTTGGAGTCTAGATAGGGATTTTGGGGATCGTTTATGTTCCCAAAGTACGCTGCTCGAGTCTATAGTTTCTCAAAACCATTCCTCTTTATTTAGAGCAAGTATTTACACATTTTGACCCCGACACAAGATTGGGGCTTCTCCTTCTTACAGGTCTCTCTTACTTCTCTGTCATGTGATATGACATCATTATTACATCGGCATCATGTATGCTTTTGATGTTAACCCTCTATTCCACAACTGCATAACTTAGTTCAACAAAAATCATCCTGTAATTGAAGTGGAGTGTTGTACAATACTGAGCATGTGCCAGCGGGTGTGTGGGGAAACGAAATGATGAGCAAAAAGATCAAAAGGTTTCCACCATTTTGTTTTGTAGCTACTGTGTGTCTGTGGACGTGACAAGAAAAAAGAGTTTGTTCCTTTGGTGACAAGTGTCTAGCTATTCTTGAGGGTACCAATGCAATACAGTCAATCCTATTAATTTAACCTGATAGCCAATTTGTGCACAGCCAGCTCCCACAAGCAGCAATGACAAGACAACCTGTTTTTAGTGCTGCTGATTGATGGATAAATATTGGCCAAGATACTGGTCTTCTTCAAATAGACGCTTTGTGTCTTTTATGTCCACTGGAGAAGGTAGATGCGGCTTTGGTTTTATGGCTGACCTGAAAATCTGCACTTCCGATACTGCAGCACTCCCTCAGTAGCACACAACTGGAAAATCAGGCCCGGTGATCTAATGTAATACTTGTTAAAAGTTGAATAGGAAGAAGAAAGGGCTTTCCCAAGGATGAGAACAAATAAGTCAAAGGGGCACCTTCACCATTGTGTTCTACACTTTAACTCCTGTAAATTGATGAATTTTCGATAATGATACCCAGGTTTAAAGGGTTAAATTATGAGAAGAGGCTGCATAGTCCAGGCTTGAATTCACCTGAATATAGATTAAAGGGCGATCTAACTGAGGTGTATAAAATAGTTGAGGTGTCAGCTGTGGCCCAGTTGGTAACTCGATCACCTCTTGAGTCAGAAGGTTTTGGATTCAGGCCCCACTCCAGGGCTTGAGTACAAAAATCAAGGCTGACACTTGAGCGCAGTACTGAGGGAGTGCCGCACTGTCGGAGTTGCAGTCTTTTGGATGAGATGTTAAACTGAGGACAGTCTGCTCTCCCTGGTGGATGTAAAAGATTCCTTGGCACTGTTCTGAAGAAGAGCGGGTGAGTTATCCCAGAGTCCTGGTCAATATTTATCCCTCAATCAACATCATTAGAACAGATTATCACATTGATGTTTGTGGGAACTTGCTGTGTGCATATTGGCTACCGCGTTTCTACAACAGCGACTAAACTTCAAGAGTAAAGTGCTTTGAGGTGTCCGGTAGTCATAAAAGGTGTTATATAAGTGTAACTTTGTTTCTTAAGGATTGTATAGGGCAATTCGAAACTATTTCCTCTGGTTGGGGAGCCCAGAACGAGAGGGCGTAACCTTAAAATTCAAGCTTTGGGGTGATGTCAAGAAGCATTTCTTCATACAAAGGGCAGTGAAAATCTGGAACTCCCACCCACAAAAATGCTGCTAAGGCTGGAGCTTGGATTCTCCTGCTGGGCTGAGAAACAGAAATTGGGACTGTTTCTGATCCCAAATCTGCCCCCAGAAGGAAACGACCACTCACTGGGTTTTTCACTATTGGCCCCCTCATTTAGCTTGGAGACAGCTTTGACCAACAAGGAAGGCCGGTGGGCGGGCTCCCAAGGCCGGAAAGCCAACCAGCTTGAGAGGCGCAGCAGGCTGCATTAGTCGATAAGTAACTGAGAGGGTGCTTCATCATGGAAATGCCCTCTCTCCAACCTTTTTACCTGTTTAATTGATAAAGAGCTTCATCAGCCAGGTCGCCATCGTGGAGGGAACCCTGTAACTGCTCTCACACCCAGGCAGGCAGGGAGGCTGTCTAGGCCTGCTGGGGGCCTGACTCCAGTATGATCAGTGAAGGCCACCTCGTCCATGTTAGTCCATCCAAGTGATGCTTAAAGGGATCGAACTTTTCCTAGCCTCTATAAACTGGCCCAATCGGTGGGGAAAACTGGAGGTTGCCTGGAAAATTCTTCCTCTAATTGGACTTAATTAGGCCCTTCACAAGCCTAATCGGCTACCCACCATGTGCCCAGCATTGGGACTAATATTCAGCATCGCCCGCCTCTGATCCGAGCTCAGTGGGGGGGGTGGGGGGGGCTGAAAATCGGCCCTTGGGCTGAGTTCAGAATTGCGATTGGTAGATCTTTGTTAGGTAAAGGTTTGTGAAATCAAGGTGGGTAAATTGAGCTAAGATACAGATCAGCCATGATCTAAATGAATGGCGGAACAGGTCCGAGGGGCTGAATGGCCTCCTCCAGTTTTCTATATTCTAGTTTTGTTAAGGTATTTCATCCTTTTGGCTGTTTGTCCAGACTAACAAAGTATTTTCCTGTTTCTCTTTCCCGCCCCTTACAGAGGAAATTGAATCTTGTGCTGTGTTTGATTCTCGTGGTCTCGCTCTTTGTGGCTGTGGTCCGCTATACGTACGACAACTCTTCGCTTCTCCTCCAGCCTCACCTTGGCCACAGTGCAATTCTCAACAGGACAAGGGTTTTCACCCACCCCAGCAAGGCCCAGCAGCCCCGAGAGCTCCCTGGCTACATCAGCGTCACGACGCTACAGGTAAACAGTTATGCACTGTGTCACAGTGGGGAAATCAATCCTTGTCACCCCACTCAGTCTTGCAGGGAACTCAAAACTACTGCTTGCGTACACGTCGATAGGATAATTATGATCAGTGAAGGCCACCTCGTCCACGTTAGTCCATCCAAGTGATGCTTAAAGGGTTCAAACTTTTCCTAGCCTCTATAAAGGCTAAGGTGTCAGCTGCGGTGGAATTCTTGTCTCTGAACCAGAACGTCCTGGTTCCAAGGCCCACTTGAGCACATGATATAGGCTGACACTCCAGTGCAGTACTGAAGCAGTGCTGCACTGTTGGAGGTGCCGCTTTTCAAATGAGCCGCTAAGCTGAAGGCCCATCTGCCCCCTCAGGTGGATCTAAAGGATCCCGTGGCACTATGTCAAAGAACAGCAGGAGAGTTCTCCCTGGTGTTTAAAGTCGCTTAGTGAATACAAATTCTTTCCCTCTCTCTTTCTTTTTCATTCATTCATTCCTTTCCACATCCTATTGCGTCTTAGAGGATTCCAATGTATTTTGCGCCATTATTCCATGTGGGGGTAAACTCCAAGGGCTGCATTTGCCATCATGGTCTCTGCAACCCCCCCCATCCCCAATCAAAGGGCATTGGGGTTGTCTGTCCACAACCCCGACAGCTGTCCCGTGGCGATTTACCACGGTGTTAATTGCTTTAAGGTGAGACTTCTGTCCCCTCTCTGGGGACAAGTCCCGCCTTAGAGAGCCTTCGGCCAATCAGAAGGCTGGCAGCTCTGTAGTCCTAGTAGCGCCAGCCAGGAATGGTGTCCATTGCTGGGACTACAGGTGGTCCCACCGAGCCGAGGAGCCCAGGTAAGCCTGGGGTTGGGGGTCTCGGCAAAGGGAGTGAGGGAGGTGGGGGGGGGCTGGGTTCAAAAGGCAGGGAAGGGGAGGGGAGGGGAACGACTTTCAGGAAGGGGTTCCTCTGATGGGTACAGGGGATCCACAAAGGTGGATCTCCCCTTTCCCTGACAACGGTCTGCGCAGCTAAAGCTGCCAGGCCCCTCGTATAGTGTGGGCCCCTGCCCGCTGTGGGTAAAATACTGATGGGTCACCCAGTGCCTCCACTACCCCCTGTTAAAATTCTAGGTAGGCCGGGGGCTGGCAGGTAGGCCGAAGCAAGACCACCCGCTGGATTTTACATGGCCCCCCCCCACCCCCACCTTCAAACCTACCAACAAGGAATGTAAAATCCAGCCCCTAGTATTGATCACTGATAAGGGTCATGAGGACTCGAAACGTCAACTCTTTTCTTCTCCGCCGATGCTGCCAGACCTGCTGAGTTTTTCCAGGTAATTCTGTATTTGTTTTGGATTTCCAGCATCCGCAGTAGTTTTTTGTTTTTATCTTTAAATTTATCTTTATTAGTTTGAACCTGTGTCCATTTTACATCCACAATATTTAAATTAAAATGATTTTCTAGACTGATCCTGCTATCCCCTTGACCATCTTATTATAAGCACTGCCTCCTTCTGTGGGAAGATCTGTGTTTCTGGAGCACCTTTCACAATCTCAGGCTTTACAATGAAGTACTTTAGAAGTGTGTTCGCTGTTGTAAGGTAGGAGACGCAGCAGCCAATTTGTGCACAGCAAGCTCCCACAAACAGCCATGTGATAATGACCAGATCATCTGCATTTCGGTGTTGATTAAGGGAGAAAGATGGGCCGGAACACCACGAGAACTCTCCAGCTCTGATTTGAAATAATCCTGTGGGATTGGTTATGTTCACCTGAAAGGGCAGGCAGGGCCTCGGTTTAATGTTTCAGCCAAAAGACAGCAGCCCAACAGTGCAGCACTCCTTCAGTACTGCACCGGAGCGTTAGCCTAAATTATTGTGCTGCAGTTTCTGGAGGGGGTGCAGAGGAGATTCACCAGGATGTTGCCTGGGATGAAACATTTAAGTTATGAAGAGAAGTTGGATAGACCTGGGTTGTTTTCGCTGGAGCAGAGAAGACTGAGGGGCGACCTGATCGAGGTGTACAAGGTTATGAGGGGCATGGACAGGGTGGATAGGGAGCAGCTGTTCCCCCTTAGTTGAAGGGTCAGTCACGAGGGGACATAAGTTCAAGGTGAGGGGCAGGAGGTTTAGGGGGGATGTGAGGAAAAGCTTTTTTACCCAGAGGGTGGTGATGGTCTGGAATGCACTGCCTGGGAGGGTGGTGGAGTCGGGTTGCCTCACAACCTTTAAAAAGTACCTGGATGAGCACTTGGCACGTCATAACATTCAAGGCTATGGGCCAAGTGCTGGTAAATGGGGTTAGGTAGGTAGGTCAGGTGTTTCTCACGTGTCGGTGCAGACTCGATGGGCCGAAGGGCCTCTTCTGCACTGTGTGATTTTGTGAAGTGGGACGTGTACTCACAACCTCTGGCTCACAGGTGCGAGTGCTCCCAAATACTGAATTGAAACAATGAGGGGAATTTTATGGAGGCGGCGTGGGTCCCGGCCAGTGGCTGGAGAAACAGTGAGAGACCTGTGCTGCTTCCTCTGGCGAGGCCTGCCAGTCTTACAAGCCAATCAGGCAGCTGAGAGGTCACCGGGGGGCCTTCCACGGGATCAAGATCCCAGTGGAGGGGTATCCCGCCTACCAAGGGCTGTTGGCCAATCAAAAGCTGGCAGCCCTTTTGCTCAGCAGCACCACAGGAAAGATGGAGGCTGCTGTCGGAATGACACCCACCAGAGGCCCAGGATCAGGGAGCAACCCAGTAAGTGGTGGTGGAGGGGGTTTTGTGCGGTGGGGTTTCATGGGAGGGTGGTACAGGGGGTCAGCAGCAAGGGCACAGGATGGCTCTTAGTGACCACCCCACCCCACCCCCCCTCCCCACCTTCCCAATTCTGGGTCTCTCAATCAGGTACTGAGTGCCTTTGAACAATGGATCAGCCCCTCCCCAGGAGACCACAAGCAACCCACACCTGTTTGTGTGCCGTGCTCTCCCCGCGTGGTGACAGGCCCGCCTGCCGCTGGGTTAATAGCAGCGGCAGCGGGCGGAGGCCTGTACTTTAATCGGGGCGAAGGCAGGGAGGTGGCGGGGCCCTCACCCCGCCACCCTCCTGACCTTTTATGCCCTCCCCATCTTCAAACTTGCGGCAAGCATAAAATAGCGCCCACCGTCTCTCTCGTGAAAGTATTTGAGAGACGAATGTTGGCCCGGACTCCTCTTCCAACAGTGCCGTGATCTTTGATCATGCCTATTTGAATGGACAGGTCTATCATGAACAGAGGGACATAAGGACAGAACACACACTTCTCACCCCATTCCTTGGGGAGTTCCTTATGCTGCCTTTTCCCATCGACTTGGCTTCAGTTCAGCAGAGCTCCACAAAGCGTCTTGCATGCGAGCTCTGGTTTACAAAATATGTTGAGAGCAGATTGGCTCAGTCAGTTTAAAAAAATAAAAATTACCAGATTAGTTCACCCTGCTGAACGTCTTGAGTGGGAATCGAATATTTTTTAATGAGGCAGCGCAGCCATTGGCGGCTCTCTCTGAGCCTGGCCCACTCCAGTAATCAGATAGTATTAGTAAATTATACTCTTTTTTTTCCAGGCGCACGTGTCTTCTGATAGCGCTTGCTGCACCGATAAAACAACAGGGCTCTCAGTTGAAGCGAATTATGAATAACAGGAGCTGGCATAGTAAATCAAGCCAATTGGACTTGGGTGCACATTAAGATTTGAAAGCAATCAATAACATGAGAAGCTAAATCTGATCTAATCAATGTTATCATTGCAGGGGAAGAAAGGGCTTGCATTTTCATAGCACCTTTCACAACCTCAGGACATCCATTTGCAGCTAATGAAGTACTTGCAAAGTGTAGTCACCGTTAGATAATGTAGGAAATGTGGCAGCCGGTTTGTGCACAGCAAGATCCCACAAAACAGCAATGAGATAAAAGACCAGGTAATCTGTTTTAGTGATATTGGTACTGGGATAAACCTGAACCAGGTCCAACAGAGCAATGGGATCCTTTACAGGTCCACCTGAGAGGGCAGACAGGGACTTGGTTTAATGTTTCATCTGAAAGATGATACTTCTGAAAGTGTCGCATACCTTCATTTCTGCACTGGAATGTCAGTTCACACTCGAATTACTGAGGCACTTAGCGCAGACCTACCTCACTTGGCAGCACTAATATGCTCAGTTGCGTGAAATTGGCCCTAATATGAGTCAAGGCCAACAGCAATTTGTCTTGTAATTGACCGTGACTTGAAGAGAGCCATCTCAAAGCTGGTACCTTGAGGGTGCTGGTGGTGGAGCAGCCAACATCTTCTTTCATATGGGCTCCAGCAGCAAAAGCTGTCATCACAGTTTTAATGTCAAGTTCTCTAACCAGTCCAATGCCCTGCTGGAGAGCAAGTGTAACTCCAGTACGTCACCCTCAAACTTGAGGAGGGGGAAACATGTTACTATGCGCCCAAGGGTTTGGTCAGGGTTTCTGCAGATGCAGCCAGGAGAAATTTTGAGGTGCCATTTACGAACATCTTACTAACATGTGGGGGCTAGTGCTAAAATTGGGAGAACGGTCTCACAGACTAGTCAAGCAACAGCCTGACATAGCTATACTCACAGAATCATACCTTACAGATCACGTCCCAGACACCACCATCACCATCCCTGGGTACGTCTTGTCCCACCGGCAGGACTGACCCAGCAGAGGTGGTGGCACAGTGGTGTATGGTTGGGAGGACGTTGCCCTGGGAGTCCTCAACATCGACTCCGGACCCCATGACGTCTCATGGCATCAGGTTTAACATGGGCAAGGAAACCTCCTGCTGATTACCACGTACCATCCCCTCTCAGCTGATGAATCAGTGCTCCTCCATGTTGAACGCCACTTGAAGGAAGCACTGAGGGTGACAAGGGTGCAGACTATACTCTGGGTGGGGGATTTCAATGTCCATCACCAAGGCTTGGTAGCACCATTACTGACCGAGCTGGCCGAGTCCTAAAGGACATAACTGCTAGACTAGGTCTGCAGCAGGTGGTGAGGAAAAAACATACTTGACCTTATCCTCACCAACCTGCCTGCCACAGATGCGTCTGTCCATGACAGCATTGGTAAGAGTGACCACCGAAGAGTCCTTGTGGAGATGAAGTCCTGTCTTCACATTGAAGATGCCCCAGAATTGTACTCAACTACAATCTGTAACCATATGGCCTGGCATATCCCTTACTCTACCATTACCACCAAACCAGGGGATCAACCCTGGTTCAATGAAGAGTGCAGAAGGGCATGCCAGAAGCAGCACCAGGCACACCTAAAAATGAGGTGAAACTGTAACACAGGACTACTTCTGTGCCAAATAGCATAAGCAGCAAGTGATAGACAGGGCTAAGCGATCCCACAACCAACGGATCAGATCTAAGCTCTGCAGTCCTGCCACATCCAGTTGCGAATGGTGGCGGATGATTAAATAGTTCACTGAAGGAGGAGGCTCTACAAATGTCCCCATCCCCAATGATGGAGGAGCCCAGCACATCAGTGCGAAAGGTAAGGCTGAAGCATTCGCAACAATCTTCAGCCAGAAGTGCTGAGTGGATGATCCATCTCGGCCTCCTCCAGAGGTCCCCGGCATCACAGATGCCAGTCTTCAGCCAATTCGATTCACTCCACGTGATATCAAGAAACAACTGAAGGCACTGGATACTGCAAAGGCTATGGACCCTGACAATATTCCGGCAATAGTACTGAAGACTTGAGCTCCAGAACTTGCCACACTCCTAGCCAACCTGTTCCAGTACAGCTACAACACCGGCATCTATCTGGCAATGTGGAGAATTGCCCAGGTATGTCCTATACACAATAAGCAGGACAAATCCAACCAGGCCGATTACCGTCCCATCAGTCTACTCTCAATAATCTGTAAAGTGATGGAAGGGACCATCAACTGTGCTATCAAGCGGCACTTGCTTAGCAATAACCTGCTCACTGATGCCCAGTTTGGGTTCTGCCAGGGCCACTCAGCTCCTGACCTCATTACAGCCTTGGTTCAAACATGGGCAAAAGAGCTGAACTCTCGAGGTGAGGTGAGAGTGACTGCCCTTGACATCAAGGCAGCATTTGACCGGGTGTGGCATCAAGGAGCCCTAGCAAAACTGGAGTGAAAACTCTCCGCTGGTTAGAGTCATACCTAGCACAGAGGAAGATTGTTGTGGTTGTTGGAGATCAATCATCTCAGTTCCAGGATATCACTGCAGGAGTTCCTCCTGGTATTGTCCTCGGCCCAACCTCTTCAGCTGCTTCACCAATAATCTTCCTTCCATCATAAGGTCAGAAGTGGGGATGTTCGCTGATAATTGCGCAATGTTCAGCACCATTTACAACTCCTCAGATACTGAAGCAGCCCATGTCCAAAAGCAGCAAGGCCTAGACAATATCCAGGCCTGGGCTGACAACTGGCAAGTAACATTCATGCCACACAAAGTGTCAGACAATGGCCATCTCCAACAAGAGAGAATTTAACCATTACCCTTTGTCATTCAATGGCAAGTCTTGCAATGATGAACACTGGAGCGGCATTATGACCATCGAGCAAGTGAAGCATCGAGCAGCTGGGGCACAGCTGCTGCTGGTATTGGAGCGCTTCGATGGTCTTTGTGGTGGGGGCGCACTGGGCAAAAGAAGACAGGGAGGAGGGGCACAAAGAGGTGGATCAGATGGAAGGTCAAAAGGGGCGGGTGGAGAGATTGAAGTTTTGCGGGCGGATTGGCGCAGTGGGGAGGGCGGGGTGCAGATGGAGAAGGGGATTGTGAGGGGGGGGTGGAGAAGGGAATTGTGCCGGGGGGGTGCAGGTGGAGAAGGGGATTGTGAGGGGGGCTGGAGAAGGGGATTGTGAGGGGGGGGTGGAGAAGGGAATTGTGCCGGGGGGGTGCAGGTGGAGAAGGGGATTGTGAGGGGGGGTGGAGAAGGGGATTGTGAGGGGGGGTGGAGAAGGGGATTGTGAGGTGGGTGGAGAAGGGAACTGTGAGGGGGGTGGAGAAGGGGATTGTGAGGGGGGTGGAGAAGGGGATTGTGAGGGGGGTGGAGAAGGGGATTGTGAGGGGGGTGGAGAAGGGGATTGTGCGTGGGGGGTGCAGGTGGAGAAGGGGACCATGTGCGGGGCGGGGTGAGGGCAGTCCGCAGGTGGAGATGGGGAGCGTGAGTGGAGTCTCGGGTTCAGAGGAAGGTGCCTGTGGAATTGATTGATGAATTTTGGGGAGGGTGTAAAGCGAGGGAATTGGTTTCAGGATGGAATTGTGACTGTTAAAGGGGGCAATGGTGTGCTATAGATTGGTAGGGTGAGGGTCCTGCGATGATGGATGAAGGTGCGGTTAGGGTTGTTGGAGGGGAAACAAAATGGAAAGCGGATCTGTGGGGTGGGAAGAACAAGGGTGGGCATTTCCAGGGAGAGAGGGGTCTTGGACGGTGACTGTGATGGGCAGAAGGGTAATGGGGGTGGTGGTGCTTCAAGGGTGACAGTGGGGAAGTTGACTGCAACACCGGTGGGTGGGAGCAGGGTCAATGGTGATGGGGAGGAGGGTGTGAGTAGTGGGCGGTGGGTAGGAGGGATTCGAGCAAATTTCACCATGGCTTCTGAAAACCTACCATGTGCCTCCAAGTCCAGATTTGGAAATGCTGGATGGGAGTTGGGTCATTAAGTGGACGGAGCTGCAGGACAACTCAGCTGGACAACTGAAGGGGAATCCCAGCATGTCATTCTGACTATCCAAAGGCCTTTGGTTCAAAGAAGGTGTGAAGGGCAAAGGACCAGCGTGTGTGGGAGGCTTCTCTCGCATGGCTCACAAGGGCCTTGGCAAAGATCGACGCCTCCCTGTGCATGTATAATTCCGGGGGGCATAGACCCAGCCTGGGTTGGTCCCCTTGAGTAGAGAGAGTGCTCACAGGCTTTAAAACTAACAGCCACAATAAAAACATATTGGACCTCCTTAAAGTGCGAGTGTACACATATTAATGACTGTGCTTCAACAATGAGGAGCAACAATAGTGCACCCGTGATGCCATAATGAAATCAGAACTTCTTAATTTTTCATTGCCTGCCACTGAGTCTAGATGTTTCCATGACATCTGCAGCAGGGGTGGAGCCAGCCTGCTCCCCACTATGCCCTATTGTCTTTGATGACTTTGGCAGGCGTCCTCTTGATCCTCAAGGCCTGGAGGGCCCTGGTTTACTTTGGGACTCTTGCTCTGGGACAGGTGCACCCTTTGTAGTCCCAAAGGCTGGAGCTGATGGGATCACAGACATAGGGCATTCGGAAGGGCTGGATCCCCTCAGAGAGTCTTGACTGGAGGTCCCAAGGGTGTCCGCCTGATGCTCCTCCTCCCTTTGGGTGCCTGAAGGACCGTCCTGACTCCTTGAGGAGATGGGGCACTTGGAGGGAGGTCAAGGTGCCCCATCCCCCTCTCACATAGCCACTGCAAAAGCTCGCACATGGCTGTAGTGATGCAGTGCAGGTATGTGTGCATCTTTTAAAAAATTTATTCAAGGGATGTGGGCTTCAATGGCTAGGCCAGCATTTATTGCCCATCCCTAATTGCCCTTGAGAAGGTGGTGGTGATCTGCCTTCTTGAACCACTGCAGCCCACATGACGTAGGCACACCCACAGTGCTGTTAGGGAGGGAGTTCCGGATTTTGACCCAGTGACAGTGAAGGAACGGCGATATATTTCCAAGTCAGGATGGTGTGTGGCTTGGAGGGGAACTTCCAGGTGGTGGTGTTCCCATGTGTCTGCTGCCCTTGTCCTTCTAGATGGTAGCGGTCGTGGGTTTGGAAGGTGCTGTCGAAGGAGCCTTGGTGAGTTCTTACAGTGCATCTTGTAGATGGTACACACTGCAGCCACTGTGCGTTGCTGGTGGAGGGAGTGAAGGTATGTGGATGGGGTGCCGATCAAGCGGGCTGCTTTGTCCTGGGTGGTGTCAAGCTTCTTGAGTGTTGTTGGAGCTGCGCTCATCCAGGCAAGAAACTGGGCATTCTGCTGGACTAGATTCTCCATGGTGTTCGCCAGCCTCCCCAAGGTGACCTCGATGCGCGCACATGTCAATGCCACTGCATCAGCCAGCAGGCAGACAAACTCCTCCGCCTCATGTGCCACTCTGCCCGATGTTGCCCCGCCACACGTTCCTTCCCCAGCATTTTTTTTGGAACCGCTTCCTGAGACTCATCATTTGACTCAGACTTCACAGAGGCCCCTTCTCCAGCAGTCCTCCGAGTTCTGGTAACTTTGGCTGTCATTGCCTCCTCCTACTGTGGACACGTGTCTGTGAGGTGACCACCAGAATGTACGGCCCTGCCTTAAGTAGTTCCAGTACCCACCAAGGTGTGTCTCTCTGGGCAGGTGGAGGGTGCAGGTGACTGCTGTGACAGCTCAACAGGTACAATATTGCTGTCGTCCTCCTCGATCCTCTGTGGGCTGAAGCTGGAGCCAGACTTGGGTTCAGGAGCTGGAGCCAGACTGGGGTTCAGGATCTGGCCTAACCCTCATCTTGCTGGCACCTGTAATGGAAAGAGGAGAAAATGAGTGACTGCACGGGCTTCCTCTAATATAGCACTGAGCATAACCCTTAGGTTTCACTGTGAAGATATTAAGCATGGTTCCTCGCTAGATGGCTGGGGAGGGACCAGCCTCACCATCTCCACATTCACGGTCCTGACCTTCCCCTGCCAGCTTGGAAGCCCGCTCTTCGAATGGTGTGAGGGGGCAGAGATTGGGCATGCCCCCTCCTGTCGGCTCTCCCTCACACACGTTGTGCATTAACTTGACCTGCGTAAGGTGACAAGATGCTTTGGGAGCAATTGGGATGCAGGTGGTGTTCGCATGCTGCCAACCTTCACCATTAACCCACTGGCAAATATGCGCCATGTGAAAGGTGAACTGCAGCCAATCCACAAGGGGTTCTTCCTCAGCACCCTCCAGAGCAGTGAGCTCGTGCGGATAGAAGGGCAAGGCTAACAGAGGCATGACTTCAGCAGTGAATGCTGTTGCCCTCTCTGCCAACCACACCAACGCACACCCCACCCCCCTAAAATTTGAGCTCTTGGTGTGGCAGTTGTCTCCCTACCCGCTGACTGCATAGACTGCAGTGGGGCAATGACACTTCACTGTCAGCATGCCCAGACTC
Organism: Cetorhinus maximus; assembly: GCF_964194155.1. Classification (NCBI taxonomy): domain Eukaryota; kingdom Metazoa; phylum Chordata; class Chondrichthyes; order Lamniformes; family Cetorhinidae; genus Cetorhinus; species Cetorhinus maximus. The sequence continues at coordinate 13,232,069 of NC_135895.1, read as the reverse complement.
GCTTAATGTACGGGCAGCACAGATGGTGGCCTTGCCATTGAGGCCCATTCAGTTCCCATTCAGTGAGGCGAGTATGGGCAGTAGAGGGTTCACTTACCCTAGCAACGCAGATGAGCTCATTCATCCTTCTCCTGCACTGCAGGGCGTTCCTCCTATGAGGAGAGTTAGCACTCACCACCCTGGTGACTGCATCCTGCGCAGGGGTGGTGAGATGGGTGGGCCTCCTCCTCCCATCTCTCGGGTAAAGGGCGTCTCCCCCTTCCCTTCGGTTCCAATGACGCATCGCTGAATTTGGGGGCCTGGGCTTCTTGGTTTCTGCGTGCCGTGTCCTGACCCATTGCTGTCCGAGAACCTGTTAAATATGGTGCCCGGATGTGATGGTGGAGCCCGCGATGTCCTGCCCGCCCCTGTGAGAAACGTCAGGAAACCCCCAGCTGCATAATTAATGAGCCTAGCATCATGCGATTTGGCGTGATTTCTCGCTGGGCTCTGTGGCGGAAAACACTCTCGCTTCCCCGCCACCCCCCCCCCCCCCCCCCCCCACCCCCGCCCCCCCCCACCACCATGGACTTAGGCCCAGGGCAGATGATTCCTCCCAATGTGTTTATTTGTGAGAGTATCTTCTGCCCAAGTTTTCTTCCAAGTTTCACCAGTGTTATGGAGTCAGAGGTGTTCAATTCATTTCCAGAGTGGGTTTCGTAGAGCCAAGAAACGAGTTGAGGGAGCCTAAAGGTCTCTGTGGACAGGGAAGTCCAAGTTGCTACTGATACAAGTTATTTCTCTGCGTGTTGCTGTGCCCCATCGAATGGAGAGAGGGGCGATGTTTGAGAGGACTGGTGATCACTAAACTGGAGTTGATCTCAGAGTTTCAGAGATTATTCTCATTACTGAGTGAAATCGTGTGTCAACGAGTTTGGTGTGACAATTTGAGGCCCCTCTCGCGACCCACCCTGTTAAGCAGATTCTTGACCTCTCAAATCTGTAACTAATGCCATCGTGATCATCGAATGGCGGCCAAACACCCCTTACGGACCTCCTGGTCAACAGAGCAAAACTAAAAATTGGTGTAGTGGTTATGGCATGGGATTGGTAACCAAGTCATCTGTTGTGGCAAGTTATGCAATAATTGAATTCCATAACCCAATGGATTTGCAGTTTGGTACCAGGAAGATGTTGTTAAAAATCCAAATTCAGAGAAGGGAAGCTACCAGCTCTGGCTGACATGTGACCCGGCTACCCTTACCTGGTCTGGCCTACATGTGACTTCAGTCAGTCCCATACAATGTGGATGGCTCTCAATGACCCCTGAACGAGCCTAATCAGCCTCTCAGTTGCTAGAATTCCTCGGGACGGGCAGCCAACTTGGCTTGCTCACAGCCTGAGAACCAGTATGTAAAGTCTTCTCCAATATTTTGGAAATCTTTTGTAGCTTTTGATTTCTTTCTCATCTTTATATTTTTACAATACTGTGAGGGGCTAATAATATTTAAAGGGAAATCTGATCACCTTGGCCAGGATTTTATGGCCCCCCCTCCCGGCGGGATATTATGGTCCTGCCGAAGTGAGCGGAGATTTAAGTGGCTCGCCTCTTCTGTCAGGGGGAGGCACGTCACAGTGGGGCTGCAAAACCCTGGCCCTTGTTTTAAACAATAAAACTACCTCACAAGCTTTCACTTATTTTAAAACAAAATACAAACTTTATTGTATATAGAACAAATGAAACAAAGTAAATACGATCAAGTTAACACTATAACTTATATCCACATATGCTAGGCCCTTAGGTTTATTGCTTGCTTCCCTCAAGAATTCTCTTAAACGTTACGACTTCTTAAAGTTATTTACTTTTGTAAGGATCACCCTTAAGTATGCCACAGTCCTCTGGAGAATCTCAGCTTCAGCTATTCTCAAAGGTAAAACTTCCACTTAGCATTTCTTGACTATGGATGCCTCAGTCCCTTGTTCTGGTTACTTTCAATGCTCCCAAGCTAATCTGCATATTGCTTCCTTGGGCACAAGACTCTGTGAGGACCATTGTGGATTCTTCCACTAGTTTCAATCTAAGTATCTTCCAGCTTCTGATTCCTTAGAAGATTCAACCTGAGATTTTAAGCCTCATCCACATTCTACACGATGAATAATGAAGTTAGTTTTTTCACTCTGCTTACAGCGCAGGCATATCTGTCATTTACTTTGGCCATCTTCTCTCAGTGAGCTGCAAACTGCACACACCAGTTCCAAACTGCAAGTAATTCTCAGCAAACGCACAGATAAATTGAAACCAGAGAGCCGCCCTCAGCTCCACACATCTCCATGACAATATAGCCTGCTCCGGGATGTCCTCAAACTGACCTTTAGGTTAATTAACCCTCATTTACAATTTCTTCTTTGATCTGATGAAGTAAATGGGTTTTGAAACCTATCAGGGTTCACTGAACGCTTTTAAACTCCCAAAACAAAACATCTCTCTGGAATGCCCTTCTTTTCAAGGATTGCAGATGTCATATCTCCAATTCTTTAGCTAAGTCAGCCCACCTGCTGTTTTATAGCTCTCTTTCTTCTATCCTGACTTTAATAAACAAACATGGGTCACCCTTTGAACTGCCATTTCTTGAGCTTCTAGCAATCTTTAAAGCCTAGCATTTTAATTACCCTTACAACTTTAACCTGAGAAAAGGTGGGCAGGTTGGGCCTGTATCCATTGGAGTTTGGAAAAACGGGAAGTGATCTTATTGAAACATGTAAGATTCTGAGGGGCCTTGACAGAGTGGCTGCTGAGAGGGTGTTTGCCATTGTGGGAGAGACTAGAACCAGGGGACACAGTTTAAAAATTAGGGGTCTCCCATTTAAGACAGCGATGGGAAGAAATTTTTAATCTGAGGGTCATGAGTCTTTGGAACTCTCTGATAGCAACAGGGTCATTGAATATTTTTAAGGCAGAGGTAGGTAGATTCTTGACTAAAAAGGGAGTCAAAGGGTATTGGGGGTAGTCAGAATGTCGAGTTGAGGCCACAATCAGATCAGCCATTATCTTATTGAATGGCAGAGCAGACTTGAGGGGCTGAATGGCCAACTCCTGCTCCTAATTCATCTGTTCGTATGTATGCTCATATGTTTAATCTTTCTGGGACTAAAAAAAAATCTTTAAAATATTAACATGAATCATGGGCTAGATATTCACAACAACATCTACTCTGTAAATAGTGAGTAAACAAAAATGGCCCATGACATTATGAGAAAGCTGGCTGCAACCTAGAAAATTATAAATCACTGTCATCATTGCTACTGACTCCAATATCTCAGTAGGAACTCCAGAATACGCCTACTGTACGTAACCAATGGTGCTGTAAGGCCAAAGAAATAAAACGTCAGCTCTCCAAAAAGAAACAGATTAAAATCCTGCAGATGATTTAAAGAGTGTTCCCTGTGGCTATTTGCTATTTGAATATTCCTGTGTTATATCTGTGAAAAGCAGGCTGCAAAGTGGCTGAGGTCAGGAAGTAGGTGGGTGGGGGTGGGGGGTTGGTCAAAGCTTGGAAGGACCCTGAGGCCTGTGGGGTTGCTGAAGCCTAGAAGGCCAGCCAAGGGCGAGTCATTTGACTGATTTAAGAAACGGGACGGTCTCTCAGTTGATGCTCTACCTAGATGAAAACAAATGGACGAAAGCCTTCTTCATCTGAGCCTGCCCTGTGATTTATAGATTGCATCAGATTTCTTGTGTTTCTATCATAACAATTTGAAGGTAACATGTTCAATTAATGATTCTGAATTGATATACAGCTCAGGTTTGATTCTTTAAAATAAACTGACCCACTGATGCTTAGGATTCATAGCCCGCGTGACTGAGACCATCATCAAATATATTGGCAGGTATTAAGCAGGAAAGATGTGTCTCGGGAAGCTGAGTTATAAAGTCTCTGAAAGGGTCATTATACTCTTTGTACTTGGCGCTTGCGTGCCAGTAAATACTGGCTTGTTTCTCCCAAGAAAAGGCTCAGCACAAATTGATTATCTGACATGTTTAATACAATGGATGTAAGCCAGTCTCTGCTGATGGGAGCTGAACTTAAACGATGCATTCTTGGCCTGTGTACAGATGGATATGTCTGTCTATTAATGTTCATTGATTGAGCTGAAAATGATGAGCTTCAATTCTCACCTTAGCCAAATAGTGTGAGTGAAATATTAATTGCTGCATGTGCATATTAATATTTATATTCACAGACAATATTCTCAGAGTAGAAATCGGGGAAAAATCATCTATCTCTTTGCTTAACCTTGTCCCAGGAAACCATGATTTAATTTCTAAATAAAGTGTCCACTGACTGCAACAAAAATATGAGCTGGTGTTGAACCTGTACAGGAAAGAAAGACTTGCATTTATATAACACCTAGCACGACCTCAGGATATCTCAAATCAAGCACACAGCAAGCTCCCAGAAACAGCAATGATTGGATCGTCATCCTCAGCAGTAACAACACAAGCATGTCGCGCCTTTGACGTAAAAAAAATTACAATAAATTATTATATTTATTGTCTTTAAATTAATTATTGTCTTTAATAAATTATTGTCTTTCTGAACAAATGGGCATGTTCCTCAAGGCTCCCATTCCCCATCCACCAGGATGCACATTATTACCAACATCAGCACGCCAGTAATTCAACCAATATAAGGAATTGTTCTGGTAGGATAGATGAGGGGCATGGACCTGACCTATTGGTGGGTATGGGTTTCAGGGGAATATTGGGCAATGTTAGGGTAACTATTAGGGTAAATGTGTGGACAGTGGTGCCACTGGACTAGAAATTCAGAGGCTTAGGCTAATACCTTTGGGACATGGTTCGAGTCCCACCATAGCACCTGGTGGAATGTACATTCAGTTGATTGATAAAACAAAATTCAATTGATTAATTTTTAAAAACCTGGAATTGAAAGCTAGTCTTAGTAATGGTGACCAGAGCTGGGATCTTCCGGTCCCACCACAGCAGGAATCCAAAAGTATTGACTTTGGCAGCACCGGTTAAACCCCACCAGCGAGTGGGACCAGAGAATCCCGCAGATGAAACGATCATCGATTGTTGTAAAAACCCATCTGGTTCACCAGCGTCCCTTAGGGAAAATCTGCTGTCCTTCCTGGTCTGGCCTACATGTGACTCCAGATCCACAGCAACGTGGTTGACTCGTCAGGACTCTCTGAGCAAGGGCGGTTAGGGATGGGCAATAAATGCTGGCCTTTCCAGCGACGCCCGCATCCCATGAAAGAATAATTAAAAATGGACTTGAGGCCAGATCAGCCATGTTATAATCTCTTGGCAGAACAGACTCTAGGGGTTGAATGGCCTATGCCTATTCCTTGTTCCTGGCAGTTATGCCCGGATTATGTCAGCCTTGGAATGCAACCTTCTCGAAGCCTATACGACTGGCTGGGGCGAGGGGCTGTGCTGGTCATGTGAGGGGAGCAGCCTCGCAGAGCCTGCCTTGGGTTGGCAGTTTGCAAGCAAGTCTCCAGCTGCTCTTTGACAAAGACTCTGGGAGGAATTTTCCCCCTGTCGCCCGCGGAGGTGGGGAAGTGCAGGAGCGGGCACATAAGGGCGCGCCTCCGATCGGCGCCCCCGATTGCGGGGGTGGGGGTGGGGGGGGGGGGGGGGGGGTGCCACCAATTTTACGTGGACAGGCCTTAATTGGCCCACCCAGCGTGATGTCCACCAGGAAGTGCTATGTGCTCCCTGTGCGGATGGGGGGAGGGATTCCCTAAGCCACGAATGCGCTCTTTCACGCATGCGCACGAAACAACGCACTCATCTCCCTGAGGCTAAGTGCTGCCTCAGGGAGATCGGCACTAAATTCAAAAATGTGAAATATAGAAAATAACATTTCCCTGACATGTCCCCTCATGTGACAATGTCGCATGGGTTGGGACATGCCCATCACTTTTAATTAAACTTTTATTAAATATATATATATAAACCTACATGAAACCTCATCCCGCCCGTGGGTGAGGTTTCATGCTTTTTCTGAAGCCCGCCAGGGCTCCTGGCCTGCCCACCAACCTTAAGATTGGTCCTTAACTACTGCAATTACTTTTTAAATGGCCTCAATTGGCCGTGGAGGGGTCGGCGGGCGCACTGCTGATTCGGCTGCGCCCCCGCCAACCTGAAAATTGAAATGACACGGGGTGACGTCGGGAGTTCCACCGTCATCCTGCGTCATTTCATGCGTCAGTGAATGGGCCCCCACCCCGCTCACCGAACTCAATATCCGGCCCTCTGGATTCAAAATTGGCTTAGTTGTCAGAGGCAGAGGGTGATGACAGAAGGATGCTTTAGTGACTGGAAGCCAGTGTCCAGTGGCGTACCACAGGGATCTGTGCTCGGTCCCCTATTATTTGTCATTTATATAAACGACATAGATGACTGTGTGGTGGGTAGGATTAGTAAGTTTGCGGATGATACAAAGATTGGCCGGGTGGTTAACAGTGAGGTTGAGTGTCTTGGGCTACAGGAAGATATAGACGGGATGGTCAAATGGGCAGATAAGTGGCAGATGGAATTTAACCCTGAAAAGTGTGAGGTGATACATTTTGGAAGGAGTAATTTGACAAGGAAGTATTCAATGAACGGAAGTTCTGAGGAACAAAGGGACCTTGGCGTGTGTGTCCATAGGTCTCTGAAGGCAGAGGGGCATGTTAGTGGGGTGGTGAAAAAGGTATATGGGACACTCGCCTTTATCAATCGAGACATAGATTACAAAAGTAGGGAGGTCATGCTGGAGTTGTATAGAACCTTGGTGAGGCCACAGCTGGAGTACTGTGTGCAGTTCTGGTCGCCACATTATAGGAAGGATGTGATTGCACTGGAGGGGGTGCAGAGGAGATTCACCAGGATGTTGCCTGGGATGAAACATTTCAGATATGAAGAGAGGTTGGATAGACTTGGGTTGTTTTCTTTGGAACAGAGAAGACTGAGGGGCGACCTGATCGAGGTGTACAAGGTTATGAGGGGCATGGACAGGGTGGATAGGGAGCAGCTGTTCCCTTTAGTTGAAGGGTCAGTCACAAGGGGCCATAAGTTCAATGTGAGGGGCAGGAGGTTTATGGGGGGATGTAAGGAAAAGCTTTTTTACCCAGAGGGTGGTGACGGTCTGGAATGCATTGCCTGGGAGGGTGGTGGAGGCGGGTTGCCTCACATCCTTTAAAAAGTACCTGGATGAGCACTTGGCACGTCAAAACATTCAAGGCTATGGGCCAAGTGCTGGTAAATGGGATTAGGTAGGTAGGTCAGGAGTTTCTCACGTGTCGGTGCAGACTCGATGGGCCGAAGGGCCTCTTCTGCGCTGTGTGATTCTGTGATTCTAGAATGGCAGCAGGAGTTTCCCAGCCCCTCAGGCCTGTACCACCAGTCAATTAGAACATGGCTGACCTGACCTCCGTACCATTTCACCTGCCATTGCACTGCATCCCCTCTGAGACTCGTCGCTACCAAGATTCTACTCACCTCAGTATCGAAAGCTCCCAGCGTCTACTAGTCTTTTGAGGGAGAAAATTCCAGATTCGGGCAGGGTCTCACAGAATATCTGGACCCTTGTGCTTTAGTGTTTTTTTTTTGCAACTGGATCAGACTCATGTAGTTGGCAATATTGTATCTGGCAATACCAAGGAGTGCAGTGAGTTGGAAAAACCTTTAGTCCTTGGTCAAGCTGCAAGGCTCACCACACGATGTGAGACTGCAACTCTATGTCATTTCAGTCATCCCAACCAGCCAACTCAGCATCATCACTGATGCACTGACTGAATGAAGTTTTAAGATAATGTACTGGAGCGGGGCAGTTTGCAGTACACGCTGTCTGTTAGACTTTTGCTCCTGCACCATTTGGCTTTGAAAAATTTAGTAGCATAAAGAAAATCTGTCCCCATTAGCTGACGGTACAAGGACTCCAGGGACAAGAGATTTTAATTTTTTTTGGGGTGAGTGGTACAGGAGGGAAAGTGAGGAAGATTTTTTTTTTACGCAGCTAGTGATAATAACCTGGAGCTTGCTGCTCATGAGGGTGGTGGAAGCAGAGACGACGGCCGGGATTTTCCGGCCCCGCCATGCCGGGACTCGCCGTGGGGGATGTGGCGGCCCAGCCAAAAGTCCGTTGATTTGCCGCAGGACCGGACGATCCCAGCGGCCGGCGGGCCAGAAAATCCCACCTGGTGAATGATTTTCGGAAGGAAAATGGCTGGGCGCCTGAAGGAAATAAACTTACAGGATCACCGGTGGGTGAATTGGACTGATTGGTTTGCTCCACAGGGAGCCAGCATGGTCAGGACAGGCCGAATGGCCTCCATCTTTGGCCTATTGACTCTATGGCCTACCGGGAGTGCAAGCTGATTAATGGGGCCCCTCTCGCATCTTGATGAGAAACGGGGCCAATGGTCTATCTGTCCTTAATCAGTCAGGTTTTAAGGATTGAGAAACAGAGAAATGATGGAGAAAGAGAATGAATTGAGTAACGAAAGAGAAATAAAGAGAGGGAAAGAAAGAATGGAGTGTGAGGGAAAGGAAACAGAGAAAGAATGAAAAGTAAGATACTTCCTATTAAGGCAAGTCCTTCTATTTTCCTTCTGTTGACTAGAAATCATTAGCCAGCACAGTTTGGATTATCTAGTTGTAAAGGGTTAAGATTTTCAACTGCAATCTATCACAGCCAATGTTTGTTACTTTGTTAAGCTGCAGTAAAAGAGTATTCATTCTGCACTGGACTGAAGCCAACAATTTGTTGTGGTTTCAGCTTTCTATGGAACAATTTTTTTGTGACAGTTGTGTCTAGCACAGCTTAATGTCAAAATTCTCCAAATGTAATACAAGCTGTATTGACTATTCATTTAGTTGTAAACCTGGGCCTCAGTAAACAAGTGAGCTATTTTTAAATCTTAATCTATTTATTTTTCTTTGTTTTGTGTTTCTCAATGTAAAGCTATTAATGATTGCTCCTCTGCATCTGCAAAAATCTGACTAAGTCAGAAGACCTTTTATTCAGACATCACTAAGCCACCTCCACTCATTTGAGTCAAATGGCTGTGGGCCCACCCGAGTAGGATATTGTAGTAATTATGGTTTTATTTAGTGTATAACGTACCTTTAAGCAAGATCACATGATCTGTAGTTAAACAATAGGAGAGTAGCGTGGGCTACCTCTGCAGTCAGTGCAGAGATAGAGTTGGAGTTAAAAGCACACGGGTAGTTGTTGCTGAGTATATTGTAAATAAACTTAATGAGCAGCATTCCGCCCCCCCCCACCCCCCACCATCAGGGGAGGTTGTGCGGGAGCGGGCGCAAGCGGGCTGGTTCCCGATCGGCGCCCCTGGTTGGGGGCACGCCGCCATTTTACGTGGGCGGGCCAATTAAGGTCCGCCCAGCGTGACATGCGCCAGGCAGCGCTATGCGCTCCCTGTGGGGGAGGGGGAGGGGGGGGGGTGGATTCCCTCAGTCGGGAGTGTGCTCTTTTGCGCATGCGCGCCGCAGATCTCCTTGAGGCAAAGCGCTGCCTCGGGGAGATCAGTGTTATTTTTAAAAAGATGATAAACGATGAGAAAAATTTTATTGACTTGTCGCCTCGTGTGACACTATCACATGAGCTGGGACACGTCAATTACTTTTATTGAAAATGTAACACAAATTTTTAAATCCCTCATGAAACCTCATCCCGCCCGTGGATGAGGTTTCATGTTTTGTCTGAAGGCCGCCTGGGCTCTTCGCCTTAAGGTTGGACGGGCAACATTCTTAACAACTTTAATTAGTTTAATAATGGCCTTAATAGGCCTTTGACAGTTCGGTGGGCGTGCAGTTGCGTTGGCTGCACTCCCGCCGAACTGACCATCTAAATGATGCGCGGTGACGTCGGGATGCCTGACTGACATCACCGCACGTCATTTTACCTGTCTGCACAATGTTTCCACCCAATAAGTGTCCGCGGATCAACTCCATCACTAATAGTACAACTCGGCCATCCCACAACAGGAATGAAGGCACAAGAGTCTAGTCTAACAGCCCAATTCAATACTGAGAGAGTGCTGCATTGTCGGGGGTGCTATTCCGTTGGATCAGATTGCAAAGCACTGCTGGCAGATCCAGAGGTTCACCTTGTATCCTGGACAACCTTCCTTCACTTCCTTGAACAAGATCACCACAGATTAGCTGCTCATTCAAGAGGGATCCTGTGCAGGACCTGTCTATATAACATCCATCTCCATGTCACAAAGCATTTCACCTTATGTGAAACACTTTGAGGTATTCTGAAAAAATGCGAGCGGGTATTGTATTGAGAGGACTCTGTCTTCCTTTCACTTATAACCTGGGATTCTTTTCCTTGGGGCACAGAAGGTTAAGGAGAGTTTTAATAGAGATGTTCAAAATGATGATAGATCTTGATAGAGCGGCTAAGGAGAAATTTGTTGCATTGCTGGGAGGGTTGCTAATGAGATTACACATAACAAAGGTAATTGTCACAAGAACCAGTGGGAGATGAGGACAATTTTTTTATACGCTCGACTGCATTGCCTGAAAGGATGGCGGAAGCAGATTCAATTTTAACTTTCGAAAGGGAATTAGATAAATACTTGTGAAGGAAAATTTTGTGGAGCTCTGATGAAAGTGCAGGGAGGTGGGGCTAATGGGATAGCTGTTTTTCAAAAAGCCAGCACAGGCCCGATGGGCTGAATGGCCTCCGTTTTGTGCCGCCCGACTGTTTTTGATTTTTATAAAAGTTGTTTGAAGGGTGAGTTGAAGATTCGTGCTGGGAATTAGAAAGTTTTCGTTTCACTCTCAGCACCAGGCTGTGAGGTGGACTCGTGCATCAAACGCAGGAGCAATCTTCCTCTGTCCTATCGAACAAGGAGCATTAACCTCAGCAGAACACTGACTGCTTCAATCTGAATCCCGACTCCCCTTGTCCTGACGAGCTCGCCCTGGGAGATTGACCAATTAGTGCTAATTGATGCTAGATTGTAGGAGGCTTCCTTCCACAGGCTGACATCCATTAAGATCCGTCTGAACTCATTCCACCCGGGGCTCCCGACAGCTGTCAGGAAAATGACAGAACTGGCCCATTAACCAACCGAGTCTTAGAGATGGAACGGGCAGGGTACTAACTCACTGTGTCACCTCCTGTCCTGTCTCCTACCTAAAATGTTGTTAAATCAGCTGCCAAAAAGGAAGTGGGGGGGTGTAATCTAATTGAAAAATGAATTTGAAAACAAAGAAATGTGATTTTCTAGAGTAAGAGGAAACATTTTTTCAGAAAAAGATGCTCTTGTGGGCAGAAGTATTTATGGCTGGAATGACAAGCAAAAGTCACTTTTATTTGACCTACTTGTTCCTGATTTATTCAAACCAATGAACAAGCCACGATCCTGGATGGATACTGCAAATTTCCTTAAAAGTTACAGATTGGCGCAATTTTCATTTTTTTTTTTATTACCGATTTCCAGCATTTGCCGTGTTTAGCTATTGTTTCCCATTATAAGTTTTAATATTATGCAAGACTTTTAATTCATCATCTCAGATTGCTTCGTCAGTGCTGCATTGATTTGATACACTGTGAACCAGCAGAGCGGCAGCTAAAGGTGAACCTGTAACCCACCGGTACTCATTCAGGGGCCAGTAACCAGCTACAAAGAGACAGTGGCATCGTGGTAACGGTACTAGATTAGTAATCCAAAGGCCCGGACTAATGCTCCAGCCACGTGAGTTTAAATCCCACCACGGTAGCTGAAGAAACTTAAATCCAATTAATTAATAAACCTGGAATAAAATTGCTGGTCTCATTAACAATGATCATGAAACTATATAAGCCCAGCTGGTTCATTAACCTCCTTTAGGGAAGGAAATCTGCCATTCTTACCGGGTCTGGCCTACGTGTGACTCCAGACCCATGCCACTGTGTATGATCTTAACTGCCCTCTGTGAAATAGTCTAGCAAGGCACTCAGTTTTATTTTTACTCATTCAGGGGATCTGAATTTCGTTGGCTCACCACCACCTGCCTTGTCAGGAGCATTAATATCCCGTGAACAAATAAAAAACAAACATAACGCCTAGGCTTCATGCGATAATCGAACTGTAACCGCCTGGGCCTGAATTTTCAGCTCGCTGGGCTGGGAGGCGCGATCGGTGGGCCCGGGAGCGGTCGGGAAACGGACCGCCCACCACAATCGGCCTCCCAGCCGCAATTTCACACTGGCTGGCCAATTAACGGCCAGGCAGCCAGCCAGGGTGAAGCGAGCGCCGAGAAGCTCAGCGCTGCCGAGATGGAAGGGGGGGGCGGGAGGAGAGCGGGGGGGAGATGACATCATCGCCGGCGCGGGCGAGCGCTGACAGAAAGCTCCCCGAAGGCAAAGAGCTGCCTCTCGGGGAGCTGAAGTCCCGAAACCCAGGAGATAAAAGTTTTTAAAATCAGGGGAAAAAAAAACGCCCAAGCATCACAATCAAGCACCCGAACGTATAGATGATAAAAACGCTGTTCACGGATTTCTATTTTTAGTTTATTTAAGAACGGAAAACTCATCCCGCCCTTGGGTGAGGTTTCGTGAAAAAAATACGCTGATTGGCCGATTAGCCCGTCCGCCAAACCTGAGGTTGTACGGGCTACATAAGATGACAGACAATTGCACCGTTAATGGGCTTAATTGGTCTCTTAATTGTCCGGCTGTCAACCCTTCTCAAATTTTGGGCACATCACAGTGTGAGACTGAAGATTGTACAAAAGCAAATAAGCTCAGGTGATTCAACCGTATTGGAGAGATACACAGTGAGAGGCGCCATGTTACAGAGGAGAAATCTGATGTCCTGTCTGCCTTCCGCAGTGGATGTTAAAGACTCCATGGCATTGCCTGACCAAGCACAGATTTGTCTCTTATGTTCCAGCCAATGTTTGCCACTAACGTATAACCTACTTAAAATTGCCCATTTATGACATGGCTGTTTTTTGGAACCTTGCAGCACAGAAATTGGCTGCCACGTTTCCTGCTTAACAACAGTGACTACATTTCAACAACAACTTGCATTTAAATAGCGCTTGCAGTAAGAGGTTACCAACATGCTTCACAGGAACGTAATCAGGCAAAAATTTACACAAAGGATGGGATATGAGGGCAGGTGACCAAATATTTCTACAAAAAGAAAGGTTCTAAGGCGTGCCTTAAAGGAAGGGAGAGAGAGAGAGAGGCAGAGACAATGAGGATTCAGGAGTTTAGGGATTAGGTGGCTGAAGACAGGGTCACCAATGTTAGGGTGAAGAAAGTGGTGGATGTACAAAAGCCCAGAGTTGGAAAAATACTAAGGCCTGAATTTTTTGGTCATGTGCGATCGGCGGGCAGGAAATGGGCCCCCAACCAATTAACAGCCAGCCAGTGTGAACCACGCGCTGAAATGCTCAGCGCTGCCCGGGTGGGGGCAGGAAGAGGCTGGACACCGACGTCACTGCGGGTGCAGGTGAGCGCTTCGAGAGCGCCCCCTGAAGGCAGACAGCTGCCCCGGGGAGCTGCAGACCTCCACAGACCAAAGGACACGACACAAACGCTGCAAAAGATGTCCAGGCAGCACAATCAAGCACCTAAAACATACCTCATTAAAAAAAAAACCAATACCCAAGATATCTATTTTTATCTCATTTCCCCACGGAGATTTCATCCCGCCCTGGATCGAGGTTTGAGCAAAAATTGTGAATGTCGCCTGGGAGAACAGCCCGTCCGCCGACCGTAAATGTGGACGAACCTCATAAAATCGCTGTTGATTGCATCGTTAATGGGCTTAATTGCCCGGTTTAATTGTCGGCGGGCACGTTTCCGACCACCACCCACGCCCACCGAGCGAAACATCGCGCGAGTTCACGATGACGTCGGGATGCTCGCCCGACGCCATCTCGTGCTATTTCACGTCCGATTGAGTCGGGCGCGCACCCGCTCCCAGGACATTAAATTCTGGCCTAAGTTCCTGGGGGGAGTTATGGGGCTATGGAAGTTATTTCAGTGGCTGTGAAGCACTTTCGGAACGCACTGAGGTTATGAAATATATAATTGTGCCGTATAAATGCACGGTCTTTCTTAATTAACCCCAAGGGTGGTGCATGCGTGCAGCTCTGAAAGTACAAGATCAGAGCAAACATCTTCGTGTCAATGCTCTTCCATTGAGCGGCAGAAGCACATGTCAGAAATCTCCACTGAATCGGGGCAGAACTGAAATTCTGCTGTCAACCTATGGCAGCAGTCACTAGTTATGCCACTACAATAAGCAACCACTGTAGGGAAGTGCTCTCTCGCGGGATTATTATGAACAACAGTCATCAGGTCAGCCAAAGACATGGAGGTCAATTTTACCATCATACTGTACTAAATTGAGGTGGTGTGGTAAAACTTGCACTTAACCTAACTTGTATTATCTATGCACATTTATTCTAGAAATATGCTGGGGAATGTATTGAATCAGAGAATTTGAAATGGAAAAGGAGTTAACACCGGCAGGGACATTGTTTTGTTTTAATTCAAAGAATCGGAAATCGGTTTCACGAGGTGTTTTGTCAGGCTTTTTTGGCTGGTTAAGTTTAAAAGCGCACTATTAATTGCTTTAGAAGGTTTAATGCTCCAAGCTCGTTCCTTTAAACGTGAAATTTGCATTGAATACTTATTTATTCATTCAGATTGTTGTGCTCTACTGCTTATTGGTAAAGTACTTGCTCTCTTCCATGATGAGCCACCTAGTCCCTAATAGCAAGCAACAAATTTCAATTATGTGAAAAGGGAGAAATTATATTGTTTCAGTTTTTATCAGTCTTTGCCTGATTGTGTGTGTTACCTGTCAACAGTGCTGCAAATCACAATTCTGCAAAAACAAAACTGCTTTTAGGTTGAGAGCTGATCTAATCTCGATGAAATAATGGAAAGCAAGAGAGAGGGAGAGACTCACGCAATATTCCAGCTCAGGGACTGTAGTACTTCCAAGCAAATAACCATGAATCAGTTCCGAATACTAAGCGAGCACCAGTTTAGTGCTGTTGAATGACCAACAGGCAGCACGGACAATGTGAGCAGTGTATAGTGTGAAATGTGCATTGTTGTACGTGAGCAAACCAGACTGTTTTCTCTTTCCCAACACGTTTATCATGACACTACGTACAGTAACTGGCTAGGCAATGCTGCCCTTGCGTTTGCCGAGCAGGTTGATAGAAGATCGCAGAATTTACAGCACAGATGCAGGCCATTCGATCCGATTGGTCTATGCTGGCTTTTATATGCCACATGAGCCCCCTCGTACTGTAATTACCACCCTGCTCCCCCCTCCACTACATTAGATGAGGGATTCGATGAGGACCTATAAGTCTTTCTTTCACCTGGCACCAGTGAGAGTGCTATTGTCTGCATAAAGCTGGAAATCAAATAACACCCGAGAGATGTCAGTTGTGAATCAGTGCCAGCACTGTGTCTCTGACTGAGAGATTGGGGGGGTTCAAGATCCACTCCTGGAGCTTGAGCACATATCTAGGCTGACAATCTTCGAGGGAGTGATGCACTGTCTGAGATGCTATCTTTCGGATGAGACGTTAAACCAAAGTCCTGTCTTCCTTCTCAGTTGGATGTAAATGATCCCCTGGCACCACTGGAAGAAGGGCAGGGTAGTTCTGCCCCGTGTCTGAATATTTATCCCTCAACCAATGCTACTAAAGCAGATGGCCTGGCTATTATCTCACTGATGTTTGTGGGAACTTCCTGAGCACAGATTGGCTGCCATGTTTCCTACATTACAACAGTGACTACCCTTCAAAGGTACTTCATTGGTTGTAAAGTCCTTTGGTCACAAGAGGCGCTATAGGAATGCAAGCCTTTCCATAGAACCATAGAAAAGTTACAGCACAGAAGGAGGCCATTCAGCCCATCTTGTCCATGCCAGCCCGAGGACACCCAGGTGCCCTTTCTAATCCCACCTTCCTGCACCCGGCCCATAGCCCTGCAGCTTACAGCACTTTAGGTGCAGATCCAGGTACTTTTTAAAAAAGTTTCTGCCTCTACCACCAACTTGGGCAGCGAATTCCAGACACCCACTACCCTCTGCGTAGAAATGTTCTTCCTCATGTCCCCCCTACACCTTCTGCCACTTATCTTGAATCTATGTCCCCTGGTTGTAGAATTCTCCATCAAGGGAAAAATTTTATCCTGTCCACTCTATCTATTCCCCTCATAATTTTGTGCACCTCAATCAAGTCACCTCTCAGCCTTCTTTCTTCTAAGGAAAATAACCCCAACCTATCCAATCTCTCCTCGTAGCTACACTTTTCTAACCTTGGTAACATTCTTGTAAACCTCCTCTGCACTCTCTCCAGAGCTATTACATCCTTCCTGTAATGTGGTGACCAGAACTGCACACAATACTCCAGTTGTGGCCTCACCAGTGTTTTATACAATTCCAACATTATATCCTTCCTTTTATATTCTATACCTCTGCCAATGAAGGAGAGCATTCCATATGCCTTCTTTACAACCTTGTCTACTTGAACTGCTGCCTTCAGTGACCCGTGTACTTGTACGCCAAGATCTCTCACTTCATCTACCCCTCCTAGTATATTCCCATTTATTGTATAATCCCTGTAACTGTTTGACCTCCCTAAATGTATGACCTCACACTTCTCTATGTTAAAATCCATCTGCCACTTTACCGCCCACTCCACCAACCCATTCTTTCAGTGCTACCCTTTTGATCTCTGGGCCTAATTTTGGAGCAGGCTAGCCTCTTGTCTGACAAGAGGGGTGGAATTTTATGGTGCCTGCAAGAACGGGAAATGTGGCGGGCAGGGTTATTTAATTAGGCGGGAGTCGAAATTTCACTTTCCCGATGCCGGGTCCAAATTTAGGGATTAAGTCCACAGGGTCGTGCCTCGTGCTCTGTCCTGTGGCGGCTCCTACTTGCAATACATTGGCATTCCAAGAACGCTACTTATGTTAAATTATTCTGTGATTACGCCCTACCTCCAAGATTAAGTCAGCGGCTCACTAGAATCTCATGGCATCTGGTTCACACTCATTTAAAGGAGGTGACCTGCAGCAGTCAGCTTTGTGTTGTTGTGCCTGAACCCAGAAATTTTCCTTGCTGAGCTCTGCAGCACAAGGGAGGGGAGCTGGGCAATGCCAGCTTGCCCATGGAGGCCCAGGACCAGCAAGGGAAAGTCACGGGCAAGGGGGTTTGCGGAGTGAGGTTGAGGGCCATAGAGGAGTGGAATAAGGATCCAAGGGAGGACAAAGGGTGGGGTTGGGGACATGGAGGAGTGAAGTGGGAAGGGGTCCTGGGTGTTGGGGGGGCAGTGTTGATAGGGACAGTCAGTCAAGTTAAGAAAATGAGGGTCTAAAGGGTGGTGTCAGTACTGTCCACGCTTGGGTCCATCTCAGGGCGTTGGCTGGCACAGTGCCTACAGGGCTTTGAGTTCACCTACAACACTTTAATTATCCCTGCTGAGAGTGATCTCAGACAATGCCCTTTACAGTGCATTGAAGGAAGGGCCAGCAGCTTTAGCCATGCCCCATAGAGTGGTGAATACAACACAAGACACTAACATGAACATTCAACAAAGAGTGAATGCAAAAACACAACATTGTTTCTTCCACAATATAGAAATATCCCTAGTTCCCCAGTAACCATCAATGTGTCCCCACCATGAGGCGTGCCAATACACTTAGCTCTGCAAATGAGCTAGACTCAACAAATAATGATAATGCACACAATTTTTTCATGCCCATCCCTAATTGCCCCTTGAGAACTGAGTGGCTTGCTAGGCCATTTCAGAGGGTATTTAAGAGTCAACCACATTACTGGGGGTCTGGAGTCACATGCTGGAGATTTTCTTCCCTAAAAGGACATTAGTGGACCAGATGGGTTTTTAGAACAATTGATAATGGTTTCATGACATTAATTAGATCTTTAAATCCACATTTTTTTATTGGATTCAAATTCACCATCTGCTGTGGTGGGATTCGAACCCAGGTCCCCAGAGCATTTCCCTGGATATCTGGGTATCTAATAGGCCGGTGACAATATCACTACGCCACCGCCTCCCCTATGAATGAATAAAGTGGAAAATGTAATGTGAAATATTTACAAGAGAAATTTAAATTTGAAAAGCATTTGTGCCACCTTTGTGCTCTATTTAATAAGCCTTATGTTAACATCAGTGGTATTGAGCGGGAAAGCTATGGCCGTGAGGAAGAGCCTCCCTGTTTGTCCGGGAGGCTGTTTTATAGCCTGCCCGTGCCTGCTGCATTGACAGCTGATGGTGACTTTAAGCACTGAGAAGCTTCCCCCCGGTCTCCCGCCCCGTGATTACACTTGTCTCCGGTGCACACCCTCGGCAATTGGAAACGCTTGGGAACCGGCAAAAAAGCAAGAGGCAGACGGGGGTGCCCAATTCCTGTTCCACCGCCCGGAATGACTTTACACAGTTAAAATTCTGCCTGAGGAGTGTGGTTTGGAGGGGAAGGGGGGTCAGGTGGTTGAAAGAAAACATCAAAAGGAGAAATCGGTTTTGAAAATAAAAATAGGCAGTAAGAAACAAAGATTATGTTGGCAGTTTGGACAGCACACGCACAGGCTATACCAAGCTAGATAATGCAGGCATTGCCATCTGGATTGGATTTAGGCCAAAACAACTTAGCAATTTGCTTAATTAAAAACAAAGCTTCAGTTAAATGATGTTATCACTTCTCCGCAAACAGAGGAAACCCTAGGAGGAGAGCAAGGATCTTAAGCTGATGATCTTGAAAGTGGCTTCAAGACATAATTGTACAATAAGTGCTATGGGAATACTCTTTCCAACCACCCCTTCCTCCCCCTTCCAGCTGACCTGTCCTGAATTCACTGTATTCATGGCCAAGAAGAGGCTGAAGAGACTTGTGTTTATTGCAAGGGAAATCAAGTATAAAAGTATGGAAGTAATGCTACAGCTGTACAGGGTGTTGGTGAGACCACATCTGGTGTACGATGTACAGTTTTGGTCTCCTTACTTAAGAAAGGACAAATTGTGTTCGAAGCAGTTCGAAGAAGGTTCACTCAACTCATTCCTGCGATAAAAGGGCTCGTCTTATGAAGAAAGGTTGAGCAGGTTGAACCTATATCCATTGGTTCAGAAGAAGGAGAGGTGATCTGATTGAAACATGTAAGATCCTGAGGGGACTTGACAAGGCTGAAGCTGAGTTGTGGGGGAGTCTAGAACCAGGGAACACAGTTTAAGAATTAGGGATCTTCCATTTACGATGGAGAGGAGATTTTTTTTTTCCCCTGAGGGTCAGTAATCTGTGGAATTCTCTTCCCCAGAGAGCAGTGGAGGCTGGGTCATTGAATACATTCAAGGCTCAGTTAGACAGATTGTTGACCTTTAAGGGAGTCAAGGGTTATGGGGGTTAGGCAGGAAAGAGGAGTTGAGGCCGCAATCGAATCAGCCATGATCTTATTGAATGACAGAGCAGGCTCGAGGGGCCGAATGGCCTACTCCTGCCCCTAATGCTTGTATTGTTGTGAATGATGGATAAATCAGTCACGCTCCCCAACAGGAAGTAGTAACTCTATTCATTGTTAATCTCATTGTTTCTTATTCATTCAAGAGACATGAGCATCTCGGGCTAGGCCAGCATTCCTTGCTATTCTCTTGGGTCGACGACATTACTGTGGCTCTGGAGCCTCGTGTAGGGCAGCTAGGATGGCTGATTCCCTTCCCTTAATGACATAGGGCAGGATTATCGGGTCGTCAGGCGAGCACGGCATGTGGGCCCGGGAGCGCAGGGGAATGATCCCACCCACCGCCCATGTTCGGCCCCCCAACTGCAATATCACGCTAGCTGGCCAATTAACGGTCAGCCAGAGTGGAAGCCGCGAGGAGCTGCCTCAGGGAGCTGAACAATTTAAAAATCAAAAATAAAGATTTTTAAAATCTTTTTAAAAAAATGTCCCAACATGGGACTCACTCACAATAACACAGAAACAGAATAAAAATCCTGCCCAGAAGTGTATTTTTCATTTAACTGTGGAAACCTCGTCCCACCTGTGGACGAGGTTTCCTAAAAAAAAATCAAAAGGCCGCCTGGCCGATTCGCCCGCCCGCCCGCCAACCAGAAGGTTGGACAGGCAGCGAAAAATAGTTTTTAATAAATACACGAATGGCCTTAACAGGCCTCTTAGTTGTTGGCGGACGCGCTGCCGACTCTCACGCGTGCCCAACGCCCAAAATATCACGCGATTGTGTGATGATGTCGGGACGCTCGCCCGATGTCATCGCGCGCTATTTTACGCCCAATCGGGTCGGCCACACAGGACGTCCAATCCTGCCCATAGTGAACTAGATATGTTTTTATAACAATCAGTGATAGTTTCATGGTCACCATTATTGAGACTAGTTTTCAATTCCAGGACGTTTTTTTTAATTGAGATTAAATTCCACCATCTGTCCCAGTGTATTAACTTGAGCTTCTGGATTACTAGTCAATGATATTACCGCGACACCAGCATCTCTCTATCTATCGTCATCCATACTGGTTAAAACGAGTAACAAAGATTTTTGGAGCGTGGTGACTGTTGTTGTGTCAGTAAACACTGGCGCATCTCACAAACAGCAATGGTTGAGGGAGGAATCACAGGCCAGAGAACTCACTGCTCTGCTGCGGAGAGAACCATGGGATTGTGAAGATCCAACTCATTCTAACAGGATCCAGAATAATGGCCCAGATCACGGGGTCCAGTGTGGCTCAGAACACAGGATCCAGCCAGGCTCAGGTCACAGGGTCCATTATAATGGCCCAGATCTTCTGGATTCTCAATCATTGGAGATTGGACAGACCCCAAGATGAGCCAAGGGACCGCACGGAAGAGCCAACATGCTGACTCCATGGGAATTACCCGGGAAGCTTGAACTTCCGATGGGCAATTACCCTGTTCCCAGGGACGTAGAAACAAAGAAACATAGAAAACAGAAGCAGGAGTAGCTCATTCAGCCATCTGTGCCTGCTCCGCCATTCAATATAGCGGAGGCCATATTGGCTGATCCTCTATCCTCTATCTCAACACCGTACTCCTGCTCTCTCACCATACTTCTTGACATCTTTAATGTCCTGAAATCTATCTATTTCCTTCTTAAATATATTCAGTGACTTGGCCTCCACAGCTTCTGTGGTAGAGAATTCCATAGGTTCACCACCCCACAAATGAAGAAGTTTCTCCTCATCTCAGTCCTAAATGGCCTACCCCGTATCCTGAGATTATGACCCCTTGCTCTAGACGCCTCAGCCAGAGGAAACATCGTCCCTGCATCCAGTCTGTCCATCCCTGTCAGAATTTCCTGCGTTTCAATGAGATCTCATTCTTCTAAACTCCAGTGAATACAGGCCGAGTCGGCCCAATCTCTCCTTATATGACAATCCTGCCATCCCAGGAATCAATCTGGTGAACCTTCACTACACTCCCTCTATGGTAAGTATATCCTTTCTTAGGTAAAGAGACAAAAACTCCACCCAATATCCAGGTGTGGTCTCATCAAGGCCCTGTACAGCTGCAGTAAGACATCCTCGCTCCTGTACTCCAATCCTCTTGCAATGAAGGCCAACATACCATTTGCCTTCTTATCTGCTTGCTGCACTTGCATGTTTGCTTTCAGTGTTTGGTGTACAAGGACACCCAGGTCCTTTTGTACATCAACATTTCCCAATCTATCACCATTTAAATAATAGCCTGCCATTGTGTTTTTCCTACAAAGTGGATAACTTCATACTTATCCACATTATACTGCATCTGCCATGTTTTTGCCCACTCACTCAACCTGTCCAAATCGCCTTGAAGCCTCTTAACACCATCCTCACCGCTCACATTCCCACCAGGTTTTGTGTTGTCAGAAAACCTGTAAATATTACATTTGGTTCCCTCATTGATCATTGATATATATTATGAATAGCTGGGACTCAAGCACTGATCCCTGTGGCACCCCACTAGTCACCACCTGCCACTCCGAAAAAACCCATTTATTCCTACACTCTGTTTCCTATCTGCTAACCAGTTCTCAACCCATGCCAGTACATTACCCCCAAACCCATGTGCTTTAAATTTACACACTAACCTCTTATGTGGTACTTTACCAAAAGCTTTCTGAAAATCCAAATACACCAGATCCAGCCTTATCTATTCTGCTAGTTATGTCCTCAAAAAACTCCAGTAGGTTTGTCAAACATGACTTCCCTTTCATAAATTCATGTTGACCTTGTCTAATCCTGTTGGTATTTTGTAAGTGTCCTATCACATCATTTATAATAGACTCTAGCATTTTCCCTACTTCTGATGGTAGGCTCTGAGTTAGAGTCAGAGACTTTGGACAATTCTGACTTACTTACCTGGATATTTACCCAGGAAATGTTAGACAGAAAAATCCTAGCCTAACTGTTGGATAACTACACAACTGACGCCCTGATACCCCAATTCCTCTCTCGCCCCCACCACCCACAACTGCCCTCTGACCATCCCCTGAACCCCTAACACATCCCCAACCTGACCTCATCATTCCTCGTCCCCGTCTCCCTCCTGACCTGACCCAACTTCATCACTCTACCCACCTACACCACTAGCATATCGGCCTGCCACCCTACTACTTACAGCCCTACCGACCTGTCAAACTATCCACCTGCCACCCTACCCACCTTTTTTAAAATTAATTCATGGGATGTGGGCTTCTCTGGCTAGGCCGGCATTTATTGCCTATCTCTAGTTGCCCTTGAGAAGGTGCTGGTGAGTTGCCTTCTTAAACCGCTGCAGTCCATGTGGTGTAGGTACACCCACAGTGCTGTTAGGGAAGGAGTTCCAGGATTTTGACCCAGCGACAGTGAAGGAACAGCAATATATTTCCAAGCCAGGATGGTGAGTGACTTGGAGAGGAACCTCCAGGTAGTGATGTTCCCATCTATCTGCTGCCCTTGTCCTTCTAGATGGTAGTAGTCGTGGGTTTGGAAGGTGCTATGTAAGGAACCTTGGTGAATTCCTGCAGCGCATCTTGTAGATGGTACACACTGCTCCTACTGTGCATCAGTGGTGGAGGGAGTGAATGTTTGTGGCTGTGGTGCCAATCAAACGGGCTGCTTTGACCTGGATGCTGTTGAGCTTCAAGAATGTTGTGGGAGCTGCACTCATCCAGGCAAGTGGAGAGTATTTCATCACGCTCCTGACTTGTGCTTGTGGTGGACAGACTTTGGGGAGTCAGGAGGTGGGTTAATCGTCGCAGGATTCCTAGTCTCTTACCTGCTCTTGCAGCTTTAGTATTTATATGGCTAGTCCAGTTCAGTTTCTGGTCAATGGTAACCCCCAGGATATTGATAGTGGGGGATTCAGTGATGGTAATGCCATTGAACATCAAGGGGCGATGGTTAGATTCTCTCTTGTTGAAGATGGTTATTGCCTGGCACTTGTGTGGCACAAATGTTACTTGCCACTTGTCAGCCCAAGCCTTGATATTATCCAGGACTTGCTGCATTTGGACATGGACTGCTTCAGTATCTGAGGAGTCGCAAATGCTTCTGAATATTGTGCAATCATCAGCGAACATCCCCACTTTTGACCTTATGATGCAAGGAACGTCATTGGTGAATCAGCTGAAGGTGGTTGGGCCGAGGACACTACCCTGAGGAACTCTTGCAGTGATGTCCTGGAGCTGCGATGACTGACCTCCAACAACCACAACCATCTTCCTTTGTGCTAGGTATGACTCCAACCAGCGGAGAGTTTTCCCCCTGATTCCCATTGACTCCAGTTTTGCTAGGGCTCCTAGATGCCGCACTCAGTCAAATGCTGCCTTGATGTCAAGGGCAGTCACTCTCACCTCACCTCATCAGTTCAGCTCTTTTGCTCATGTTTGAACCAAGGCTGTAATGAGGTTAAGAGTTGAGTGGCCCTGGTGGATCCCAAACTGGGCATCAGTGAGTAGGTTATTGCTAAGCAAGTGCTGCTTGATAGCACTGTTGATGACCCCTTCCACTACTTTACTGATGATCGAGAGTAGGCTGATCGGGCGGTAATTGGCTGGGTTGGATTTGTCCTTTTTGTGTACAGGACATCCCTGGTCAATTTTCCACATAGATGGGTAGATGCCAGTGTTGTATCTGTGCTGGAACAGCTTGGCTAGGAGCACGACAATTTCTGGAGCACAAGTCTTCAGTACTATTGGCGGAATGTCGTCAGGGCCCATAGCCTTTGCATTATCCAGTGCCTTCAGCCGTTTCTTAATATCACGCGGAGTGAATTAAATTGGCTGAAAACTGGCATCTGTGATGCCGGGGACCTCCGGAGGAGGCCAAGATGGATCATCCACTCTGCACTTCAGGCTGAAGATTGCTACAAATACTTCAGCCTTATCTTTTGCACTGATGTGTTGGGCTCCCCCATCATTGAGGATGGCGATATTTGTGGAGTCTCCTCCTCCAGTGAGTTGTTTAGTTGTCCACCACCATTCACGACTGGATGTGCTAGGACTGCAGAGCTTAAATTCAATCTGTTGGTTGTGGGATCGCTCTATCACTTGCTGCTTATGCTGTTTGGAACGCAAGTATTCCTGTGTTGTAGCTTCACCAGGTTGACACCTCATTTTTAGGTATGCCTGGTGCTGCTCCTGGCATGCCCTACTACACTCTTCATTGAATCAGGTTTGGTCCCCTGGCTTGATGGTAATGGAAGAGTGGGGGATATGCCAGGCCATGAGGCTACAGATTGTGTTCAAGTACAATTCTTCTGCTGTTGGTGGCCCACAGTGCTTCATGGATGCCCAGTCTTGAGTTGCTAATTCTGTTCGAAATCTATCCCATTTAGCATGGTGGTAGTGCCACACCACACAATGGAGGGTATCCTCAATGTGAAGGTGGGACTTCGTCTCTGCAACAACTGTGCAGTGGTCACTCCTACTAATACTGTCATGGACAGATACATCTGGTGCAGGCAGTTTGGTGAGGATGAAATGAAGTCTGTTTTTCCCTCTTATTGGCTTCCCTCACCACCTGTCGCAGACCCAGTCTAGCAGCTATGTTCTTTAGGACTCAGCCAGCTCGGTCAGTAGTGGTGCTACTGAGCCACTCTTGGTGATGGACATTGAAGTTCCCCACCCAGAGTACATTCTGCACCCTTGCCACCCTCAGTGCTTCCTCCAAGTGGTGTTCAACATGGAGGAGCACTGATTCATCAGCGGAGGGAGGGCGGTGAGTAATAATCAGCAAGTGAGTTCCTTGCCCACGTTTGAACTGATGCCATGAGACTTCTGGGGTCCGGAGTCAATGTTGAGGACTCCCAGGGCAACTCTGTCCCAACTGTGTTCCACTGTGCTGCCACCTCTGCTGGGTCTGTCCTTCTGGTGGGACAGAACATACCCAGAGATGCTAGTGGTGGTGTCTTATTTTTATTTTATCTTATTTTTTACTCATTCACAGGATGTGGGCTTAGCTAGCTGGACCAGCATTTATTGCCCATCCATAGTTATCTTTGAGAAGGTGGTGGTGACAACTGAGAGGCTTGCTAGGCCATTTCAGAGGGCATTTTTAAGAATCAACCGCATTGCTGTGAGTCTGGAGCAACATGTAGGCCAGACCAGGTAATGACAGCAGATTTCTTGGCATGTGGGTAGGGTGACAGAATGGCAGGTGATTCCATTGTTGCTTGATCAGCCTGTGAGACAGCTCTCCCAATTTTGGCACTAGCCCCCAGATGTTAGTAAGGAGGACTGAGTTTCCGGTTGTCGTTTCTGATGCCTAGGTCAATGCCGGGTGGTCCATCCGGTTTTATTCCTTTTTTGAGGTTTTGTAGTGGTTTGATACAACTGAGTTGCTTAGTCAACATGTCTGTAGTCACATGTAGGCCTGACCAGACCAGGTAAGGATGGCAGATTTCCTTCCCTAAAGGGGCATTAGTGAACTAGATGGCTTTTTACAACATTTGACAATGGCTTTGTAGTCCTCATTAAACTTTTAATTCCATATTTTTATTGGATTCAAATTCCACCATCTGCCATGGTAGGATTTGAACCTGGTCCCCAGAGCATTTCCCTGGGTCTCTGGATTACTAGTCCATACCAATACCCCATTGCCTCCCCTTCCACCCTGCTATATTGTCACCCTCCCCACCTAACTCCCTACCCACTTGCTACCCTGCCACGTGATCACCCTACCCACCTGACGTGCTAACCATCTACCACCCTACAACCCTACCCAACCTGCCAACCTAGCACCCTACACAACTGCCATCCTACCCTATCCACTTTCCACCCTACCCACCTACCTCCCTACCCACCAACCACCCTAATGACCCTGCCACCCTATCTACCTGCGATTCTACCCACCTGCCACTCTACCCACCTGTCACCCTACCCCCTTACCCACTTACCTCACCCACCCTACTTCCTTACCTACCTACACATTCACCCATTCACTCAGACACTAATACACTAACACACTGAAAGCTGCTTAAATGTCCCAGCTTTTCGGTGTGTTCCTGAGTACTCACCAGAACATGGCAGCTCGTGCCGTATCAAGAGGGTGTGGCTTGTCTTCCCCTGATGATCCCGCACCACGAGGAGGCAGTTTGGTTGAAGACACGGTTCATATTTCTGGAGAAGCCAGGATTGGAAGCTCTGGCCAAAAATGCGGAGCTCCGGTAGGAAAGTAAGAGCCGGAGCTGCAATCCGACGGTGATTTCCGCTCTTCGGAAGATACAGGTCATGCATTTAATGTCTCATTCGAACATGCATCATCCCCAGAGGTCCAGTCCAGTCCTCAGTGCTGCACTGCCCCGCCGGTCTAACTCACACGATCAGGTCCTCTTGGGGACTTGAACCCAGAACCTCCTGATCTGCAGGCAGCTGAACTAAATGTAGAGGGAAAATGTTTCACTTGATCCGTAAGAGAAAACTGTGCAAATATTTGATGGCACCAAATACTTGCAAGGGTCAGCCATGACTCAGTGGTAGCACTTGTGCTCTGAGTCAGTCTAAGCTTAACAGTCACAGCTTTTCAAGTCTCCCTACTTAACTGAGGTAGTGATGCCCTTCAGATGCTCTGACTGCCCTTAGTGTTAAGCCGCATAGGTCTTTCAGGTCTTTGCTGCAACCTGCACAGCTATCTCCATTTCTCACCATAGCATTCTAATAGCTGCTCCACAGCACAGATTAGAAGATTACTGTCAACAAATAACTGAGTTCCTCTTTTCTATTTATGCCTTACATGGCACCAGAGAAGACCAGTTTAAAAGGAAACCTGTATTCATTAAGTGAAGCACTTTCAGGTGTTTCGATACGATAAGACTGCACATAACTGCAAGGTTTTTTAAAAATTAAATTATTTTCAGATAATCCTCTTAACTGACGTCTGTAGCTTTCACGTTGCAGATCCATACAGCAAATTGGCAAATGACTGGTGAGGTTCTGAAAGCAGCCAGTCAGAACCAAGTTGAGCTGCACAGTTTACAGGGGGGTCAGATGGCAGTACGAACTGCCCACTGACTTTAACTTTGACCAGGGAATCCTGGTTGTTAGAATTTGCTTTGTATCTGAAATCTAAGAATGGTGCACATACAGCAGATGATTATAGGGATGACACTGGACATGTGGATGGGGATCACAAAACAGGTGGAATTAAAGAAAGAAAAGCTTGCCTTTATAGAGTACCTTTGGGGGAGGTGCTGGCATGGTGTAATGTCACTGGACTGATAATCCAGTGCTCCAGGCTGATGCTCTGGGGACATGAGTTCAAATCCCACTGCAGCAGCTGATGGAATTTAAATTCGAAAAAAATAAAATCTGGAATTGAATTCTATTCTCAGCAATGGTGACTATGAAACTATCCTTTTTATGTTGTAAAAGCCCATCTTGTTCACTGATTCCCTTAGGGAAGCAAATCTGCCATCCTTACCCAGTCTGGCCTACATGTGACTCCAGACCCACAGCAATGTGGTTGACTCTTAACTGTGCTCTGAAATGGCCAAGCAAGCCACTCAGCTCAAGGGCAATTAGGGATGGGCAACAAATGCTGGCCTTGCTAGCAACACCCGCATCCTTTCTTTTATTTGCACATGGGATGTGGGCTTCGCTGGCTGGGCCAGCATTTATTACCCATCCCTAATTGCCCTTGAGAAGGTGTTGGTGAGCTGCCTTCTTGAACCGCTGTAGTCCATGTGGTGTAGGTACACCCACAGTGCTGTTAGGGAGGGAGTTCTGGATTTTGACCCAGCGACAGTGAAGGAACGGCGTTATATTTCCAAGTCAGGATGGTGAGTAACTTGGAAGGGAACTTCCAGGTGGTGGTGTTCCCATCTATCTGCTGCCTTTACCCTTCTAGATGGTAGTGGTCATGGGTTTGGAAGGTACTGTCTAAGGAGCCTTGATGAATTCCTACAGTGCATCTTGTAGATGGTACACACTGCTGCTGCTGTGTGTAGGTGGTGGAGGGAGTGAATGTTTGTGGATGGGGTTCCAATCAAGTGGGCTGCTTTGTCCTGGATGGTGTTGAGCTTCTTGTGTGTTGTTGGAGCTGCACTCATCTAGGTAAGCTGGGAGTATTCTATCACACTCCTGACTTGTGCCTTGTAGATGATGGACAGGCTTTGGGGAGTCAGGAGGTGAGTTACTCGGTGCAGGATTCCTAGCCTCTTGACCTGCTCTTGTAGCCACAGCATTTATATGGCTGGTTCAGTTCAGTTTTGGTCAATGGTAATCCCCCACCCGGGGTGTTGCTAGTGGGGGATTCAGCAATGGTAATGCCATTGAATGTCCTATGGAAGAATAAAGAAAAAAAAAACTTTTATGACATCAGGACATCTCAAAGTGCTTTACAACGAACAAAATACTTCTGAAACCACCCTGTTGTAAGGTAGGAGATGCAGCAACCAATTTGCAAACCAACAATCTCTACAAACAGCAAAGTGACAAAGACCAGGTAACCTGGATTTGTGGTGTTGATTGAGGGATAAATATTGGCTCTTCTCCAAAATAGCACCAGGGGATCTTTTACCTCCACCTGAGCAGGCAGGTGGGGCGCTGCTTTAAAATCTCATTCGAAAGACGGGTACCTCAATGGTTGCCCATTAGGCGCCCTGTCACCATATTCAGGTCCAGTCGACTTCAGTAGCACTTAATCTCTGGTGTGTTGGATGAGGGCTGACAGAAGCGATTCGAGCTACATTTGTGTCCCTGCCCATGGCCAACACGCACTACATGGGGGAATGAGTGTCAAAGTAAGAGACACAAACGCAAAGTACCGTGGATGCTGAGAACTTGAAATAAAAACAAAAAAGTCTCGCAACAACTGTACAGGACATTGGCAAGACCTCACCTGTATTCTAGAACTAGGGGCTCCAGCTTAAAGATAAGGGGTCTCCCATTAAAGGTGGAGATGAGGAGGAATTTCTTCCCTCAGACAGTCGTTAGTGTTTTGAATTCCCTTCCCCAGAGAGCAGTGGAGGCTGGATCATCGAATATATTCAAGGCTGTGACCAACGCAAGATGGCCACCGATCGCAGTCTGCACGTGTGCAAGAATCCAGTAATGTCCAGGGGATGGGCACTCCAGCCAATCCGCTTGAATTAGGAATTAAAAAAGATGGCCATGTTCAAATGAGCAGCGCGATCTTTGATCCTGGCCACTGCCTCCTCTGTCACTCACAATGACGTAACACAGTAAAACGCTGCAACTGAGCATGCACATGCAAAGTGCACAATTTAGCACGGCGTTGGTAACAGACGCAGTCCTGAATGTATTCAAGGCTGAGTTAGACAGGTTTTTAATCTTTCCTGGCTGTTACCCATTAGGAATAGCATGAAGGCCTTAGATATTCTTTACCATCTGGATAACTTTTTTTGTCAATGTTCAAGCAGTTTATTTTGTCTTAAAATTGGTTGGAAACAGATTTCAATCTTGTTTTGAAGGGGAAGAAAAATGAACTGATGACGCAATTATGCCACAAACGACCATTTACAAACACATCCTTGATGACTTCAGGACATTCCAAAGTGCTGTGCTGCCAAAGGGGTACTTTTGAAGTGTAGTCACTGTTGGAAATTAGGACTAATAAGGGCTATAAGGACAAGGTTAAATTGAGTCAGGTGTGAAGGCGTTTATAAAATGCTAGATTCAAAATAAATTCTGCCTAAATTCAGGTATCAGACGTGGCTGAATAGTAACCCACTCTCCTCTGTGTCAGGAAGTTATGTGTTCAAGTCCAACTCCAGAGATTTCAATGGAAACTCCAGCAGACACCGTGTAGTACTGAGGGAGTGCTGCACTGTCGGAGGTGCTGTCTCTCAGTTAAGACATCAAAGTGAAGCTCGGCCTACCCTCTCAAGTGGACATAAAAGATCCCATCTCATTATTTTGAAGGAGATTTCTTTCCAAGTGCCTTGGCCAATATTTATGCCTCGAGAAAATCACTGAAATAGATGACGTGGTCATTATCATATTGCTGTTTGTGGGAGCTCGCTGTGTGGAAACTGGCTGCTACAAAATTACAACAGTGGGTGCACTTCAAATTGTACTTTTTTTGGCTGTAAAGTGCTTTGGGACATCTTGAAATGATGAAAGTTGGGATACAACTTTAAGTCCTTTAATGTTGCCAAAAGGATCTGGCACATACAGAATAAATGTGGGACTCAGGACAGTACCACCCACACAGTGGTGTAAGAAGGGACATGACCTGGACCCAGAGGTCAGTGTGGTGTTGAGCAGAGATGTGTGAAGGCCTAAACATGGAGATAGCTGCTAACCCGTACTCTTCACTGTACATGTGCAAATAGTTCTACTTGTTAATGAAGACTTACAGTTAACCCACTGAAGACTATGAAGACTTCTTTAAGAGACACCATTCTGTAACCAACACCCTGCGCAACTTTTCCGCAATTATGGAGTTTCTACGTCACCTCTGCGCAAACTTAAATTACGTTACCACTGGGGCATCGATTCCATCTGGTTCACTGTGGGTTCCAGGCCCCCCCTCTCCCTGTATACAGAGCCATGCCACGTGTCAACCTGCATTGACATGAATGTGAAAGCACATTGCTCAGTGGAAACATGACACCAGCACTTCCAACATCCATCTCTGAATGACATTGGCAGCAGAGCCTACAGGTTACCTTAATCACCAGCAACGTAAGGGAAGTATCATTCATTATACTGATTGATGTTATCATTTAAATTTTATAGTTACTATGACTTCAAAGCTAAAAGAAATCAGTATTACAGTTTAGAGCACTAATGATTCATTTAGAGCAATTCCAGTCATTTGTGTCAGAATTCAGCGTTACGAAATCAAAATGTAAATTTTTGAAATGTCGCTGCTTGATGCATGGAATTAATTAATGATAGTCTCTCTCATTCTTGCAATGACTGTGACTGACAGTTTGAAGCAAATGTTCACAGCCACTAAATACTTGCAAATTACCCAGCGTGCTGTTATCGGCCAATGAAATCCAGGGAAAGGACATCTGACACACATTATTAGTGATGAAGGACAGCTCACGACAACTTAATTACAGACATGTGACAATTCGAGGCATTAGAAGGTTTATGGATATCATCATACGCAGACATGTATATCAGAGAAGCTGGATGAAGTGAAAATGGTCCATTACTGTAATAAACAGCGAGACAGCTTATCATACTAATTGGTCTAGTTTACCACTTTAACCTTCAGGGCTACAAGAGACTACTACTATTTAGCGAATACTAGTGCTTTGGGTAAAAGAAAGAACTTACATTTATATAGCGCCTTTCATCCCGTCAAGTTGTCTCAAAGCACTTTTTGAAGAACAGTCACTGTTGCATGCAACCATGCCTGTGAATTGATCTTAAAAACAGCATTCAGTGGAGCTACCACATTCAGCAGGTAACATTCAAAGCAAACAGGGCTCCTGCATTTCTACGGTGGACTCTTTGCTATTGCAACAAAAATATCAGGCTTATTGCTTACCAAACATTTGTTCGTCCAATCCTGGAGTTATCCTAGTTGTCTTTATACGGCGAGAGATGTAAATAAGACTGAAGTGATCCAAAGATTCTGCACGAATCCGTATGGGAAATAGACCAGTGTCACATCCTTGATTCGGAATGGGAATCACTACAGCAAAGGGGGGAGAAAATAGATGGACCACGTTCCATAAAATACGGAATGGGCTGGTGGGAATTGACAGAAACAAGTACCTGGTGCCCTCCGGCAATGAGAAAACATGAGGTAGCCCATCCACACAAACTACAAAGACCATTTGTTTCCAAGACAGTGAATCAACAATCTTTCTTCCCAAGGACAAAAACCACAATGGAACAAGCTGCCAGAGGAAATAGTCACAGCCTCATGACTCAAAACCTTCAAGACCCACCTTTAGATTATTTCCATGTTACAGTTTTCATGATCAGGGCTACCATTTCAGCAGGTCATGCCTGGTTTAGCTAGCGCTACCCATATTGATGTGGGTGGAATACTGATATTAGTCTGTGATGCTGACACGACTAAAGCAGGAACAGAATAAGTAATGTGGGAAAACACAGCAGCCAATATGCGCACAGCAAGCTCCCACAAACAGTGTTGTGATAACGACCAGGTAATATGTTCTATTCCTATTTGTTGAGGGATTACTATTGACTGGGACACCAGGTTTGCTGCCCTGGCTCTTTGAAATGGTGCTGTGGAATATTTTGTGTTCAGCATTTTGAGTCGGTGTTGGCTTTTGATTTTAAATTAGGCGAGGATTCAGCTTCTCCATTTCTGTTTGGATTTCTCAAGCAGGACCAACAACTTTTATTTATATAGTTGCCTAGACGGTGCTTCACGAGGATAATTTTTTATCTACCCTTTCATGGGATGTGGGTGTTGCTGGCAAGGCCATCGTTTGTTGCCCAACCCTAATTGCCCTTGAACTGAGTGGCTTGCCCACCATTTCAGAGGGCAGTTAAGAGTCAACTACGTTGCTGTGGGTCTGGAGTCACATGTAGGCCTGACCAGGTAAGGATGGAAGATTTCCCTTAACCCTAAAGGACGTGAACCAGATCGGTTTTTACTACAGTTGATAATAGTTCCATGGTAACTGTTACTAGAGACTACTTTGTATTCCAGATTTGTTAATTGAATCTAGATTCTAATTCTAAATTGAACCCCTGTCCCCAGAGCATTAGCCTGGGTCTCTGGATTACTAGTCCAATGGCATTATCTGTGTGCCACCATCTCCCCTTAAAATAATCAGGTGAAAATAAGATCAGCACAGAACCAAAGAACAGGACATTAGGACAGTTGGCCAAAAACTTGGTCAAA
Source organism: Cetorhinus maximus (assembly GCF_964194155.1). NCBI lineage: Eukaryota > Metazoa > Chordata > Chondrichthyes > Lamniformes > Cetorhinidae > Cetorhinus > Cetorhinus maximus. Next base: position 13,198,761 of record NC_135895.1, on the reverse strand, counting down.
GCGTGAGGTCATAAGGAGGAGAAAGAAGTGGAAAGGTTTAAGGAGGGAATTCTAGAGCTTTATACCAAGATGCCAGAAGGCACAGCCACCAATGGTGTACAATGGAGTGGGGGGGATGGACAAGAGGCCACAAATGGAGGAATGCAGAGTTCTTGGAGGAGGCTGGGGAAGGGGAAAGACCATGAAAGGATTTGAATGGAAGAATCTCAAACACAATGTGTTTGCCGGACTGGGAGCCTGTGTGGGTCAGTGAGCATAGTGATGATAGGCGAACTGAACTTGGTATGAGTCAGGGTATGAGCAGCAATCCAACAGAAACAGAAAACCCCAAAAGAAACAGAGTGAAGCACAACAGGGTTTAGATTGCAACTAACCAATGAGCTGGCAGCCAGTAACGAGAATATAAAGGTGAAGATAATGTTTGGGATTACACCTCAAGGTCAGTTTTGATTTCTTGCTCTGATGACGCAGCAGCAAGTGGCTGACGTACTCTCTACCAAGGGAGTTGTTGACACAAATAGTCCACGTATATGAGGAAGAAAGGAATAGAAGGAAATGGTTATAGGGTGAGATGAAGTAAAGTGGGAGGGGACACGTGTGGTGCATAAAGACCAGTATTGGACTTTTGGGCTGAATGGCCTTTTTCTGTGCTGTGAAATTCTGTGTAATTTTCTGTTTCCTTGGTTGATTTGTATCTGATATAAACAGTTTTTAACCGGGGCACAGTTTAGATTCAATTATTTAAGACAAATAATTGTGAAAGGGTGGAACAGACTGACTGGGAATTTGTACTTCATGGGTATTGGCATCCTCAAGAGTGTTCAACTTATCTTTTGTAAAACGTGTGATTGAGAATCTAAGAGGTAGAATATATTGCAACCACAGTGCGCTGGTGATGGAGTAGCTGCATACTGAGTCCAGTAGCTGGAGCATGGTTCAAGCAAAGAGCCCTGTTTATCACAGGGGAGGAAAGAGTTGCAGGGAAATGGGGACAGAGCAGGGAGCGGGATTAATCGGGTACCTCTACCTAAGACCCAGTATAGACATGATGGGATGAATGGCCTCTTCCTATGATTCTGTGATTCTACCTAGCATCTGTCCTGCTCTTACAGCTGTGGTGTTGCTCTGGATGATTCAGTTCAGCTTCTAGCCAATTGGTGAAAGTGTTATTTTAAGTACAGCCCTTCCGCTGTAAGATAGAACAGTGAACAAAAAGCACACAATAACAATCTACGATGTTGCTGGTTTTAGAATAGCAGCATGATGGAATACTCTCCACTTGCCTGGTCAGTGCAACTTCTACAACACTCAACACCAACGAGGACAAAGCAGTCTGCTTGATTGGTATCCCATCCACCACCTTCAACATTCGCTCCCTCCACCACCAACGCACAGTGGCAGCAGTGTGCACCATCTACAAAATGGACTGCAGCAACTCACCGAGGTCCTTCGACATCACCCTCCAAACCCATGACCACTACCACCTAGAAAGGCAAGGGCAGCAGATGCATGGGAACACCACCACCTGCAAGTTCCCCTCCAAGATACACAGCACCCCGACTTGGAGCTATATTGCCGTTCCTTTACTGTTGCTGGGTCAAAATCCTGGAATTCCCTTCCAAATAGTGCTGTTGATTTTCCTACACCACAGTCCACTGCGGTAGTAGAGGGAGGTGGCTCATTACCACCTTCTCAAGGGCAATTAGGAATAGGTAACAAATGCTGGCCTAGCCAGTGATGCCCATATACTGTGAAAGATTTTTTTTTAAAAAAGCTAGTCCAAAATAAAATATATTTAGAGTAGATGACCAAGGAATGCAACATATGGGAGTTTGAGTCAAGATGGAGTGAACATAAGACTCAAGTCAAAGCAAGCTTAGAGTATGGATAGTTTTACATTATCTGGCAACTGGGACTGTGGCATAGTCTGGTACTGAGATGAGTGAAGTTGTTCTCAGTACTCAGGTGGTAGAAAAAGAGAAAAAAGTCTTGCATTCATATAGTGCCTTTAATGATCTTGGTTTGTCCCAGCGCACTGCAAGTTGTAGACATTTTTATAGTACGATCAATGTTGAAATGTAGAAAATGTGGCAGCCAATTTGTGCACTGCAAGCTCCCACAAATGGCAATGATATAATGACCAGACAATTTGTTTTGAGGGGTGTTAGTTGAGGAATAAGTGTTGGTCAGGACTCTAGGGAGAACTCTCTTACTGTTTAAAAGAGTGGCCTGGGGACTTTTACATCCATCTGCAGGGGCAATTGGGGATTCAGTTTAACATCTCATCTGAACAACAACATAAAGCTGAGTTATTTAAAAATCCCAGAGGGAAACTTTAAACAACTGTCATAACCTATAATTTTAAGTGTTATGTTTGAGATGCGACTCTAAATTCAGGAATCAGTCCACCAGTTCTCGAGGTTTTACAGTAAACTAAATGAAACATTTTATTAATTTACACAGGTTAAAATATATGTACACATGGCTACAAATTACTACTATCATAACTTTTAACAAATTCCCAAACTAATTTTCATTAAGGCAACAGCAGTCCATAGACTTAATCAAACACCAGGCAAAGTATTTTCACCTTACAAATGCAAAATGAGTTTTTTTTTCACTGTGGAGCCAGTTGGAGGCTTGCAGCTGCCTTTTGATCTTACATTGCCTCTGCCCTGCACACCCGAAAACTACTGAAGTTATACCTACCACCACTGATTGAATTCAAATTCTCATTGTATTAACAACCTCTTTGAACTTCACCTTTTAACAATGAAACCCCTTTCATATTACCAACTGTATTCGTAATATAAGCATATTGCTTGGTATCTGCTAGAAAGGCATCAAGTTTTCACTCCACTTCTTGAATGCTCTATTCAAAAAATGCAAATGCACTCTACCTCTCTGTTTACATCTCAAACTAGTACATCAAAGCATCCAGACTAAAATAAAAACAAAAATACCTGGAAAAACTCAGCAGGTCTGGCAGCATCTGCGGAGAGGAACACAGTTAACGTTTCGAGTCCGTATGCTGCATCCAGACTAGCTGACTTTAATCTAATTAAGACATACCCGCAGACTAACCCTCTATTTTAAAAGAAAAATATTTTCCAAAATATATACATTAATAGCTTCATGACATGGGACATGAATGCATAACATTCTCTGCTCCTTCACAGGGTGCGGTATGTGTTCCTTACAAGTGGAAATCTTGTACATGAACATGAACATCCTTTATTTACACTATTAATCCCACCTAGTAAAAAGCCTTGAAAAGCGATGCCATTTGAATAAGGTGTAACTGGATTTTTAACATGTACTAAAACATAATTACTGCTGAACAACTTCTTTGGCATTGATTAGCTAATTTTATGTTTGTAGAATGTCAGATTTCTCCATTATGATGAAGAAGGTTTCACAGATTTTTGGAATACTTTCTTAAAGTGTTATGATGCTGCAAATGATGTGTGCCAGGTGGATGAAATCCACGAGGGAAACTTGATCACTTGGTCACAATTTGTATTTTATTTCAAGATGCGTGCCCTGATTTCAATAGTATTAAGTCCACCACTCTCGAGATTTTTTTAACAAAACTAAATTAATCATTTACTAACGAAAGAAAAGATTTCAAGCACATACATAGGTCTACAAATTACTACTATAATAACTCCTAAAACCCCTAATTAATCTGGCTTCTAGTTACACCCCAATAAGGCAACGGTAAAAAATAGATTTAAACAGATCCAGACAAGTCAAACACAACACCCTGGACAGTAGAATTCAAAGTGGCTTTGCCCAGCTTCGGTTTCTGTAGACAGCAGCTTAATATTCAACTACAGGAGGCTTCTTACACTTGTGTTCGATCTTACAATGCCTTCTCTGACACATAGCCTCATTTCCCTTTATACATGTTTTTCCCTTTTAATGCAAATCCCATTGTTCCCATATGTCTTTGGAACTTTACCTTTCTCATAATCTAAATCTATTCATGGTGCTAATACTATAAGTAGCCTTTGGGAAAAATAAACACACTGCTTGGCCTAACTTCTCTGGATAGGTGTAAATATCCTACCATCTCTTTGAAATTCAAACTACCCTGATTTATCTAAAAATGCAAATTCTCCTCGCCTCACATTCCAAAACTTCAGCCATATTTACGCATTTAGCATTTCAAATCCAGCTTCCTTTGATAAGTTAAAGCCTCCAGACCAGCTGTCTCTGATTCAATTAAATCACACACACACACACATACACAAACTATCCAAACTCCACTATTAACCTACTTCTACAATAATATCAAGAAAGGGTAAATCCATGCCATAGAGATTGCTAGACCTTAGTGGGCAGCTTTTTTCAAGGTCACTGGTGAGCGCCATCACGTCACCACTGACCTCAAAATTCAGGCCATTGTTTTCTGTTGTCATAAAGGCAAAATACTGCGGATGCTGGAAATCTGAAACAAAAACAAAAAATGCTGGAAAAACTCAGCAGGTCTGACAGCATCTTCTTCATATGGACTCGAAACGTTAACTCTGTTTCTCTCTCCACAGATGCTGTCAGGCCTGCTGAGTTTTTCCAGCATTTTTTGTTTTTGTTTTCTGTTGTCAATTCCCTTCCTAACAGCACTGTGGGTGTATCTACACCACATGGACAGCAGCAGTTCAAGAAGTTAGCTCACCATCACCTTCTCAAGACCAATCAGGGATTCGCAACAAATGCTGGCCCAGCCAGCGACGTTCGCATCCCATGAAATAATGAAAGGAAATAACTTTTAAGGGTGACACTGGAATTCTGACCAGTTGCGCTGTAGAATAAAAAAAGGTCACATTTACATGGCTGTTTCTCATGCTTCATTATGTATGATGAATTGCTGCTGAGGTTCAGTCACTGTTGTCATTCAAGGAGGCACAGCACTCAGTTTGTGCACAGCAAGGTTCCCTAAACAGCAAAGAGGTGAATGACTAGTTAATCTGTATTATGGTTGAGGAAACAATGTTGGCCCATTATAAATAATATAACTGGCTCTTTAACACTCACCTGAACAATGAGGCTATCAGGGACTTCAGTTTAGCATCTCATCCAAGAGACACTTCATCCAACGCTGCAGTGAAGTATCAGTCAAGATGATGAGCTCCAGCCCTATGCAGTGGGACTGGAACCATGGCGTTCTGCCTTGGAGGCAGCAGTGCTGCCAACCAAGCCATAAGCTTGTGCTGTTTGACTTCCATCCTGCTACACTTTTGAATGAAGTAAGATGGTTGCATAAATATTGTTCTCCACATGAGGCAGGATTTTTACCTCGTTGGCGGGCGTGGCAGGCGGGCTCAGGAGTGGCCACGGAACCCGACTGCTGCCCGCGATTGGCCCTGGCCTCAATTTCTCGCTGGCTGGCCGTTAATTGGTGCCCTCAGAGTCTCAGCGCTGCTGGGGGTGGGGTGGGGTGAGGGGGGGGTGGGGGGTGGGGGGGGGTGGGGGGCGGGGGGGGGAGGAGAGTGAGCGCTGAAGTGTGCACAAGATGCGGGGGTGTGCTCAGTGAAAGCTCCCTAAAGGCACAGCGCAGTCTCAAGGAGCTGAAGATTTTTAACATTACAAATAAAGAATTGAAAAATAAGGAAAACATGTCCCCTCATGTGACAGTCACACGAGCAAGAGACATGTTAAAAATGGGTTTTAAAAGTTTTTTTTTTAATCGAAACCTCATCCCACCCACGGATGCGGTTTCACAAAAAATGCAAAGGCCGTTTGGCCTATTCACCCACCCGCCAACCATAAGGTTGGACGGCCAGGGAATAATTCAAATTAATTAATTAATTAATTAATTAATTAATTAATGGGCTTAATAAGCCTCTTAATTGTTGGCGGCCGCACTACCGACGGAAATATCACACAAGTGCACGATGACGTCGGGATGCTCTCCTGACATCATCGCTTGCTATTTCACGTTTGTACATGTTGGGCATACGCCCGCACGCCAAGCTGAAAATCCGCCCATGGTGTATTGTCATTTTGTAGTTTTATTTTTCCATGGGATGTGGGCGTCGCTGGCAAGACCAGCATTTGTTGCCCATCCCTAATTGCCCCTTGAACTGAGTGGCTTGAGGACAGTTAAAGTCAACCACATTACTTTGGGTTCTGAAGTCACATGTAGGCCAGACAGGTAAGGGTGGACGATTTCCTTAACCCTAAAGGGCACTAGTGAACCAGATGGGTTTTTAATGACAATTGATGATAGCTTCGTGGTCACCATTAGAGACCAACTTTTAATTCCAGCTTTATTAACTGAATTTAAATTCCACCAGTTACTGTAGTGAGATTTGAACCCAATCCCCAGAGCATTATCCTGGGGTCTCAGGATTACCAGTGATATTACCATCTCCAGCCACCATCTCCCCCATGTTGTACTGATGTGGGAAGCCAACAAGCAGGGGCTGGACATTTCCTTCACAAGGAAGCGTGGGGGGGTTAAGTTAAGACTAATTCCAAAACTAATTTTTTGGCATCAGAGAGGATGAAAGAGCTTGCATTATAGGGTACCTTTTGCCATGGGTCAACAGTGCTAAAGCGGTAACGTCACTGTACTGCTAATGCAGAGGCCCAGGCTAACAACCTAGGAACACGGGTTCAAATCTCACCACAGTAGTTGGTGAAATTCAATTAATAAATTTAAAATTTTTATGTCATAAAAACCCATCTGGTTCACTAATGCCCTTTGGGGAAGGAAATCTGCCGTCCTTACCTGTATGGCCAACAAGTGACTCCAGACCCACAGCAATGTGGCTGATTCTTAACTGCCTCGGTAATGGCCTAGCAAGCCACTCAGTTGTAACAGTTAGGGATGGGCAACAAATATTCTGGCCTTGCCAGCGACACCCACATCCCGTGAAAGAATAAACAAAAAAAAGCTATCTCAGGTCATCCCAATTAAGGACTTATGAAGTGTAGTCACTTTTGTAATGTTGGAAACAGGGGCAGCACTGTGGGTGCGTCTACACCACGTGGACTGCAGCAGTTCAAGAAGGCGGCTCCTCAAGGGCAATTAGGGATGGGCAACAAATCCTGGCCTAGCCAGCGAAGCCCACATCCCCCATGAAAGAATAAATTGTAAAAAAAAAAGGCCAGTTTGTGCAAAGCTCCCACAAACACCAATGAAGTAAATGACCAGATAACCTGTCTAAGGTGTTGGTTGAGGGGTAAATTTTGGCCAGGAGACCAGGGGTGAACTCCCCTGCTCTTCTTCTACATGCTGCCATGGGATTTATCCAGCAGCTGAGAGAGGAGATGGGGCCTTGGTTTGGCACCTCCCTCAGAAATGGTGAATCGGCCTAGCTCTTGTGCACAAATCTCTGGATTCGAACTTCAATGCACAGCCTTTTGACTCAGGGTTGACAGTGCTCCCAACAATAATACAAAAGACCCACCAGTCCACACAGCCTGTCCAACGTAACAGTCCTGCCTTGCATTTTTAAAAATTTGATAGGATGTGGGCGTCGCTACCTGGGCCAGAATGTATTGCTGATCCCTAATTGCCCTCGCTCAAAGGGCATTTAAGAGTCAACCACATTGCTGTGGATCTGGAGTCACATGTAGGCCAGACCAGGTAAGGATGGCAGATCCTTAACCCTAAGGGTTAATTAAGGAACATTAGAACAATAATAGTGTCACTATTTGCACATATGTAGGAAATACTGCCTAAAGGGGCATTAAAGAACCAGATGAGTTTTTACCACAATGGTTTCATGGTCATCAGATTTTTATTGAATTCAAATTTCACCATCGACCATGGTGGGATTTGTACCCAAATCCCCAGGGTCTCTGGAATACTAGTCCAGTGACAATACCGCTTTGCCACCACCTGCCCTATAGATACAAATACACTTTCCGCCCCAAAGGAATCCATGAAATCCTCTGGGAGAGGCAAGAAACCAGATTGAAAACTCAGGTCAATCCCCCCTCAGCTAGGCAATCGCGTCTATTCCAGGAGAGCACCCTGATACCGGGGAAGGCTGGTTACTGGGAGGCTTGTTGCCACCCAGAATGCCCACCCCGGCAAGGAATGCAACGCCTTCCCAGGAGGCTGAAGAGGAAATCCAGATCTCTGTGAACATTGCTGCAGAGCCTGTGCCAAAAATGTTGACGCTACAGACATTTCTCGATTTGGAAACTCTGCACTTTTTAGATAGGATTACTGGCCTATCCATCATCAGCTCCAGTGCTCTGAGCGAAGGGATTGGATTACACAAGAGGACAAATGTGAATGGATGCATGCCAGTTACAACTACCTTTTCAGCCCATCATATCGCACTTGGCCAACCTCACTCTGTTTCAAAGACTTAAATGTACCCAAAATCTGAAGGAAAAAAACAAAAGCCATACAATCTCAATCTCTTCCTAACAGTTGACCTCACACAAACCTGCGATACGCAACTAAACCTCATCAGAAAGGAGTATCCAATCTGTAAACGTTATCATCTTGAGTGTATTGGCTGGTAGCGGCGGGCTATAATTTAGCTGCCGTATCTCAGCGCTGGAGGCTGGTTATTAAACTGTCTGGTTAGATGTGTCACAAGAGCCCAGATTGAAACAACCACGGTCATTAAACTAAATAAAAGGAAGATATTGGTTTCTGTGCTGCTTCTGCCAGCTGTTTGAATAATTGAGTATAAATTGGCCCAAATAATCCGCAGTTGAGTACAGTAACAGGTAGTAAAAAAATAAAGGGGAGTTATTTGTTTTTCCGGTAAGCCACGCTAGTCGTCTTCATGTGCAGTTATTTCACATCTCTGATTTATTTAACGTAGCTATTATGCTGGTGGTCAGTTTGAGAATTAATTAAAAATCAGCTTGTTCCTACAATCACTGGGCAGGATTTTATGGCGGGGGCGGGGCCGGGAAATGCGGAAAGCCGTTCAAAATTCCATTGGCTCCAGTGGGATGTAGGGGCCATAAAATGAGTGTATTTAGTGAGTCCATACAGCAGGTCTGTGGGCAAAATGGGCTCTTTTTGTGTTCTTTATCCAGTTTATAGCTGAGATATAGGTACGAATCCTCCCAGTCTCTTGGAGACAGGAGAGGGTGGTAAACTGGAACCCAGACGGCAGTAATGGCTGTAGCCAATTAAGGCTCTTAAAAGGGCAAGTAAGCACTGAAATAAAAGCAAAATACTGTGGAAACAGTATTAACGTTCTGAGTCCAATATGACTCTTCTTCTGAATTGCTGAATGTCAACTCTGTTACTCTCCAGCAATGAGTATCGCCAGCATTTTCTGTTTTTAATTAAGCACTAATTTTGGACAAAGTTGACATTTTTTGGAGCGGCGCATTACTATCCCCCCTCCACTCCACCACCCCCAACTTAATGGAGGCAGATCCCCAGGCAAGTGAGAGGAGGGGGCTTCAGAGGTGAATCTCGGTGTATTGCTCAATTGTTTTGTGTTTGATTATGTGACCCTGGTGACTGATCACTGTGCTTGATTGGTTAAGTCTGTGTGTTGACTCAGGACTAAAGTTAGCAGACACCATAGATAGACCGGGGAGATGAACTGTCAGCATTTTGTGATTGCAGAGATATTTTAAAACTCTTGTAAGTAAAACTGTTGCACCCTTTGAAACTGGTGTCATCTCACCATTGCTCCGAGATATACATATATTATATATATATATGCCAGAGAAACTAAGTAGTTATTTTGCATCTGTCTTCACAGAAGAAGTTACAGAAAATCTCCCAGAAATTCTAGGTGATGAAGGGAATTGTGAAACTGAGGAACTAAAAGAAATTAGCATTAATAAAGAGGGTAGTACTTGAAAAGTTAATTGGATTGGAGGTTAATAACAGATGAGCTTCATCCCAGTGTTGAAGGAGGTGGCTAGAGAGACAGTGGATGCATTGTTGGTTATCTTTCAAAACTCTATAGATTCTGGAAAGGTTCCTGGGGACTGGAAAGCAGCAAATGTAACCCCACTATTTACGAAGGGAGGAAGAGGGAGAAGGGAGAACTACAGACCTGTTAATATGACATCGGTAGTCGGGAAAATGTTAGAATCTATTATAAAGGATGTGCTAACTGGACATTTAGAAAATAATGGTAAGATTGGACAGAGTCAGCATGGATTTATGAAAGGGAAATCATGGTTGACAAACTTGTTGGAGTTTATTCAGGAAGTTACTTGTAGCATTGATAAAGGAGAACCAGTGGATGTGGTGTATTTGGATTTTCAAAAGGCTTTTGATGAGGAGGTTAGTAAATAAAACTGGAGTGCATGGGATTGGGGGAAATATGCTAGTATGGATTAAGAATTGGTTAACAAACAGAAAGCAGAGAGGCTGTTACTAGTCGGGTACTGCAAGGATCAGTGCTTGGTCCACAGCTGTTCACAATCTGTATAAATGATTTGGATGTGGGGGACCAATTTTAATATTTCCAAATTTGCTGATGACACCAAACTGGGTGGGAACATAAGTTATGAAGAGAATGCAAGGGTGACTTGGACAGGCTAAGTGAATGGGATAGAACATGGAAGGTGGAATATAATTTGAATAAGTGTGAGGTTATTCACTTTGGTAGAAAAATCACAAAGGTAGAATATTCCTTAAATGGTGAGAGGTTGGGAAGTACGGGTGTCCAAAGGGACCTGGATGTCCTTGTTCATGAGTTAGCATGCAGGTGCAGCAAGCAATTAAGAAGGTAAGTTGGCCTTCATTGCGAGGGGATTTGAGTACAGGAGTAATGATGTCTTGCTGCAATTGTATAGAGCCTTGGTGAGTACTGTGTATGGTTTTGATCTCCTTATCTAAGGAGGGATATAATTGCCATAGAGGGAGTACAAAAGAAGTTCACCAGATTGATCCCTGGGATGGTGGGATTGTCTTCGGAGAGATTGAGGAGACTGGGCCTGTATTCCCTGGAGTGGAGGATGAGGATAGCGAGGAAGCTCCACAGGCCTCAGAGGAAGACTCTACTGATGAACCTGATGAGGAGCCCGGGCAGGCATAAGTTGAGGGGAGATGAAGGCATAGTGGTATTGTCGCTGGAGTAGTAATCCAGAGACCTAGGGTAATGCTCTGGGGACCCGGGTTCAAACCCCACCAGTGCAGATGGTGGAATTTGAATTCAATAAAAACCTGGAATTATAAGTTCATGGAACCATTGTTGTAAAAACCCATCTGGTTCACTAATGCCCTTTAGGGAAGAAAATCTGTTATCCTTACATGGTCTAGCCTACATGTGATTCCAGATCCACAGCAATCTTAAATGGCCTAGCAAGCCATTCAGTTGTATCAAACCACCACAAAGTCAAAAAAACTGACCACCCAGCATCAACCTAGGCAACGGCAATCTCAGCCCTGTCAACCCTGCAAAGCCCTCCTTACTAACATTGGCGGCTAGTGCCAAAATTGGGGGAGCTGTCTCACAGACTAGCCAAGCAACAGCCTGACATAGTCATCCTCACAGAATCATACCTTACAGAAAATGTCCCAGATACCACCATCACCATTCCTGGGTATTTCCTGTCCCACCGGCAGGACAGACACAGCAGTGGTGGCGGCACAGTGGTATACAGTTGGGAAGGACTTGCCCTTGGAGTCCTCAACATTGATTCTGGACAACATGAAATCTCATGGCATCTGGTCAAATATGGGCAAGGAAACGTGCTGATTACCATGTACCACCCTACCTCAGCTGATGAATCAGTGCTCCTCCATGTTGAACATCACTTGGAGGAAGCACTGAGGGTGGCAATGGTGCAGAATGTACTCTGGATGGGATACTTCAATATCCATCAACAAGAGTGGCTCGATACCACCAGTACAGGTCAAGTCCTAAATGACATAGCTGCTAGACTGGGTCTGCGGCAGGTGGTGAGGGAACCAACAAGAGGGAAAAATATACTTGACCTCATCCTCACCAACCTGCCTGCTGCAGATGCATCTGTCCATGACAGCAGCGGTAGGAGTGACCACCGCATAGTCATTGTGGAGACGAAGTCCCGCCTTCACATTGAGGATACCCTCTGTCGTGTTGTGTGGCACTACCACCGTGCTAAATGGGATAGATTTCAAACAAATCTAGCAACTCAAGACTGGGCATCCATGAGGCACTATGGGCCATCAGCAGCATTGGAATTGTACTCAAACACAATCTGTAACCTCATGGCCCGGCATATCCCCTACTCTACCATTACCATCAAGCCAGGGGATCAACCCTGGTTCAATGAAGAGTGTAGGAGGGCATGCTAGGAGCAGCACCAGGTATACCTAAAACTGAGGTGTCAACCTGGTGAAGCTACAACACAGGACTACTTGCGTCCCAAACAGCATAAGCAGCAAGTGATAGACAGAGCTAAGCGATCCCACAACCAATGGATCAGATCTAATCTCTGCAGTCCTGCCACATATAGTCGTGAATGGTGGTGGATAATTAAACAAGTCACTGGGGGAGGAGGATCCACAAATATCCCCATCCTCAATGATGGGGGTGCCCAGCACATCAGTGCAAAAGATAAGGCTGAAGTATTCGCAACAATCTTCAGCCAGGAGTGCGAAATGGATGATCCATCTTGGCCTCCCCCGGAGGTCCCCAGGATCAGAGATGCCAGCCTTCAGCCAATTCAATTCACTCCATGTGATATCAAGAAAAGTTTGGAGGCATTGGATACTGCAAAGGCTATGGGCCCTGACAATATTCCGGCAATAATACTGAAGACTTGTGCTCCAGGACTTGCTGCGCCCCTAGCCAAGCTGTTCCAGTACAGCTACAACAATGTCATCTACCCGGCTATGTGGAAAATTGCCCAGATATGTCCTGTACACAAAAAGCAGGACAAATCCAACACCGCCAATTACCGCCCCATCAGTCTACTCTCCATCATCAGTAAAGTAATGGAAGGGGTCATCAACAGTGCTATCAAGCGGCACTTGCTTAGCAATAACCTGCTCACTGACGCTCAGTTTGGGTTCCGCCAGGGCCACTCAGCTCCTGACCTCATTACAGCCTTGGTTCAAACATGGACAAAAGAGCTGAATTCCCGAGGTGAGGTGAGAGTGACTGCCCTTGACACCAAGGCAGCATCTTACAAGTGGCAAGTATCATTTGCGCTACACAAGTGTCAGGCAATGACCATCTTCAAAAAGAGAGAATCCAGCCATCACCCCTTGATGTTCAATGGCATTACCATCACTGAATCCCCCACTATCAAGATCCTGGGAGTTACCATTGACCAGAAACTGAACTGGAATAGCCATATAAATACTGTGGCTACAAGGGCAGGTCAGAGGCAGGAATTGTGCGATGAGTAACTCACCTCCTGAGTCCCCAAAGCCTGTCCACCATCTACAAGGCACAAGTCAGGAGTGGGATGGAATACTCCCCACTTGCCTGGATGAGTGCAGCTCCCACAACACTCAAGAAGCTTGACTCTGTCCAGGACAAAGCAGCCCGCTTGATTGGCACCACATCCACAAACATTAACTCCCTCCACCACCGACGCACAGTAGCAGCAGTATGTACCTGCACTGCAGGAATTCATCAAGGCTCCTTCAACAGCACCTTCCAAACCCACGACCACTACGATCTGGAAGGACAAGGGCAGCAGATAGGTGCGAACACCACCACCTGGAAGTTCCCCTCCAAGTCACTCACCATCCTGACTTGGAAATATATCGCCGTTCCTTCACTGTCACTGGGTCAAAATCCTGGAACTCCCTCCCTAACAGCACTGTGGGTCTACCTACACTACCTGGACTGCAGTGGTTCAAGAAGACAATTCACCACCACCTTCTCAAGGGCAGCTAGGGATGGGCAATAAATGCTGGCCTAGCCAGTGAAGCCCACATCCTGTAAATGAATTTAAAAAAACAGACGTGGAGGTAGACTTGAGGAAGCTTCAGGCAGACAGGTACAGCAGGGAGGCCTTGATCCAACGTGCCTTCAGTTAGGCTGCCAAGGCATGGCTTTGATCTCATGCCAAGGGCACCACCTCCTTACCACACATTTCTGAGGAGGCTATGAAATGATCCCAATGTCGCCTCACAACCTCTGTAATAAAGTTTACTGCCGCTGCCGCCTATCACAAGGCACTGATGAGGCTGCACCTATAGAAAACATGAAGGACACTCAGGGCATTGAAACAAAATCTAGATTTATACCTTTTCCAAAGTTGCAAAAAAGGAACAAAACATAATGTGGTTGCTACTGTCACACAAAAACAATACATAACACTGATGAAATGAAAGAATGTCACCCATGAAAACCCTATCCTGTGCTCATGGTGCCTTAAACGTACGCTTGCGAGTGCTACGCCTCGGTGCCCACCCCTTGCTGGCAGCGGCATTGGAGGCAGACTTGGAGGCGATCGTCCTCTGGCCAGGGGGGCCTGAGCAGGCTCTGGCTGGGAGGTTGCGACCAGCGACATGGCTGGGTACCCCTCAGTCATTGCAGCCTCATCAGATGCCACGGTCGCTGGCAGAGGGGTGGAGGAGCTGCTGCCCTCGTCCGGAGCACCTTGAGAGGAGTCCACAGCAGCGACAGCGTGCGGCACATCTGGACCTCCCTGCTCACCATTGATGGATGGGCACCTAACAGAGAGACTGTGAGTTCACTGCCTGTTTGAGGCCTTGGTAGGTCCATGCACAGCCTCAGAAACCCCTGATTCTGTCCTGGAGCTGCCTCTCCATGAGAGCCACAACTCTCTCAATGAACTGAGGCAGTGCGCTCGGAGCTCCGGGTTAACACACTGCTCAAGCTATGCATGGACTCCTCCATGACAGAGACCATGGCACGCAGACCCTCGGGGATCTCCGCCAGATCTTCCTGCACATCCTGCTGGACATCCAGCATCTGCCACCCGATGGATGATTCCAGAGGCTCATAATCCTTGGACTCAGCATCATCCTGGTTTCCAGCAGTCCTCAAATAGCTGGCACCCTGGGTACTCTCTGCCTCTGCCAGCTCCTCATGCGAATGTGTCATGCCTCCCCCACAGTGCAGTACCATCTGAGCCAACGAACTAATGCCTACCGATGTGCTTGTATCTCCGCTGGTGTCTGCTAGTGAGAGAGGGCGTGCTGCTGGTGGATCTGTCATCTGCTCCTCCTCAGGTGTCAAGGGGAGGGCCCATTGCACTCTGGCAGCCTCTGGATGATGGCTCATCTGGGGGAGGAAGACAATATGTCAGTATGATCAATCATCACAATCAATGTGCGTGCTAGGTGAACGGGTGAGACTATGGACAACTGCATCATGGTGGCATTGTGATTGCTGGATCACTGGGGACTCCTGCTTAGAAGTTCTCATTTGAGATGAGATGACCCTACATAGTTTACATTCTCCGTCAGCCTCGCATCTGCCCGCTCGACTCTTACCTTCCTCCGACACCCCTGCCCCTCCACAACCTGAGGACCTTGCTCCTCGCTGGCACTCTGACTCGAGGGTGTCCATCTCAAATTTGGTCAGTATGAGCAGGTTGGCCACTACGCCACCCGTTCGTGAGCGCTCCACAACATTATGGCTTCTCTTCTCCTGTTCAGAACAAAGTGCACTCATTAGTCCACAATCTAACTTCAACACCATACCAGCCTCGAAACCCCCCCCGCCCCCCCACCGGAAGACCAGGTTGAGGAGCCTGTCAAATTTGCACATCCTACCCTTCTATGTCCCCAAGGCTGGCAGTCACATCTCCCAGTCTTGACTGGCACAAGTATATGTGCCCTTTGTCGCTCTGATTCTTACACCCCTGAGTGCCACAAAGGACGGCCATTCTGCATGACATCTCCACACAGTGCCATACCAACGCGGCACTCACCCTCGTCGAGCGCAGAAGATCATTAAACCATTTGTGGCACTGGATCCAGGAGCAATGGACAATGTTATGCCCATTGACCTGGGCTGCCACCTCTGACCAGGCCTCCTTTGTGTAGTGTGGTGGCCTCCTCCTGCTATCCCACTGCATCAGAATGTCCTGTCTGAGACTCACTGCCTCCACAGGAGTGCGCAGGCGCTCGTCCGAGAACCGGGGTGGGAGGGGTGGAGGGGGTGGTGTGGTTTGGAGGCCGCCCCAGCATTGCCCTCCCGCCTTGGGTGCCCAACAGGTACTGAGGCCATAACTCCTGCAAGTTTCAAGTCTCTCCAAGACAGCTCCCTGAGGCTCCTCAGAGCCTCCTGGCAGCCTTCAGGGAGCTGCACCTATTGTTTTTAAATGCCCCTGCTGGTCCCCATTGGAACCAATGCCCATCACACTCCTGCCCCTGCCGCCAGTGCATCGCCAATGTCCCGGTGCGCTTAACGCTGGCCGGACCTTAACTGGCCAGCCAGCGTGAAATGTCGTTTGGGGTCCAACTGAGGCCGGAAGTAGAAATGGCGCGTGCGCTTGCCGATCAAGCATGCCTGACAAGCGCAATATTCAGGCCAATCTATAACAGGAATAATGACCAGATAATCTGTTCTTGTAAAGTTGCTCGAGGGCTAAATATTTCCCGGACACCTGGGATAAATCCCCTGCTCTTCTTCAGAATAGAATTTGTAAGTATTTTGTAAGTCCATCGGAGCTGGCAGAAGGGCTCTTGGTTTCACATCTCATCCAAAAGATGGCTCTCCCTCAGTACTTCACTGGAGAACTGGCTTTGAGTTTTGTGCTTAAGCCCTGAAGAGGGACTTGAACCTGGAAACTTATGACTTAAGAGCAGGACTTGGCAACTGTGCCATGGCTGGCACGCACAGATGTGTTTGCACACAGCCTGATAGCCTAAAAGTGGAGTTGATCAGCCAAAGATCAGCCATGATTGTACTGAATGGTGGAGCAGACTGGACAGGCCGTAGAGTCTACACCTGCTCCTACGCCTTGTTTTCTTGTGCTAGTCAAAGATCAAATGCAACAGCAAAAAACTCCATTACAAGCATCCAACATATTGCATTTTCCTGAGAGTGTTATCAGGAAAAATCCGACACTGAGCCACATAGGATATAATAGGACAGATGACAAAGGTAGCTTTTAAGGAGTGTCTTAAAAGAGGACAGTGAGGTAAAGAGGCAGACAGCTTTAAATTCCAGAGCTTAGGATCTCAGTGGTTGACGACACGGCCACCAACGTTAATGACCTATTTACATGGCAGAGTAGGCTTGAGGGGCTGAATGGCCTACTCCTGCTCCTTTGCGCCAGAGGTCAGGATTGGAGGAACACAAAGATCTCAGGCTACGGAGGTGAGGCCAGGGAGGCACTCAAACATAATGTTGAGAACGTCGCCGATTTTCACATCCTGACTTGTGTTAGCCGGCTTCCTCTTTCTTTTCAGGCTTCACTTTCCAACTTGCCAGTCATCCAGATCAGTATTACCTTTCTGTTTGAAAAGTAGATTGGCTGCATTTAGTGGAATGAAAGGCGTCCCTGGGGTAGGCTTTATGCTATCAGATTTGTGCACACGCCAAACGCCGTCGTGGAGAATAGGATTCCGCTTTCAGTGGAGCTGAATTTCAGCCTTGGTTAAGTCGTACAATCCCTTGCTACAGGAAGGGTGCATCCCAGAAAGAAGGCACGAGGGTGGTCAGGAAAAGGAAATATGAAGCTTTTTAAGAGGAGTTGGATGTCTGCGGCCCAGGTCAGCGTGGCTCAGTTTGAAGCCTTCCTAGGTCTGTGTGTTCAAGTCCCACTCTAGGCTGATGCCCGAATGTTGCACTGAGGGGACTCCCTTCAGTACAGTGCTTAAAATTAGGGAGATGAATGACAGAGGCTTTAAAGTAGACATTTCAAGTGTTTGCAGCATCTGTGGCATTATCAAGAGGTGTGCTAACAAATTTCTGGCAGCATTACGATTTTGAACAGAACCCTTTGTTTATAAAAAGAAAATGTATTGATTTGTGGTGTCTCAGAATGTGATACTGTTCAAGCCCCATGTCCAGAGAGAAAACAAGCTGATTTCGAGCCTTATGTCTGCTTTGCCCTTGACAAAGACAATAAAAGCAGCCTCTAGTCTATCAAAGAAGGCTGCTTTATCTCAGCTCAGCAGTTCAGCTCCCAGTGAGGGAATGAATCTACATTATAAAAACTGCCTACATTTACCAGACCTGGTGCTTAATCAGAGGTTAACTGGTGTCATACTGCTGACATTTACACTGGTGTTTTTGGAGGAGGGAGGGAGCACCTGTAAGGGTGTATTGAAGTCACATTGGAGTGGGACAGTCCCCACCATGTACACCGCTCCAGCTTATCTCAGATACCTGCTTACATCAGGCAAACGCTCTCGCAGAAGAGTGCAAATCGAATTTCTAATAAAAACAGAAAATGCTGGAAATACTCAGCAGGTCAGGCAATATCTGTGGAGAGAGAAACAGAGATAATGGCCAGAATTTCCACCCCCCCACCTCCACGGCAGATGCAGCGAGCTAATCAAACGTCCATTGTCTTTGGCGGGACCGGAATATTCCAGTCAAGGTTTCAGGTTGATGATATTGTTGAAATTTCTGCTCTCTCTCATTCACGCAACCAGTGTTCATTCACTCATTCATTTGTGCTCTGCCCAAAAGCAGATCCTTGGCACATTGTCTGCTGACGCTTCATCCTGAATGGTTTTCTTGGCAGTTCCTGTCATTGGTGGCTTGCCATTGCCTTTCAGTTACAGGGGCAGGGCATAGAGGCAGGTTCCAGGCCTGCCTCCTCATCCTGTCCTCAGGGCCAAGATAATCTATCCAGACCCAGTTCTCTGTAGCCGAGAGCAAGAGTACAAATGGCTACGTAGCCTGCCTAATGCCAGGGTTCAGGACATCTACTCTGGGCTGGAGAGGAACTTGCAGCAGGAGGAGGAGGGTCCAGTGCCCTTGGGTACACTTGGGTAGTAATGACATAGATAGGACTGGGAAAGAGGTTCTGCTCAGGGAGTATGAGCAGCTAGAGACTAAATTAAAAAGCAGACCCACAAAGGTAATAATCTCTGGATTATTACCTGAGCCACAAACAAATTGAGGTAGGGTAAATAAGATTAGGGAGATGAATGCATGGATCAAAGATTGGTGCGAGGAGAATGGGTTTCAACTCGTGGAGCACTGAGGAAAGTGGGAGCAGTCATGTTGGGATGGTCTTCACCTGAACCGTGCTGGGACCAGTGTTCTGGCGAGTCATATTACTAGGTAATAGAGAGGGCTTTAAACTAAAAAATGGGAGGAGGGAGGGAGGGATTACAGGAGGGAAGATGTGGTAGATTAAAGGGAAAGGCTGAGGCAATAGAGCAAGGTAAACAATAAGGTTAATGATAAACTGAGCGTGGCTGCTAATGATAAAGTGCATAAACTTAAGAATGCACCAGCAGATAAGGCCAGAGTTTACAAAAACAGTAAAAAGACAGAACTGAAGGCTCTATATCTGAATGTGCGTAGCATTCATAACAGATGAATTCACTGTTGAAAGAGAAATAAATATGTATGACCTGATTGGCATTACAGAGACGTGACTGCTGACCAAACCTGAATATTCAAGGGTACATGACATTTCGGAAGGACAGGAAGCTAGGAAAAGATGGTGCAGTTGCTCTGTTAATTAAAGATGACATTAGTATAATAGAGAGAGATGACCTTAATTATAATGAGCAAGATGTAAAATCAGTTTGGATGGCGATAAGAAATAGCGAAGGTAAGAAGTCACTTGTGGAAGTAGTTTATAGGCCCCCTAACAGTCGTCACACTGTAGGATAGAGTATACAGGGAGAAATAATGAGGGTTTGTAAGGAAGGTAATTCAATTATCATGAGTGATTTTAATCTTCATATAGACTGAGCAAATCAAATAGGCAAAGGTAGCCTGGAAGATGAGCTCATAGAGTTGTTTGGGGACAATTTCTTAGAGCAGCACATTCTAGAACAGGGTTGTCCAACTTTTTCGTGTGAGGAGACACATTTGAATTTTTTCCCCACTCAATGAGTGAATTTCAGAAAGATAAGGTTTGGCACAACTTTAAAGATGAATTTCAAAAAAAAAGTTGAGGCATGAAGAAAAGAAACAACTCGCTGAATAAAAAAAAACAATGTCAAAGCAATAAGCTGGTAATTTTTAAAAATCAGAAATGAATAAGGATGACCATTAGAGTAAGTGTGTGAGAGCGTGTGTGTGTGTGTGTGAGAGAGAGACTGTGTGAGTGTGTGTGTCCAGCTCACTTCCAGTCTTAGGGTGCTCACTCACACCCTCTCCCACGTGTGAGTGGGCGTGAATGTGTGCTGGTGTATGGGGGTGAGGGTGAGTGAGAATCCTGACACTGGGAGTGAGCCAGACACACACACACAAACACACACACACACACTCACTCTCGTACACACGCACATACATTCATTCACCCTCTCTCTCACATACTCATTCACTCTCTCTCTCTCGCACACACACACTGGTTCACTTTCTTTTTCACACACACTCACTTTCTCTCTCTCACAAACACACACACACTGTCTCTCTTTCTCACACACACACATACTCTCTCTCTCGCGCACACACATACACTCTCGCACATACACACACACTCTCTTTCTCTCGCACACACACTATCTCTCCAGGACGGCTATGAAAGTACCAAGACTCTCTCTCCCTGCCCTGTCTAACACTCCAGCTGTCCTGTGTCTCACTGTTGCTGCACCCTCTGCCCCACCATCTTGACTCCTGTAGCCCTTTAGGGGACTTTGTCTTTCCCGCTCTTCTCTGGCAGGTAGTCTCTCTTTCCCCAGCCCCTGGCAGGCAGTCTTTCTTCCTCCCTACCCCTAGCAGGCAGTCTGTCTTGTCCCCCAGCCGCCGTCAGCAGGAAGTCTCTCTTGCACCCTCCCCCAACCCCCTTGCAGGCAGTCTCCCTGCTCCCCTCCTTCACCACCCGGCAAGGAGTCCCTTATCCCTCCCACACTGAAAGATTCTCTTCCTCCTCAGCAGACTCACTGCTGCTGGTGTTCAGGCCTCAGGCTAAATGAAGCCACTCACCTTGACCCTGTTCACTAGTGAACCTATCAGCTGCAACCATAGGAGAGCAATGGCCTGTAATTGGAGGAGCAGACTTGGAGAAGAACTTCCAGGTGGTGGTGTTCCCATCTATCTGCTGCCCTTGTCCTTCAAGATGGTAGTGTGTTTGGAAGGTGCTGTCTAAGGAGCCTTGATCAATTCCTGCAGTGCATCTTGTGGATGGTACACGCTGCTGCTACTGTGTGACAGTGGTGGAGGGAGTGAATGTTTGTGGATGTGGTGCCAATCAAGTGGGCTGCTTTGTCCTGGATGGTGTCAAGCTTCTTGAGTGTTGTGGGAGCTGCACTCATCCAGGCAAGTAGAGAATATTCCATCACACTCCTGACTTGTGCCTTGTAGATGGCAGACAGGCTTTGGGGAGTCAGGAGGTGAGTTACCCGTCACAGAATTCTGAACCTCTGACCTGCTTTTGTAGCCATTGTATTTATATAGCTAGTCCAGTTCAGCTTCTGGTCAATGGTAACCCCCAGGATGTAGATAGTGGGGTATTCAGTGATTGTAATGCCATTGAACGTCAAGGGGCAATGGTTAGATTCTCTCTTGTTGGAGATGGTCATTGCCTGACACTTGTGTGGCGGGAATGTTACTTGCCACTTGTCAGCACAGGCCTGGATACTGTCTTGCTGCATTTGGGCATGGACTGCTTCAGTATCTGAGGAGTCATGAATGGTGCTGAACATTGCACAATCATCAGTGAACATCCCCACTTCTGACCTTATGATGGAAGGAAAGTCATTGATGAAGCAGCTGAAGATGGTTGAGCCGAGGACACTACCCTGAGGAACTCCTGCAGTGATGTCCTGGAGCTGAGATGATTGACCTCCGACAACCACAACCATCTTTCTTTATGTTATGTATGACTCCAACCAGTGGAGAGTTTTCCCCCTGATTTCCATTGACTCCAGTTTAGCTAGGGCTCCTTGACTCCACACTCGGTCAAATGCTGCCTTAATGTTCAGGGCAGTCACTCTCACCTCACCTTGAGAGTTCAGCTCTTTTGTCCATGTTTGAACCAAGACTGTAATGAGGTCAGTAGCTGAGTGGCCCTGAAGGGATCCAAACTGGGCGTCAGTGAGTAGGTTATTGCTAAGCAGGTGCTGCTTGATAGCACTGTTGATGACCTCTTCCATTACTTTACTGAAGATCGAGAGTAGACTGATGGGGTGGTAATTGGCAGGGTTGGATTTGTCCTGCTTTTTGTGTACTGGGCAATACTGGGCAATTTTCCACATAGCCGGGTAGATGCCAGTGTTGTAGCGGTACTGGAACAGCTTTGCTAGAGGCGTGGCAAGTTCTGGAGCACAAGTCTTCAGTACTATTGCCGGAATATTGTCAGGGTCCATAGCCTTTGCAGTATCCAGTGCCTTCAGCCGTTACTTGATATCATGTGGAGCGACTCAAATTGTCTGGAGACTGGCATCTTTGATGCTGGGGACCTCCGGAGGAGGCCGAGGTGGATCATCCACTTGGCACTTCTGGCTGAAGATTGTAGCAAATGCTTCAGCCTTATCTTTTGCACTGATGTGCTGGGCTCCTCCATCATTGAGGATGGGGATATTTGTGGGGCCTCCTCCCCCAGTGACTTGTTTAATTGTCCACCACCATTCACGATTAGATGTGGCAGGACTGCAGAACTTAGATCTGACCCATTGGTTGTGGGATCACTTAGCTTTGTCTATCACTTGCTGCCTATACTGTTTGGTACACAAGTAGTCCTGTGTTATAGCTTCACCAGGTTGACACCTCATTTTTAGTTATGCCTGCTGCTGCTCCTGGCATGCCCTCCTGCACTCTTCTTTGAACCAGTGTTGATCCCCTGGCTTGATGGTAATGGTAGAGTGGGAGTTATGCCGGGCCATGAGGTTACAGATTGTGTTCAAGTACAATTCTGCTGCTGCTGATCCCAGAAGGCAGTGGAGGCTGGGTCATTAATATTTTTAAGGCTGAGTTAGATTGATTCTTTATTAACCTGGGAGTCAAAGGTTATAAGGGGTTAAATGGAAAGTGGAGCTGAAGCCACAATCAGATCAGCCATGACCTTATCAAATGGCAGAGCAGGTTTGAAGGGCTGCATAGCTTACTCCTGTTCCTACTTCGTATGTTCACATGCCTTAGCTGAGACGGGAATTAACCTGCGCTGTTGATGTTATTCTGAGCCACATGCTGGCCATCTAGCCAACTGAGCTAACTTCCCCCCCAAAGCAAGTATAAACCTCTGCAATGTCAATTACAAAGGTGCTGCTTAAACTACTTTAAGTGCTTCAACTATTTCAGGCAAGTTCAAGCAGCTGTTTGCACAGTCGCTTTCTTTGCAATCACACTCAGGCACCATTTGACAATTGTGTTTGACCAAGAGATGAGCTTCAATCTCATATTTGTACCATCACCAAGGCTATATCTACCTCTGTAACATGACCCAACTTTACCCCAGTCTCAATTCATCTACTGTTGAAACCCTCATTCATGCCTTCGTTGCCTTGACTATTTCAACACACTCCTAGCTGGTCTCCCACATTCTGTCGTCATTAAACTTGAGGTCATCCAAAAATCTGCTGCTGCACATGTCTCAACTCGTAGCAAGTTCCCTCATCATCCCTGTGTTCCCTGACAATTACTGGCTCGCCTTTAGGCAATACTCAATTTTAAAATGGTCATTCTTGTTTTCAAATCCCTTCAAGACCTGCCCCTCCCTATCTCTGTCATCTCTCCCAGTCACACAACCCAGATATCTGGCCTCTTTTGCATACTCTATTCGGTACATCTCCACCATTGATGGCTGCGCTTTCAGCTGCCAACTCCCCAAGGTCTCCTTAAAACCCTCTACCTCTCTAACTCACTTTCCTCCTTTAAAACACTCCTTAAAACCTAACTCATTGACCAAGCTTTTGGACATCTGACCTAATATCTCCTTACATGGTATCATAGTTTTGTTATGAACAACATATAAGTTTAAGTTGAATTTATATGTGTGTTGAGAAAGGTAAAAATGGTTTCAGTTTCACTTAGGTTTTGTTTATGAACCTTAGTTCCTCGGTGTCTGGATAGACTTGTGACTAAAAGGTCAGGTCTTTTGGGTTTCTTTGTAGATGTACACTTTTTATGAGGTCTTACAACCCCTGAAGTTAAAGAGATGGGTTAAAAGGGGTTGAAAGTTCAGTGATTCTGGAAAAAGAACACAAAGTATAAAAAGCTTTACTATTGCCTAGCGACAGTGATCCAGTGACACAGACACAGGAGATGAAAGGGAGGGATTCAATGTGTGTGTCCGAGGGAGAAGACAGGAATTTGAAGCTCCCTGAGAAGAAAAACTGCAAAGCTAGTGTGACAGTAGTTAACTGAATAATCAATTATGGGACTCAGTAAAGTGATCAGTTTAGTGGAGGTGCTACTGGAAGACTGAGTTTAGGGATCTCATTTGTTCGCTCTGCAGGTGAAGAAACACTGAGTTTATAGTGCGGTTTTTGGGTGTCTCAGGGAGAGATACAAGTTGGATGAGAAGCATCAAGTGAATGCTCAGGAATTCACCAGAAGAAAACCGTTTGCAACTGTGCCAGTCCCAAACGAGAAGCCTTTGTGTCAATCTAGTGGTAACTCTTCACTGGTTTATGTGTGTGTAAAGATATTTCTGGGGTAAAGGAATAGTGGGAATTTGAATCATCTTCTTGTGTTTGTATTGAGATCTTTCCAACATTTTTCTCTGGTGTAATATAGTTCACTTTTCTTATTTTAATAAATGTTTTATTCTTTGTATTAAATGTTCAACAGCAGACTCCTGTGAATTTGTTTCCTCCACTATTTTCTGACAAAATAGGTTAGGATCTATTAAGACAGGTTTCACTCTGGGATCTGACTTGCCTGGTATCAGCAGCAGCTTGGATTGTAACGCTTTGTTTTAGAATGCTCTTTGTGAAGCAGCTTGGGACGCTTCATTCCATTAAAGACACTACTTAAATATAAGTTGTAGTTGTCAAAACTGAGGTTTAAAGTTTAACTTGCTGGCACTTTGCTTGAAGTACTTGCTGATACTTGCTGAACAGCCTGCACTAACTTTTTGTCCTGCCAGCCCATATTGCCCACCAGCTCCAGGATCTTGGTTGTCAGACAATCAAGAACCTTCTCCAACCCTGGGGCAAAATGTCTTTCATTCAATAGAAAGAAGGCTGAACTATCCAAATCAACTGTGAATAGTGTTTTGGCGTAATTGTAGCTGTCCGTTAGGGGTAAGGCTGCCAACCTTCCAGGAGTCTCCAGGAATTGAAGATCAATCTCCAGGACACTGCTGTGTGCAACCCTGGAGAAAAACCATCGGGATATTAAAAAGATATATTTTTAAAAAATTTTCTTTGAACATTTCTCTTTACCAGATGTGAAAATATTGAAGATGGGGAAATAAAATGGTTGACTGGCTGACAGTAAAACATCATCCAATTGGGTAATGAATCTTTTTGCTTTCCAATTGGCGTGGGAAGGCAGTGTGTCAGAAAGATGGATGTGTTGACCAACTAATGGCTAAAGCATGGGGGCAAGATATGTGAAGAAATTTCCAGGAATACAGGGCACAATGGAATCACAATGTAAGCTTAACATAGTCCTATTAGAAGTATGAATTAAATGGTACAATTTTAGAGGGAGTGCAGAAACAGAGAGGCTTGGGGTTCATACACACAAACCTTTGAATGTGGTGCAAAAAGTAGCTAAAACTTTCTAAAAAGATCATATACGGGATCCTCCTTTTTATAAATAGAGCACAAAAGCAAGGGAGTTATATTGTACTTTTAGAAAGTCAAGCCTCAGCTGGAATATTGTGTCCAGTTCTTTTTTTTTAATTCTTTCACGGGATGTGGGTGTCGCTGGCTAGGCCAGCATTTATTGCCCATCCCTAGTTGCCCTTGAGAAGGTGGTGGTGAGCTGCCTTCCTGAACTACTGTAGTCCATGTGATGTAGGTACACCCACAGTGCTGTTAGGAAATAGTTCCAGGATTTTGACCCAGCGACAGTGAAGGGACGGTGATATATTTCCAAGTCGGGATAGTGAGTGACTTAGAGGAGAACTTCCAGGTGGTGGTGTCCCCATCTATCTGCTGCCCTTGTCCTTCAAGATGGTCGTGGGTTTGGAAGGTGCTGTGTAAGGAGCCTTGGTGAATTCCTGCAGTGCATCTTGTAGATGGTACACACTGCTGCTATTGTGCATCGATGGTGGAGGGAGTGAATGTTTGTTGATATGGTACTAATCAAGTGGGCTGCTTTGTCCTGGGTGGTGTCCAGCTTCTTGAGTGTTGTAGGAGCTGCACTCATCCAGGCAAGTGGGGAGTATTCCATCACATTCCTGACTTGTGCATTGTGGATGGTGGATAGGCTTTGAGGAGTCAGGAGGTGAGTTACTCGTCACACAATTCCTAGCCTCTGACCTGCTCTTGTAGCCACAGTATTTATCTGGCTAGTCCAGTTTATTTTCTGGTCAATGGTAACCCCCAGGATGTTGATAGTGGGGGATTCAGTGATGTTAATGCCATTGAACATCAAGGGGCGATGGTTGGATTCTCTCTTGTTGGAGATGGTCATTGCCTGGCACTTGTGTGGCACGAATGTTACTTGCCACTTCTCAGCCCAGGCCTGGATATTGTCCAGGTCTTGCTGCATTTGGACATGGACTGCTTCAGTATCTGAGGAGTTAGGAATGGTGCTGAATATTGTGCCATCATCAGTGAACATCCCCACTTCTGACCTTATGACGGAAGGAAGGTCAATGATGAAGCAACTGAAGGTGGTTGGGCTGAGGACACTACCCTGAGGGACTCCTGCAGTGATGTCCTGGAGCTGAGATGACTGACCTCCAACAACAACAACCATCTCCCTTTGTGCTAGGTATGACTCCAACCAGCGAAGAGTTTTCTCCCAGATTCCCATTGACTCCAGTTTTGCTAGGGCTCCTTGATGCCACACGCAGTCAAATGCTGCCTTGATGTCAAGAGCAGTCACTCTCACCTCACCTCGGGAGTTCAGCTCTTTTGTCCATGTTTGAACCAAGGCTGTAATGAGGTCAGAAGCTGAGTGGCCCTGGCGGAACCCAAACTGGGCATCAGTGAGCAGGTTATTGCTAAGCAGGTGCCGCTTGATAGCACTGTTGATGACCCCTTCCATTACTTTTCTGAATATTGAGCTATCGCCTTTGCAGTGTCCAGTACCTTCAGCCGTTTCTTGATATCATATGGAGTGAATGAAATTGGCTGAAAACTGGCATCTGTGATGCTGGGGATCTCCGGAGGAAGCTGAGTTGGATCATCAACTCGGCACTTCTGGCTGAAGATTGTTGCGAATGCTTCAGCCTTATCTTTTGCACTGATGTGCTGGGCTCCTCCATCAATGAGGATAAGGATACTTGTGGAGTCTCCTCCTCCAGTGAGTTGTTTAATTGTCCACCACCATTCACGATTGTATGTGGCAGGACTGCAGAGCTTAGATCTGATCCGTTGGTTGTGGGATCGCTTAGCTCTGTCTATCACTTGCTGCTTATGCTGTTTGTTATGCAAGTAGTCCCATGTTATAGCTTCACCTGGTTGAAACCTCATTTTTAGCTATGCCTGGTGCTGCTCTTCGAATGCCCTCCTGCACTCTTCATTGAACCAGGGTTGATCCCCTGGCTTGTTGGTAATGGTAGAATGGGGGATATGCCGGGCCATGAGGTTACAGATTGTGTTCGAGTTCAATTCTACTGCTGCTGATGGCCCACAGTGCTTCATGGATGCCCAGTCTTGAGTTGCTAGACCTGTTCGAAATCTATCCCAATTAGCACAGTGGTAGTGCCACACAACACGATGGAGGGTATCCTCAATGTGAAGGCGGGACTTCGTCTCCATAATGACTGTGCGATTATGCCTACCAATACTGTCATGGACAGATGCATCTGCGGCAGGCAGGTTGGTGAGGAGGAGGTCAAGTATGCGTTTTCCTCTTGTTGGTTCCCGCACCACTGCCTCAGACCCAGTCTAGCAGCTATGTCTTGGCCAGCTCGGTCAGTAGTGGTGCTACCAAGCCACTCTTGGTGATGGACATTGAAGTCCCCCACCCAGAGTACATTCTGCCCCCTTGCCACCACTCAGTGCTTCCTCCAAGTGATGTTCACCATGGAGGAGCACTGACTCATCAGCTGAGGGAGGGAGGTACATGGTAATCAGCAGGAGGTTTCCTTGCCCACGTTTGACCTGATGCCATGAGACCTATGGAGTCCGGAGTCGATGTTGAGGACTCCCAGGGGAACTCCCTCCCGACTGAATACCACTGTGCCGCCACCTCTGCTGGGTCTGTCTTGCCAGTGGGACAGGACATACCCAGGGATGGTGATGATGGAGTCTGGGACATTATCTGTAAGGTATGATTCCATGAGGATGACAATGCTTGACCAGTCTGTGAGACAGCTCTCCCAATTTTGGAACTAGCCCCCAGGTGTTAGTGAGGAGGACTTTGCAGGGTCGACAGGGCTGCAATTTCCGTTGTCGTTTCCGGTGCCTAGATCGATGCCAGGTGGTCCGTCCAGTTTCATTCCTTTTTTGTGTCTTTGTACCATCTTATTACATCCGGGTGGCTTGCTAGGCCATTTCAGAGGGCATTTAAGAGTCAACCACATTGCTGTGAGTTTGGAATCACATGCAGGCCAGACCAGGTAAGGATGGCAGATTTCCTTCCCAAAAGGACATTAGTGAACCAGATGGGCATTTACAACAATCAGCAATGGTTCCATGGTCATCATTAGACTTTTAATTCCAAATTTTTATTGAAATCAAATTCCACCATCTGCCGTGGCGGGATTCAAGCCCGGGCCCCCAGAGCATTACCCTGGGTCTCTGGATTACTAGTCCAGTGACAATACCACAATACACCTCCGCCTCCCCTTATCATTTTCAGAAGGATGTCAAGGCATTCGAATGGGTGCAGAAGAGATTTACCAGAATAACGTCTGGCCTGAGGGACTTCAGTTCGGTGGTGAGACTGGAGAAGTTGCATTGTTCCCCTTTGTGCAGAGAAGGTTGAAAGAAGACTTGATAGATGCACTCACAATCATGAGGAGCTTCGGTAGAGTAGATAGGGAGAAACTGTTTGCAGTGGCAGAAGCTTGGTAACCAGAGGACACAGATTGAAGATAATCGATAAAAGAAGCAGAGGGGAGATACGGAGAACTCTCTTGTGCAGCAAGTTGTTGTGATCAGGAATGCACTGTCTGACAGGATGGTGGAAGCAGATTCAATAGTAACTTTAAAAAAGGAATTGGATCAATACTTGAAAAGGAAAACTTTGCAGAGCTATGGGGAAAGTGCAGTGGAATGAGTTAATTGGATTGTTTGTTTTAAAGAGCTGGCACATGCACTATGGGCCAAATGGCTGCCTGCTGTGCTGTAAGGTTCTCAGATTCTATAACCTTACACAAAATTATTGACCAGTACAGCACCATTTGTTTCAATTGATTTTCCGTGGCCGGGATTTTCCATGCCCGCTGCCGTTGGGCATGTTCGGACAATATGGCGCAATTGGTTTCACGACATCTGCATATCATTATTGGGCCAGCCTGTCAGAATCGTTCCCCCACCCCTCCCCGCCCCCCGCTGGATCATCCGCCCACATCAGTGGGAAAACACACCGACGTGTTTCACAACAGCGTATATAAGGCGTGCACTTGGCGGGCTGCACTTCACCTGGCACTCACAGTCATCAGCGCCAGGCTTCACAGGCAGCGCCACATCACCTTTAGAGGGGGCTCACGGGCAGGTCTCTACCTACCAGACCAGCCATAAGGTGGGGCTGACTTTTCAATGGCTGTAGGGCTAGGGCTTGCTTGGGGAATGGGGAGAAGCGCCCTCAGGCAAAGGGAAGAGGCTGCAGGATGAGGACTGTACTGGGAAAGGGGGGTATCCCAGGGTGTGTGTGTGGGGGCACATGTCGATTTGTACAAGTGGCCTCAAGATAGTGAGGGCTGAGGAGCCAATCTCCAGAGGAGATGAGGCCAGATGGACATGTGAAGATATGTGTGTGAGAATGGGTGGTGATGTCCCTTGAGCTGGCAGTGACTGAGATGCCAGTGAATGTGTGACGGGCTTGAGTGTGTGAGTTTAGAGTGATGAGATTATTGACATACCCTAGCTGCATGGATGGGATCATTCATCCTCTATCTGAATTGGGTAGCCAACCTCTTCTGTGCAGCATTGGCACTGATCCCCACTGCCATTGCCTACCAAGCTGGAGTGGTAATGTAGCTGCCCCTCCTGCGGCCAGACAGAAAGGTGCCTGAGGGCCGCAGTCTTTTTGCCTTTCGGGGCCATGTCTTCCTTGCTGCAGTCCTGGGCTGGAAGCACTGAGCGTGGCTGTGCTTTAAATGTGATGCCTGGCGTGATGAAGTGGCAAAGGGATGGCATGGCAGACGAATTGGAGCCTGCCCGCCATTGAAACGACATGTTTCCCAGGAATGCCTAATTAATGTGGTGGGTTCGGGGTGATACGGCGTGAAAAGCTGCCATTGCTGCCGGAGGGTAAAGCGTTGATTTTCTCGCCCGCCACCACACTTAGTGCAAATCTGGGACCACTCCACCCAATGTCTAAAGCTCGAGCAAAGTGTAGCTACTTCTGATATTTTAGGTTGATCTGGATATTTCAAAAAACTCCACCAGCAAACTTCCAACATCCAGTTTTGAATTTGGAGACTTCTCATAAATTATGGATAATGAGCTTGGGAAATTCTATCAGCAGTAACCAAAACCCTGTGGAAATTAATGGTATCTTCAAATGCAGATTGAAGTAACTATAAACCTGGCATTCAATTCAAGCGTTTGAAGAAAAAGTCTATCCAAGGATTATTGCATGCATAACGGAGACCGTGACACACATACCCTCATGCATCTCCGCCAAATCCTCCCACACATCTCGCTGGACTTCCAGCATCTGCCGCCTAATGGACGTCTCCAGAGGCTCATCATCAGCCTTCCACTGAAGTCCTCTGACTGCCGGCGCCCTCTGGGCACTCTCTGCCTCCGCCTGCACCTCAAGCGAGTGTGGTGCCCTCACCAATGTGCACCAAGTTACTAGCCACCAAACTAATGCCCACTGAGGTGCTAGTATCTGTGCTGGTGCCTGCTTCAGAGAGCGGGTGTGACACAGGTGCAACAGAAGCTGGGTGATCCTCCGGCTCTTCAGGGTCCACAAAGTGAACGCCTGCTGGCGAACCAAAGAAGTAGAAATAGGGCATGTCATTATTTAAAGTCATCACACTGTCACTGTGCGTGCAAGGTACACTGGTGAGACAATGGGGATTTGCATCACGGCGCCATTGTCTTCGAATGATCAATGGGTTCTCCAGGTTCGAGGCTCCCATCAATGAAGAGACTAGCCTAGAATGGTTGCCCAGTCCGAAACTCTCACCTCTGTGCACTGCGCTCTTACCTTCGTCTGGCACCCCCCTCCTCTCCATGCCCGGCTGTATGGGAGCATGCCGGCTCTCCAGCTCCAGGGCATCTTACTCGAACCTGCTGAGCAGCAGGAGGTTGGGTTGCCCTCTACCTGTACGTGCCCTCTCTGCCTGGTTATGGCTTGTCTTCTCCTGAGAACACAAAGGAGCATTGATGAGTCCACTCTCTACCTGCAGCGCCACTACAGCCTAGCCAACCCCAGCTGAGGAACACCTGGCAGGGCACATCTGAGTTGTGGCCCTCGAGCCGCAAGGCACTCAGTGCAAGCAGCCAGGGCTCACCCACTTGGCCAACTCCACCGTCATTGCCAGTGGACACTCAGACTCTAGCACCCCTGAGGTCCACAGGGGGACGGCCACACCCTAACACTTCTGCACACTGACCCACGCCAACACGGTACTCACTCTTCCTGAGCGCAGCAGGTCATTGAAACGCTTCTGGCACTGTACCCATGTGCATCGCACCACTTCATGGCTGCTCACCAGCACTGCCACCTCCCCCCAGGCCCTCTTGGTGAGGTGCAGTGGCCTCCTCCTTCCACCTCTGGGGACAAGGGTGTCCCTCCTGGCAGCTACTTCCTCCAGGAGGATGGAGAGATGCTTGTTGGAAAAGCTGGGGGCCCAGTGCCCACCCGCCTGCTGCCTCCAGCCACACTTAACTCCATAACTTCGGTTTGGGAACGCAGAAGAGACATCCTTCGGTGGCAGCCTTCCAGGAGCTACCTCGGCCGCTTTTAAACAGGCCCCCACCCCCCCTCGGTCCTTTCCGACCAGTGCAGAGCCACGTTTCACGCTGGGCGGGCCTTAATGAAGAAGTATTTGGATGTGCAGTTGCGATGCCATGGCATACAAGGCTATGGGGCTAGTGCTGGAAAATGGGATTAGAATAGTTAGGTACTTGTTTGACCGGCACAGACTCGATGGGCCGAAGGGCCTTTTCCTGTGCTGTAGGCCTCTATGACTCAATGACTTAATTGGCCCACCAGCGTGAAATCGCAGTTGGGGGCTGATCGCGGGCGGCGAACTGTTTCCCAGCTGCTCCCAGACCCGCCCATCATGCCCGCCCGATGACCTCAAAATCCTGCCCATTGAACGATTTTGATGAGAGTAAGGTTTTTCCATTAGACTCAGCCATCAAGTAGCAACATTACCAGTGGTGGAGAGTGCATGGCTTTATCGAGGAACATAGGAACAGGAGGAGGCCATTCAGTCCCTTAAGCCTGTTTCACCAATCAATTGTATCATGACCGATCTGTATCTTGACTCCATTTTCCTGCCTTAGTTCGGCAACTCTTAACACCCTTGCCAGACAAGAATCGATCAATGTCAGCTTTGAAATTTTCAATTGATCCCCCAGCCTCAACAGCTTTCCAGGAGAAAGTTCCGGATTTCCACTGCCCTTTGTATGAAGAAATGCTTCATGACATCACTCCTGAATGGTCCAGCTCTAATTTTGAGGTTATGTCCCCTTGTTCTGGACTTTCCCACCAGAAGGAAATAGGTAGATAGAGAGAAACTGTCAAATCCCTTAAACATGGTAAAACACCACAGTTAAATCATCCCTTAATCTTCTACAAGCCTAGTCACTGCAGTCTGTTGTTATAATTTAATCCTTGTTAGCCCCAGTATTATTCTGATAAACCCACTCTGAAGTCGATATATCCTTCCTGAGGTGCTGTGCCTAGAACTGAACACAGTTTAGAGGTGGCCTAGTTTGCTGAGGCAGAACATCTGGTCAGCAGGCCCCTGTCTACCTGGACAGAGGAAGCAATGAAATTCGCCCAGAGAAAAAATCAATTGCAGAATGTCCTCGCATCCTGCAATAAGATTGTCTCACAAATTTGTCGCAATGCTTTAAAACAGAAAGTGCCTGAGACGTGTATTTCGGTCAGTGCTACAGAGGGCAATTTACTTTGTGACAGGCAAAAGCTGCTTCAAGTTCAAATGAGCTTCAACTGATTGGCAATTATTTTGTCCCTTTCCTGGATTCCTCATCTAAATTTCGCGTC
Organism: Cetorhinus maximus; assembly: GCF_964194155.1. Classification (NCBI taxonomy): domain Eukaryota; kingdom Metazoa; phylum Chordata; class Chondrichthyes; order Lamniformes; family Cetorhinidae; genus Cetorhinus; species Cetorhinus maximus. Next base: position 13,165,330 of record NC_135895.1, on the reverse strand, counting down.
CAATTAGCCAAACAGTAGGGAGGCACAATTACACATCATTAGTAGCGGTTTTGTGTTATGAGGAGTGGCTGCTTCATTTCTGTTGTCACATTTATCCAGTGAGTTATCACCTTGAATCCTCACAAAGCCCTTTACATAGTCAGTTACATTGGAAGAGGCAGTGCCCGCTGTTATGTGGCAAACCCCTATGGCAGCAGATTCACGTTAGTAGCGATTCACAAACGGCAAGAGAAAGAAAGACTTGCATTTATACGGCAGCTTTCACAACCTCGGGGTGTCCTAATGTGTTTTACAGTCAATTAAGCACTTTTGAAGTGTGATAATTTGTAATAGGGGGAGTGTAGCAACCAATTTGCACACAGCAAGCTCCCACAAAGAGCTGTGAGGTACATGGCCGATTGATCTGTTGCTGTGATTGTAGTACAGGGATAGGATAGTTGCAGGAGTAGCAGACGACACTCTCTCAGACACGCTGCAAGTGAAGGAAGATCTGACCCTCGAGAAAGCTATCCAGATTGTCAGGCAGTCTGAACTCGGTGTGCAGCAACAGGTCCATTTTAAGAGGAGAAAGTAAACTGTGGTACAAAGGAAACCCCACAGTCCTGTTAGTTAAACAGCGCAGAAACAGGGACACTCCAGGCCAAGGGAAGCAATATCCTAACCAACCAGTGGAGCGACCATGTCAGTGCTGTGGAGCAACGCGCCCCCTACAGGCGAGATCAATGTTCTGCAATTTCAGCCCAACGCTTTCAATATAACAGAACTGGACACTTTGGCAAACTGTGCAAGACCAAAACATCTAAACCGTGGCTGAAAGACCTCTGGGTCTGAACAACAGACACCTCACTCCATGGGCCTGGGTGAATCTGACTTCTGGTCATAGGCGCGATTCTGGAACCATTAAGGTATGGCAGGAAACAAATCTTCGAGCTGATTTATGTCATCTGTAACCAGTCTTTTTCTCTCTTGAGCAGAGATGCCTGTGTAGCCCTGAATCTCTCAGAAAGGCAGAAAATGTCAAGACTGTCGTAAATTATACGGAACTGCAAGTGCCTGAGAGCTCCAACAAGAAAGGGTATCCTGACTGGGACTTTGGTTCTGAACTGCCTTCTCTCTTTGCAGAGCAGGTCTGTCCATTTTCATTACAAGTGCTAGAAAGTCCTCATTGGCCAGGCCAGCCAACCACTCAGATGGTTACCACGACGCCTCCAGTGGAGGTTAGACAGGAGAGCAACCAACAACTAGGAGAGCTTCTACCTCCAGCTCTGATAACTGTTGATGAAGTCAACACTGTGACCACAGAGCAAATGCTGCAACTCCCAGCCAGCATGACAGTGCCACAGACAATACTGGAGCCACGTAGCAGTGGTCCATTGCCGACAGCACACCACACTGTCAAACGCAACGGTGAGCTTACTGAAAAACCACATCCTCATGACAGGAACGACCATCTTCTGTCACAAAGGACATTGCGACGATGCACATGATGAAGAAAGAAGAGGAAAAAAAACGACATGGAGGTGAACACAACATTCATCTACCCCACGAAAAACAGGACGGAACAACAATCACCTATCACCACAACCGCCGAATCGATAAAGAGTGGTTTAATACCGAGGAATGGAGGAAGAGGATAAAAAGATATCTGGATGCCAGAACAACCTTCAAATCAACAGGGTTTACTTGCAACGACAGAGCCTGCCGCTCCTCCAACAGTAGTGCGAATGAGATATGGAAGGGTTATGAGGTCTCCAGACCACCTGAATCTATGAACTCAGAGACTTGAAGGGGGGAGATGGGGTAATAATAACAAGGTAAGTATAAGGGGTAAACCAGAATAACTTGAAATACATTGGATACAGACTAGGGGGGGAGGTGTAGTATAACAGTCTGGCACAAATAGGGTTCATGTGGGACTGAGTACAGTACCACCCACAGTGATGTAAGAGAACACTTGACCCACACCTAGGGGTCAGTCTAGTGATGGACAGAGACATGTGCACAGGCAAGCATGGAGGCAGCTCCTTGCTTGTACCCTTTTGTACATAGTTCTTGTAGTTAATAAATACATACAGTTAGCCTACTTAAGAATACAAAGGCTTCATTGAGACCTACTGAACGGTATCCAACACCCTAAAACAGTGATGTTGGTTGAGGGATATATTGGCCAGGACACCTTGCAGAACTCCTCTTCCTCAGAATATTGTCATAGAACATTTATGTCCATGTGGGAGGGCACTCAGGACCTCAGTTTAACATCTCATCCATGTTGTACTCACTGTAGAAGCTGAGGATGATTGTTTTAACTTGGGCCTAGGCGACATCTGTAGACATAAGGGGAACATCTTACAGTTGTTTAATAGCAAAAGAGCACACTCCAAATTAACAGCCTATATCTCATGCCTTTGACAGCTATAATACATTGGTTAAAAAATTATCAAGTTTCCCATATTGCGAATAAAAGTCACACAAAATGTTACTTGCAAAAGAATGGCTGCATAGGAAAGGGCCTTTTATCCTCCACTATTTAGAAATTTCTAGATTCAGTTACATAGAAGCAAGAGAAGGCCATTCAGCCCCACAAGCCTGTTCAAGCATTCGATTAGGTCACGGCTGATCTCAGTCAGCCTTCGCTCCATGACCTTTAATGCCTTTGCCAAACATTCCTGAGGTATAGGGGGGTTGCTGGTCCAAACTTGTGGAGTCTCCCATCGGTGCCTGCCCAAACCTGAGAATGAAGTTGTTGCCACGTTCGGGGCAATGCCCAACCCTTGAGAGGGGGCACTATGATGCAGGAGGTAATCGGTGACCAGCCAGCAATAATTATCCTCGCCCTCCCACACTTTAGGGCCTTTGGTAGCCCCATCAACCTCTGGCATCTAGAACCTCTTTCCGTAGGCTTAGGTTCCATTGAATGAGTGAAGAGGCAGATTGGATGCAAATTCCCATAAAGTCTGGATCTTTCCTTGATATGCGCCCGCCCACCCCCCCATCCCCCCACCCCCTCCACCCCCCCATCCCACCCCACCCCCTACCCCCCCGCCCCCCCCATCACCCCCCACCCCCCCAACACCCCCCCACCACCCATCCCCTACCCCCCCCATCCCCTGGGACCGAATTCCACCATAACTAGGGATCATCCCAATTCTTGACTTTCTCCTGGCCTCACCCCCAGCTCCAAAAATTTTGTGGCCACTGGCCCCACTTCCCCAAGGGTTTAAAAGTCAAATTCAATCCGTTTGTGAGTAAGTATTCTGAAATTCCGATGCTGGGGCTGGGATCTCTCCACCCGGGATTGGCTGCCTCACGGATATGTTTGTTGTTATTCGGCATTGTCCCATGGCTGGACGGAGATCTGACAATGGGGCTGGATTGCCCTTCCTGGCAATCCCTAATTAAGATAAGCAGGAGGCAGCACAATAGAAAAGGGGACATCGATCCCTATCAGAAGCACTTACTAGCAGAATTCTTTTATAATCAATCAGTACCTTCCTTTCAGCATGCAAATCCCCTATCAGTGATTCCATTCCTGGCTTGAGCTCATTACCGTTTAACTATGCAAGTTCAGTGGAAGGTTTAATCCACTAAGCTGCAACCAGTTTCTTTTAAGTTCCTTCCCATATTCTATGAGGCATCAATATTAACTCAACTGATAACCCTCTCACTTCTTAGTGAGAAGGTTCAAATCCCACACCAGAGACCTCAGTACAAAATCCAGGCTGAGTTTCCAGTGCACTACTGAGGGAATGCTGCACTGTCAGAGATGCATGGGAACACTGCCACCTGCAAGTTCCCCTTCAAGCCACTCACCAACCTGACTCATCTTCACGCCGTTCCTTCACTGTCACTGGGTCAAAATCCTAGAACTCCCTACCTAACTGTAGATGTACCTACACCATGTGGACTGCAGCGGCTCAAGAAGGCAGCTCACCATCACCTTCTCAAGGGCAACTCGGGATGGGCAATAAATGCCGGCCTTACCAGCAACGCCCATACCCTGTGAATGAATAAATAAAAAAAAGACAAGGTAACATTCTCCAGAAAGCTAGTTAATGAAGGATAGAACTGGAGCCAGTATTTACTTAGTCTACATTTATTTACAATGTTAAACTTTACAAGTATATTCCTCCTAACTCAACCCCTCCACAGTTTCAATAAATGTCTCTTTATATGTGCTGACGTGAAACCCAATTAATGCCCACCACCTGCATACAATTAAACACGATTAATATACCATTAATGTGAGGTGTTAAAACAAGGCATCGTATGTCTTTGTGGGTGGATGTAGAATATCCCATGATACTATTTCAATGAAGAGCAGGGAAGTTCTCCCTGATGTTTTGGTTAATATTTATCTTAATATTTATTAATATTTAATATTTATTTCTCAACCAACATCACTAAAACAGATTACCTGATCAGAATCTCATTAATGTTTGTGGGAGCTTGTTGTGCACAAATTGGTTCCATGTTTCCTGCATTAGCAACAGTGACTGTGTTTCAAAAGTGCTTCATTGCCTGTGTTTTGGGATGTCCTGAGGGTTGTGAAAGGCGCTATGTAAATGCAGGTCTTTCCTCCTTTCTTTGGCTGTTAAGAGAGTGGACCAGCCTTTCCCTGAACTTTACCAAGACTCCTTTAATAGCAAGGAAATGTATAAATGGGCCAGGTTAACTTAATGATTTCCCCTCCTTTCTGCCTCTCTAGTTCATTATCTTCTGAAAATACCTTCCCTCAAACAGAATTAGGACCTGACAGAATGAGTGATTGCGGTCTGTGAATTCATTTGAAGCCATGTCCTCCTATTAATGATGTGTGTCAGCTTGGCTCAGTTGCCACAACACTTGTCCCTGGGTTATTAATAGCAACCAATCCCTGAGAAAGTGCTGCATTTTCAAAGGCGCTGTCCTTTAGGTGAGACATTCTGCCAATGTCCAGCTGTGATTGCATCAAAACCAACATGGCCTCAGGGGTCAGGGTCATGTCTGCGATTCACGGGGATTGGGAGGGTGAGAGATCAGGGGGATTGTTGGAAGTGGTGACAATGGGGAGGAGGCAGTAATGGGCAGTGCCAATGACACTGATTGGTCCTTTATATTGGGGTCCGGAGGAACATTCCTGCTCCACCTGATGTCACACTCATGTGACCTGTACCTTGGTTGGGCCTGCAAGAAGGCAACTCCTAGGCCTGATTGCTTCATGGCCAAGACAGTATCTCAGAACAGGCATTAGATTCCCCACATTTGCTTACACAGATGTGCCTTTGCCTGTTTCAGATGTAAGCAAAGGATGTTTATTTTAGTCGTAACCCAATGTGGCAGGCGGCACAGTTCCAGAAATGTGCGTGTGCTCCTGTCTGCCACCCTTGTGGCTTTAGTGGTCTGAGCGGCAACTGGAAAATGGACCATATTCTTAGCCTTGGGCTCTAGGTTGCTAACCCAGTGCTATAATCACGAGGCCACTGCACCCATTTGGGGAACAAAATTCAAGGGCCCACCCCCCCTATTCTTAAGCATTGTCCAGCGCCCAGCTGCCCCTAGTTGAGAACACGTAAAGGGTATGGCTATCGGGTGAGGGAGGCATTGGGCTTCCCACCCAAGTCAAGTTACCCACTGGCACTTGTTAATTAAGGCTGGCACGCAAATTATGGGCACTTGCACATGGAACCCGAGGACAACCAGCACCTGCGGAATGCTGAGGGTTGACCATTTCAAGGGAAAGCAGGGGAGACAAAAGGGGGACAAAGAGAAAGAGGAGATTGGACTAGCAAAGGATACATCGGGCAAAATAATACAGGGGAGTTGGGGCGGTGGGTATGGTGTGGCTGGCACATCACCCTGGAAACAATGACGGCGTGCTGACCTGCCCCACTGCGGGGGTCATCGATGAGGGCCGAGTGGGACTGATGCCCCTCATTGGGGCAGAGTCCCGCTCTCTGGAGCTGCCAGCTAATCCGATTGGCCGGCAGCTCCATCAGCCCTGGCAGCGCCAGGAAGGCCTCGGTGGTGGCTGCCGGTACTGCAGGTGATGACCGGACCCCCCCCACCAAGGCTTTGGATCCCCGTAGCAGGTAAGTCCGGACTCTTGGGCCGGGGGTTTTGGGAAGATTAGGGAGAGGGGCAGTAGTGGGGTAAGGGGTGGATGTAAGGGAGGGGGCGGGTGAGAAGAAATGGGGGGCTGGTGTCCAGTCTATGAGAGGCTGTCCCACGATCAGCAAAGGGCAGCCCCTGAAGAACGACACCCCCCCCTCCCCCTTCACTTCCTCCCCACCCTTTAAACATTTCAGATTTAAAATCAGCCTCCCTGCTCCTGCCCTGCTGCCTGCCCCAAATGTAAATCTGGTGTGGGCAGCGTATTATCAGGGTCAGTTAGGCTTGATAACAAGCCTAACTGACCCATAAATGGTCATTTTAATATGACGGGCAGGCTGCTAATTTTGATGCCTGCCCATCCCCCATTTTATAGGAGTGAGCTCACGGTGGGGGGGGGGGGTGGGAGTGGGTGTTGGGCAGGCAGTGGGATGGGCACCCACCCTATTTTACGAGCCCCCACTATCCCCACACCTCCCCCCCGCCCCCACCACCACAAGAAACACACCCGCCAGGGGCATGTAAAATTCATCTCATCGAGCAAGGCTGCAGCCACATCTATAAAAGTGTGGCCCACAAAGAAAAGAGCAAATGAGTTATTGGGACTGACATCAAGCTTCTTTCAGTCCGAGTCTTGCATTCACAGCCAGAGCTAACTTTGCCCAGCCAGACTCTGCAATAATTGTGAAGGATTACAGAAGGAGATATTTTGTCCCTCTGGGGGCTTATCTTGAAGGCAGTGCCCTTCACAAAATGTATGTAATTCTGCCTGTGTGTGTTTTGCGGCCTATGGATCTATCATCAGCACTGACTGACAATGATAATCAGCCTCTCCCCCTCCTCACTTACCGAGTTGCTGATGGCTTCTTGCCTGAATGCGGTCTGCTCATCTGTGAAGGCACAGGAGGATTTTTTTCTTCATCACACCTTAAACTGTGCACGGATTACTGATGGGAACACAAAGAAGCGATTGGAGAAGGGAAAAGCAAAAGCGATCAGATTACCCACTGGGGCCAGAGGAGATCAGAAAGGAATAAGGTTAATCACAGCAAGAATTACCACATCAAGTTTTCCTAGCGTAACAGCAAAGCGTTTAAATTGAGAAGCCCAAGGTCAAGGAGTAGAAAAAAGAAAAGACTTGCATTTATATAACGCCACTCACAACCTCAGGACAACCCAAAGTGCTTTGCAGCCCATGTAGCACTTTCCAAAGTGTAGTCCCTGTTAAAAAGCGGGAAGCCTAGAAAATCTTTGCACACAGCAAGCAGGGCTAAGACAATGATCAGATAACCTTGATTGAGAGATCATTTTATTCGACTCGGACACCAGGGCAAACTCCCCTGGTCTTCTTTGAAATCGTGTTGTGGGATCTTTTCTGTTCACTAAAAGGGCATAGGTTACCATCTTGTCCAATTGATTCAGATTGTTGTTAGGTGAGTCATGGACGTGTAGTGTTTTGAATAGTGCGTTAGGCTAGCGCTGCAGTTGGCAGGTATGACATTTGAAGATGCGCTCACTGACCTTGACCACTTGTGCAAGGTCATTGAACTTCCTGTGGCACTGCATCCAGGTTTTCAAGTTTTGACTCCTGGCATTGACCTCCACGGCCAACTGCTTTATTTTTTGTGAAATGGCAGCACTTTGCCTTTTGCGCCCGGAGGACCTCCTTCCCTTTCTCCCTAGTTGGAGATGGCCATTGCCTGGAACATGTGTGTGGTGCAAATGTTACTTGCCAGTTATCAGCACAAGCCTCAATGTTGCCCAGGTCTTGTTGCATTTGGACATGAACTGCTTCAGCACCTGAGGAGTTGCAAATGTGACTGAACATTGTGCAATCATCAGCGAACATCCCCACTTCTGTCTTTATGCTGGAAGGAAGGTCATCGATGAAGCTGCTAAAGATTTTTGGACCTAGGACACTACCCTGAGGAACTCCAACAGTGATGTCCTAAGGTGAAGATGATTGGCCTCCAACAACCACAGTCATCTTCCTTTGTGTTTGGTATGACTCCAACCAGCGGGGAGCTTGCCCTCCTGATTCCCACTGGCTTCAGTTTTACTTGAGCTCCTTTATGCCACACTCCTTCAAATGCTGCCTTGATGCCAAGAACAATAACTCTCTATTCCCTTCTTGAATTCAACTCTTTTGTCCATATTTGAAACAATGCTGTAATGAAGACTGAAGCGGAGTAGCCTTGGTGGAATCAAGCTGAACATTGGTGAGTAGGTTGTTGCTGAATAGGTGCTGCTTGATAGCACTGTTGACAACACCGTCCTGCACTTTGCTGATTGTCAAGAGTAGACTGATGGGCTGCTATTTGGCTGGGATGGATTTGTCCTGCTTTATGTGGGCAGGACATACCTGGGCAATTTTCCACATTGTTGGGTAGATGCCAGTGTTGTAACTGTACTGGGACAGCTTTGGTTAGGGGCACAGCTAGTTCTGGAGCACAAGTCTTCAATACTACAGGCGGGACGTTGTCAAGGCCTTTGGTGTGTCCAGTGCCTTCAGCCATTTCTTGATATCATGCGAAAGGAATCGAATTGGCTGAAGACTGGCATCTGTGATGTTGGGGACCTCAGGAAGAGGCTGCGATGGATCATCCACCCAGCACTTCTGGCTGGTTGCAATCCTGTTCAGCCCCATTATGCCTCACCAGGAATGATGGTAGAAACAGAGCCCCTAATAGCTTCTGAAAGGGAAATATTGTTTAAAGAAAAAAACTGAAAGGGGGTAGGGAAAAGGGCAGAGGGGTGGGTCTAAGTGGCTGGCTCTTTCAGAAAGCCAGCATAAGCACAATCAGCCAAAAGGAGGAAGGGACAGGGCATTGGGAACTAAGTGTACAGCTGTTTCAGGGACACTGTCATGATGGGCTGAATGGCCTGATTCTGCACAGCAAAATTCTACTCTACTTTTCAAAGTAGAGGTGACTTTTTGTTGTTTGATTTAATGTATTCCTCAGACACAGGTGACAATGCCAGTGGCACTCTTCATTCTACAGAGAGCAGCTGTGATCGCTCCACACTTTGTTTCTAGGTGACTTTCCCAGCTAACTTTTCACTTTTTATTTTGCTGATTTACTGAGAGAGCGATGGTGTGTTTAGAGCAATCAGGTGGCCCTGTGAATGTAGTACTCCCACAGTACCACATTAGAGTGTCAGTTTAGTGTGTGGAGATGAGGATGTAATGGGCCATTTCTGGATTATTACCCATTAGCTTACATCCAATTTATAACTCTCCATTTTCAATTCCCCTGGCTTTTCTCTGCAGAAATATAAGTGTCCCAATGAAACAATCATGGACGTTACTGGGAAAGCAGGCAAACAAAGTTGTCCTGGTGGGGCAGTCTATAAAGCTATCATTACAAGCAAAGATATGATATCCTTATTAAATTTCAATCTGCTACAGCCAGACACGTGGATTTTCCCAATTTAAAAGTAGAAAATAAAGGGTGAGCTGGTTGAGGTGTTTCAAATGTTAAAAGGATTCGAAGGGTGGGTACTGAGGAATTATTTCCCCTGGTGGAGGAATCAAGGAAGCACCTCCTCACAGCTCAGTGACCTACATTGTCTCCTGGCCCAACAACGCCTCATCTTATCCTGTTTTCAAATCCTTCCATGGCCTCACCCCTTCCTACCTTGTAACCTACTCCAGTACTACAACCCTCCAAGATACCTGCACTCCTCCAATTCCTCCCTGTTCTGTGTCCCCGATTTTCATTGGCTCATCATTGTTGGCCATGCCTTTGTCTGGATTTTGCTTCCTAAGCCTCTCGGCCCCTCTACCTCTCTCTCCTTTAAGGTGCTTCTTAGAATCTACCATTTCGACAAAGCCTTTGGGCACCTATCCTAATATCTCCTGATGTGGTTTGGTGGCAAATATTGCCTGATAACGCGACTTTGAACATTTGACTACGTTAATGGCATTATGTGAGTGCAAGTTCTTGTCCCTTCCGGTCGGTTTTAACAATCTCATGGCACAGTTCAAAGAGGAGTAGGGAGCCCTCTCAGGACTCTGCCCAATAACCCTTCAACCAGTTCTGCTGAAGGGTCATGAGGACTCGAAACGTCAACTCTTTTCTTCTCCGCCGATGCTGCCAGACCTGCTGAGTTTTTCCAGGTAATTCTGTTTTTGTTTTGTAATCCTTCAACCAACACCATTGTAAAGCAGCAAAAGTTGCTTATTTTAGACAGTGTACTGGTTATTTTACTTGATTTAATAATTGGAGAATGTAACTTCAAATCCCATCACAGCTGCTTCAGAATTTTAAAAGTACTCTAGAAAGTTATTAAAAAGCTAGTATTGGTAAAAGTAGTTGTCATGCTGAGGAGTGAAGGTCTTACAAATATTAAAGCTATGCTTTTAGAAAGTGAACACAAAAGCGGTTAAGATGAGCTGCAGCATACCCCGTGATTTTTGGCATTTGAACTATAGACGGTGGAGTTTGCAGCCAATACCTGATTAAATATGGATCTGAGTGAAGGAACCTCACAGCCATTTGTGAGATTCACACATCTCATTGTTTAAGGATGGACCAAAACCCACAGGCAGTGTCTCCATGTTTCACCAGGGACAAAAGAGTTATCCTAACACAATAGGTGTTAGGCAAATGTGAAATGAAAAAAAAAAAATCCTAAAAACTCAAAGACCACCTGGCCGATTTGGCCGCCTGTCAACCATGAGGTTGGACGGGGCAGCGAAAAATGGAAGTTAATTGAAACTTTAATGGCCTTAATAGGCCTCTTAATTGTCAGCAGCCGACCAAAATATTGCATGGATTCGCTATGACGCCGGGATGCTCGCCAGACGTCATCGCGCGCTATTTGACACCTGATCAGGCCGGGCACCCGCCGGCCCGTGGGGCGTGAAATCCTGCCCCATGAAACTTTTGGATTATCATTAAAAACCTACGATTGCCTTTACCCAGCCTGACCTACATAGGACACCAGTCACACATCATTGGGTTTGAATCTTAACTACCCTAACAAACTGGTCAAATACCTTCTCAGGGCAACTTAGGTTGGGCAATAAAAGCCTATGCTAGCAATACCCACATCGTGGACGTGGAAAGGATGTTTCCTCTTGTTGGTGAGTCCAGGACTAGGCAGCACTGTATTAAAATTAGGGGTCGCCCTTGCAGGACAGAGATGAGGGGAATTTTTTTCTCTCAGAGGGTTGTGCCACCTTGGAACTCTCTGCCTCAGAAGGCAGTGGAGGCGGGGCCAATGAATATTTTTAAGGCGGAGGTAGATAGATAGATTCTTGTTAAGGCAAGGGAATCAAGGGTTATCGGGGGATAGATGGGAATGTGGAACTCGAAACACAACGAGATCAGCCATGATCTTATTGAATGGTGGAGCAGGCTCGAGGGGCCGAATGCCTTACTTCTGCTCCTATTCCGTATGTTTGTAAACTGTGTTCAAAATGGTTACAACATTTGCCGACAAGTAATTAATTGTATCTGAAGCACTGCGAGGTGTGATAAGGTGTTATAGCATTTTGCATTGCCTTTTTTACATGATAGGAATATTCAAAATTGGGCCAGATTATTAATCAGTCGACCACACCCTCCCCCCTCAAAGAATTGTCCTGGATTGGGTAGCATTGGGTTCTAAATTTGGTGTGTTATCCATCACTAGCGGACACAGGAACTAAACTTTTCCTGCAGCTTCTAAAAGATGCATTGCTCTGTTACACCTACTTCCATCAGGATTCCCATTAAACATCAAGATATTGGAGCTCACACATGAGGGATTGTGGAAGAGCTGAGGGTAAAAGGAATGATATATGGCGTGTCAGCCTCTGCATGGGTCTGGTTTCAGCGTAGCCGAGGGAAAAGAATTTTATATATTTACTCAGACTAGGGATGAAGAATAAAATTCACCATAAAATACATTTTCAAACTGTAATTTACAAGGAGCTTAGAGCACACCCAGGAAGTTTGCTATTTATTGCTGTCAAATTTCTGGCTAGCCAGAGAGAGAGAGAGAGAGGTTGAAACTCCAACTCTAAAAACAGACCCCGCGTTAAATGTCACTCGTTTGCTGATGGGCTTCTTGTGCGTTTGCATCACATTTTTGTGTAGGATTATTGACATTCATTTATCTAACTGATGAAGGAATTTGATCAGATAGATGTTGAGAAACTGGATGAGATTTTAACTCATTTAAACCCCATCCTCCTGCACAGAATTAAAATAAGGGCCCAGTGTTAATTCCTCTTATAGGGAGATTCAGGACAAGAGGGCACAATTGTAACATTTGTTAAAAAATCACTCATGGGGTGTGGGTGCCGCTGGCTAGGCCAGCATTTATTGCCCATCCCTAATTGCCCTTGAGAAGGTGGTGGTGAGCTGCCTTCATGAATCGCTGCAGTCCATGTGGTGTAGGTACACCCACAGTGCTGTTAGGGAGGGAGGTCCAGGATTTTGAACCAGCGACAGTGAAGGAACGGCGATATATTTCCAAGTTAGGATAGTGAGTGGCTTGGAAGGGAACTTCCAGGCGGTGGTGTTCCCATCTATCTGCTGCCCCTTGTGCTTCTAGATGGTAGTGGTCGTGGGTTTGAAAGGTGCTGTCTAAGGAGGCTTGGTGAATTCCTGCAGCGCATCTTGTAGATGGTACACACTGCTCCTACTGTGCATCAGTGGTGGAGGGAGTGAATGTTTGTGGCTGTGGTGCCAATCAAGGGGGCTACTTTGTCCTGGATGGTGTCAAGCTTCTTGAATGTTGGAGCTGCACTCATCCAGGCAAGTGGGGAGTATCCCATCACACCTGACTTGTGCCTTGTAGATGGTGGACAGACTTTGGGGAGTCAGGAGGTGAGTTACTCATCGCAGGATTCCTAGCCTCTGACCTGCTCTTGTAGCTACAGTGTTTATATGGCTAGTCCAATTCAGTTTCTGGTCAATGGTAACACTCAGGATGTTGATAGTGGGGGATTCAGTGATAGTAATGCCATTGAACATCAAGGGGTGATGATCCTCTCTTGTTGGAGATGGTCATTGCCTGACACTTGTGTGGCACGAATGTTTCTTGCCAATTGTCAGCCCAAGCCTGGATATTGTCCAGGTCTTGCTGAATTTGACATGGACTGCTTCAGTATCTGAGGAGTTGCGAATGGTGCTGAACATTGTGCAATCATCAGCGAACATCCCCACTCCTGACCTTATGATGGAAGGAAGGTCAATGATGAAGCACCTGAAGATGGTTGGGCTGAGGACACTACCCTGAGGAACTGCTGCAGTGATGTCCTGGAGCTGGGATGACTGACCTCCAACAACCACAACCATCTTCCTTTGTGCTAGGTATGACTCCAACCAAAGTTAAAGCTAGACCATTCAGGAGTGTAATCAGAAAGAATTTTTATTCATGAAGGCTGGTGGCAATCATTGATTCAAGGAATCATAAAATGCTACAGCGCAGGAGGTGGCCATTGAGCCCATCATGTCCTGTGCTGGATCTCCGAAAGAGCCATCCAATTAGTCCCACTCTTTCCCCATAACCCTGCAAAATTTTTCCCTTCAAGTATTTATGCAATTCTCTTTTGAATGTTCTGCTTCCACTAACCCTTTAAGCAGTGAATTCCAAAGCATAGCAACCCTCTGCTTTTTCCTCATTTCACCTCTGGGTCTACTGTCAATTATCTTAAATCTGAGTCCACGGTCGCTGACCCTTCTGTCACAGGAAACAGTTTCTCCTTATTTAGTCTGTTAAGGTTCTCCATGATTTTTAACAGCACTATTTGATTTCCCCTCAGCCTTCTGTGGTCTCAGGAGAAAAATCCTAATTTCTTGAGTTTCTCACTGGAGAACAATCCCAATTTCTTGGGTTTCTTATCCCTGGCACATCTCATCTACACTCTCTTTAAGGCTGCCACATCCTCCTTAAAGCAGAATTGGCTGCAGTATGCCAGCTAAGGCCTAAGCAGTGTTATATAAAGATTCAGAGTAACTTAACGGCCTTCACAACTTGGCTTGCCACCTTCAAAGATTTTTGTAACTACACACCTCCCCCCCACCCTGCCCACCGGCTTCTCTCTTCCTGCACCTGCTCTATAATTGCACCACTTAGCTTATATTGCCTCTCCTTCTTTCTACCAAAATGAATCACTTCACACTCCACTGCACTAAATTGCATACCTGTCACGTGCCTGCCCACTTCAGGAGCCTGTCGACGCCCCCCTGCTGCTATCCGTTCATTATGTCTCTGAGTTTTGTTTCATTTGCAAACTTTTAAATTATACCCTGCAGACCGAAGCCCAGGTCATTAATAAATATCCACGAGAGCAGAGGCCCCTAATACCAACCTCTGGGGAACCCCGCCGTATATTTTCCTCCAGCCTGATAAATAACTTTTCATTACTATTCGCCACTATCTGCTTGCTGTTCATTTTCTACGCAGTAATAACATCGGCTGCCAGTGGCCTCTCACCACTATTCTGACGGGAAAACCTGGGCCGTTAAATAGCTTCCATTCACCAGACATTTCTTCCATAGAAAGAGGCAGCAGAAAGATTTTGCAGCTGGGGATTACCGGTTTGAGGTTAAAACTAAAATGGATCAGCCTCAGTCCAAACGAGTGAGTGTTGACACGGTGACTGTATGTAGTTCAAAGATAAAAGAAGCCCTGGAATTGTGCTCAAACAGGGGAGAACAAAGTATTGAATCAGCATTCTACTCAGAAACTGTAGAAAACTGTAATGAACAGCGGACGGAAGCTGTGGGAGAACCCGGTGTTTTCACATTGCCCCACTCAGGCCAAGATAAAAGCAAAATACTGCGGATGCTGGAAACCTGAAATAGAAACAGAAAACGCTGGGAAAGCTCCGCAGGTCTGACAGCGTCCGTGGAGAGAGAAACAAGAGTTAACGTTTCGAGACCTTCTTCAGAGCTTAAGAGGAGTAGAAATGTGATGAAATTTATGTTGTTTAAGGGGGTGGATGTTGAAGGTGTTGGTGAAGGTGTTGAACCCACTCAGACCAACCCCAACTCTGATATAATTACTTTTAGCTGTATTCATGAACACTTACCAAAGTCGTATAACATCTGACATAGGATGGCTGTCAGCTGTTACTCAGTACCCTCGCCTCTGAGTCCCACTTGACTTCTTATGTTTTGATTCTTGGGATGTGGGCATCACTGGCAAAGCCAGAATTTATTGCCCACCCCTAGTCGCCCTTGAGAAGGTGGTGGTGAGCTGCCTTCTTGAACCACTGCAGTCCATGGTATAGGCACACCCACAGTGCTGTTAGGAAGGGAGTTCCAGGATTTAACTTTTAAAAATCTATTCTTTCATGGGATGTGGGCATCATTGGCAAGGCCATCATTTGTTTTCCATCCATAATTACCCTCGAACTGAGTGTCTTGCTAGGCCATTTCACAGGGCAGTTAAGAGTCAGGTCGATTGCTGTGGGCCTGGAGTCATGTGTAAGCCAGATAGGGTAAGGATAGAAGATTTCCTTCCCTAAGGGGCATTAGTGAACCAGATGAGTTTTTACAACAATTGATGATGGCTTCATGGTCACCATTACTGAGACTAGCTTTCAATTCCATATTTTATTAATTGAATTTCAATTCCACCAGCTGCCGTGGTGGGATTTGAACCCATGTCCCCAGAACATTGGCCTGGGCCTCTGGATTGCTAGTCCAGTGACAGGAATGGCGATATATTTCCAAGTCAGGATGATGTGTGACTTCGAGGTAAACTTGCAGGTGCTGCCCTTGTCCTTCCAGCTGGTAGAGGTTGCAGATTTGGAAGGTGCTGTCGAAGGAGCCTTGTTGAGTTGTTGCAGTGGATATTGTAGATGGTACACTCTGCTACCGCTGTACGCCAGTGGGCAGAGGGAATGCATTTTAAGGTGATGGATGGAGTGCTGATTATGTGGGCTGCTTTGTCCTGGAAAGTGTTGAATTTCTTGAGTGTTATTGGAGTTGCGCTTATCCAGGCAAATGGGGAGAATTCCAACATCCCTCTAACTTGTGCCTTGCAGATCATCAACAGGATTTGGGGAGTCAGGAGATGAGTTATTCTTTGCAGAGTTCCCAGCCTCTGAGCTGCCCTTGTAGCCACAGCATTTATATGGCTGGTCCAGTTAGATTCTGGTCAATGTTAACCCCCAGGATGTTGATAGTGAAAGATTAGTAATAGTAATGCTGTTGCATGTCAAGGGGAGGGAGATGGTTGAATTCTCTCTTGTTGGATGTGGTCATTGCCTGGCATTTTTGTAGTGTGAATGTTACTTGTCACTTGTCAGCCCAAACCTGAATGTTGTCCAGGTCCTGCTGCATTTGGACATGCACTGCTTCAGTATCTGAGGAGTCGCGAATGGAGCTGAATGTTGTGCAATCATCAGCGAAAATCTCCACTTCTGATCTTAAGATGGAAGGAAGGTCACTGATGAAGCAACTGAAGATAGTCGGGCTGAGGACACTACCCTGAGGAACTCCTACTGTGATGCCCTGGGACTGAGATGATTGACCTTCAATAACCACAACAATCTTCCTTTGTGCTAGGTATGACGCCAACCAGCGGAGAGTTTTCCCTCTTGACTCCCATTGACTTCAACTCTATTAAAGCTCCTTGATGCCACACTCAGTCAAATGCTGCCTTGATGTCAAGGGCAGTCACTCCCATTTCCTCTCAGGAGTTCAGCTCATTTGTCCATGTTTGTACCAAGGCTGTGATGAGGTCAGGAACTGAGAGACCCCGGTGGGACCCAGGCTGAGCATCAGTGAGCAGGTTCATGCTGAGTAAATACCGCTTGATCACACAGTCGACACCCCTTCCATCACTTGGCTGATGATGGAGAGTAGACTGATGGGGTGGCAATTGGCCAGGTTGGATTTGTCCTGCTTTTTGTGCACAGGATGTGACTGGGCAATTTTCCAGATAGCCAGGTAGATGCCAGTGTTGGAGCTGTACTGGAGCAGCTTGGCTAGGGGTGCGGCAAGTTCCGGAGCACAAGTCTTCAGTCCTGCTGCTGTTATCAGAGCCCATATCCTTTGCTTGTGAGTTCAAATCCTACTCCAGAGACTTGAGCACATGATCCATGTTGACACTCCAGTGCAGTACTGAGGGAGTGTTATCCTGTGGGAGGTGCCATCTTTCAGATGATTCATTAAACCAAGAGCCAGTCTGCCATCCCAAGTGGAAAACGTCAGTATTTGAAGAACATCAGGTTAGTTCCCCTTGGTGTGGTGACAAATACTTATCCCTCAACCAACAACTGAGACTGATTGGTTGGGCAGTATCTTATTGCTGTTTGTGGGAGCTTGCTGAGTGTAAATTGGTTGGTGTATTTCCTACATTAGTGGCCACACTTGAAAAGTGTTTCATTGGCTGAGAAGTGAATAGGGACATCCTGAGATTGTGAAAAGCACGAGAGAAATGTGATATCTTTGTTCTAGAATCTTACAGCTCAGGAGACCTTTCGGCCCCTTGCTTATCTGCACCCGCTCTTTGTCAGAACTCTCCAATCATCCCCACAGCCCTGCTCTTTCCCCACACGCCCTGTACCTTCTGTTAATGCTCGTGTCCACTGAGGTAGCATTCAACAAGTTATCAACTCACAGCTCACAGGACATTCACCGGACACAATTTAGCTGACATTATGCTTCCTGTATCACTTTACAGCGTTCTTTAAAACATTACAAAATTGTGTATCATTAACAAAAGCATGAACACCTGCGTTACTGCTGAGGGAGCTTGTGTTAAGGAGCTTGTGTTATTTCAAGCAGCTTTGGCACCTCATGTAGACAGAGATCAGTGGTGATTGGCAGCTCCTCCTCTCACTCATCTCCACCGTGTCTCTGGATGTTGCATCTGTTCTTGTGTGATTTTATAGTTAAGAAGAAAGACACAAAAGATTGCAGCTCTTTTTTATTGCAAGAGAAGCTTCAGTGCGGGGGTGGGAGGGAATCAAGCTGTTGAACTTTACAGCATAGAAGGAGGTCATTCAGCCCATTGTGTCTGTGCCAGCTCTCTAGAAGAATTACCCAGCTCATCCCATCCCCAAAACCCTTTTCTCTTTTTCAACTATTTATCCGCCTCCCTCCTGACAGAGAGCTTTCCAAAATAAATTTGGGAGTAAATATTGCAAGACCGGTTCCAAACTGTTCAGTGAACTGTCAACAGGGAGGAACAGAGTGGGGATTACTCTTAGAAGAATAAAAGGGGGAGTTCAAGAAAACGTTTTCACGCAGAATACTTCACCACAAAGGGGCTTTTCAAGCAAAGGCGGTAACGCCATTGCAAAGGAAAAAGGGCTTAAAAGGAATTCTGAAGCTTGTGGGGAAGAACAGGGTGTGGAATAACAGTAGACAACTGGTATACAGGTGGCACCAAGTCAGATGCAATGGATCAAATGGCCCCTTTCCTAGGAATTCTGTACAGCAGAGAGCTGTGAGTCATTGAGAATGAGATTGATGGAGGGGAATTAAAGGATTTGGGGATCGGGTTGGGAAGGTGGAGTTGCAGTAGAGGTTCAGTCATGATCTTATTGAATGGTGGAGCCGGCCTACATATGACAGTGCAGCAATGTGGTTTATTAAAAAAAATTTTAAAATTCATTCACAGGATGTGGGCTTCGCTGACTAGGCCAGCATTTATTGCCCATCGCTAGTTGGCCTTGAGAAGGTGGTGGTGAGCTGCCTTCTTGAACCGATGCAGTCCATGTGGTGTAGGTACACCCACAGTGCTGTTATAGAGGGAGTTCCAGGATTTTGACCCAGCGACAGTGAAGGAACGGCGATATATTTCCAAGTCAGGATAGTGAGTGACTTGGAGGGGAATTTCCAGGTGGTGGTGTTCCCATCTATCTGCTGTCCTTGTCCTTCTAGATGGTAGTGGCCGCAGATTTGGAAGGTGCTGTCTAAGGAGGCTTGGTGAAGTCCTGCACTGTATCTTGTAGATGGTACACACTGCTGCTACTGTGCATCGGTGGTGGAGGGAGTGAATGTTTCTGGATGTGGTTCCAATCAAGCGGGCTGCTTTGTCCTAGATGGTGTCAAGCTTCTTGAGTGTTGTGGGAGCTGCACTCATCCAGGCAAGTGGGGAGCATTCCATCACAATCCTGACTTGTGCCTTGTAGATGGTAGACAGGCTTTGGGGAGTCAGGAGGCGAGTTACTCGCTGCAGGATTCCTAGCCTCTGACACGCTCTTGTAGCCACAGTATTTATATGGCTAGTCCAGTTCAGTTTCTGGTCAATGGTAACATCCAGGATGTTTATAGTGGGGGATTCAGTGAAGGTAATGCTATTGAACATCAAGGGGCAATGGTTGGATTCTCTCTTGTTGGAGATGGTCATTGCCTGACATTTGTGTGACGCAAATGTTACTTGCCACTTGCCAGCCCAAGCCTGGATATTGTCCAGGTCTTGCTGCATTTGGACATGGGCTGCTGCAGTACCTGAGGAGTCAAGAATGATTCTGAACATTGTGCAATCATCAGCGAACATCCCCACTTCTGACCTTATGATGGAAGGAAGGTCATTGATGAAGCAGCTGAAGATGTTTGGGCCGAGGACACTACCCTGAGGAACTCCTGCAGTGATGTCCTGCAGCTGAGATGACTGACCTCCAACAACCACAACCATCTTCCTTTGTGCTAGGTATGACTCCAGCCAGTGGAGAGTTTTCCCTCTGATTCCCATTGACTCCAGTTTTGCTAGGGCTCATTAATGCCGCACTCGGTCAAATGCTGCCTTGATGTTCAGGGCAGTCACTCTCACCTCACCTTCGGGGAGGTGGTGGTGTAATGGTATTGGCACTGGATTGTTAATCTGGAAACCCAGGGGAATGCTCTGGGGACCAGGGTTCAGATCCCACCACAGCAGATGGTGGAAATTGAATCCAATAATAATATGAAATTATAAGCCTAATGATGACCATGAAACCATTGCCAATAGCCATAAAAACCCATCTGGTTCACTAATGTCCATTAGGGAAGGAAATCTACCATCCTTATCTGGCCTAGCCTACATGTGACTCCAGACCCACAGCAATGTGGTTGACACTTAAATGCCCTCTGAGCAATGGCAATTGGGGATGGGCAATAAATGCTGGCCAAATTCATTCATGGGATGATGATGAACAAATACAAAAAAAACCTTGGTAGATGAGCTCTTTTGTCCATGTTTGAACCAAGGTTGTAATGAGGTCAGGAGCTGAGTGGTCCTAGTGGAACACAAACTGGGCATCAGTGAGCAGGTTATTGCTAAGTAAGTGCCGCTTGATAGCACTGTTGATGACCCCTTCCATCACTTTACTGATGATTAAGAGTAGACTGATTGGGGGGTAATTGGCTGGGTTGGTGCTGCTTTTTGTGTACAGGACGTACATGGGCAATTTTCCACATAGCCGGGTAAATGCCAATGTTGTATCTCTACGGGAACAGCTTGGCTAGGGGTGCGGCAAGTTCTGGAGCACACATCTTCAGTACTATTGCCAAAATATTGTCAGGACCTTTGCAGCATCCAGTGCCTTCAGCCACTCCTTGATATCATGTGGAGTGAATCGAATTGGCTGAAGATTGGCATCTGTGATGCTGGGGACCTCAGGAGGTGGCCGAGGTGGATCATCCACTCGGCATTTCTGGCTGAAGATTGTAGCAAATGCTTAAGTCTTATCTTTTGCACTGATGTGCTGGGCTCCTCCATCATTGAGGATGGGGATATTTGTGGAGCCTCCTCCTCCATTGAGTTGTTTAATTGTCCACCATCATTCAAGACTCTAAGATGCCCTCTGAAATAGCCGAGCAAGCCACTCGTTTGTATCAAATCACTAAAAAAAGTCTAAAACAAATGAAACTGGATGGACAGGCCATATCGACCTAGGCACCAGAAACAATGACAGCAAACTCAGCCCTTCTGACCCTGCAAAGTCCTTCTTACGATCATCTGGGGGTCAGTGCAAAAGTTCGGAGAGCTGTCTTACAGACTAATCAAGCAACAGCCTGACATAAGCATTCGTACAGAATCATACCTTACAGACAAAGTCCTAGGCACCGTCATCACCATCCCTGATATGTTCTGTCCCACAGGCAGGACAGACCCAGCAGAAGTGGCGGCACAGTGGTATACCACTGGGAGGCAGTTTCTCTGGGAGTCCTCAACAATGACTCTGGGCCCCATAACCTCTCATAGCATCAGGTCAAACATGGGCAAGGAAACCTCCTGCTGATTACCACATACTGACCATCCCTGCCACCGCTCCCACCCCCAACCCCCCACCGCCCCCAGCATCAGCTGATGAATCAGTGTTCCTCCATGTTAAACACCACTTGGAGGAAGCATTGAGGGTGGCAAGGGTGCAGAATGGACTCTAGATGGGGGACTTCAATGTCCATCACCAAGAGTGGCTCGGTAGCACCAGTACTGACCGAGCTGGTCGAGTCCTAAAGGACATAGCTGCTAGACTGGGTCTGCAGCAGATGGTGAGGGAACCAATAAGAGGGAAAAACATACTTGACCTCATCCTCACCAACCTGCCTGCCGTAGATGCATCCATCCATGACAGTATTGGTAGGAGTGACCAATGCACAGTCATTGTGGAGACGAAGTCCCACCTTCACATTGAAGATACCCTCCATTGTGTTGCGTGGCACTACCACCGTGTTAAATGGGAGAAGTTTTGAATAGAACTAACAACTCAAGACTGGGCATCCATGAGGAGTTGTGGGCCATCAGCAGCAGCAGAATTGTACTCAAACACAATCTGTAACCTCATGGCCCGGCACATCCCCCATTCTACCATTACCATCAAACCAGGGGATCAACCCTGGTTCAATGAAGCGTGCAGGAGGGCATGCCAGGAGCAACACGGGCAAGACAGTCCCAGCAGAGCCAGCGGCACGGTAATATACCGTCTGGAGGCAGTTGCCCTGGGGATCCTCAACAACAACACTGGACCCCATGAAGTCTCAATGAATCAGGTCAAACATGAGGTGTCAACCCAGCAACAACACAGGACTACTTGCATGCCAAAAAGCATAAATAGCAAGCAATAGACAGAACTAAGCGATTCCACAACAAATGGATCAGATCTAAGCTCTGCAGTCTTGCCATATCCAGTCGCGAATGGTGGTGGACAATTAAACAACTCGCTAGAGGAGGAGGCTCCACAAATATCCCCATCTTCAATGATGGGGGAAACACAGCACATCAGTGCAAAAGATAAGGCTGAAGCGTTGAGTGGATGACCCACCTCAGCCTCCTACAGAGTTCCTCAGAATCACAGATGCCAGTTTTCAGCCACTTGATTCACTCCACGTGATATCAAGAAACGGCTGAAGGTACTGGATAGTACAAAGGCTATGGGCCCTGACAATATTCTGGCAATAGTACTAAAGACTTGTGCTCCAGAACTTGCCGCGCCCCTAGCCAAGCTGTTCCAGTACAAATACAACACCTGGCTATGTGGAAAATTGCCCAGGTATGTCCTGTACGCAAAAAGCAGGACAAATCCAACCCGGGCAATTACCACCCCATCAGGCTACTCTCCATCATCAGTAAAGTGAATGAAGGTGTCAACAACAGTGTTTTCAAACAGCACTTGCTCGCTGTTGCTCAGTTTGGGTTCTGCCAGGGTCACTCAGCTCCTGACCTCATTGCAGCCTTGGTTCAAACATGGACAAAGGAGATGAATGCCAGAGGTGAGGTGAGAGTGACTGCCCTTGACATCAAGACAGCATTTGACCGAGTGTGGCATCAAGGAGCCCTAGCAAAACTGGAGTCAATGGGAATCAAGAGGAAAACTCTCCACTGGCTGGAGTCATACCTAGCACAAAGGAAGATGGTTGTGGTTGTTGGAGGTCGATCTTCTCAGTTTCCAGACATCACTGCAGGAGTTCCTCAGGGTAGTGCCCTTGGCCCAACCGTCTTCAGCTGTTTCATCATTGACCTTCCTTCCATCACAAGGTCAGAAGTGGGGATGTTCGCTGATGATTGCACAATGTTCAGCACCATTCACGACCCCTCAGATACTGAAGCAGTCCATGTCCAAATGCAGCAAGACCTGGACACAATCCAGACATAGGCTGACAAGTGACAAGTAACATTCGCACCACACAAGTGCCAGGCAATGACCATCTCCAACAAGAGAGAATCCAACCATCACACCTTGACATTAAATGGCATTACCATCACTGAATCCCCCACTGTCAACATTCTGGAGGTTACCATTGACCAGAAACTAAACTGGACTAGCCATATCAATACTGTGGCTAAAAGAGCAGGTCAGAGACTACGAATCCTGTAGGGAGTAACCCACCTTTTGATTCCCCAAAGCCTTTCCACCATCTACAAGGCACAAGTTAGGAGTGTGATTGAATAATCCCCACTTGCCTGGATGAGTGCAGCTTCCATAACACTCAAGAAACTTGACACCATCCTGGAGAAAGCAGCTGGCTTGATTGGCACCATACCCACAAACATTCACTCCCTCCATCAAACTACAAGATGCACTGCAGTAATTCACCAAGCCTCCTTAGACTGCACCTTCCAAACCCACGACTACTACCATTTAGAAGGACAAGGACAGCAGATGCATGGGAGCACCACTGCCTGCAAGTTCCCCTCCAAGCCACTCACCATCCTGACTTTGAACTATATCGCCGTCCCTTCACTGTCGCTGGGTCAAAATCCTGGAATTCCCTCCCTAACAGCACTGTGGGTGTACCTACAACGCATGGACTGCAGCGGTTCAAGAAGGCAGCTCACCACGACCTTCTCAAGGGCTATTAGAGATAGGCAATAAATGCTGACCCAGTCAGCGACGCCCACATCCCATAAATGAATTTAAAAATAGGCTTGAGAGACAGAATGGCCTACTCCTGCTCCTATTTCTTATGATCTGTACTGTAATTTCTGTAATTGCCTTTATTGCTTTATGTGGGATATCAGCATGCGCAAGATTATTCCACCCTATTCCTTTATTATGACAATCGTAGTAAATCACTGCATATGCAAAACATTTTGAGATGTACCATTATATAAATCCAAGTCCTTCTTTCAATTTCGTCTTTCTAGGAAGCCTATATTGAGAAACTGACTAAATTGGGCCTATAATCTCTGGAGTTTAGAAGAACGACAGGTGGTCTAATTTAAACGTACAAAATTCTGAAGTATAGAGAGGTTGTTTCCACTGGCTGGGAATGTAGAACACGGGGGCTCAGTCTCAGGATAAGGGGTTGATCATTTCGGACCGAGATGAAGAGAAATTTCTTCACTTTGGAATTTTCTACCCCAGAGGGTTGCAGATGCTCCATCATTGAACGGCTGCGTTGGACAGAAATTTGGTCCCTCAGGGAATCCTGGGGAAGGGGGAGCAGGCGGGAAAGTAGAATTGAGGCACTCGTATTGAGTGATGGAGAAGGCGTGGGGGGGCGGGGACCATATGGCATACGCCTACCCTTATTTCTTATGTTCTATCACACTGTTGATTGTGGGAGCTTGCTGTGCACAAATTGGCTGCCGTGTGTCTTATATTACTAACAGTGGCTGCACTTCAGGAGCACTCAATTGGGTGGAGATGGGGTAATAAAAGGCGCTATACAAATTGTAGCCAAGGATAGTGGAAATGTCAGTAGGTTGCAAGGCTCTTTAGTGAGCGCCAGGAACCAGCAACGCTACCTATACCGCAGCGAACCCAGTTTAATGTCAAGCGAGGCAGAGATTTGAACCTTGACCTTCCGCACTGGCTGTGCTTGCGCTGGACTTCTGCTACTGCTTCCACTATGTCGGCATCACAGACGATCGATTCACCTAGATAAGGCAGAGCAGCGATGCACTGATACCTATAGTCCTGCGGCTCAATGCATCCAGCCCTCAATTAGCCCTCAACACTTCACTTACCGGGTGCTTTTCATTCTATTCGGTGAAGCTTTTTTTGCTTTGAGTCATGAGCTCTGATCGTTTCATCGCAGGAGCAGTTTAACTGTTGTGAAGAAGATGGATTAGCACCATGTTGAAAGGACAGAAATACTGGATCAATCTAGGTTAATGAGATTAATTCAGCTCCCGCTCGCATTCTCTGCTCTGTGGTCAAATGATTTCTTTTTAAATCAAAAAGACAGAAATAATGAAAAATTATAGAAACAGGAGTAGGCCGTTCAGCCCTGAGGCCTGTTCAATTAGATTGTGGCTGATCTGTATCTTAATTCCAATTTATTCACCTTGGTTCCATATCCCTTAAAATCCTCACCTGACAAATATCTAACAACCTAAGCTTTGAAATTTTTAATTGACCCCCCACCCCCCAGCCTCAATAGCGTTTTAGAGGGGAGAGTTCCAGATTTCCACTACCCTTTGTGTAAAGAGCCGCTCCCTGACATCATTGCTGAACAGATCAAGCTCGAATTTTAAGCTGATATCCCCACCCACACATAGACCCACCCGTTGGAGGATATCACCGTCCGGATATGTGGAAAGCAGCGAGACAAGGGATTCTAGGCCAGAAACCTGGAAACACGAGCCTCCCAAAAGCCCTGTGGATACTAAACTTTTATATTTTTCTGTGGGTTTCCGACCTAATAGCGGCAGCCTGATTAAGAGGCTGCCCGCCAGTTGAGTGGGAAAGCCCGTGGCACAAGGCCGCAGCGAGGGAAGCTGAAAGCAGAGAGGGAGGGGCAGAACACAGTTGGTGAGGGGAGTTGGGGGGGGTGAGGTGGGGTGGTGGTGGTTGCGTGGGGGAATGGTTGCAGATTATTGTGGGGTGGCGAAGATTGTAGCCTGGGGCGGGGAGAGGTCACGTGGGAGAGAGTTCGGAGGATTTGTGAGAAGGTGGGTGAGATTGCCAGGTTTGATCTGGGAGATTCAAGTGACCTTGGAGCTGGTAAATGCTGTAAAGGCGCAATTACCTAATGGATTCTGCCCTTTGCATCTCTTTTCAAGCATTTTACAAGGGCACTAATAGCCACATTTTTAAAGCTATTCAGTGTATTTCTTTTAAATTTAGGAGGATATTGACTTTTGCACGCCCAATGTAACGTGTAAATGAGTTGATATTTTAATATCGCCGTAAAGAGAGACACGTTGCGGAAGCTTTTCATCTTATACTCACCAGGACAAACACAAGAGTACCAAACATCAAATGGTTTGAAGTTTGGCATTCTGGTGTTTATTCTGATGAGTTTAAGATGAAAAGCTTCAGCGACATGTCTCCCTTTTCAGCAATATTCAAGTGCTGTACCACCAAGTGATAGCTTTTTTGAAGTTATTTTGAGTTATTTGAAATCAAGGGTAAAACTCCAAGAAGCATGACTAATGGGAAACAAAGCAGCAGGTTAGCATGTGGGGGGTGGATTCAACTTCATGGAAAATTATGAAAAAACTGAAAAGAAATGAGAGCCCAGGAGAGGCTATTAAAGTCTCCAGAACACAAAATAGGACAGAGTGTTTGGAAAGGGCTAGGAATCTAACTTCAAGCACATCAGATAAAGGGACGACAATGAGAAAGGGGACGGGAAATACAGGACTGAAGGTGTTGTATCTGAATGCACGCAGTATACGAAATAAGGTAGATGAGCTTGTGGCACAGATTGAAATTGGCAGGTATGATGTGGTGGGCATTACGGAGACATGGCTGCAAGGGGATCAGGACTGGGAGCTAAATATCCAAGGATATACATCCTATCGAAAAGATAGGCAGGTTGGCAGAGGGGGTGGGGTTGCTTTGTTAGTAAGAAATGAAATTAAATCGATAGCAAGAAAGGATGTAGGGTCAGATGATGTAGAATCTGTGTGGGTAGAGTTGAGGAAACGCAAAGGTAAAAAAACCCATAATGGGAGTTATGTACAGGCCTCCAAACAGTAGTCAGGATGTGGGGCACAAGATACACCAGATAGAAAAGGTGTGTAAGAAAGGCAAGGTTACAGTGAACATGGGGGATTTCAATATGCAGATAGACTGGGAAAATCAGGTTGGTAGTGGATTCCAAGAAAAGGAATTTGTGGAATGTCTATGAGATGGCTTTTTGGAGCAGCTTGTGGTGGAGCCCACTAAGGAACAGGCAATTCTAGATTTAGTGGTGTGTAATGAGGCAGATTTGATAAGGGAACTTAAGAGGAAGGAACCCTTAGGAGGAAGTGACCATAATATGATAGAATTTACCCTGCAATTTGAGAGGAAAAAGCTGGAATCAGATGTAACGGTATTACAGTTGAATAAAGGCAAATACAGAGGCATGAGGGAGGAGCTGGCCAGAATTGACTGGGAGATGAGCCTAGCAGGAAAGACAGTGGAACAGCAATAGCAGGAGTTTCTGGGAGTAATTTGGGAGACACAGCAAAAATTCATCCCTAGGAAGAAGAAGCATACTAAAGGGAAGACGAGGCAACCATGACTGACAAGGGAAGTCAGGGACAGCATAAAAGCTAAAGAGAAAGCATACAATATGGCAAAGAGCAGTAGGAAACCAGGGGATTGGGAAGCCTACAAAGACCAACAGAGGACAACTAAAAAAGAAATAAGGAGGGAGATTAAATATGAGGGTAAACTAGCCAGTAATATAAAAGAAGATAGCAAGAGTTTTTTTAGATATATAAAGGGTAAGAGAGAGGCAAAAGTGGACATTAGGCCGCTGGAAAATGACGCTGGAGAAGTAGTAGTGGGGAACAAAGAAATGGCGGAGGAACTGAATAGGCACTTTGCGTCAGTCTTCACAGTGGAAGACACGAGTGACATCCCCAAAGTTCAAGAGAGTCGGGGGACAGAGGTGAGTATGGTGGCTATTACCAAGGAGAAGGTGCTAGGAAAACTGAAAGGTCTGAAGGTGGATAAATCACCTGGACCAGATGGATTACACCCCAAAGTTCTGAAGGAGATAGCTGAAGAGATAGTGGAGGCGTTAGTGGTGATCTTTCAGGAATCACTCGAGTCAGGGAGGGTCCCAGAGGACTGGAAAATCGCTAATGTAACCCCCCTGTTTAAGAAGGGAGTGAGGCAAAAGACGGGAAATTACAGGCTGATTAGCCTGACCTCGGTCGTTGGTAAGATTTTAGAGTCCATTATTAAGGATGAGATTTCAGAATACTTGGAAGTGCATGGTAAAATCGGGCAAAGTCAGCATGGTTTCATCAAGGGGAGGTCATGCCTGACAAATCTGTTAGAATTCTTTGAGGAGGTAACAAGTAGGTTAGACAAAGGAGAGCCAATGGATGTTATCTACTTGGACTTCCAGAAGGTCTTTGACAAGGTGCCGCACAGGAGGCTGCTCAGTAAGATAAGAGCCCATGGCATTAGAGGCAAGGTATTAGCATGGATAGAAGATTGGCTGTCTGGCAGGAGGCAGAGAGTGGGGATAAGGGGGTCCTTCTCAGGATGGTGGCCGGTGACTAGTGGAGTTCCGCAGGGGTCAGTGTTGGGACCACAACTTTTCACTTTATACATTAATGATCTAGATGAAGGAGCTGAGGGCATCCTGGCTAAGTTTGCGGATGATACAAAGATAGGTGGAGGGACAGGTAGTATTGAGGAGGTGGGGAGGCTGCAGAAGGATTTGGACAGGTTAGGAGAATGGGCAAAGAAGTGGCAGTTGGATACAATGTGGGGAAGTGTGAGGTCATGCACTTTGGTAGGAAGAATAGAGGCATAGACTATTTTCTAAATGGGGAGAAAATTCAGAAATCTGGAGTGCAAACGGACGTGGGAGTCCTAGTCCAGGATTCTCTTAAGGTTAACTTGCAGGTTGAGTCGGTAGTTAGGAAGGCAAATGCAATGTTGGCATTTATTTCGAGAGGACTAGAATATAAAAGCAGGGATGTGCTGCTGAGGCTTTATAAGGTTCTGGTCAGACCACATTTAGAATATTGTGAGCAATTTTGGGCCCCGTATCTCAGGAAGGATGTTCTGGCCCTGGAGAGGGTCCAGAGGAGGTTCAGGAGAATGATCCCAGGAATGAAAGGCTTAACATATGAGGAACGTTTGAGGACTCTGGGTCTATACTCGATGGAGTTTAGAAGGATGAGGGGGGATCTGATTGAAACTTACAGAATACTGAAAGGCCTGGATAGAGTGGACATGGGGAAGATGTTTCCATTTGTAGGAGAGACTAGGACCCGAGGGCACAGCCTCAGAGCAAAGGGAAGACCTTTTAGAACAGAGATGAGGAGAAACTTCTTTAGCCAGAGAGTGGTGAATCTGTGGAATTCATTGCCACAGAAAGCTGTGGAGGCCAGGTCATTGAGTGTATTTAAGACCGAGATAGATAGGTTCTTGACTGGTAAGGGGATCAAAGGTTACGGGGAGAAGGCAGGAGAATGGGGTTGAGAAACTTATCAGCCATGCTTGAATGGCGGAGCAGACTCGATGGGCCGATTGGCCTAATTTCTGCTCCTATGTCTTATGGTCTTATGGCTGGGTTCTGTCCTCCCGCAGTGGCCGGGAATGGAGCCGGCGGTGCTAAAAGATGGCACTGACAGCCAGCATGCTGGTCCCCGATTCCTTCCGCCCAGGGCCATTTTCACGGAGGTGAGACATGGGCAGCGGCAGGGCTACCCGCCTACATGCGCCAAGCAGTCCATCCCACCTGGTTAAGGCCGTTTAAGGCCAATCGGAGGAGGCTGACCGGGGATTTTCTACTCTGCCTCTAGGTTCCCAGATGCAGCAGGATACAGTCCAACTGCCTGAAGCTGGCACCTCAGGGGCAGGCAGACCGGGGGTAGAGGGGGGTACCACACCTCAGGCAGGCTTAAGGCCCTCCCTCCATTCACCTGGTTCCTGCATCAGCTGCAGGCCATCCTCTGGAGGGGTTTCCTGCCCCAGCAAATGGTGGCCTGGCAGTGAGGGCCATTTTTTATTGAAATTTTGAAACAGTTGGAGAGAAGGCATCTCCGTCTTGGGGCATCTTCTCCCTGCTGCCTTGGCCTTCTGCTGCTGCAGTCAAGAGGGCCTCTTTATTGACCTTCCAGCTTCGAGAGCCCACCCTCCTTAACATTCAGGATACTGTGGCATAGTGATAGTGTCGCTGGACCAGTAAACCAGAGGAAAACAAAAACAGAATTACCTGGAAAAACTCAGCAGGTGTGGCAGCATCGCCGATGCTGCCAGACCTGCTGAGTTTTTCCAGGTAATTCTGTTTTTGTTTTGGATTTCCAGCATCCGCAGTAGTCTTTTGTTTTTATCTCAGTAAACCAGAGAGCTAGACTAATGCTCTGGGGACCAGAGTTCAAATCCCATCACAGCAGCTGGTGGAATTGAAATTCAATTTATTAACAAATTCAATTAATTTTTTCAAAAAATCTGGAACGATCAAGCTAATGTCAGTAATGATGATCATGAAACTATCAATTGTTGTCAAAGCTCATCTGGCTCACTAATGTCCTTTTGGGAAGAAAGTCTGACATCCTTACCCAGTCTGGCCTACATGTGACTCCAGACCCACAGCAATGTGGTTGACTCCTAACTGATTACAAGAGAAATTAGGGATGGGCAACAAATTCTGGCCTTGCCAGTGATGCCCACATCCCATGGATGAAAAATTAAAAAAAAAAATTAGATGGCAAGCTCACCCTCTGGCCCATAATTGGCCACCCAGGGAAAATCGCAATGAGTGACTGTTTCCAAGACAACGCAGGCGCAGATTCAGAAGCCTACCAGCAGAGTCCAGCTCCTGGTTACTCACAGATGGTGGACTGGACATGTTGTAATCTGCCTTTAAGGGATTTCAGCATGACATCACGAGACGGGAAATGTGTCATATGATCCAGTCTCAGTTTCACTTTTGTTTTCATCAGAGCACACACGCACAGCTCTTCAAGCTTTATACCCTATGTATAAATGTTCTCATGTGCTTTAGATCAATAAATGAATCCACAACATGTTTACCCAATCCCTCATGAGTGATTGGTGCCTTGTGCCTTGTACAGTAAATAAGCCCAAGGCTATTATATCATTATAACACAATCTGTTTGTGTTTCGAGTTCCACATTCCCATCTACCCCCTAATAACCTTTGATTCCCTTGCCTAACAAGGATCTATCTACCTTTGCCTTAAAAATATTCAATGACCCCGCTTCCAACACCTTCTGAAGCAGAGAGTTCAAAAGTCCCGCAACCCTCTGAGATAAAAGATTATTCTTCATCTCTGATCTAGAAGGGTAACCCCTAATTTTAAAACAGTGCCCCCTAGTTCTAGACTCATCCACAAGAGGAAACATCCTTTCCACGTCCACCTTTTGAATACCGTTCAGGGTCTTATATACTTCAATCAAGGCCCCCCCCCCTCTCAAACTTCTAAATTCCAGTGGAAACAAGCCCAGCCTGTCCAACCTATCCTCATAAGACACCCTGCTCATTCTAGGTATCATTCTAGTAAACCTCGCTTTCAATGCATTTACACCCTTCCTTAAATAGGGAGACCCAAACTGCACACAGTATTTGAGATGTGGTTTCACCACTGCCCCGTATAACTGAAGCATAACATCCATGGGATGTTTCACTTTATGAAAGGTGCTATATAGACGCAAGTTGTTGTTGTGTGCTCCCCTAGGTCACTCGCTGCTGGGAGAGTTTTTGTTTCGAGTGGCTGGGTCAAAATCCTGGGACCCGCTACCTAACAGTATTGTAGGAGTACCTTCACCCCATGGACTGCAGCTGGGGAAGACCCAATGTCACCTTCTCAAGGGCAACTTGAAAAATACCAGCCTTGCCAGTGCCTGCCTATATCCCCAGATTCTTTGTGTGAATGAAAAAAGTTGCCATGCTCTTTTAAAGATGATTTTACATATGTGGTTTGTTTCCCCTCTGGAAAACTCTGTCTCCTGCCAGAGCCACAATCTCACAATGACAGGCAGGCCTCTGGCGCCTGTTGCTCAACAGCCCTCTGTTGTTCGTGACACTGTTTATCAGTGAGAATTGGAAGACCTTTTGAACAGGGAGATGTAGCGGCTGTGGCGTAATTAGTAGCACTCTTGCCTCTGAGGCTTTTTTTATTTGTTCATGGGATGTAGGCATTGCTGGCTAAGCCAGCATTTATTGCCCATCCCTAATTGCCCTTGAGAAGGTGGTGGTGAGCCGCCTCCTTGAACCGCTGCAGTCCCTGTGGTGTAGGTACACCCACAGTGCTGTTAGGAAGAGAGTTCCAGGATTTTGACCCAGCGTCAGAGAAGGAACAGCGATATATTTCCAAGTCAGGATGGTGTGTGGCTTGGAGGGGAACTTGCAGGTGGTGGTGTTCCCATGCATCTGCTGCCCTTGTCCTTCTAGATGGTGGAGGCCGTGGGTTTGGAAGGTGCTGTCAAAGGGGGCTCGAGTTGCTGGAGTGCAGCTTGCAGTTGGTACACACTGTGGTGGGGGAAGTGAACGTTGAAAGTGGTGGATGTGGTGCCAATCAAGCAGGCTGCTTTGTCCTGGATGGTGTCAAGCTTTTTGAGTGTTATTGGAGTTAAACTCTTCCAAGCAAGTAGAAAATATTCCATCACACTCCTGACTTGTAACTTGCAGATGGTGAACAGGCTTTGGGGAGTTGGAAGGTGGGTTATTCGTTGCACGGTTCCTAGCCTCTGACCTGCTCTTGTAGCCACTGTATTTATATGGCTAGTCCTGTTCAGTTTCTACTCAATGGTAATGCCCAGGCTGTTGATAGTGGGGGATTCAGTGATGGTAATGTCATTGAATGTCAAGGGGCAATGTTAGATTCTCTGTTCTTGGAGATGGTCATTGCCTAGCACTTGTGTGGCATGAATATTACTTGCCACTTGTCAGCCCAAGTCTGGATATTGTCCAGGTCTTGCTGCATATGGACACAGACTGCTTCAGTATCTGAGGAGTCGAGAATAGTGCTGAACATTGTGCAATCATCAGCGAACATCCCCCACTTCTGACCCTATGATGGAAGGAAGATCATCGATGAAGCAGCTGAAGATGGTTTGGCCGAAGACACTGCCCTGAGGAACTCCTGCAGTGATGTCCTGGAGCTAAGATGATTGTCCTCCAACAACCACAACTATCTTCCTTTGTGCTAGTATGATTCCAACCAGCAGAAAGTTTTCCCCTGTTTCCCATTGACTTCAGCATTGCCTCTGTGGTGGGGGGAGTGAATGTTGAATGTGGTGGATGGGGTGCCAATCAAGTGGGCTGCTTTGCCCAGGATGGTGTCGAGCTTCTTGAGTGTTTTGGAGCTTCTGCTGCCACACCCACTCAAATTCTGGTTTGATGTCAAGGGCAGTCACTCTCACCTCTTGACTTCCATTCTTTAGTCCATGTTTGGATCAAAGTTGTAATGAGGTCAGGACCTCACAGCCCACATCCCATGAATGAATAAAAAAAACCTGAGTGACACTGGCGGAACGCAAACTGAGCGTCACTGAGCAGGTCATTGCTGATTAAGTGCCGCTTGATAGCAATGCCAACAACTCCTTCCATCACTTTGCTGATGATCGAGAGTCACAAGCATCTGGGTTCAAGTCCCATTCCAGGACTGGCACACAAAAGACTGACTCTCCAGTACAGGGCTGAGGGTATGCTGAACTGCCTGAGATGCTGTCTTTCAGATGAGACATCAAACAGAGGCCTCATCTGCTTGCTACGGTAAAAGATCCTTTGGCATTATTCTGAAGAAGAAAAGGAAAGTTTTCCCATGTGTTCAGGCCAATAATTATCCCTCAATCAATATTAGAAAGATAGATTATCTGGTCATCATCTGTTTGTGGGAGCTTGCTGCACCCAAATTAACTGCCATGTATCCTAAGTTACAACAGTGACCACATTACAAAAGTATTTCATTGGCTATAAGGTGTTTTAAGATAAAAGCAAAATACTGTGGATGCTGGAAATCTGAAACAAAAACATAAATTGCTGGAAAAACTCAGCAGGTCTGACAGCATCCGCGGAGAGGAACATAGTTAACGTTTCAAGTCCGCATGACTCTTCATCAGAACTATAGAGAAATAGAAATGTGGTGAAATATAGCTGTTTAAGGGGGGGTGGGACAAGTGGAGCCAGATAGAGAGCCAGTGATAGGTGGAGGCAAAGAAGAGATTACCAAAGATGTCATAAACAAAAGGTCAAACAGGTGTTGACGGTGGTGAAATTAGCTAAAGGAGGTGCTAATAGTGACATTAAGGGTATAAAACAGGATGTGCAAGTGACAGATAGCCCTAATGGGGATGGGGTGGTGGGGGGAAGGGGTCGAAATGGGCTAAAAGGTGGAGATAAAACAATAGATGGAAATAAATTTTTTAAATAATAGGTGGGAAATAGGTGGGAAAAGAAAAGTATATCTATAAAAATATATAATAATTATTAGAAAAAAGGGGATCAAAAAGGGGGTGAGGATGGAGGAGAGAGTTCATGATCTGAAGTTGTGGAACTCAATGTTAAGTCCGGAAGGCTGTAAGGTACCTAATCGGAAGATGAGGTGCTTTTGAGATGTCTGGTGGTTGTGCAAGGGGCTATACAAAGTTATAAAGGTCTTTTTTAAAATCACTGCCGAGCCTGCTAATCACCCCTAATGTGAGCCTCTAGCATGTAAACATTTCTGGGCAGAAGGATGGGGCCTCTTGATGGAGATCTAAAGGGGACTCCCTATCCCAAGGTTTGTGTAATACACCAAATGCAACTCACCCAGTACAGACAAGGAATTGAGCTTGGGTTTTGCTTCTGTGAGTTTGGCATTGTCAGTTTTCAAAAATTCATTCTCATGTGGGGTTGAGGGGGGTTCATGTCGCTAACAAAATCGTCCCTGGTTGCTATGGCAGTTGAGAGTCGGCCATGTTGCTGTGGGACTGGAGTCTCATGTAAGTCAGACCAGGTAAGGATGGTAGATTTCCTTCCCTCGACGACATTAGTGAACCAGGTGGGTTTTTCTAAGAACCTGGCAGCTTCATGGGACACGTTTATTACTTTTACTACGAAATTTGAATAAATTGGGAATAAAGAGACATGCTGCCCCAGCTTTTGGTCTTTCACCAGATGCAAGAAAACCAAATCTGAAAGGGAACAACAATTTATACTGCATTAGAGTAGGGTGCTGATTGGTTGATCTGTCCTGGTGAATGCAAACTTTGACAGCACGTCTCTTATCCTGAGCAACAATCAAGTCCTCTACTACTGAGTGAATACTTTGAGATTTTCCAAACTGTCATTTTGAGGTCACATTTTCTGCATTATTAGCCCAGGCCTCTGGATTAGCCTTGGAAGCTTCCCACATCTAGCGAGGCATGAGACAGAATAAACACACACTTATACCAGTCTGTTGCCATAGCTTGAGGAGCACCACGCCACATCAAGCATGGGTGACCAGAAGGCTTTCCTGCTCCCATTCACCTACCAGGCATTTTGAAAGGATTTACAAGCTGACAATCAACCTCTCTGGCCACATTATGAACACACTTTCCTTGGCCATCAAGTCCTGGGGTGGGGCTTGAACCCAGAGCTTCTGGCTCAGAGGTAGGGCCACTACCCATCGCACCACCAGACCTCCCTCGCTCTTTCTCTGGGTTACCAGTCTAATAATATAAACACTTCACTACCATATTCTAATTTATATACTTGCCAGTTGGCAAAACTAATCCATTTATTTGTCTCAGTGCCAGTACTTATTTAGCCTGCGCTAACATATCAGTTGTTACAGTTTAGCGATGGGCATTTTCAGCTGACAAATATCGTCGCTTCACAACAACAAAAGTGTTTAACTCCACGGAGCAGGATGAGGCAAATTGAAATGGAAAATTTATGATGTAATTTGCAATGAGAATTGTTCAGTATTAATCAATTAGTAATATTCACAAAGGGAAGATCTAATACATTATCCCGGAGAAAATTCCTTATTTTCATTGATATTCATCAGGAGAGGCGAGAGAAGCTGACATTGTTCTCCTCAGTGTAGAGAAGGTTAGGGGCAGATTTAATGAGCTGTTCAAAATTATGAGAACTTTTGATAAATATGGAAAAACTATTTGCACTAGCAGGAGGGTCAGTTACCAAAGGACACAGATATGTGATAATTGGCAAAAATAAAAATTCAGAAGATGAAATGTGGAGCTGTTCTGGAATACACTGCCTGAATCAGTGGTAGAAGTAGGTTCAGTAATAACTTTGAAAAGGGAATTGGATATATACTTGAAAAGGACACATATTGTAGATGTAGGGGAAAAGCCAGGGGAGGGGGACTAACCAAAACACTACTTCAAAGAGCCAGTACAAGCACGATGCACTAAATGATGAATCTCCCCCTTACAGCCCCTGCTGAACAAACCCAGCTCCTCTAGTCTCTCCGCATAACTAAATTCCCTCCTTCTGCGCTGAATGATTCTGTGGGGTGGATTCTGCGGTTTCCGGTGGGGTGAGGGAGGGGGCGACGGGAAGCGTCTGGCCCGCTTGCTTCCGAGCCCGTCAAACCAGCACCGCAAATCAAGCATCAGGCGGCCAGTCAGTGTTGGGAAGGGTGGGGTGATGGGGGATGACCAGCGCCCGATCAAAGGCAGGGCAGCCGTTTGGCTGTGAACCGGAAGTCAGTCACTGCCAGCAATTTAAAAAAAACCCTTGCCCTCTCAGTCTCTCCTTAATCGTTAATCCAGCCTAAAAAAAAAACCTGAAGGAATAGAGTCTACTACCAGCTAAACGCCGCTGCCTTCACCAGCAGCCTCTGTTGCTATGCACAGGCCCGCTTGCAGGCCTCTTCATCAGACCTTGAGTCGCCCCCTCATGACTGGCGTAAATCACTCCCAACGCTTTTCCCGTGCGTCGACAAAAACAAAAATGGAGTGGGCAGCCTAAGGTTGCAGTCACCTGGGTCTTTGACCAGCTCAATAGCTTGCTATTTATCTTTTTCACCTTCCGTAATTTTAGAGACTGGCGGAATGACTTTGGATTGCTGCCCCAATGTCATCAAACCGTATTTTACGTGGGTGTGGGTGGGGGGGGAACAAGGGAGAGAGGAAGGGGGAGGGTGGCCCACCCAATTTGCAGTCCTAAATTCCAGCCCTATGATTGGTAAATGTAATGTGTAGTGCGCATGGGGCTGCCAACACTCCAGGATTATTGTGGAGTTTCCAGCAATTAGAGATTAAACTGCAGGACGTGGCTACAAGCGACCTGGGAGGGAATAAAAAGGATGTGCGAATAATATTGGAGGCCTTCACTTAATGATTATAAAAAATATTGGAGACTGAGCGAGATCAGGACGCTCGATTGATAGTCAAGCATCATCCAGCTGGGTAACTGAGGACCAGTTTGCTTTTTCGTTTGCTGGGGAAAGGTGGGGCATTATTATTTTTTTATTTATTCTTTCACGAGATGTGGGAGTCACTAGCCAAGCCAGCATTTCTTGCCCATCCCCAATAGCCCTTGAACTAAGTGGCTTGCTAGGCCATTTCAGAGGGCAGCTAAGAGTCAACCACATTGCTTGTGGGTCTGGGGTCACATGTGGGCCAAACCAAGTAAGGATAACAGATTTCCTTCCCTAAAGGGCATTAGTGAACCAGATGGGTTTTTCCACCAATCCACAACAGTTTCATGGTTACTGAGACTAGCTTTTTCATTCCAGATTTTATGAATTGAATTTAAATCCCACTTGAACCCATATCCCCAGAGCATCATTCTGGGCCTCTGGATAACTAGTCCCGTGACATTACCAACAGGCTGCTGTCTCCCCTGATGGACGTGTCTGCAACCAATGGTGAGAGTGTGAGGGTGGGGTGCGATTGGAAGCTGGAGGTGATGTGATAGCTCCTCCAGGGTTATGTCCTACAAAGAGTCAAGCGACGCATGTTTTTTTGCTTTCAAGCCCCATGTGTGGAAATCTGACCTGTTGGTAATCTTCCCCCCCCGCCTCACAGCCTCTCCGCCTGCACTGTGACCTCTGCAGCATCGTGTCCAGCTCCGGCCAGATGCTCGGCCAGCAAGCGGGCAGGGTGATCGACCAGTCGGCCTGCGTGTGGCGGATGAACAACGCGCCCACGGCCGGGTTCGAGGTGGACGTCGGCACCAGGACCAGCGTCAGGGTGGTGTCCCACACCAGCGTCCCGCTCCTCCAGCAGAGGCAGCAGCACTACTTTGGGGAGGCCAACGAGACCGTCTACGTGATCTGGGGGCCCTATCGGAACATGCGGCGGGACGGGAAGGGGGCCACGTACAACGAGCTGCTGCAGCTGGCAAGGAACTACCCCCACGCCAAGATCTACGTGACCACCGAGGAGCGAATGAACTACTGCGACAGGGTTTTCAAGCTGGAGACAGGAAAAGACAGGTCGGTTCCCTTTCTTCTGTTTCATGTAATGAGTTAGGACGCTCCAGATCTTTCCATAAAACATTCAGCACTGCCAGAAAGGTCTCACTAATTCATTACTGTGTACTCAAAGCAGAGAACTTACCAGAATTAAGGAACTAAGGGACATAGTTTAAAATTAAGGGATTCCCCCATTTAAGACGGAGATGAGGAGAAATTTTTTGTCTCTGAGGGTTGTGAATCTTCGGAACTGTCTTCCCCAGAGAGCAGCGGGGCCAGGGTCGTTGAATCATTTTAAGGCAGAGGTAGATAGATTCTTGACTAAAAAAGGAGTCAAAGGTTATCAGGGGTAGGCAGAATGTGGAGTTGAGGCCACAATCAGATCAGCCATGATCTTATTGAATGATGGAGCAGGCTCGAGGGGTTGAATGGCCAACTTCTGCTCCTAACTCGTATGTTGGCAAGTTCATAGAAACAGGCTCAACGTCAGTGTTGCCGTTTAGAGGGATGCCAAAGGGTTGGAAAGGGTGCAGAGGAGGTTGGTTTGAATAGTACCAGGGATCAAGGCCTTCAGTTTTTTGTAGTGTCTGGAGAAGTTGGGATTGTTCCCCTTAGAGCAGAGAAGGTTATTCTATATAATACATGGAGGACGCGCCTGCTTTTCCCAGTCTCCTCTGTATTCTGGAATGCATGCGGGATTGGCCAACTCTCTGGATTCCCAAGCGTCTCCAGAAATTAAAGATTAATCTCCAGGACACTGCTGCAAGCAATTCTGGGAGAGAAATCATTGGGGAATTACTCCTTTGAGCACTCTAAAAATATTGGAAAAGGCTAGTTGGACTGACGGTCAAGAATCGTCAAATCAGGTAGTGATGAGCCTGTTTGCTCTCCAGTTGGTGTGAAGAGGCAGGGCACTGCCAGGATGGATGTGTCAGGTGACCAGTTTGCAGGGGCGTGTAGCTGGGGCAGTTGGAGGCGATGACATCTCCCACAATACATCCAGCCAGCGACGGCGAACTTAAATCCACCTCAGAGCCTGGTGTTGAGGCCACTTTGAGTTCCACAGGATCTTTTCCATTCAACTTCCTTATCTGTAGTTTCCTCATCTCATCCCTCTGCATCCTCCACTTGTGCTCTTTCATTCTCACGACCATACCTTTCTGTGAACGCCAAAGCTAAGCACTTATTTACCACGCCTGCCATCACTCCGTCTTCCATGAGGCAGCTTTCCATCTTTAATTGGCCGTATACTTTTCTTCCCTTTGTGTGCTTATAAAGTCAACGAACATTTACGGCCATCTAGAGAGATGTCAAGGCCGTGGAGGAGGTACAGAGAAGATTTGCCACGATGGCACCAGGGGTGAGGGACTCCAGTTATGCGGAGAGACTGGAGAAACAGGTGTTGTTCCCCTCGGTGCAGGGAATGTAAACGGGAGTTATGGTAGCGGTCAAAGTTATGAAGGGATTTGCTGGGGAAAATAGGAAGAAATTGTTTCCACTGTCACTAAGGCCGGAGGGGACACATTTAGTTCAATTGTCAAAAAGAACCGGGAGAGAAATGAGGAGATTTTTTTCTTTTCACGTTGCCAGTTGTTTATGATGTGGAATGCATTACCTGAAAGGGTTGCTGGAGCAGATTTAACGGTAATTTGCAAAAGACAATTGGATGCCCGCTTTAAAAGGAGAAATCTGCAGCGGAATGGAACTGTTTGGGTAGTGCCTTTCAAAGAGCCAGAATGGGCACGATGGGCCAAATGGCTTCCTTCTGTGCTCTATAGATCTATGATAATTCTTCCACAATTTCTGTTATGCTGGGTCACAGTCTAATCACGGGATTTTGTTTCGCTCTTATACGAAAGAGAATTTTTTTTGACACCCTATACTGTGCTGAAATGTCCCTTGGAGAGAATGTTACTGCAGATTGGAGCATTCCTCGGTTTACGCCTCAGAACCAGCCACCTTCACGGAAACCTCTCCACCACTTTCAATCCAGTCACCGGGAAAAACCTCCTATTCGATTTAAGCAATAAAACTAACTCGAACAGAGGGAGTGATGTGTTGTGAGTGGAGCTGAGCAGTTTTTGTAATTACAGTCAAAATGAATATCAGTATCAAAATTATTAAAATTCATAAAAAAAACATTTGCATTTGTACAGCCACTCGTTATGTTTATGCTAATTATTTTGACTGCCTTGGCTGGTGATGTTGCACAGAAGAATGCCATTTTGCAACTCGATTGTTCCTACAACAAATGATGGGATCCATTTTGGACGGGAATGGCGGGGAAATGGCCTTCCTGTAACAGAACTGGGGTACACTAGGATCTTTAATGCCCCTTTTTAATATCCAATGTAGTAACTCAGAGGCCCCACAAATTCATATTTTTTTTTTACAGAGGGGGTATCTGGAAATAAACAACAGGAGCTGGTATCAGTAATAGAAAGTGACTCTGAAGCTGTTGGATTGTCCGCAATTTGCTCACTATTGTTGGAGGGAACTTGCTGTCCTAACCCAGTCTGATCTGTACGTGACTCCTGTCCCACGCCAACATGGTTGACTCTTAACTGCACCCATCACAAGGCAATTGGGATGGGCAATAAAGGCTACCCTTGCCAGTAACACCCACACCCTGGTGCAAGGCTCCTCATCCAAGTACAACAACAAGAACCTTCATTTATAAAATGCCTTCAATGTAGCAAATCATTTCCAAAAGGCTTCACAGGAGAGTTAACAAACTAAATTTGACACTGAGCCACATAAGGCTGGCGACTGTCAAAGAGGCAGGTTTCAAGGAGCCCCTTAAAGGAAGAAGGAGATGTAGAGAGGCAGATGGGCTTAGGGAGGTTATTCCAGAGCTCAGGGCGCTGTAGCTAAAGGCCATTAACGGTGGAGTGATTAAACGGCAGCTGGGTGTATGTGGGAATGAGACAGCGACACTACTTTGCCCACACTACTACCCCGACCCTGTCTGGCGGAGGGTGATGTAAATGAACCCTTTGTCTGTCATTATTTCTCCCCATTACATGAGGACAAACTCCACCCAAAAAGCTGACAAATTCTTTCAGCTTAGCTGTTAACACCAGCCTTCTGTTCGCTAGTCAGAAGGGACGTTCATGATTAATTGATTCACTGTTCTAATCAACGAAAGTTGAATAATCTATTAATTGTAATGGCACTGAGCCAAATGAGTTGGATGGGTTCCAGCACTGCGC
Organism: Cetorhinus maximus; assembly: GCF_964194155.1. NCBI lineage: Eukaryota > Metazoa > Chordata > Chondrichthyes > Lamniformes > Cetorhinidae > Cetorhinus > Cetorhinus maximus. The sequence goes on along the minus strand of NC_135895.1, from coordinate 13,123,866 downwards.
ACACATTTGAATTGTTGCACACGGCTAAAGACAGTTGGAGACAATTTAAAATGATGACCGGGCTTTCCTGATTGAAATATAAGCACAGCTATTCACCCCTCTGACAAGAGCAGGTTAACCTGGGCTGGGGTCATTTAATCCAGGTGGTAAGGCCTGGGGCGTGACTTTCCATCTTGCTTCAGGACCCCGCAACATCAGGGTCCCGAGCGCGCATCGGGTCGGGAGCAGTAACCCAACGTTGATTTTGTCGGGGTTGGCCAATTAGTGGCCAGAGGGCACACCTGTCATCCAGTTAAGGATGGCGGGTGGGCTCTTGAAGCTGGAGACCCTCCAGCAATGAAGGAGTTGCAGCCTGCAGCTCATATAAAGGAGAGAGAGAGAGAGAGAGCTCACACCTTCATCTTTTAAAGTGTTTGAAATACAAAATGGCCACAGCAGCTGGACCACCCTCATAGAGGGCGCGTTGCTCTGAGGTCAGCCTGTGACTGCATATGTAGGCAGGTGCGCATGGTGGCTGCCGGGCGTTGGGAGGGGGGTGGAGCGTGGGTGTACATAGTGAACCTGGAGTGCTTTCTGCCCCACCACCGCTGCCCCTCTCCCCCACTCCCCCCACCAGCCTGTCACTGTTCACCTGCCGTGCTCTTGACGCCGCGGGCCTCCCAGAAGCCTCTGGTCAATAGTCTGACCCAGCCTTTAAATGGACTTCACTGGCCACTTACCGCTTGTCGGAGTGCATCCGGCCCTCGCCCGAGCTAGCCTCCTGGAAAATGGCTGGGATCCAGGAATGTGGTGGGGAACCAGCGTGCCATTCGGCGTTGGGAAATTCTGCACCTGCCTGCCTGACCCCATCTCTGCCCCCCCCACCCCCCCATACTGGGGCGAAACCCTTGCCCCTGGTGTTCACAGCGCCTTTCCTTGGGCATGTTTGTGGCCAGCCTTCCCCAAGCAAAGGTGGGTCACATTAAAATGTGACATCGTTCAGGCAGGGACTTGGCCAGGAGTACAGAACATGGGAATGGGATGAGGCCATTCAGCCCCTCAAGCCTGTTCTGCCATTCAATTAAAGCATGGCTGACTTGCACCTCAACTCCATTTACTCACCCCTTGGTTTTTCCACCGGGCACGGTTTGATAGTTTCTTCAACGGTGCCCTTGGCAAGAAGATGAATTTCTTTTAAGGACAAAGCAAGACTCTTCTTCCATTCTAGGCCCAGACTAACCCATAAGGGCCCCATGGGGTTGTAAGAAAGAAAAACAGAGGAAGACTTGCATTTCTATAGTGCCTTTCATGGCCTATGGACCCCCCAATTCCGTTTTACCACCAGTGAAGCACTTTTGAAATGTAACCACTGTTGTAATGTAGAAACCGTGGCAGCCATTTTCTGTGCATCAAGGCCCCACAAACAGAAACATGCTAATGACCAGATCACCTGTTTAAAGTGATGTTGGTTGAGGGATAAATATTGACCAGGAAAACTCCCTTGCTCTCCTTCAAAGTAGTGCTCTATGCAATCTTTTACATCAAATTGAGAGGGCAAACAGGGCCTTAGTTTACTGTTTTATCTGAGAAACATCACCTCTGTCAGTGCAACACTCCCTCAGCACAACATTGAGAGTATCAGCCTAGATTTTATGCTAAACCTTCCGGAGTGGGGTTTGAACCCACAACTTTCTGCCTTAGAAGAGAGAGTGCTACCACTGAGCCACAACTTGGAGACCATGTTTTGCCCAATCTCACCAAGCCTAGCTCCCCTGAACCTGGACCAAATCTCTCTGAGGGTGGAGTGCATACGATCTCCTAATATAAAGAGGCTGTGCCCTCTTCCCTCCACTTTGAAGGCCAAGTTTGGGATGGGTAGAGATTCCGCCCCCAGCAAGCCTCTTGAGGCCAGGACCTGGCATGTTGAGGTGCCAATCTAGCCTTCAGCCCTTCTGAATTCGTGGCAGGATTACACTGGAAGGCCCAAGGCACTTCATGCCCAAACTAAGAACTGGTCTTACCAAGTTGGGTCAAAATGCCTGCTCAATATCCCCAGTGCGCTGTTCGGTGAAGAGCAGGGGAGTTCTCCCAGAGTCTTGTTCAAACAACGAAGCAAAAAAAAAAACCCACCGAGACCATTCATCTCACTGCAGCTTGTGAGACATTGCTAATACAGAATATCTGTCACACTTAACTGCAAAACAAAATGTAACTTGTTGTACGTGAAGTGCTTTGAGACAGTTTGACGGCCAGAGTAAGCGCACATATTTTTTCTTCCTTCTTTTATTACCCATATGGCTGGGATCAGCTCAGAGTGGTGTCATCAACATTTCATGCAGAATGACGACTGTATAACCAAAGCAGATAGTCACATTATTACAGCGCGCAGGCTTAACATGACCATATATCCAATGAATTAAGTAAGTAACTGATACGATCTACAATTTCCTTGGCACAGTTCTACTTGATGCTCATTGTGCTATCGGGTTTATCTATTAATGTGTTTCCACATATAATATGCAGCCCTCTGTAAAGTGATGCTCACATACCATTGCACTGAGTAGACGTGGTACTCAGATAAATGATACCTTGGATCAAATGAATAGCACCACTCACCTTTGTGTATCACCTTGAAATATCTCACCCATTGTGGGCTTTGTCTCAGTTTCACCCATTATAGTATCTGCCCAGTTTCCATTTCTGCTGATTTCAATGGCTTTGTCTGCCTTTTCGACCCCATAGTACGATTCAAAGGAGAGCAGAAGAGTTCTCCCTGGTGTCTGAGCCATCATTTATCCCTCAACACATGTCAGAGCAAACAGGTTATCTGCAAATTTATCTAATTCTCTCTTTGTGAGACCTTGTAGTGCATAAATTGGCCGCTGCATTTAGGAACATAGCAAAAGGAGTAAGCCATTTCTTCAGCTTCTTCTGCCAATCAATACTCCACACGCCCGCCTTGGCTCCATCTGCCTTAATGCCCATGGCTAACAAACATCTATCACTCTCAAGTTTAAATGATCCATTGAGCTAGCAACTAATGCTTTTTGTGGGAGAAAATTCCACACACCTACCACCCTCTGCATGGAGAGGTTCTGTTCTGTCTGACCCGGCACCTGTTTATTTTTGGGGAATGTCCTCTTTTCCTAGACTCAGAGTTTTTTCTCTTATCAGTGCAAAATCCTAAAAACCTCAATCAAATCAACCCTTGCAGGCAGTAAAAACCTAGTTTATGTCACCCCTTGGAGCCCTGGTAACATCTGGCTGAATATGAGCTGCACTCCTTCCAAGACCGGTAGTTTTGTTCACCAGGAATGGTGTCCAGAACTGCACACCAGTGCTCCAGGAGTTATCTATTAGGGGTTTGGGGAGTGGGAGCAAAACTTCCTCCCTTTTATATTCCAGCTTTCTAGACATAAAGGCTAATATTCCATTAGTCTTTGCTGATTTTTTATTGTAACTGACCATTACAATTTAATAATCTGTGTACATGGACCCATAAATACCTTTGGACCTTCACTCTTTCCATCTTTTCCCCATCTGAACCTTTTTTTAAATTCTTTCATGGGATGTGGGTGTCTCTGGCAAGGCCAGCTTTTGTTGCCCAACCCTAACGGCCCTTCCAACTGAATGGCTTGCTAGGGCATTTCAGAGGTCAGTTAAGACTCAACCACATTGCTTGGACCTAGAGTCACACTTGTTGGGATGGTGTTGGTTACTGAACGTGCCTGTTCAGGAAGTCTTCATGGTCTTCAGTATGTTAACAGCAAGCCTTTATTAATTACTGGCAACTATATACAAAAATACGGTAAAGGGTGCACAGGCAAGGAGCTATCTCCAAGTCTAGATCTTAACACGTCTCTGGCCAACACCACACTGACCCTTGCTCTAGGTCATGTGCCTTCTCACATCATTCCCAGGCCATTTGGCACTCAAGCTTGCTCTGCCATTCAATAAGAACATGGCTGATCTGATTGTGGTCTCAGCTCCATGTTCTCACCTACCTCTGATAACCTTCGACTCCTTTGTTAGTTAAGAATCTATCTACCTCTGCCTTAAAAATATTCAATGGCCCTGCTTCCATCGCTCAGTCCCACATTAACCCTGTATATACCAGACCCTTATACTACAAAATTTAGGAAGGCAGATCTCCTTCCTTAACAGACATTACAGTGTTAGCTTCCTTATTTAAGAAAGGATAGAAATGCATTAGTTCAGAGAAGGTTTACTCGACTAATACATGCGATGGGGGCTTGAATCAAATGACCAACACCACTCTCATTTCCTCTTATGATGAAAGGCTGGACAGATTGGGCCTGGATCCATTGGAGTTTAGAAGAATGAGAGGTGATCTTATTGAAACATATAAAGGACATTGGTGAACTGGATGGGTTTTTACCACAAGCGATGATAGTTTCATTGTCACCATTGCTGAGACTCGCTTTATATTCCAGGTGTATTAATTGGGGGAGTCAGTGGCATAGTGGCATTGTCACTGGGCTAGTATTCCAGAGACTCAGGGTAATGCTCTGAGGTCCCAGGTTCAAATCATCAAAAAATTTATTGAAATTTGAATTCAATAAAAACCTGGAATTCAAGGTCTGATGATGGTGACCATGAAACCATTGCCGATTGTTGTAAAAACACACCTGGTTCACTAATGTCCTTTAGGGAAGAAATTCTGCTGTCCTTACCTGGTCTGGCCTATGTGTGACTGAAGATCCACAGCAATGTGGTTGACTCTTAAATGGTCTCTGAAAAAGGGCAATTAGGGATGGGCAATAAATGCTGGTCTAGCCAGTGACACCCACATCCCATGAACGAATAAATAAAAAAAAGATCCTAAGGGTTACTTGACAGGGTGGATGCTGAAAGGATGTTCCCCTTGTGAGAGAGACTTGAACTAGGGGACATAATTTAGAAATAATGGATAACCCATAAAAGAGGGAGATGAGGAGAAATGTTTTCTCTCAGAGGGTCGTGAGTCTTTGAAGCTCTTTTCCCCAGAGAGTGGTGGAAGCAGGGCCATTGAATATTTTTAAGGCAGAGGTAGATAGATTCTTAACTAACAAAGGAGTCAAAGGTTATCAGAGGTAGATGAGAACGTGGAGCTGAGACCACAATCAGATCAGCCATGTTCTTATTGAATGGCAGAGCAGGCTTGAGTGCCAAATGGTCTTCTCCCACTCCTAATTTTTTTTCTTGACTCTTTCTTGGGACGTGGGCATCACTGGCAAGGCCAGCATTTGTTGCCCATCCTGAACTGCCCTTGAAGTGAGTGACTTGCTAGATCATTTCAGGGAGCAGTTAAGAGTCAACCATGTTGCTGTGGGTCTGGAGTGACCTGTAGGCCAGACCAGACCAGATAAGGTCAGCAGATTCCCTTCCCTAAAGGGGCATTGGTGACCCAGATGGGCTTTTACAACAATCAATGATAATTCCATGGTCACTATTACTGAAACTAACTTTCAAACCCAGATTTATGAACTGAATTTAAATTCTACCAGCTGCCATGGTGGGATTTGAACTCATGTTCCCAGAGAATTAGACTGGGCCTCTGGATTACTCATTCAGTGGCATTACTACTATGCCACCACCTCCCCATGATGCTTGGCTCTATCCTTTATTGGTCCAAACAGCACTTAGCTGTGTTGAAAACCATCTGCCACAGTTTTACCCACTCAACTAATCTATCAATATCTCTGTAATTTTATGCTTCTGTCTACACTTATTAATGGTAATACACTTATTAAATTTATTCTACAATTATTAATGGTTTGCCAACCATTGGCAAGCTTGGGTATATGGCTCTCTAGTTTGTTATTTACGTCATTTAATAAATATAGTTGGGACCCCAGCACAGATCACTGCGGGACACTACCTGTCACTTCACAGTCCCATTATCGATCGCTTCTGTCCTTACCGTCTGCCAATCTACTTACCAAATCAACTGTTTGCCATCACAGCATTTGCCAGGAAGTGTGTTTCAGAGGCAATTCTTTGGCTCTGCAATGCTCTGGGGGTGTCTTGTGGATGTGTGATGCACCATATAAAATGCAAGTTCCTTATTTTCAAATAAATATCCCCTCAATTAAACAGACTCAGGTCAATGCTGTCTGATTGATGTGGTAGAGAGGTATTGTGGAGGAAAGGAAGAAATAATGTGAATATCTAGAGCATCATTCATGATTTTCCAAAGCACTTCACAGTCAGTGAAGCACTTTTGAAGGGTCATTCCCCTCCAAGTCACAGATGGTTCTGACTTAGAACTATATCATGTTCCTTCACTGTTGCTGGATCAAAATCCGGGAACACCCTTCCTAACAGCACTGTGATTGTACCTACATCAACCATACGGACTGCAGCGGTTCAAGGAGGTGGCTCACCACCATCTTCTCGAGGGCAATTAGGGATGATCAATAAATGCTGGCCTAGCCAGCAACGCTCACTTCCCATGAAAGAATTAAAAAAAGTCACTGTTGTAATGTAGGAAATGCGACAGCAAAATCTGTGCACAGCATGCTCCCAGAAATGGTAATATAGGTTAGGGTTGCATTGTGATTATTTTATTGGACTAGTAATCCAGAACGTGAGTTCAAATCCCACTATAGCAGCTGGGGAATTTAAATTCAGTTAATTAAATAAATCTGGACTATTATCAGTAAGTCAGTAAGTACTGGATTGCCACCAAATAAAGTGGTTCAATAATGAAAAGGAAGCCTGCCATAGTTACTCAGTCTGGCTTCTGTGTAACTCGAGACCCACAAAATGGTTGACTCTTAACTTCCCCCTGAAATGGCCCTAGCAAAACCACTCAGTTGTCAGTCCCACCTTCTCAAGGGCAGGTAGGGATGGGCAATAAATGCTGCCCTTGGTGGTGGTCACAACCACACCCACTACCACCCAACTCCTTCTGTTAATTTCTATAGAGTGTGAGTGGAATCGTCCCAGATTTGCAGTAAGTGCGGTGGAGGGCGGGTAAAACGATATTTTACCCACCAGCCGCAATGGCGGTTTCTCATGCCATACCATCCCAAATCCGCCGCATCGATTATGCATTCCTGGGAAACACCGTTTCCATGTCAGGCCGTCTCTGAGTTGCCTGCCACACCATCACCTCGCCACTTCATCGTGCCGAGCGCCGCATTTAAAGTGCAGCCGCGTGCACACCTCTCCGTGCTTCCAGACCAGGACTGCAGCAATGAAGACATGGCCCCGAAAGGCAAGAAGACTGCAGCCCCCCGGTTTGGCGACATGTCCCCCGAGCGCCTTTTGGAAGCTGTGGAGGCCGCCATGATGTCCTCTACCCCCGCCCTAGCCGAAAGGACATTACCACCCTGACTTAGTAGACAACGGCAGTGGTGATCACAGAAGAGGTTGACCATCTAATGCAGATAGAGAATGAATGATCTCATCCGCGCAGCCAGGGTATGGCAACCATCTCATCACTCTAAACTCACACACTCAAGCCCATCACACATTCACTGGCATCTCACTCACTGCCAGCTCAAGGGACATCACCACTCACTCTCCCACACACAGCCTCACATCTCTACCTGGCCTCATCTCCTCTGGAGACTGCCTTCTCAATCTTCACCATCTTGAGGCCACTTGCACAGATCAACTTGTGCCCCCACACAAACCCTGGGATTCCCCCTTTCCCCAGTGCAGCCCTTGGCCTGCAGCCTCTTCTCTTTGCCTGAGGCCACTTCCCCCACTTCCCCAAGCAGGCCCTAGCCCTGCAGCCGTACAAAGCCACCCCCGCCTTATGGCTGGTCTGGTAGGTAGAGACCTGCCCATTAGCCCCCCTATAAGTGATGTGGTGCTGCCTCTGAAACCCAGTGCTGATGACTGCGAGTGCTGACCAAGATAGGCAAACAAACCTCGGAGTCCCGAGCAAATTGCAGCTCACCAGGTGCATGTTGTTTATGTGCTATTGTGAAACTCCCCTGCTCTTCCTCAGAGTAGTACCACGGGATGTTTAATGCCCATGTCAGAGGGCAGAGAGGGCCCCGGTATAATGTCTCAGCCGAAAGGTGGCACCTCTGACACTGCAGCGCTCCCTCAGTACTGCACAGAATTGTGGTGTAGATTATGCGCTCAAGTCTCTGGAGTGAGGATTGATTTCACAACCTTCTGACTCAAAAGTGATAGGTCTATCACTGAGCCAAGGCACAGTCCATCTCTTTTCATTTTTTGGATATAATTTTTAAAAGGCTTATCACTTGGAGGGTGGATGATGCTAAGTGTCACACAAATGCTCCTCAGAGAAGGGCAAGATTTTAAAGGGTTCAAGTCAAGCTGCTGGGGGATTTTCAAAATTGCTTTTCTTTAGAAATCTTCCTCCAGCTCTCCTCTCTGGGGCTGACTGACAGCTACTGAGGTATCACTGCCCTGGAGACTGGCCTACTGCAGCTACCTTGTTGCAATACCCATTATTCCTTATTTTTATTCATTCCTGGGATATCGATGTCACTGGCAAGGCCGACGTTTCATTGTAAATGCCGAGCTGCCCTTGAGAAAGTGATGGTGGGCCAAAATTTCAACTGCTGCTGTCTGTGTGGTGAAACACACACAGTGTTGTTAACTAGGAAGTCCCAGGATTTTGACCCAGCGATGATAAAGGAGTGCTCAATATATTCTAAGTCTGTAACACCCTCCCCACACCTCTCCGCCTCTTTACCTCGTTTTCCTCTTTTAAGACACTTATTAAAACCTAACCTATTTGACCAAGCTTTTGGTTATCTGACCCATTATCTCCTTATGTAGCGTGGAGTCATACTTTGTTTTACAATGCTCCTTCTGAAGAGCCTTGGGATGTTTGATTAGGTAAAAGGCGCTTTATAAGCATAGGTTATTGTTGAAGTTAGGATGGTGTGTGACTTGGAGGGTGACGTGAAGGTGGTGTTTTCATGAGCTGGTGCCGTTGTTTTCTAGGCAGTAGAGGTCGCAGGCTTCGGGACTGCTCTCAAAGGAAGTTTTCTTTAAAGAGAAGTTCCTGTGGGGAATCCAAGCAGCAACCGCTGCCCAGGTTGTTCAGCTGCAAAAACCATCACAGACAAGCCTCCACTTACGAGCACCACTGTGTCTCCCGCCAACGCAAAATGGCCACCCGCGCATCCGTGCTGGTCCGCGCGGATATCACTCTGCTCAGTCATAAAGCAGTTAATGTCTTGATTGTGCATAGGATATGCTCATAATCTAAATGAAATTGGAAAAGGAGAAACCTAACACAAATACAAAAAACCTAACATAAATACAAATATCCAACATTGCAGAAAGTGTAAATTTAACGGGGTGAGTTATAATACGATCACAAAGAACCTGTAGGGAATGATCTTGAATTGAACATCTAAATTTATCAACACCACAGCCTTAAATACTGTATGTGGCCGCCCCCCACACCCACTACCACCCCACTCCCCCTGTTAATTTCTGTACTCTGTGTCTCCTGATGTTTCCTTTCCCTCAAATCCCGACCTGTGCCAAAAGAGTAAATATGACAGAGAGAGATACTAGAACTGTGCATATTTTTTTTATTCATTCACGGGATGTGGGCTTCACTGGCTGGGCCAGCATTTATTGCCCAACCCTAATTGCCCATGAGAAGGTGGTGGTGAGCTGCTTTCTTGAACTGCTGCAGTTCATGTGGTGTAGGTGCACCCACAGTGCTGTTAGGGAGGGAGCACATGTGGCGTTAGAAGCCAACACAGCCTCCAAGCACAGCCATAGCAGGGAGTCACGAGGACCTGATCAGGAGCTGAGACATTGGCTGCTGGACTTTCTTGCACCTCTCCAGAGGAAGGTGACTGAGGCTAATCATGGCACCCAACCTTCTGCCCACTCCCCCTGCTCTACCCAAGCGAGGATCCAAAAATTCCCCACAGGCCAGGAACCAAAGTTCATACCTGCTCGAAACTTCAGCTCATCCTACACTCTGCTGCCTGCATCCCTGACTCGTACCAAGTCCTGTTCATGCATCACCCATATCGGTTCCCAGTCCAGCAACACATCAAACTTAAAATTCTCATCCTCTTGTTCAAATTCCTCCATGGTCTTGTCCCTCAGCATACCTCTGTACCTTCTTCCAGCCCTACAACAGTCCAAGAATGACATGTTTCTCCCATTCTAGTTCTCATGCATCCTCAAATTCCTTTTCCCCACCATTGATGACTATGGCTGGGATTTTCCAGCTCTGCCGCAGTGGGTTGCCTCACGGTAGATGCGGTGAACCAGCCAAATGTCCATTGACTTCGGCGAGACCGGAAGATCCCGCCCTATGCTTTTAGCCTTCTAAACCCTCAGCTCTGAAACTCCCTCCCTAAACCTCTCCACTTCTCCACTTTTCTCTCTCGAATCTGCTCCCCTCCTTTGACCTGCTTGTTGCTCATCTGTCCCAATATCTCCCTTGGTGCCAGGTTCCTGTATAATTCAGAGAATCCTGCGAAGCACCTTAAGAGATTTTACTGCATTAAAGACGATTTATAAATGCAAGGGTTCTGTTGTTGAGGCTGGGCTACATTTCCCAACAGCGCAGCCTAGCCTAGCCTGGAAAACTCATGAGCTCATCAGCTGCTTCTTCCTGTCACACACCATGGTAAGCAACAGGGTGATGGCTAAAGGATAACACTTACATGGGACAAAATCTGAGGTATCATACAATGTAATCCGTCTATAGCACATTGTCCCCTTCACGTGGAAAGAATCTTTGGAGAATACATTTAAAATTCAATGTAATATAACTTCTTCACTGTGTACAAAAGAGAGTGATGAAGAATGGAAAACAATGAATAATAAAAAGTCACCAATAAATAATAAATGCCATCTGGTGCCCACATAAATATATTTATATATCAAAAAAGAAAAGGGCCTTTTCTCTTCTTACATAAATATGTAATTGCTGTAGAATTTTGTTTCCTTCCCAGTTTAAGGCAAAGCGGGACCCAAGAACAGAGAGACCTGTGGTTGTCTGTGTACAAATATTTGAAGGTGGTTAACAAAGCGGTTAATAAAACATATGGATACTGAGCTTTATATATAGAGGCATAGAGTACAAAATCCAGGATGCTATGCTACAACACCATAAAACACCAGCTCAGTCCCAGATGAAATAGTGGGCAGAATTTAATCCAGGTGTTGGGTGTCTCCCCTACTGCGTGGAGAGCCGACGAGAGCCCCACATTGCCTTCTTTGGGGAAAGCCCGTCTGAGCAACCGGGGAAACAGTTTCTCTCTATCTTAAAATATCTCAACTTCCTTAATCATCTGAATTAGATCATCCTGAGGGCCAGATTTGGGTGGAACCTGGATATGGAAATTTTGCCCCCTGTCTCCAACAGATCCAATTTTTTTAAGCAAGGGCAAGAGAGGGGTTGTGATTCAAACAGGGAAGTGGGTGTGGTGGGGGTGGGGGTGGGGGGGCGCGCGCGGGGGGGGGTGGGGGATGGGGAAACCCAAACTCAGCAGGTCCATTTGGACTCAGTACTGAGTTCAAACTGACCCCATTTTAGCTATTGCAATGGCTTTAAGATGCAATGTGGGAGTGGATCAGGTCTGTTTAATTGTCATGATCTGAAGATTTTTAAATCCTGCTCTTTGGTTTAAAAAAAAAACAGGCGGAAGCTGTCACTGAGAGTTAAACAAAAAACTGTCTGCTAGACTACTTTAATTGACAGGCCATCCGCTGTAGGCTAGAAAATAACAGTAGCATCTGGTCACATAGTTTCAGGAGAGTTCTTTGTTGACATTTCCCCAAGACCAATTATTGTGTCATTATGAATGCCTGGCTTTGTTTCAAAAGCTGTATTTTATCTCAGCAGGGGTTTCTGAGTTCACAATTTGATTGGCAGTTTAAAAGGGCTATTAAAGGATTAGCCACCCTTGATGTGAGGTCAGAATAGAAGCTTGTTTGTTTTGTGGTGACCTTTGAACCAGAAACAGTGCAGTAAGGAAAATTTGTAATTTCTTTAAAAGACCTGTGGAACCTTTAGTTATTTTTTTAACAATGTTTGTAAAGGGCTTTTAAGAGTTTGCATCAATTGCAAAGGAATCAATTATAATTTTCTTGGATATTAAGAAATACTAGTCCATGTAACATGGCAACCCTTGATCTGGAAGCAGTATCAACGGAAGGAAATTAAGAAAGAAGCCATTTGGCAGGCAAACATAAAGGAGAGCCAAAGACACAAAGGAGAGCTGCAAGCAGAGGAGCTGGAGGGTGGAGGTGATCAGTGCATAGGCGCAGACCCAAAAAAAGCAGACAGAGACAAAAAGAGTACCCTGAAGAATTCTTGTGAGGAAGGGGTCATTTTTTCTGTTTGGCAGAAAGTGAGACAGGAGCTCTTAGAGATGCTGTATGAGCTGACTAAAAAGGCCTAAAACCTGGAAAGCTGTGTGAATACCTCGGAGATGCTAAAGAGTTGGGTGTTTTCCCAGAAGTGACCAAACCGTGAGCCGGGGTGTTTAGTTGGTCAGTTGTAAAGAAATTCTGGAAAGCTACACCATCAGGACTGTTGTGATCCGAGGGAGAAAGCACTTATAGAAGTCTGCCTTGTTGATGAGAATTGTAAATGTGAAACTCAAAGGTGAAAGTTATTGTTGGATCAGATTCCTGACCTAACCTGCTTGAGTAAAGAACAGCATATTATGGAACTGTGTAGCTGCGTAGTGCTACTGAGGATTGTAATAGTTTTTAATAATAGATTAACCACTTGAAATTTAAAAGGTTTCATAAATGGGAGTATTTTCTACTATCAAACGTGTATGAGTGAGAGCTGTATTAGATTGTGAGAAGTTTAATTTTTCCATCTCCACATGGCTCCTGAGGTCTGCCCATGGTGGATACTGGGTGAGTGGCTATGGAGGGGGCATGGAAGGTATGAGGTGCCATGTGGGGAAGGTGTGGGGCATGCATTGGCATTGGGTTGGCATAGAGGGTATGAGGGGCCATGGGGGTAGGTAAGGGGTGTGAGGGGTGAGGGCTAGAGGGCTTAATAGCTTCTGAAACAACTAGGGCGATGTCCCAGAGAACCGAAGTGGGCCTTGTAACCAGCTCACCTTGGCACTTGCCCCACCCCGTGGCTGCCTACACTCTACTCCCAGGGCCAATGGGCCCATCTCCATCCCACACCCCCAACCTGAAGTGAAAATCATGAGATTCAGGGTAATTTACAGAGGTGGCTCCAGCAAGTCGGGTAGTTTCCCCAACTCAAGCTGCCCACCCCAGTAATGAAAATCCGGCCCTTAACTTTTGTACTCAGGGAAGTCCAAGCTACCTGCCCTTGTATTTGAGCCCTTTTAGCCTCAGTATCACTCAGGTGAATTTTCACATGCAAATCTAGACTGTGTGCACAAGTTACAAACATGGGGGAATGGGGCCTGCAACATAATTGAGGCCCATCGGATTCTCCCTCAGATTCTCCACAGGCATGTGTTTCTCCAGCAGGGGTCACTGCACCGTAAGTCTGAACAGCCACTCTGGCCCACTTTACTCCTCGGTAGCTTTCTGCAGCCAATCACAGTGGTTCTTACTGCAGCTCTCACTGATTGTCGAAATCGCTTTCAGCCTGCCATGACTCAGTTTCAAGGTCGGCAGCTCCTTTGTCAGCTAACCCACGAGGAGATCTGCACTGTAGCCCCACTGTGAAGGTCCTCCACGTGCAATTAGTTCCTTCAGCTCAACCCTCTTGTGCATTCCCGAATTCCTTCACCCACCACAGGGAGCCATGCCTGTAGCCACCTTACCGCTAAGCTCTCTGTCTCCTTTAAAATGCTTCTTACAACCGACTTTGACCCAGCATTCAGTTACCCCTTTTAATATCTTCTTTGGCTCATTGTCAGTTTGTGGTCACAGGACCAGAGACAGCCAGTTTAGATGAGCAGATGCATGGGAACTGCAACCTCCCCTCCAAGGAACACACCAGGCTGACTTGGAACAAGATCACTGTTCCTTCACTGCTGTTGAGTCTGAGTCGAATGGTAATGTCACAGTGATCCAGAGGCCCAGGCTAATTCTCTGGGGCCGTGGGTTCAAATCCCACCACAGCAGCTGGTAGAATTTAAATTCAATTATTAAAATCTGGAATTTAAAAGTTAGCCTCAGTATTGGTGACCATGACAACTGTCATCAATTGTCATAAAAACCCATCCGGTTCACTATTGTGCTTTAGGGAAGGAAATCTGCCATCCTCACCTGGTCTGGCCTACGTGTGACCCCAGACCCACAGCAATGTGGTTGACTTTTAACTACCCTCTGAAATGGCCACTCTGATCAAGGGCAATTAGAAATAAGCAACAAATGCTGGCCTTGCCAGTGATTCCCACACCCTATGAAAGAATAAAAAAAAGCCTGGAATCCCCTCCCTAACGGCATGGTGGTTCTACCTATACCAGATAGGCTGCAGTGGTTCGAGAAGGTGACTCACGCCACCTTCTTGAGGGCAATTAGGGAGGGGCAACAAATATAGGCCTAGCCAGCGACAATCACATCCCATGAAATAATAAGCAAAAAAAAAAACAAGTATAATAGCCACAGTAAGCTTTTCTTATTGTAAAACATATGCAGATATTTATTAAAGCCAGCAACGATAACATCCCATAAATGATTTTTAAACTCTATTAATAAAGGGTTAACATAGTAGATGCTGCATCTTTCAAGGACATCAGAATTAAATTCAGCAAATAGGTTTGTGTGCATGAACTCTTGGTTGCATTTGATTGACAGCTCACTGCATCACAATTGGACCCATGGGTATTAGATGTTGTCAAGTTGTTGTCTTAACATCATGTGTGATGCATTCTTCAACAGAAAGGTAACATACTTTCCAGACACAAGTCATTTAGGACAGTGTACCTTGTACGAGTTTGCTTTCTGATTTTCTATGTAGCTTGTGTAAATAAAGGCACGCAATGCCTGAGGGAGGGGTAAAGTCGGGCGTGGTGAAGAATTGGATTGTCCCAGTTTTGAAACTTTATGGAGCAGATGATGTGTGTGTTTGTCAGGGCGGCTCCTGTAAGTCATGTCGGCTGAGAAGCTGACAATAAAGCTAGTTCCAAAATTACACTATTAATGTGTCACATGGTTAAATAATTTTTATTTAACGTTAATCTTGATTGGAGAATGCTAACCATCTGATATTAAGTCCAAACCCTCACCTTTTCCTTCCTTTAGCAAATATTTGATGGCTAATTACCTGCATCCCTTCAATCCAGCCCTCGAGAGAAATAGGTCAAGCATGAGCTGTGTAAATGATCTTGATAGTTTGGTTCAGTATTGCTCTTGCCTTTCCATTCAAAGGTTATTGTTGTATGATGTGTCTCCAAGCAGAACAAGGGTTAATATGGGACTGGAGAATAGCATGGTATGATGTATAGAGTCACATGGTAATAAACTGAGAGAATAGCCCAGAAAGAACACTCTGGAACCAGCCTGCATGGAAACAACAGCTCCATGCATGGCCATACCTTGGATTTGTAAATAGTTAAAGGTTAATGATAAATGGTTCATGTTTAAAAATGCAACTCTCAAGATCTCATTATTGAGACAGCACCATGCACCATAAAACAACCTGGTTGGCAGCGGTGGGAGATCAGCACTAACAGCATGGTACAACACAGTTGGCAGCAGTGTTCACTTCTACAAGACATCATATTAGAGATAGTACCAAAATCTGGCATGGTGATCCACGGTGATGTGAAAAGTGGCAGCTAAATTCATGAGCCCAGAACAGCACCCCAAGGTATGAAAAACTGAAAGCAACTGGAGTCTAACTAGAGGGACATGCAACCAGGAAGAAACCTTGAAGAAAAAGTTGAAGAAGCTTCACCACAGACTTAGGAGTGAGGAGTCCACCAGAGTGGGTGGAAATCCATTTCAGAAAATTGCAAGATCCTGAGTGACACAGATGGTAAACAAAAATGCAAAAAAGGGTAACTGTACTTACATTTTACAATAAGTGGTAGTCCCAAGGGCTCTGCATCCAGAGGGCAGCTGAAAGAGAGCTGCAAGTAAAAATCAAAGGTTTAAAAAGAAACTGTTAAAATCGGCTGGCAGAGTCAAAAGTTTAAGCAGAACCTGCGGAGTTTATAAAAAAGAGAGAAACCTGCAGGGCGTAGTGAATAAAGAAAGGAAAAAAACCTGCAGAGTTTAAGAGAAAGGGAACCCTTTTCATTTGGGAAAATTAAAGTTTTCCAGTAAAAAAAAGAAGTGCTGCTGCTCTTCAAGCCCAGTACAGTACAAAAAGCTTCAACACTCCGGACCTGGTTTATACATTTGTTGCAAAGTACAACACCTGCAAAGCAGTTTTGTTTTTGAAAAATTGAGCCAAAAATCTCCCAGCAACAAGACTCAACAAAAGACAGAGGGAAGTCAACTGTATCCTAGCAGCTACAGCCTGAGTAACAACAACAGTTACTGCACTCATAGTCTTAAAGGGGTAACACAATGTAAAGCTGTAACTCCAAGAAAAGAAAACAGCCATGGACAGAAAATTGGAAGAGACCCGAGAGGGGGCATCTCCACCAAGGGCAACAAGAAGAAGGCAACTCTCAATAAAGTTCCAAGGACAACAAAAGACCACAGAGCAAGGGCAACAAAAGACCTCAGGGAGAAGGGCAACTAAAGACTCCAGAGCAAGGGTGACAGATAGCAGTGTGGAGTATGCAGATGGCTGTGAATGAAGGAAAGCTATCTGAGGTAGCTCAAAAGAAGCAAAATGTGCAAAAAGTAAACAAAGCTATTCTACAGGAAAATGTTCACATCAGACTTAAACTGGAAGATTTGAAGTGCAAGGAAAAGCTGAGTATATACCTTGGAAATGCACGATAAACTGAAGTCTTCAGATCTTTGAGATCTGTATAAACAAATTTCAGAGATGACACAAAGGTATCAGGAGGAAATAATGACCCTCAATTCCACTGTTGGCAAATCAAAGCAGGAGTTCGGAAAACTCAACCAGATGTACAGCCAGGCAAAACAGAAAACATACACATGCACTCAGACACACATACACACACACACACACTCACACTTACACACACACACACTCACACTCACACTCACAGACACACTCACAGAAAAGGCAAGCAAAGAAATTGCGCCTCTGAAAGATACCTTGAAGAATCAATATGTAGCCCTGGAAAAACATGAGGAGCTAAAAAGGATGTTCACTATTACATCAGAAAAAGCTGCGTTGGAACTATTAGTAGCAATGAAACAATGCACTGAAGGCCAGAATGAGTTGGCAAGAAAATTAACAAAGAAGAACAAAGAACAAAGAAAAGTACAGCACAGGAACAGGCCCTTCGGCCCTCCAAGCCTGCGCCGATCATATTGCCCGTCAACTAAAACATTTTGCACTTCCGGGGTCCATATCCCTCTATTCCCATCCTATTCATGTATTTGTCAAGCTGCCTCTTAAACACCACTATCGTACCTGCTTCCACCACCTCCTCTGGCAGCGAATTCCAGACACTCACTAACCTCTGCGTAAAAAACATGCACCGCGCATCTCCTCTATAGTTTTCTCCTCTCACCTTAAATCTAAAAGTCCCCTAGTAATTGACTCTTCCACCCTGGGAAAAAGCTTCTGACTATCTACTCTGTCCATGCCACTCATAATTTTGTAAACTTCTATCAAGTCGCCCCTCAATCTCTGTTGCTCTAGTAAGAACAATCCAAGTTTCTCCAACCTCTCCTCATAGCTAATAACCTCCAGACCAGGCAGCATCCTGGTAAATCTCCTCTGCACCATCTCCAACACCTCCATATCCTTCTGGTAATGTGGCGACCAGAATTGAATGTAATATTCTAAGTGTGGCCTAACCAAGGTTCTATACAGCTGCAGCATGACTTCCCAGCTTTTATACTCAATACCCCTGCCAATGAAGGCAAGCATGCCATATGCCTTCCTGACTACCTTATCCACCTGCGTTGCCACTTTCAGTGACCTGTGGACCTGTACACCCAGATCCCTCTGCCCGTCGATGCACTTAAGGGTTCTGCCATTTACTGTATAATTCCTGCCTGTATTAGACCTTCCAAAATCCATTATCTCGCATTTGTCTGGATTAAACTCCATCTGCCATTTCTCCGCCCAAGTCTCCAACCGATCTATATCCCGTTGTATCCTTTGACAATCCTCTTCACTATCTGCAACTCCTCCAACCTTAGTGTCGTCTGCAAACTTACTAATTAGCCCAGTTACATTTTCCTCCAAATCATTTGTGTATACCACAAACAGCAAAGGTCCCAGCACTGATCCCTGCGGAACTCCACTAGTCACAGCTCTCCATTCAGAAAATCACCCTTCCACTGCTACCCTCTGTCTTCTATGACCAAGTGAATTCTGTATCCATCTTGCCAGCTCACCTCTGATCCCGTGCGACTTTACCTTCTGTACCAGTCTGCCATGAGAGACCTTGTCAAAGACCTTACTGAAATCCATGTATATAACATCCACTGCCCTTCCATCGTCAATCATCTTTGTCACTTCCTCGAAAAACTCGATCAAGTTAGTGAGACACGACCTCCCCTTCACAAAACCATGTTGCCTCTCATTGATATGCCCATTTGCTTCCAAATGGTAGTAAATCCTGTCACGAAGAATCTTCTCCAATAATTTCCCTACCACTGATGTAAGGCTCACCCGCCTGTAATTTCCTGGATTATCCCTGCTACCCTTCTTAAACAATGGAACAACATTAGCCATTCTCCAGTCCTCTGGGACCTCACCCGTAGCCAGTGAGGATACAAAGATTTCTGTCAAGGCCCCAGCAATCTCCTCCCTTGCCTCCCTCAGTACTCTGGGGTAGATCCAGTTGAAAGAGCAACTGATTGTCCTTCAAAATCAAATGCAGAAGGAATGCGCAACCATTCATCAAAATGAAGAAATGAAGACTGCCTTAAACAGCAGAATGGAAGCACAGCAGAAGAAACTCCAGGAGATTACACTGAATTCCAGGAAAACTCAAGATGAAGCAAGTGAGCTTTGCAAAGAAAAGGAAAACCTGTTGAAAAATCTTCACACGCTACAAGGTCACCTTAGGTCAAAGTTTATTCCTCTGGAAAACTATGAAGAAAAGGGAAATGAATTTAATGTCACTCTGAACAAACTGAAGCACCAGTCGGCAGAGAGGACTCAGCAATGTTTTATATTCCAAGAGGAAGCTGAAAGCTACAAGAAACGAAATGAAGAGCTGAAGAAGCATTTGAATGGAAAAGAGGAGGCATTGAAAGGAAAAGCCATCGAACTTCCCAAACTGCAAGTGGATAATGAAGCCATGAATAGCACAATTACAGAACTGAAACAAGTTCAGACTTCGCCGGAGACAGACCTGGCCAACAGGGAATCTAAAGTGAAAGACAAGGACGAAACTCTATCGCAGACAGAGAAAGAAAAGACAGAAATGAGATCGGAAAATGTAAATCCGACAACTGAAGTGCAAGGCACCGGAAGAAGAAAAGGCTGAGCTGAATGAAAAGATTCATAAACTTGCAAAAGGATTTGAAGATAACACAACAAACAGAGTCCTCTCTGCCAACTGGTTCTGCAGTTTGTTCAGAGTGACATTAAATTCATTTCCCTTCTCTTCATAGTTTTCCAGAGGAATAAACTTTGACCTAAGGTGACCTTGTAACGTGTGAAGATTTTTCAACAGGTTTTCCTTTTCTTTGCAAAGCTCATTTGCTTCATCTTGAGTTTTCCTGGAATTCCTGGAATTCCTGGAGTTTCTTCTGCTGTGCTTCCATTCTGCTGTTTAAGGCAGTCTTCATTTCTTCATTTTGATGAATGGTTACGCATTCCTTTTGCATTTGATTTTGAAGGACAATCAGTTGCTCTTTCAACTGTTTATTTTCTTGTTGACCTCTTGCCAACTCACTCTGGCCTTCAGTGCATTGTTTCCTTGCTACTGATAGTGCCAAGTGTTTGTCTGAAATTGTGAAATGAGTGGAAATGAAGGTTCCATTTGTGAAACATCCACGTCCAGCAAGAACATGGTAATAGAAAATTCGAGCCCGTTTTAAGGGCATGGCGTGGTGTAGTGGTATTGTCAGTGGAGTGGAATTCAGAGACCCAAGGAAATGCTCTGGGAACCCAGGGTCGAATCCAACCATGGAAGATGGTGGAATTTGAATTCCATAGCAAATCTTGGATTAAAAGGCTAATGATGACTATAAAACCATTGTCGATTGTCTTAAAAAAAAACCCATCTGGTTCACTTATTCCCTTGAGGGAAGGAAATCTGCCGTCTTTACCTGGTCTGGCCTACATGCAACTCCAGATGCGCAGTAATATGCTTGCCTCTGTAATGGCCTAGCAAGCCACCCAGTCCTATAAAACTGTTAAAAAGTCAATAAAAAGGGATGAAATTAGTCAGACCACCCGGCATCAACCTAGAATAATAAAGGCAAGCCCCGCCCTGCTGACCCTGCAAAGTCCTCCTTACTAACATCTGGGGGCTTGTGACAAACGTGGGAGAGCTGCCTCACAGGGCAAACCAAGTAAGTTGCCCTGGAAGTCCTCACCATCGACTCTGGACCCCAAGTAGTCTCATGGCATCAGATGAAACATGGACAAGGAAATGTCCTGCTGGTTATGAGATAGCTTTCTCCCTCAGCTGATGAATCAGTGCTCCTCCATGTTGAAAACCACTTGGAGGAAGCACTGAGGATGGAAAGGGTGCAGAATGTACTCTGGGTGGGGGACTTAGATGTCCACCACCAAGAGTGGCTCAGTAGCACCACCACAGACCAAGCTGACCAAGTCCTAAGGGACATAGCTGCTGAACTGGACCTGCGGCAGGTGGTGAGGGAACCAACAAGAGGGAAAAACGTACTTGACCTCATCCTTACCGACCTGCCTGCCACAGATGCATCTGTCCATGACAGTATCGGTAGGAGTGACCACCGCACAGTCATTGTGGAGACAAAGTCCCGCCTTCACATTGAGGATACCCTCTATCATGTTGTGTGGCACTACCACCGTGCTAAATGGGATAGATTTCAAAGAGAACTAGCAACTCAAGACTGGGCAGTTATGAGGCGCTGTGGGCCATCAGCAGCAGCAGAATTGTACTCGAACACAATCTGTAACCTCATGGCCGGCATATCCCCCACTCTACCATTACCACAAAGCCAGGGGGATCAACCCTGGTTCAACGAAAGTGCAAGAGGGCATGCCAGGAGCAGTACCAGGCATATTTAAAATGAGGTGTCCAACTGGTGAAGCTACAACACAGGACTACTTGCGTGCAAAACAGCATAAGCAGCAAGTGATAGACAGAGCTAAGCGATCTCACATCCAACAGATCAGAACTAAGCTGTGCAGTCCTGCCACATCCAGTCATGAATGGTGGTGGACAATTAAACAAGAGGAGGAGGCCCCACAAATATCCTCATCCTCAAGGATGGAGGAGCC
Organism: Cetorhinus maximus; assembly: GCF_964194155.1. Classification (NCBI taxonomy): domain Eukaryota; kingdom Metazoa; phylum Chordata; class Chondrichthyes; order Lamniformes; family Cetorhinidae; genus Cetorhinus; species Cetorhinus maximus. Next base: position 13,102,472 of record NC_135895.1, on the reverse strand, counting down.
CAGCACATCAGTGCAAAAGATAAGGCTGAAGCATTCACAACCATCTTCAACCAGAAGTGCCAAGCGGATGACCCATCTCGGACTCCTCCAGAGGTTCCCAGCATCACAGATTCGATTCACTCCACATGATATCAAGAAATGCTGAAGGCACTGGATACTGCAAAGACTTTGGGCCCTGACAATATTCTGGCAATAGTACTGAAGAACTGTGCTCCAGAACTTGCCGCACCCCTAGCCAAGCTGTTCCAGTACAGCTACAGTACTGGCATCTACCTGGCATTGTGGAAAATTGCCCAGGTGTGTGCTGTACACAAAAAGCTGGACAAATCCAACCCGGCCAATTACCGTCCCATCAGTCTACATTCTATCAACAGTAAAGTAATGGAAGGGGTCATCAACAGTGCTATCAAGCAGCACTTACTTAGCAATAACCTGCTCACTGACGCCTAGTTTGGGTTCTGCCAGGGTCACTCAGCTCCTGACATCATTACAGTCTTGGTTCAAACATGGACAAAAGAGCTGAACTCCCGAGGTGAGGTGAGAGTGACTGCCCTTGACATCAAAGCGGCATTTGAACAAATGCGGCATCAAGGAGCCCTAGCAAAACCGGAATCAATGGGAATCAGGGGGAAAACTCTCCACTGGTTGGAGTCCCTAGCACAAAGGAAGGTGGCTGAGGTTGTTGGCAGTCAATCATCTCAGTTACAGGACGTCATTGCAGGAGTTCCTCAGGGTGGGTCCTAGGCCCAACCATCTTCAGCTGCTTCAACAATGACCTTCCTTCCATCATAAGGTCAGGAGCGGGGATGTTCACTGATGATTGCACAATGTTCAGCACCATTCACGACTCCTCAGATACTGAAGCAGTCCATGTCCAAATGCAGCGAGACCTGGGCAATATCCAGGCTTGGGCTGACAAGTGGCAAGTAACATTCACACCGCACAAATGCCAGGCAATAACCATCTCCAACAAGAGAGAATCTAACCATCATGCCTTGACGTTCAATGGCATTGCCATCACTGAATCTCCCACTATCAACATCCTGGGGGTTACCATTGATCAGAAACTGAACTGGACTAGCCATGTAAACACTGTGGCTACAAGAGCAGGGCAGAGGCTAGGAATCATGCAGTGAGTAACTCACCTCCTGACTCCCCAAAGCCTGTCCACCATCTACAAGGCACAAGTCAGGAGTGTGATGGAATACTCCCCACTTGCCTGCATGAGTGCAGCTCCAACAACATTCAAGAAGCTTGACACCATCCAGGACAAAGCAGCCCGCTTGATTGGCACCCCTTCCACAAACATTCACTCCATCCACCACCAATGAACAGTAGCAGCAGTGTGTACCATTTACAAGATGCAGTGCAGAAACTTACAAAGGCCCCTTAGGCAGCCCTTTCCAAACCCACGACCGCTACCATCTTGAAAGACAAGGGCAGCAGATACATGGGAACATCACCACCTAGAAGTTCCCCTCTAAGACACTCACCATTCTGAATTGGAAATATATTGCTGTTCCTTCACTGTCACTGGGTCAAAATCCTGGAACTCCCTTCCTAACAACATTGTGGGTGTATCTACACCATGTGGACTGCAGTGGTTCAAGAGGGCAGCTCACCACCACCTTCTCAAGAGCAATTAGGATGGGCAATAAATGCTGGCCCAACCAGCGACGCCCACATCCCGTAAAGGAATAATAAAAAAATACAACTCTCAGGTCTCAGCATGGAGACATCACCGCGTATCACAATACAACATGGTTGGCAGTGGTGGGAGATCAGTGCTATCAGGATAGTACAACAGTTATGAGTTCAAGGCTCACTCCAGGACTTGAAGACATGACTAGCTTCATGCTGCAGTGTAGAACTTGAGGAAGTACTGCATTAGGGGAGATGTTTGATATTCAAATGAGGGAATTTTGGCTCATCCAGTTTCAGATGCATTGTAATGAATCCCTGGCACTTTGACAAAGTGTCTTCCTCGCTCCACCAAGCACAAATGATCTGAGATGTCCATCTCCTCCTGTCTGGGTGCAAAATCACTGCCCTTGATGTAATAGAAAGTGTTTTATTTATGCTTACACAGTAGTGAAGAAGTGCTGCGCTGTCAGAGGGTGTCTTTAGGGTGAGATGTTAAGCCAAGGCCCTAACTGTCCTCTCTGGTGAATGTAAAAATTCCTGTGCCACTCTTTCTAAGAAGAAAGGGGCATTCCCCCCAATGTCCTAGCCAATATTATCCATCTACCAACAGCTAATACTGGTCATGTATTTCACTGCTGTTTGTGGAAGCTTGCTGTGCACCTATTGACTGCTGTGTTTCCTACCTTAAAGGTACTATATAAACGCAAATCGTTGATGTTGTCCCACAAATCATGCATGCTGTATCTTTTTTAAGTGGGTGACGAAGGGTGCCCCTTGGAGCCCTGGGCAACTATAGCTGATTGATGTAGGTGTCATTGAACATGGGAGCATAGTAATCTTGATTTAAGGATTGATTATATTTTAAATGCAACTTGCAGAAAATCTGGTGCATTGACCATAAATTATCAGTATTGAATTAAGTATATATCCCACTAACAGTTTATGACTTAATTGTAATGTTGGACTGAGAGCACATTGCATACATAAGCTCTTTCCATCCAGATTGGACCATGGAATTAATGTATGCAACTGGGCCAAGATTGCAGTTAATTCCATAACCTATTTTTAATGCCTCACATACACTTCAATTAGGATGATTTATGATGGGGGGGTCACAATGGCAACCATTAATGTGCAAGAACCTATTTAAAATATAATTCCACAATGGAGCTTTTCATATTAAAGTGATTAAGCTCAAGTCAGTGCATTGCTTTACAATAAAAGTGATTTAACCCCCTATCTTCACAGGGCACCACAGGGCTGGGATTGCATCTCTACTTGTTGTATTCCTGCCACGCAAGTTCTCAAATCTGAAAAAGCCCAAAACTCCTAAGAGGCAAGATTGCCTCGAGATCCTAGAACTGCTAAAATGAAACTTTACCACGCTGATTGCATAACCGGCAGACAATTTCCATAAGATTTTGTCTTTCGGGGCACAATAGCACATCATAGGATCTTATTCTTTTATCTTTCATGGGATGTGGGTATCACTGGCAAAGCCAGCATTTATTGACCATCCCCAATTGCCCTTGAACCAAGCATACCGCTAGGCCATTTCAGAGGGCAGTTAAGAGTTAATCACATTGCTGTGGGCCTGGGGTCACATGTAGGCCAGACCAGCAGATTTCCTTCCCTAAAGGGCACTAGTGAACCAGATGGGTTTTTTACAACAATCAATGATAGTGGTCATGGTCACTATTACTGAGGGTGCCTTTATATCCCAGATTTATTAATTGAATTTAAATTCTACCAGTTGCCGTGGTGAGATTTGAACACGTGTCACCAGAGCATTAGCCTGGCCCCTCTGGATTACTCAACCAGTGAGATTACCCTTATGTCACCATCTGCACTCCACAACACAGAAGGAGGCCATTCAGCCTATGGTGTCTGTGCTGGCTCTTTGAAAAAACTACCCAGTTAGTCCTATTCCCCTGCACTTTCTCCATAGTCCTGTAAACATTTCCTATTCCAAGTATATATCCAGTTCCCTTTTGAAAGCTACTATTGAATTTGCTTCCACCACTCTCTCCCCCCACACCCCGCTAATGCCCGCACCCACCCCAGCCCCCGTCCCCCACCCCGTCCTCCACCACTCCTTTCGGGCAGTGCATTGGAGATCATAACAACTCACTGTGGAAAAAGAATTCTGCTCATCTCCCGCAATCGACGCATTTGAATTTTGCATTTTTGGCAAAAGTGAATATGAGGTTGTAAGATTATCCTGAAAACCTAACTTTAGGGAAGGAAACCTGCTGTTCTGCCCTGGTGATTCCAGTGTGACTCCAGTCCCACGCCTAAACATGATTGACTCTTTACCTGACCGTTGATGTGGCCACTCATTCATATGAAACAGCGGCTCAAGGAGGTGACACGCCACCAGCTCCTCAGGGCAACTGGGGATGGGCAATAAATGAAGCCCACTCCCCAAGAATTAATAATTCCAAAGACCCTTCCAAAATGGTGAAATAATAGCATTGATATTAATGGGAGAGTGGGAAAGGTCGTGTGGGGAGCTCGGTAGCAGATGAAGAACACAGCAAGGCTGGGGACATAGCGGCTAACAGCAAATAATTCTTCAAAGACTCCTTCCTGACATTAATGTGCAAGAGCCTATTTAAAACATAATTCCAGAAGAGAGCTTTTTATATTAAAGTGATTAAACTCAAGTCAGCGGACTGCTTTATGATAAACGTGATTTAACCTCCTGTCTTCACATAGCACCACAGGGTGACATCTCCATTCATCGTATTCCTGACATAGACATTCCCAGATTGATTCCAGCTGGCAGTCGGGGAGGTGGTTGGAATTTAGCATCAGGAAGTCACCAGGACTCTGCAGTAAGTGGATTTTCAAGATGTCAGGGGGTGGGGTGGGCAGCTGGGGCTTGGGACACCCAATAACTTTTTGATGGGCTTGGGGGGGCGGAGGGGTTGTGGTTGCCTCCTGATCTTCGTGGCCCATAAGAGGCGAGCAGGTCTTTAATACCCAATTTGGGCCAGTGTTTTTTTCACTTATGGGATGTGAGCGCTGTTGCTCACCCTAATTACCCTTGAGAAGGTAGTGCTGAGCTGCCTTCCTGAACTGATGTGAACTGAAGGATGTGATTGCACTGGAGGGGGTGCAGAGGAGATTCACCAGGATGTTGCCTGGGATGAAACATTTAAGTTATGAAGTTATGAAGAGAGGTTGGATAGACTCGGGTTGTTTTCGTTGGAGCAGAGAAGGCTGAGGGGTGACCTGATCGAGGTGTACAAGATTATGAGGGGCATGGACAGGGTGGATAGGGAGCAGCTGTTCCCCTTAGTTAAAGGGTCAGTCACAAGGGAACATAAGTTCAAGGTGAGGGGCAGGAGGTTTAGGGGGGATGTGAGGAAAAACTTTTTTACCCAGAGGGTGGTGACGGTCTGGAATGTGCTGCCTGGGAGGATGGTGGAGGCGGGTTGCCTCACATCCTTTAAAAAGTACCTGGATGAGCACTTGGCACGTCATAACATTCAAGGCTATGGGCCAAGAGCTGGTAAATGGGATTAAAAGGTAGGTCAGGTGTTTCTCACATGTCGGTGCAGACTCGATGAGCCAAAGGGCCTCTTCTGGACTCTGATTCTGTGACTCTGTGTGATTCTGATGCACATCCATCTAATGTAGACACCATCTCCCAACACCCCAGTGCTGTTATGAAGGGCCCTTCTAGGTAGTAGTGGTTGCGGGTTTGGAAGGTGCTGTCAAAGGAGCCTTGGTGAATCCCTGCAGTGCATCTTGTAGATGGTACACACTGCTGCCACCATGCACTGGTGGTGGAGGAGTGAATGTTTAAGATGGTGGATGGGGTACCAATCAAATAGGCTGCTTTTATTCTGGATGGTGTTGAGCTTCTTGGTGTTGAAGCTGCGCTCATCCAGGGCAAATGGAGAGTATTCCATCACTCTACTGACTTGTGCCTTGTAGTTGGTGGACAGGCTTTGGGGAGTCAAGAGGTGAGTTAGTCACTTCAGAATTCCCAGCCTCTGACCTGCTCAGTGTTTATATGGCTGGTCCAGTTCAATTTCTGGACCCCCAGGATGTTGATAGCACCCCCCCACCGATCCCACCCCTCCCAGTTTTGGACCTGCTGCTGGGAAGCCGACAGTGCAGGACACCACCTGACATTCAGTGAATTCTATGTTGGTGCACTGATGATGTCATCAGGCTGCGACACTGGAATGCTAACTCGGCCTTGGCCTGACTATTCCGGGAGCCTCACGTTGACAGTCTGAATTGAGGTGGTAAAGATGTAAACAGTTGGGAAGGCAGCAGTTTGGAGCTGGGAGATAGAATTTTAGAACTCCATGCACTAATCCCATTGGAAGGGGAATAAAGGACATTGAATTAAGTACCAAAAAATCAGGAAGGCAGAGAGATGATCTTGAAGGTTTTTTTTTTACATCAATCTTCTTTTGGTCACCTGCATTATGATGAACAACAGTCTCCATTGCTTCGTAGTGATTGACTGGACATACTGTAGATTTCATACAAGCATGCATTGTAGACCACACGCCTGCAATGAGCTTGGAGAGAGAGCATCTCTTCATGGAAAAAAACACAGAGGTCGAGAACCCAATTAAAATCCTATTATAAAAGATTAGCCATAGTTTTTTTGGAATTCCCCCAGGATTTTATTTTCCTGTGTCTGACTGATAGCTCATAGTTGCCTTTCTTTCACCCACAGGGGAATTCCATCCCCGAAAAGTTTACTCCATTAAATAAAACCCATTGTGCATTCCAAATTGAACACTGTTCTGGAACATTCCTGGTACCGTTTTGGCTCATCACGTCAGCCGCCCATCAAAATCCCTCTCTATCTTCTGTCTCCCACCCACTTTGGTTCCTCATTTTACTCCATGTAGTCTTCAGCTCCCTCGTGGATTTGCTGCCACTTCCCTCCCCATCAGGCAGTATGATCCAACCACTCTGCATCATTCAGTGAATTACAGAACAAGAGCTTGCATTTATATAGCACCTTTAATGCGGCAAAATGTCAGGCAAGAATTGACACCGAGCCAAATAAGGAAAAATCAAGACAGGTGACCAAAAGCTTGGTCCTAGAGGTAGGCTTTGAGGAGAGATTTAAGGGGGGGTGCCCCAGAGCTGTGGACCAAGACAGCTGAAGGCATATGGCCACCAATAGTGGAACGAATTAAATTGGCCAGAATTGGAGAAGTGTAGAGTTCTCGGAGGGCTGTAGGGCTAAAGAAAGTTACAGAGATAGGGAGGGATAAGGCCATGGTGGGATTTGAATGCAGAGATGAGAATTTTACTTGTGAGGAGTTGGCACTTAGGTGCGTCATCCTGCCCCACTGCTACTTTATCCGTAGCAAGAGGAGGGCCTTGCCAGATGGTAGCTTTTGCTATGAAGGCTGGTGTTAGGCAAGGGGCCAGGGTACCTCCTTTGGGGTACCTTTGGTAATTTGGTACTTCAGTAATTCAACACCCCTCCTGCCCACAAGGCCCTACCCCCTCATCACATGACTTGCTCCCCCCGCTCCAGCCATGGCTCGACCAACACATCCATCCTTGTGACGTACTTGCCTTCCTACGCTAATTGGAAAGCAAAAATCCCTTTAATCAATTGGATGGCGCTTGACTGTCAGCCAAACAGCCTTTTTTAAAAAATTTTCAATATTTTTATATCTGATAAAGAGAAATATTCAAAGAAAATGACAGAAAGAAACAACCTTCTTTAATGTCCCAATGATTTTTCTCCAAGGTTGCAACAGCAGGGTCCCAGAGTTTGACCCTCGATTCCCGGGGACTCCAGGCAAATCCTGGAGGGTTGGCAACCCTATTCTCAACCCCCCCCCCCCCCCCCCCAACCCAACCCCCTCACTGCCCTCGCTGGGGTCTGCCAGGCAGGCCTTTCTGGCCTCCTCTCTTTTTGGGGACTGGCTGTAATCCTAACAGTGTCCACCGCTCGAACCTGGCGCTGCTGGGACTACAGAGCAGCCTCCTGCTCTCTAAGGTGGGAATTCCTCCCCAATTGGGGGCAGAAACCTCTCCCTGAGCCAATTAACACCCCACCAAACATTAAATGGCTGCGGGGGCGGCTGGGGTGAGCAGGGATGTGTTTCTCGCTGACTCTCGTCATTCGAAAAATCCTGCCCCATCAGTTCGGCTGCTTTTCTCCCCTATTTTTCACTGAAACATACCCATCGATATTGGAGGCCATTCTCCGTGTGAAAACCTGGACAGTGAACTCTTTTCTCATCCCAAAGCTGCACATAGCAAGCTTTAAAATATATATATATATATATATATATAATATATATATCTCCACATATCAGGACTACATAAATTCAAGCCAATAGAAGTGGGAACATTGTTACTTCATTACCCATCCTTGAAATGAGATTAAGAAACAAAGTAGGCATATAACAATTCAGTCGAGTGAGTGCAAGGAGATAATCCGGTCTGAATAATCCTGGGTTATGAATCAGGGATAAGGTATGAAGGCCATAACTGATACCCACGGTTTCTCATTAGTGCATAAACAGTTCCTTTTGCAGAGTTAGCTGTGGATAGAATGCGTTGGTGTAATGCCATTATATTTGGAGGATGTAATAGAATAAGAAAAGGTACAGGTACTCCGTAACTACCTGTACAATCTGATTTAGGCCAGCATGTCCTTCACTTTGCCGTTACCATCAAACCAGGTGACCGACTCTGGTTCAACAAGGAGTGTAGGAGGACATGCCGGGAGCAGCACCAGACATACCTAAAAATGAGGCCCAACTTGGTGAATGGAGATGGACAATTAAACAATTAATGAGAGGAGGAGATTCCATGATGCTCTTTTTGGGTTCTGCCAAGGCTGACCAGTCGCAAACTTCATCACAAACTTTGACCAAGAATAGACAAAACAGCTGAATCCTAGAGGTGAGGTGACAGTTTCTGCTCTTGACATTTGACTGAGTGTGGCACTAATGACTCCTGGTAAAATTGAAGTCAATGAGAATCAGGGGGAAAACCCTCTGCTGGTTGGAGTCATATCTAGCTCAAAGGAAGATGGTTGTGGTTGTTGCAGGCCAATAATCTCAGCTCCAGGACATCACTGCAGGAGTTCCTCAGGGTAGTGTCCTAGGCCCAACCATCTTCAGCTGCTTCACCAATGACCTTCCTTCCATCGTAAGGTCAGAAGTGGGGATGTTCTCACATGATTGCACAATGTTCAGCACCATTCGTGGTTCCTCAGATACTGAAGCAGTCTGTGCCCATATGCAGCAAGACTTGAATAACATTCAGGTTTGGGCTGAAAGGTAGCAAGTAACATTTGTGCCACGCAAGTGCCAGGCAATGACCATCTCCAACAAGAGAGAATCTATCCATCGCCCCTTGCTGTTCATTGATATTACCACCACTGAATCCCCCACTTCAAGCATCCTGGGGGTTACCATTGACCAGAAACGGAACTGGGCTAGCCATATAAATACTGTGGCTATAAGAGCAGGTCAGAGACTGGGAATTCTGCTGCAAGTAGCTCACCTCTTGACTCCCTAGAGTCTGTCAACCATCTACAAGGCAGAAGTTAGGAATGTGATGGAATACTCTCCGCTTGATTGGATGAGTGCAGTTCCAACAACACTCAACATACGAACATACGAATTAGGAGCAGGAGCAGGCTACTTGAGCCTGCTCCGCCATTCAATAAGGCCATGGTTGATCTGAATGTAACCTCAACCCCACATTCCCACCTAACCCCGATAATCTTTCACCCCCTTGTTAATCAAGAATCTATCTAGCTCTGCCTTAAAGATATTCAAAGACTCTGCTTCCACCGCCTTCTCAGGAAGAGAGTTCCAAACACTGACAGTCCTCTGAGAGAAAACATTTCTCCTCATCTCTGTCTTAAATGGGCGACCCCTTATTTTTAAACCATGACCTCTAGTTCTAGATTCTCCCACAAGAGGAAACATCCTCTCCACATCCATCCTGTCAAGGCCCCTCAGGATCTTAAAGGTTTTAATTAAGTCGCCTCTTACTCTTCTAAACTCCAGCGGATACCAGCCTAACCTGTGCAGCCTTTCCTCATAAAATAACCCACCCATTCCTATCTAGCAAAGTCTAGTAAACCATCTCTGAACTGCTTGTAATGCATTTACATCCTTCCTTAAATAATGAGACCAGTACTGTGCACAATATCCAGATGTGGTCTCAACAATGCCCTGTACAAATAAAGCATAACTTCCCTACTCTTGTAATCAATTCCCCTCACGATAAATTATAACATTCTGTTAGCTTTCCTAATTACCTGCTGTACCTCCATACTAACCTTTTGTGATTCATGCATTAGGAGATCCAGATCCTCCTGAATCTCAGAGCTCTGCAATCTCTCACCATTTAGATAATGAGCTTCTTTTTTATTCTTCCTGCCAAAATGAACAATTTCACATTTGCCCACATTATACTCCATTTGCCAGATCTTTCCCCAATCGCTTAACCTATCTATGTCACTTTGTAGACTCAAAAACCTTGACACTATCCAGGACAAAGCAGCCCGTTTGATTGGCACCCCTTCTACAAACATTCACTCCATCTACCAACAACACACCATAGCAGCAGTGTGCACCACCTACAAGACACACTGCAGTATCTCACCAAGTCTCCTTTGACAGCGCCTTCTAAACCCGTGACCTCTACCGCCCAGAGGAACAGGAACAGAAGGCACACGGGAACATTAGCAGCTCTGAGTTTCTTTTCAAGCCACTCACCGTCCTGACTTGCAGTTATTTCACCATTCGTTCACCCATTGCACGGTCAAAATCCTGGAGCTCCCTCCCAAACAGCTGTGTGGATGCACCTACACCAGATGGATTCCAGTGGGTTCAAGGAGGTGGCTTACCACCATCTTCTGAAGGGAAATTAGGGGTGGGCAGGAGCCAACGTTGCCCACATTCCGTGAATGCAAATATTTTTAAAGATATGTTGATGTTGATACCCTATAATATGCACAAGAGCAATTAGGATATAGGTCAGTATCCTATAATATCCACATAAGGACATCGGCATATATGACAATATCCTACATTAATCCAACAGCATGCACACTCCCAGTGAGGTTAGATCACTTGGCGGTGATCAGGAGGAAGGACTCTGAATGATTTTTCTTTACTCTGAGGCTGAAGTACATATGTCGGCCCAGATGAGATCAAACAACTGAGCACTGAACACGCATAGAACATGACATGCCCCAGGCCCATGTGACTGGGGTAATTGGTGAATCAACTCCGGGGGCAGTTACAACACTGTTTTCATGCAGGAAGATGCCAACCTTGGCTCGGTGGGTAGCACACTCACCTCAGAAGGTCATAGGTTCAAGCCCCACTCCAAAGAACAATAATCTGAGCTAACACTTTATCTCAGTATTCAGGGAGTGCTGCACTGTTGGACATGCCATCTTTCAGATGAGACATTAAACTGAGGCCCTGTCTGCCTCTGAGGCAGACATAAAAGGTCCCATGGCACTATTTCAAAGAAGAGTGGGGAAACTTACTTTAGACAATATTTATCCCTCAACCAATACCTAAACCAGTTCCGAAGAAGAGTCATATTGGACTCAAAGTGTTAACTCTGTCTGTTTCTCCATGGATGCTGCCAGACCTGCTGAGTTTTTCCAGCACTTTCTGTTTTTATTCTTAAACCAGACTACCCAGTCGTTTACTTCAGTGCTGTTTTTGTGAACTTGCTGTGCATAAATTGGCTGCAGCATTTCCTACATTACAATAGCACAGAAGGCAGCTCACCACCACCTTCTCAAGGTCAATTGGGGATGGGCAATAAATTCTGGCCTAGCCAGCGACTCCCAAATCCCATGACGAATAATAATGTTTTAAAAAAACTGCCCTTCAGAAGTACTTCATTGGCTGCGAAGCGTCTTTGAATGTCCTAGGGTCATGAAAGGTGCTATATAAATGCAAGCTCTTTCTTTGAAAGAAAGCCTGGAACACAGATAATGTAATCTTCAAGCGTCTAACAGTAATGCAAAAAGAAAATTACTGAACCATATTCTGTCAGCGAGAAGCTCGGAATGTATCCCAGAAATTAGGAACGTATTAAAATGATGAACAGAAAAAGACTCCGGCACTCATGGGGGCTCGGTTGCTTTTATTTTCTGTTTTCCTTCGCAATTGGCATACAGATAATTTTGTTTAGGGACAGAATCCTGTCTCTCTCCTACTCCATTACACCACAGATCGATAAAGCAAAACGGTTTAATCAGGATGTGACACATGAAATTTGCTGTTTCTTTTCCCTTCCCTGCTCCCGAAATAAAAAAAAAAACAATTGGAGCCTCTCCACGTGATGAATGGGGAAGTGACAATATTCTAGACGATGTGCAGCTGGAGAGTGAGCACTCCATGCTCTCCCTGCCCCGCATCCCCCTGCTTTTTCCTTGCCAGGCAACGGGCAAACTCATCAATTATGCTCGACAGACGTGCTCAGTAAAAAGGCAACGTGAGCTCCTGAAAGGAGTTAAATAATTATGACAGTTTATAAATCAAACGAAGGTCCAAAGGCTCAGCAATGTGCTCTGGAGTTTCACTGAAGGGGGTCACGTTAATGAGATGTTAATTGGATGTAAGATCAACTGATTCTAAAATAAATGACAAAAGAACACAGGCAGTGAATGGACTTGAAATGATCCCAACTAACTAGTCTCAAACCATTGCTATTTTACACTGCAACACAATTCCATAGGCATATACAGAATCTACAGTTCACAAACAGACCATTCAGCCCAACTGTTCTACGCTGGTGTATATACCCCTCCTCTGCCCTAATTACCTCCTAAACAGTGTTACATAAATGAGGTTTGTGAGATTGTTAAATGTTGGGACTGCGTCTTTAATTGAGGGTAAAATGAAGGGCCCACGTGACCTGTTTTGAAATCTGCCTGACAACAGACCTGGGTGACGTGACTGTTTAAAGATTAAGGGGAGGCCCGCGTTGCTTCGCTGGTGTCACAGGCAATTTTAAGGAGTTACCTTTTATTGTGCAATTGGATGTGCGTATTCTCTTACCCTCGAAGTGATTGAGTCACGTTAAATGACCCAGCAGCAAGCTTTTGTGTTTTAAAAATGAAGAAGGTTTGTTTATTTCTCACAGACTTGCCCCGGAGGTTAACGAAAATCCACATGACTCACCCACACTATCACCCACAGAAAAACTAGACACACTTTAAAATAAAACAGTACTTATAAAATGGAATTTAACTCAGTCTCTACCTCGGTGCAGGCCTGATGTCCTGTATTCGAGTTGTTACTTTAGCTGAAGTGAAGGTCTCAAAAATGCAGTTGTTGTGATGGTTCCTAGAGATGATCTGCCCAGGGGTTGTTTTCACAGGTAGGCTTGAAGACGGAACAGGTTAGAGGAGAAAGAGAGAGGGGCTTGTTGTAGGTAGTTACATTGCTGCTTAACTGACTGCTGAGGTCGATGGCTTTGTCTGTCAGACCCTTTCCAGCTGTCTCTCTCTCTCTGATGGAGTTCCATCTGCGTCTCTGAAGATGTCTCTGAAGTGCAGTTTGAATTTTTCTGCTGTCTTTAGCAGGGAACCAAGATGGCCACTGTATCATGTGACCCATATCAGCGTCAAGTTAGGTTTGCAAATAAGGGATTGTGGTAATTTAATTAACAGTTTGAAGTCTTCCCTCTTCTGTGGTTGTTTTTGGCGGCCACGCTAGGCAAGTTTGCATTTTGAGTTTTGTTTATCTCCTGGCTGAAACCGCAATGAGTCAATATCAGAAAAGGTATCTTTGTCCTCTTTGTTCTCTTGAGAGATAAGATGGTTTATTTCACAAAACTGTCTGGTAGCTCTGAGGACCCATCCTAAGTTCCAGTTTCATTTATTTTTTTAAAACGCAGGTCCAGATTTTCGCAGAGAGGTACATTTCCCAGCCCCGCCAACCTGACCCAGGAAGAGGAGGCCCAGAAGGTCAGGTTTTTATTTGGGGCCAAGGCCAAGGGGCAGGATGGATTAGAAGCCACTGCACCCAAGCAGGGACCTATTCTCTGCAAACAAAAGGAATATGTTCAAGCCTTATACTTTTTTTGAATTACCCAGGAGCTTGGAGAGCCTATAATTCACTGTTGCTTTTTTCATGACATCACCTCAACCAAGCAGAGTTGACTTGCCAACCAATCAGCACACTTTTCTCCTGTAGTATAATTTGTTGTGATGGTTTGAAATTTGGCATTCTTGCATTTGTCCTGATGAGTGCAAAATGCAAAACTGCGGCAACATGTCTCTCTTTTCAGCAATATTCTAGTTCTGTACAACCAAGCAGAAGATTGGTGAATGGATGTGAGACCCAGTTTGATGTGACTCAGCCTGGACCCCGATAGATTTCCAATGTGATTTTTACTTTCTCAGCCCCGCTTTGAAGAGTGATATTGTGGAACGTTTCTGCAGAGGAGATCGCTCGTGCCCCCACACTCTGAGGTAGAAACTGTAGGCCACATTTAAGTCAAGCCAGCCCCCACATAACCTGACTACACTTGTGGCATCATCGCTGGAAGTTCTCAATGGACGTCAAGTAGTCAAGCTCTTAAAAAGGCTACTAAAACATTGGAGAAAGCATTGCTAGAACTGAAAGATTATAACTATCAAGAACATATTAATAGGCTGGATCTGTTGTTTCTAGAAGAGAGAAGGCTGAAGGGTGACCTAATAGAGGCCTGTAAGATTATGAAAGGGTTTGATACGGTAAGCGTAGAGATGTTTCCACTTGTCAGAGAGACCAGATCTAGGGGCCATAAATATATGTCCCGAGAAAGGATAGGTTGACAGGTAGAGATAAAATAAAGGAAGTGGGAAGAGGCTTATGTGGAGCATAAGCACCAGTATGGATCAGTTGGGCTGAATGGCCAGTTTCTGTGCTGTAGATTCTATGTAAGGCTCAGGTCCTTTTCCTCTGGGAAAAATGCTAAGGGGACACCCTTTGTGGCCTCACTCAGAGTCCATGGAATCTCAGTCTGTGGATAAAGTCTCAGCCTGGTTTGGGGGCAGTGGTTGCTAACTCAACTTGGATGTAATCCAGGTTTCATCACATGCCCCACCCTCCATGCTCCCACCATCAATCGCCCGATATGTCCAGGCTTTGCAGCTCACCCCCTTCCCATCTTAATTGAAAAAAGAAGTCTTCACTACCCGAATGGATGAATCTTGACTGTTGGCCAAAGGGCCATTTATCCCCATTCTCAATATTTCTATAACTAACTAAAGTGTTCAAAGTAAAAGAAGAAAGGCAATTGTTATCCTGGCTGTCATTTTCCTCCCAGGATTGCACACAGTAGTGTCCTGGAAATTAATTTTCAATTCCTGGAGACTCCAGGGCAACCCTTGAGAGTTGGCAACAATACTGCAGGCCTGTGGAAGCTGTTAAGGGGAAGGTTGGGGCCCAGTGTATTTACCACACTCCTCCCAAACTTAGAACAAGGGCGAGTGCACTGGAGAAGCTATGGATTTTCTGCTCTTCAACACCAACGTGCGTTTATAAAGCACCTTTAATGTCCTAGGGAGCTTCGCAGGAGCATTATCAAACAAAATTTCATGCTGTGCCTCATAAGGAGATATTAGGATAATTGACCAAAAAGAGGTAGGCTTTAAGGAGTATGTCAAAGGAGGAGAGCGAGAGGCAGGGAGGTTTAGGGAGAGAGGTTCAGAACATAGGACTGAGGCAGCTAAGTAGAAAGTAAACACAAACTACTTGGCCTGTCAGAGTGACTCCTGATAGTGGCCCTTGACGAAAAGCTTATCGATTTCCCTGAGGCAGTGCGTGCAAGATCTGTCACATTTACATCTATAATTGTTTGACAGCAGATGGTAGGGCAGCCATTCTTGCACAGCAAACCAGACTGGATTAATATCTCCCCGTGCTCTCCCAACGCGACCCTTGGCTCTGTGCTGCTTCACTGAGACCACTCATCCAGCTGAGCCTGGGCTAGTTCTGAAGACAAGTGGCCTCTCGAGCTTCAGGATACACAACGTCCTGTCATGGGGATCAGCTGAGCTGCCCAGCTCAAACCTTTTCTTCAAGCAATTTGCTAAACTTCTAGAGAACCTTGGTTAGGCCACACTCAGAGTCCTGTGCAAAGTTGTGTCTCCTTATTAGCAAAAAGGATAGACAGACACGACAGGGGGTGCTGGGAGATACCAGAACTAAGAAGTTATACCTATCAGGAAAAACTGAACAGACTCGGGCTCTTTTTGTTCATAAAGAGAAAGACCAACGGGTGACATAGTCTTCTTAGGCAGTGCTTTGGGATCGACTTGCTTCCATTCGGTTCGATGGGTTCTGAGATGGCTGATAATCCAATGCACGATTTGCAGAATCTGCCACATGCAGGGCAGCTGGTGCCTGAAGGTAGATGGGTTATTTGGATGTTTGCGCGTTAAGACCATAAGACCATAAGACATAGGAGCAGAAGTAGGCCATTCGGACCATCAAGTCTGCTCCGATGTTCAATGAGATCATGGCTGATCTGATAATCCTCAACCCCATTTTCCTGACTTTCCCCCATAACCTTTGATTCCCTTACTGATTAAAAGTCTGTCTATCTCAGCCTTGAATATACTTAACGACCCAACCTCTACAGCTCCCTGCGGTCAAGAATTCCACAGATTAACTACCCACTGAAAGAAGAAATTCCTCCTCATCTCTGTTTTAAATGGGTGACCCCTTACCCCTAAACTCTCCCACAAGGGGAAACAGCCTTTCAGCATCTACCCTGTCAAGCCCCCTAAGAATCTTATATGTTTCAATAAGGTTTCATTCCTCATTCTCATTCATTCTTCCTTTCTCATTCTTCTAAACTCCAATGAGTACAGGCCCAACCTACTCAACCTCTCCTCATAAGAAAATCCCTCCATACCTGGCATCAACCTAGTGAACCTTCTCTGGACTGCCCCCAATGCCAGTATATCTTTCCTTAGGCAAGGGGACCAAAACTGTTCACAGCATTCTAGGTGTGGTCTAACTAATGCCTCGTATAGTTTTAGCAAGGCTCCCCTATTTTGATATTCCGTTCCCTTTGAAATAAAGGCCAACATTCGCCTTCCCTGTTACCTGTTGAACTTGTATGTTAGCTTTTTGGGATTCATGCACAAGGACTCCCAAATCCCTCTGTGCTGCAGCTTTCTTCAGTCTTTCCCCATTTAAATAAAATTCAGCTCCACTATTCTTCCTGCTAAAGTGCATAACCTCACATTTTCTCACATTATATTCCATCTGCCAAGTTTTTGCCCACTCACTTAATCTGTCTATATCTCTCTTATAGACTCTTTGTGTCATCCTCACCATTTGCCTTCCCACCTATTTTTGTGTCATCCACAAACTTGGCGATAGTACATTAATTTCCTTCATCCAAATCATTAATATATATTGTCAATAATTGTGGCCCCAGCACTGATCCCTGTGACACTCCACTAGTTACAGGTTGCCATCTTGAAAATGCCCCCCTCATCCCAAATCTCTGTCTTCTATTAGTTAGCCAGCCCTCTATCCATGCAAATGTACTACGCTCAACACCATGGGCACTTATTTAGTAGCCTTATGCGCTGTACCTTATCGAACGCCTTTTGGAAATCCAAATATATTACATCTACTGGTTCCCCTTTATCTATCCTGCTTGTTATCCCCTCAAATAATTCTAATAAATTTCTCTCTGATGCCTTGACTTCACCTCTGCACCTTCCCAACGAAGTCCCTTGATGTGCTCAGTGCCTTCTCAAATGTGCCCTCACCATTCTGGTTGGCCACAAAGCCAGAGTCTCCCTTGAGCCTGTGGGGAGGTTTGAGTCCTTCAGTGATGCTTTAAGGACACCCCTGAAGCACTTCCACTGTCCTCCTGGAGGTCTGCTGCCATGACCGAGTTCCGAGTAGAGGCTTTGGGAGCCTGGTGTCAGTGTCTAAAATTATAATAAGGTTCAACAGGATAGAATAAGAAAAGATGATTTCATTGTGGAGTGCAGACCAAAATTAGGAGCCATAAATATAAGATAGTCACTAATAAATTCAGTCAGGAATTCAAGAGAAACTTCCCTGTGCAGAGAGTGATTAGAATGTGGAACGTGCTACCATAAGAGTAGTCGAGGCAAATAGCTTTTAAGGGGAAACTAATAGGGACTCAAGGGAAAAAGGAATAGAAAGATATGCTGATAAGTTGAGATGAAACAGGGTGTGAGGAGGCTCATGTAGAGTTGTATGGACTACTTATGTGCCATAAATTCAATGTAGTTCTGTGTAACCTGGTCTCCAGACGATGTGACTGAGCACATTGATGAGAGTTATTCTAAAAACTTAGTAAGCCCAAAGAAACATTACTGACATTACAAACATTCACCAGGCATAGGATTCTGTACGTGGTTCCACTTGAGCGATGGCGTGCAGCCTCATCTGAAATTATTTTTTAAAATTGTAAATTGACACTTAAAAGTAGAACATTCTGGAAATTTATTACAGGTCCTGAGAGGAAAAAATTGACTTGTTTTGATGTAGCTCCAGATCCAATGTCAGTAACACTCCAATGGACATCGCAGTCAATGAAGTACTATTGACATCTGCGCAACACACAAACAATCACCCACAGATCTTTGTGTCCTATTACCTATCTGATCCTCTAGCACGACTGTAACGCCCACCACCCCTGCTCTCGCATCCAGTCCCAGTCCGCCGATGCCTCAATTTTAAAATCCTCACCCTTGTTTTCAAATCTCTCCATGGATTAGCCCCTCCCTATCTCTGTAATCTCCTCCAGCCCTACAACCCTCCAAGATATCTATTCTGACCTCATGCGCTTTCCCAATTTCCGTCACCCTCCCCACCATTATCAGCAAGTTTTCAGCTGCCAAGGCCCTGAGATCTGAAATTCCCCTTGTAACCCTCTCCATTTCTTTACCTGCCCCTCTTGTTCTGTGATTTGGTTCTTTGCCTAGTCGACAGGGGATCCTGCGTTCAAATCCCAGTGGAGCATTATGACTCTATAAACTTGCAGGGATAGACTGGGACTGACTGAATTCTGCAGAGAGCCAACATGGATTCGATGGGCCAAATGGCCTCCTTGTGTGCTGGAGTTGATGACTCCAAGATGGTTCTTAAAACCAAACTTTTGATCAGCTGCCCTCTCTCCTCGTGTGGTTTGGTGTCATTCATTTTGTTTGAAAGCACTCCTGCAAAGTGTTGTTGGACATTTTACAACATTAAAGACATCAGATAAATGCACATTGCTGTTGCCACTGCACTGGAGTGTAGAGATTATGCTGCTGTGCTCGTAATTCAGAGGCCTCAAAGAGTGATTGAGAGAATGGGAGCTCAAATCCCACCATGACAATTTAAGCGTTAGTTTTTCGTCTAACGATAATGGAAAAGAGAATGGAAAATCACCAGGAAGGGTGACGATGCGGCTGTTGGATTGGCATAAGAAACACAATTGGTTCACCACTGCCCTTTAGGGAAGAAAACCTGTTGTCCTTAGCTGGCCTGACCTATACGTGACTCCAGTCCAGCATCAAGTTGACTCTTAATTGCCCTCCAAAATAGCAAGTCACTCTGTTGCAATAAACCACCACAATGGATTTCGGAGAAGGCCAACCACCATCTTCTGAAGGCAACTGGGAATTGGAAAAAAAATGCCAGCTTTGCCCATGACGTCCAGATCCCCACAATGAATTAATCTGATATAACATTTTGTTGCAGCACAGCTGTACAAAGGTCAAACAGTGTCGTTATCCTTTCACCTACATGTGAGTGCTAACCATTTGTCAATCTGTAACTCTGCATTAACCCAAGGAAAAAAACATTTCGACCATTCGTAAAGGCCCACTGCTACACTTTCGCATCACTGCTATCCAGAAGTAACAGTAAAATGGTGGCGTCAGTGCCAGATCTGCTCAGGGGTGGGCGATGTGATCCCCTGTGGATTACACCACCCGGCACCACCCACAGCTGCGCACCATTCAAAGTCCAACTCCCTGTGCAGTCATTTTAAAAGCACTTGGAGGCTCCTTGCTACAGTAATTTGGAGATAGAAAAGCTGGGATTGTTCTCTTTGAGGTAAAGAAGGTTAAGGGGAGATTTGATGGAGGTAAAAATGTTGAGGGCTGTTTTGTAGAGTGAATCAGGTGAAACTGTTGAACTGGTAGGTGGGTCGGTAACCAGGGGTCACAGACTTAAGATCATTGCCAAAAGAACCTGAAGGAAGATGAGAAACATTTTTACGCAGCAAATTGTTATGATCTGGAGAGCACTGACTGAGAAGTAGATTCAATAGTAACTTTCAAAAGAGAATTGGATAAATACTCGAAGGGGAACCATGCTGTATAATTTTGTGACCTTCTGGATGCTTTGTGGCTCATACAGATTTGGTTTGATGGCTCGGACACTCCAACCAGAGCCTTCAAACCTAGAAAGATAACGGCTAGAAATAGCACTGAGCCGCTAGGCAGCCGGCACACAGCCCGACGTGGTCTACACACTCTGATTAGTAATCAGGTAGCATAAATAATCTGCTGCCAGGCCTGGATCAATACTGAAGCCAGCACTGAAGAATGATGACCATGTTTTGAAATTTTTTTTTTGCAATTGATTTCAATCAGGAGAATGACGTTAATGTCGCAGTTGAGGAGGCGCGAGTAGAGATATTAGTTAGGATACAAACAGGTAGAAAGGAGGTGCTAACTAGGTTAGCATCACTCAAAGGCTAACAAGTCACATGGTCCAGGTGCGAAGCATCCTAGTTGCTGAGGGAAGAGAGAATGGTGGTAACAGAAGCTCTGACCAC
Source organism: Cetorhinus maximus (assembly GCF_964194155.1). Classification (NCBI taxonomy): domain Eukaryota; kingdom Metazoa; phylum Chordata; class Chondrichthyes; order Lamniformes; family Cetorhinidae; genus Cetorhinus; species Cetorhinus maximus. The sequence continues at coordinate 13,082,021 of NC_135895.1, read as the reverse complement.
GTTCTTTCAATCCTCATTGGATGTGGGAGCAGTGTCAGTGGACTGGAGGATTGTGAAGGTTATATCCCTGTTCACAAGGAGAGGAGAGAGATAAACCTAGTAACTAAGGCCAGTCACTGGTGGGAAAACAACAAGATACCATTGTCAAGGACAGAATTAATTCTCATCTCGAGAGGCATGAGTTAATAATGGACAACAAGCACAGATTTTTTAATGAGTGACCACCCACATTGAGTCCTTTGGTAAAGTAATGTAGAAGGTTGATGAAGTGATATATAAACTTCAAAGGCCATTTTATAAAGTACCACTTAACAGACTTACTTGGAAGTAGAAACACATGGGGTTAAAGGGACATTGATAACTTGGGTATGTAATTGCCTAATTGTGCATTGGAGTCTTGACAGGTCAGTATTAGGACCACCGCTTTTCTTCTTATATATAAATATCCTGGACTTGAGTATAGGGAGTACAATCGCAAAGTTTGCAAATGATACAAAACTTGGCAACGTGATAAGTAGAGAGGAGGAGAGTGGCAGACTCCATAGGCAGACTGGTGAAATGGGCTGACGCATAAGAGAGACAATTTAATGTGGATAAGTGTGAGGTGATGTACTTTGGGAGAATCCACACGGAGAGGTAGCATGGTCTAAGTGGTATATTTTGGGGGGGGTGCAAATCTTTGACGGTGGCTGGACAAGTCAAAAGGCAGTTAAGAAGCATATGTGATACTTGCCTTTGTAACTAGGGGCTTTAATACAAAAGCAAATTGCTAAACTTTTGCAAATCACAGGTTAGGCCTCGGCTGGAGTATTGTGTACAATTGTCTCACATCTTAGGAAGGGTTTCAGTGCCCTGGAGAGAATACAGAAGAGGCTTATTAGGTCAGTACCAGGGATGAGGGACTTATTTATGTGGAGAGATTGGAGAAGCTGGGATTCTTTACCTTAGAGCAGAGAAGGTTAGGGGAGACGTGGTAAAGATATTCAAAATTATGAAGGGCTTTGATGGAACAAGTAGTGAGGAACTGCTTTTCCTCTGGCAAGTGAGTCAGTAACTAGGGGCTGAATTTTCCGTTCATTGGGCGGGCGGGCCTGACCCAATCGTGGGTGGGCGCGGAGCCGATCGCCGCCAGCGATCGGGGCACACCGCCATTTTACGTGGGTGGGCCAATTGAGGCCCACCCAGCGTGATGTCCGCCGGGAAGCACTATACGCTCACTGTGCGGGCGGGGGGCCGTCCCTAAAATCAAGAGTGCGCTCTTTCGCGCATGCGCACGAAAGAGTGCACTCATCTCCCTGAGGCTAAGTGCAGCCTCAGGGAGATCGCCTCAACTTTTAAAAATATTAAAAATAGAGAAAAGAAAAATCCCTTACATGTCCTCTCATGTGACAATGTCACATGAGTTGGGACATGTTCATCATTTCCATAACAACTTTATTACAATTTTTAAAACCCTACATGAAACCTCATCCCGTCGCTGGATGAGGTTTCATGTTTTCTCTATTTGCCGCCGGGGCTCCTGGCCTGCCCGCTAACCTTAAGGTTGGACGGGCAGGTCCTTTAACTGTTTAAATGATCCTGTCAATGGCCTCAATTGGCCATTGACAGGTCGGCGGGCCCGCAGCTGATTTTGCTGCGCCCCCGCCTTCCTGAAAATGTAAATGGGGCGGGATGATATCGGGGGTTTCGCCCGAAGTCATCCCGCATCATTTTACGCATCGGCGAGTGGGCCCCACCCCCTGCTCGCCGACGGTAAAATTCTGCCCTTGGAGTTAAAGCTGTAAACCAAAGGGGAAATGAGAATTTTTGTACACAGAGGGTTGTTAAGGTCCAGAATGAACTGCTTGGAAGTGCGATGGAATTTTCAAAAGGCAGTTGAACATGTATTTGTTCCATCACAGATAGATAGACCCCCTCTAATGTTTGCCCTCTCTTTTGCCACTTGGAATACTAAGTGTCTAGAAAGAAGCCTGGACAGAACAGATTCATGCCCTTGACCGACAGGAAGAATGTGAAATGGTCCCAGACTTGCCTAAGGTTCCATGGGAACCCAAGAGGTCAATGGGCCGAGGTATTATTAGGGCCTATGGCTTTCATTGACCAAGTTCAACTTAGCAGTGGAGCCTTGGCTAAGCTTGTCATGCCTAACCGAATGCAGTTCAGTTGGTTATTTATTTGATTTGCTGTCTGCAGAACCTTGTTGTTCATAGATCGACTTTTTTGCCTACCAAACAACCGGTGATACACTTCAAAAATAATTCATTGTCCGTGAAGTGCTTTAGGATGTCTGTAAGCCAAGAAAGTCATTGTGTAAAATGTGAGTTTTCCTAAGGCTGCTTTAGGTGGAAGCAACTCTGATTAAAATGATGCACTGAGACAGCAGAAACATTCTCTGTACAAAATGACCCACCCGAGTTGTACAAGAGTTCCACAATAAGGCAGCCTTTATTGTGCATCTTACATTCAAACTGTCAGTTTTATTTATTCTGAAAGTTCTATCGTCAACTGTGTATCTAACAAAGGAAAGAATCATTTGCATTTATACAGTGTCCTCTTACATCACAGAGAAACAGGCAATGAATCATTTTGTTTACTCGTGTGCACTGACTATTGGGATGTGAGGAAGAAGTTGCAGCCATTTTGTGCACAGCATGATCCCACACATCTCAAAGCAGACACATGACCAGTCAGCCCCTCTTTCCTTGGCGGTGAGGATTACCTGGGGCCGAAACAGCCCAGACAATTCCTTCTTTAAGGATTGATGCCAGGGCATCATTAGCTTCCGCTGGAATCGGCAGAGTAGGTTTGATGCCCCGCCCAAAGCATTGAACCTTTGGCAAAGCAGCACTCCCTCGATCATCAGGAAAGGGTGGACAGGCTGGGTCTCTTTTCTCTCAAAAGAAGAAGCCTGAGGGGGCGACCTAACAGCCTCTTTAAAATCCTGAGAGGTTTTGATCGAGTGGATACAGAGAGGACGTTTCCTCTTGTGGGAAAGAGCATAACTAGAGGCCGTCAATATAAGATGGTCACCAAGAAATCCAATAGGGAATTCAGAAGAAACTTCTTCACCCAAAGATTGTGAGAATGTGGAACTTGCTACCACACAGAGTGGTTGAAGTGAATAGTACTGGTGCATTTAAGAGGAGGCTAGACAAGGAAATGGGGGGAAGGGAATAGAGGGTTACATGATAGGTTTAGATGCCCTGGATAAAATGGGAGACGTGTCGGGGGTGGGCAGGCAGGCCACACACGGCCTTTCACAAGTACCCCACCTTTAAACATACCAGTGGAGGGACTGTCAAGTCCAGCCCCATATCTTTGGCTCACCTTTCAAAAAAAAACAAAAAGTACTTGCATTTA